>NC_037648.1:8620008-9820008 GCF_003254395.2 Apis mellifera
ATCACCGTTCTATTTCGGTAATATGCATTTTGCATTACTTGCCAACATTTTGAATATATCCGTGCCAAGAACTTTGTTTAACATTGTAGGAGCATCGCTCTTGAATCTCGATGGACGAACTTGACGTTCCTTGAAACTTTGCGAATTTGATGGTCGAATTATCCGTACAAAACCCATAGGATTTCAAATTCTGATTATACAAATACACAAAATTATCCTACTATTATAATTTACACGCGTCATCGTTAAGAATTGAAACAGACAAAAATCTAGAAATTTTCTATGTTACAGTATCGAATATAAAAATTCTGAAATTAAGAAACTTGGAGAATTTCAAGTTTCTCTTCCGTTTTATTTATCATTTGCAAGAATCCATCCATCGAGTTATAAAATTTATCAATTCTCTCGTCAAGAGTTTAAAAATTTCCAAGTTTTTAATGGGCGGAAATCAAACGTGAGAATAACTCTTCGAGGACTCACGCTACGATTCATTTCTCTTTATCTTTAATTTTTATTCTCTAAATATAAATATAAATAACATATCCCAGGATATTAATAATATTCACGAAATTAAATTCAACCGTTACTATACTCTCGGTAATAAATCAAGTTTAAGACACTTGCTATCTCCTTATCCAAGAATTCTGCAGAAATTCTATGTTGTACTTGTACACCTGACACTTTACGAGCACGGTGCGCGCAGTCTTCATCCTTTTCCTGGATGCGGAATTATTCTAGGTAAAATGTAATCAGGCGAAGGATTTGTCGTTGCATAAGTATACTTATCTTATCAGATTCTTGTTGCGGCAAAAACAAAAGAAAGGTGCACACACGTATTACCTGTGATTAAATATTTTTAAGCTTGAACTTTTTATCGTTACACTTTTTTACATTATTGTATTAATCTTTAGAAGAAAATCAACGTTGACTTGATCCTTCAATTTTTACTTATTTTGAAGTATTTCATTCCATTACATTGTCGTTTCATTTCTTCATCGTCCATTAAACCAAAATTTAAACGTTTTAACGAGACGAGGAGGAAGAATTTCGTCTATCAATTACTACTCTCTTCTTGGAACCCTCCTATTTAATTTTCTTCCTAATGAAAACAAGAACTCGGGACGAAGGAATCGGTCTAGAATAATTAATTATCTCCAACGCGTCGAAATTATATTCAAGGTTCGTAAAATAAGAGGAAACAGATAGAAATCGTTAGCGATCTAAATTAATATCCAACCTTAAAGAAACTTCTCGACGACATCGGAGAATCACGAACGTTTTGTTCTTTCTGTCTAGAGTTCAAGTTTAAAATATGGTTAGGCACGAGATCGAGGAGGGTGGAGGGGGGTGTAGCGTACAACAGCAGCAAAGGGTTAATGTCTCGTTATCATACACGTCGTCGGGATACACGGGAGTGCAGGAAGTATTAAAACTTCTTTATAAGAGACATTATAAGTGATACGATTAATTACCGGTGTCTAATGTACGATTAATTATTCGTATCTGATACGAAAGAGGCTCGATTCTCGTGACTTTGATTAATGAAACGTGAAACGTGTTCATTTATAACTTACTTTAATAGTTCAATTAAATATATGTTAAGATATGTTTTATATATATATATATATATATATATATATATATAAAACATAGAATCTAGATAGATCGAGAAAAATAATATTGCGAAGGAATAAAGGAATTTCAACTCGAGGAAAGGAAGGGTTGGTATCGTTATCAGGCATCACAATGCAAGCACTAGGAAGCATTAAAACTCCCTTTAGAGTGATAAAATCGACCATTATTGTTGGCCTTTGCATTCGTTCTCCCGAATATCGATCTGATAGGGGAAATGAATTCTTACGTTCGTAAGATGGTAACGTGCAATTTACACTGGAATTAAAGAAAGCTATAACTCAACGGATCCAAGGAACTCGTTCTCACGATCACTTTTCTTATAGAGTTTTATATTATCTCTCTCTCTCTTTCTTTTCAAGTTTGCCTACTTCATCGCGTGATCCTCGCGTGACCGCCACTTTATCTTTATTGAGCCTCTTTTTTTGATCTACGATGAAAGGGTGTGGCAAAAATTAGGAAATGCCTCGATAATATTGATTCAAAAAATATGATTTCTAACAATTTTATATTTTTATTAAGAAATCACGTATATATCTTAAAATTTTGAAAAGAAACTTTTCAACATTTTTCTTATCCCTTTTTCAAAAATCAAACGCCATCTAAAAACTAAAATTTCAATCCGGATAAAGTAATTAAAAGCCCGGACAATTAATCCAGTTATATCTCGCCGTTGTTCCGAGCGAGAACCGTGGTCAAACTTCCAGAACAATTTCAAGCTTCAAAACGCATTTCCGCCAACGCGTCAAGCACAATCCACCGCAATAAACCGTTTCCAAGTTACGCCAACTTGAACCGCCCTCCCCGAGGTGGGAGAGGGTTATTTCTCATAAACGCAGAAACGATCCAAGGCGAGCCGGGTCAGGGTTGCGATTTTGCCGTCGCTATTTTTCATTTATAAACGTGGCGGAATGCTTTCTCGGAGAACGGCGAGGGACACGCAGTGATGTAATCGGTGTGATCGTGGATCATATTATAGAACGCGACGTGTTTGTCGGCCGATGACGTGCGCAGCAACGGTGGCCCAATGCCAACTCCTTCCTCCACCACGAAAATAGGTGGAGGTCGTAGACCAGAGACGATTGCTTGCCAGCGATCGGTGTCGTGAAACCGTACGAATGATGCCCGTCGTTGATCCCGAACGTGCATTTCATCTGGTCCCCCTTTTCTCTTTTAAGGGATTAAAGAGTATCTTTCCGAAGAGATGGAATATCAATCAGAATTGCACGGAGATGTCGCGATAAGTTGGTCGAAATTGAAAAACGACGAGCTTTTTAAGTATCTCGTTGAATCGGGATTCGAAATTTCGAGAGGGAAACACATTGTGTGTTATTATATAATAATTCTTGTTACTCGACAAGCCGAATTTATCCGAATTCTTCCGATCTATTCCGTAAATGTGGGTCTATCTCAGACACGTCCAAATTCTCGAATAATTTTTCTTCGTTCTGACGAACGGATTCGAGTAGATTCATAGAACAACAGTATTATTGTTCCTCTCTGGCCGTGTTTCACGGATTTTCGTCACCGGGATCCCCCGTTATCAATATTCATCCGAAAAAGCCTTCGACGGAACGCACAGCCGGCTACGTCCGCCTCATCCTTTAATTGTAACTGATAGCGTCACATTAAATAGACGAAAACGCGCTGGATCCGGGCAAATGAAAATTAATGAAGGCTCCCGGGATACGGAATTTCGATACATTTTTTCCTCGTATCGAAGTTTCCTTCGAAGGAGTTGATGACGAAAGGGAAGAGAATGGATTGATATTGGAGGGTTTGGGATATATGATAATACCGGATGAGTTTTTGATTTTCCGATGAAAATATCTATGAGGGAATGAATACAGGATTCGAGGATAGAATTGATGGTGTCTTATGTAAAATTCATGCCACGATTTTTTCCCAGGATGGATGTCGTTAAGCTCGTGAACAGAAGAGTCGACCACTTTTCAGCCAAGAATCTTTGGATTATTCTTGTAACGTAATAAAAGCGAGCCCAAATTTTCCACAATTATTCCACGTTATTTCTTTTCTCGAAAACGGAATCGAATAAATTCAACTTCGTTTGATGCTTCGCGATATAAGAATAAGAAAGCTTCCACTATTTCCACCTTTCTCGAAAGATATTTCAATTCGTTGTAATAATAAAGAAAATTACCTTTGAATTTTCGCTATTATCATTATCCCACGATTTGGGCAACGTTTGAACAAGCTCGATATTTCAATTTACTCGTATGGTAAAATTTGTAACGCGACGATTTACAAGGAACGACGAACGCGGATAAATATTTATCGTGCGCGGATCGGGGAGGAGAGGGAGTTTTATATTAAAACTGTCTCTGCGAGATTGCGGGGGATTTAAAATCTGGCCGACCGTGACCATTTCGAAATACCGAATCGCGAAATTTTTACTAAATTCATGCCGGCGCGATGCTCAAACGAACGTTAATAATTTTAACCTGGCACAAACCTGGAGGGGGAGGGAAAATGGAGAACCTTCGTGTAAAAGGCAATAAGTTCTGGGAGAACGGTTCGAATTCGCTTGAAAAATGAGTAAGTCGAATCGGGTACAATGAAAATGAAACTGGTGAAATACAATTTTTTTTTTGTTTCAGTTATTGTTTCCTGAATATAAACAAAAAAGAAGAAGAAGAAGAAGAAGATCAATGATGAAATGTCAAGGTAATGCAATTTCCAATCGTCTGATGATTTTCGAATTATTTCTAATATTATTTCAAAATGGAGTTAGATTAAAAATCTTTTTCTTTTTTTTTTTTTTTTTTTTATTGTCAAGGAATCGTTTCAAACGAGTTGAACCATCCCCCTCCCCCCTTTTGTTTCCGCAAAATTACTTTCCAGCTGGATTTCATCGAGGATGAGATCCCGGCGGGAAATCAACGCATAAAAGCTACTTTATTAACTTTGTATCCAAAAAATATTTCTGATCTGTCCCGCCATAGAAACAGAGGAATGAAATGTTAAAAGAGTCAACGCGGCGAATATTGAAAATTTAAACAACAAGCGATTGAACGAAGGAACGTCATTAAACTGAAGTTTTTGTATGCTGCAGTATGTGAAGTTGTAAAAAATGAATTTTATTTTCCAGGTAAATGGAAATTGTGGGAATAACAATGGAGAATAACTTTCGCTCCTAATAAGATAAGTTTAGTAATTAATAAAAATTGTTCATATGTTTGATTCTACGAAATTTATATTTAACGATACGATAATACAATAAAAATTGTTAGAGAAATTATTTGAACAATTTCTTGCGACAATATTCTAATTTCAAGCATCCTTTAAAGTAATTAAGAAACACGATTACGAGTCATCGCTCACGGGTCACGTTTGCAATGCAATTTCTGTCAACTAAGGAATCCGATTAATCATAATTCTATCAGGGGACAATCGATTTCATCACACCCTGCTACGGGACAATCAAAGTTGTACGAGTTGGTGGGGCGAATCCTGTCCACCAATACGCCATTTCTCGTGTATCAACACATGTATCGTATCACAAGACGAAATTGGGCATCTCCTTAAGCCTTCAAACCTTAGCTTCAGGACAAACATTGATCTGAACACCCTCTTGACACTTTGATCTATCGAGTGACGAGTATGGATCACGTTTCTTCCGGATGATAAATTAATTGAATACGTCTCAGAAGAAAAAAAATATAGAGAAAAGCACATTTCATTTATTATGAATACAAGTAGATTTTAATTTCAGAGACGTATGAATTATTTTCTAATTCTGATGAAGATGAATCATGATTTTATTATCACGTTCGAATTAAGAAAATTCTGTTTGGGAGAACGCGATTGTTTCCAACTCCTCGATATTCCCCGATTTACTTATCCCTGCCTTTGCAACTCGTGTAATAACACGGCACACCCGGAATGCTGATAGGTATCGAAATTCGAACTCGCGAAGATTAGTTTCGGAATTGGAAATTCTGCGTGGCGGTTCCGGGCAAGCCGGCGAAAAGATGTAGATTCGAGGGGACGACAGTCGGAATCCAGATGCAACGAAAATTCGTGGCGAAGAATTTAAACGAGGCCCTCTCCTTCGTTAATCTTTCGAATGGGAAAGGGACGGGCTGTTTCGATCTCCCCAGTTTCACTATCTTTTTTTTTCCGCTCGATTGAGAACTCGAAGAAGAATTGGAACGATGAAGGATCAACGTTGAGTGTACAGGAAAGGGGTAAAAAGTTGACAGTTGTTTGAAACTGTTCGCTCGATTTGAAAGTGGAGGATGTGGTTAAAAATGAAAATTGGAAATTCTGGATATAGAAACGTGGTAATGATTCGATAATGATTTGAATAATGGACGATAAGAGGATTGGAGCAGAGCGTCACAAGACGTGGTCATAAATTACTAGACTTATTTCCTCGCATTCTATTCGCACGAATATTGATAAATACTGAAATTTATCCAAGAAAAATAAACAATTACTAATTTTACAACTCGTACGAATCATCTGTCATATTATATCAACTCGAGAAAATTAAATGAAGGGAAAAATTGAAACAAAATTTTCTAAAAATTGTGCAATTTGCATCAGAGAAGAAATATTATCGAATCCTTTCCATCGATTAAATCATTTACGTGATTTTTGCAGCTTCGAATTCATCAACGCTATCAATTTTTCAATTATCTCGTCAAAATCTCGTTGCAACGTCGGGAAGGGGAAGGGGAGATATTCCATCCAAGCGACTATTTACGGAGCCCGTATTGTCGAAGATGGCGAGGGTGGCGTGAAATGAAGCGACACTTTGATTGAACATCTCGCAATGTCACGCGCATTCGGCACGCGTCCTTTATACGAGGACGTCCGTTGTCATTGGGGCCAATAGATATTCATGGGAAGTCAGACACGATGCCTGTCTGATATGCGATCGATATCCCGTATCTTATGGGTTTATTCTCTCGCAATCGCTTATTAATTCTAGCTCGCGTCGAAGATAAATACTTTTCTATCTTCACACTAAAAGAAAAATCGAAAATACGTTCCTCTTTATTGAGAAATTAAATCTTCTTAACTACATTTATAAATCACATATTAATTTCGAAGTAAATTATTGTGGAAATCGAATAAATATTTTGAATAATTGTGACGATGAACAGCCATATTCAAAGAGTATTATGATTTCCTTTTTTCTTATTTACATTTCCAAAATTCCGTTACACTTTCAATTTTCATTGATTTTTATCTCACGAGGTGTCGAATCTCTATGATGAAAAGAAAAAAAAAGAAAGAAAATATTGGAAATACTTTTGTAAAATCTTCGAGAAGAAATTTACACGAGATACAACCGTTAAACGGGAATTCAATATGCATTTTACGTTTCGGGCCATTCCCTGACCATTAATTAATTCACGGCAAATTGTTCCTTGAGAGGAAGAGCGGAGGAAACAATAATTGCTATTCCGATAACAATTATCGGAGGCAAACAGCGGCAACGATGAAAACGCTCGAATCTTACGGCGAATGGGACTTGTAACCCGTAATCATCGGATCGAAATCGATTCGCCACTGAACTGAGGGAAAGGGAATCGAGGCAATTTCAAGTTCTTAAATAAATATAACCCCTCCCCCTCCCCCGGGAGAACAACAAAAACCGGACCAAGTTTCCTTTTGCAAATGGTTAACCTCGATCGCTACCCCACGAAACTTCGATTTTCATCGGCCAAGAGGTCTATCCTCTTTTCGATTTATAAATTGAGAACGAAACGGATTAGCCTCTGGTACCATCAATTGTGAATCGTGTGTATATATATATATATATATATATATATATATATATACCAGAAATATTAGCAATTAATTTTAAAGCAAAGATGAATATTATATTTTCAATGTGTCCAATGTTTATTCCTAATTTATTATTCGTGCAAAATATATATATCACGGTCGTCAATAGGTGCAATTGGTTTTAGCGAGAATAAAATTTCGACGAATTTTTTTTAAATTAGAAGATATCGTGACGTGAACAGAGTGTGTTATGGTACCTTTGAAACGTCAAAGGGAATTCGGAGTGTCGTTTATAACAGCTTATTTGGAGTGGAAGAATAGATAAAAAAAAAGGGAGAGAGAGGGAGAGAGAGAGAAAGAAAGAAAGATTGAAATTTAAGCTCGGAGAGCTGTTGAATTTTTCGTTATATATAGGAAATAGGTTATCACATTCGACGTGGTGTGTAAAGCGCGAGATTTCCATCGAAATTTTCAAAGTAGGTTGCAAAGTTCCACTGCGATATTTGATATTGAAGTGTGTCGGAAGAGTGTTATCAATTTATTATTTTCTCAATTTAGTCTCGAACGATACATTTTCTCTCTCTTTCTCTTTATTATTGCTGGAATATTTCGCTTTTGGTAAATATCGCAAATCAAACGAATCTGAGATCTTGATTCTTTCAATGAGACTCTTATCGTGCTTCATGTAATTTTAAAAGATTCTAAAGTCTTTCCCTATATACATATTTCTATTTTTCTTTCTATAATTTAATAGATTAATAGATTATAGATTTGACAAGTTTCTAACTTACACTCTTCTATGTTACAATTTTATATAATTGTATGTACTATTTTACTTTATCAATAGACTTCCAATGCTTATTTATTCCTGAAAAATTTGAACGTATAAAAATCTACACTGATGCAAAGTACAATTTACAATTATGATATCCGAATAATAAATCAAATATCTTTATATTTAACCCCATAAAACTTTTCCAGTATAAACTCTCCAAGAACAACACCGAATACAACCTGAATTGCATCCTCTAAAGAGGGAAGAAATATTCCTAGCCACGAATTTTTCATCCCAGACAATTTGGCACGAGAGGTGAGTGCAACGAGCGATAAAACAACCGCGGGATTGTATTACCCTTTAAACGTGTTCAAACGCAGCCATTTACCAATGACCACGGCAGAACACCGTTTCACAGCTGTCCATTAAAACGAGGAAAACGTTGCCGAATATGAGGATCTTTGAGGCGGGCGAAGAGAGGGCAGACCGTCGTTCGTCTTGGAATCACCTCGCCTAGGTCTCAAACCATCCTCCGTGCAAACTCTGGAATTGCGCCATCATAGGGGCAATTCGAGAGAGAGAGATCCGCTTCCGAATCGAACCCAGCAGAACGGTTCGATCAGCCAGCGGAATTTCCACCAAATGTTTGCCGTAAGAAGATTTTCCATGGATCTAACGATGGCCGGATACGTTTTACGTTTCACGTAGGAAAATGGGGCTTTAAATCGAACGACATCCCGGCCAAGTATCTAATGGAACGAAGATCAGATTAGATCAATGCGCCTCCTCTTCGAATCTTTAAGAGTCGAATTGTAAATGTAAGACAGAAGGATCTAGGTTTAATTAGTCGAGCCGTTCTGGAAGCTCTGGAAAGAATTAATTTATACTGGAATTAAAAACTTTCTTATTCCCACGAAATACGCGAAAGATAATCAATGTGTGCACGGTTCCTTCCATTTTTCCGATTCTATCCATTCCAAGGATAATTTGGAACATCGATTGAAAGAGATACTGTTATTTACTCGTGGGAACTCGTAGAAAGAGGAAAGTTTGGGCGAAGTATCGTGGGCGGGGAAAGTGCTACATAACAAGTCGACTTTCCGCTTTTCCATTCCAAAAAGCGTTCTTAATTTAAACCTTCCGCCACATCCACCCTCCTCGTCGCTTCGAGTTTTAAAAAACTTTCGTCCCCGAAAGTTTTAAGCACATCCGTGGCTATTCGAAATGCATCCAACTTCTCAAACTTCTTGCAAGTTAAACGCTTAATAACTATAACCATTTTTAATATAGGAACGGGATCCGGGTATTAAACTTTCGAATTATTCTTTTCTTTTTTTTTTTCCTTCAAAATTTTTTCCCCGAATTATAAATAATTAAAATATATTTTCAACGTTAGATTTCCTATTGTATCGTACCTTTCGAAAGGAAAATTTATATAATTTCCTTCTTCGAGATCACCTAATCTTATACCTTCTAACATAAAATAATAATAACTCAAATTCGATATACATCGAAGGACACGCTTCAAAATATTTTCTGATCCGCAAAAGAGAAAGAAGGAAAAATATCCAATACTTTTAAATACGAGATTAATTATTATTCCAATTGAATCATCCCCTTTCAATCGAAAAAAATAATGTAATAATATAATAATATAAATAATATATTTTCAACGTTAGATCTCGTATTGTATCGTACCTTTCGAGAGGAAAATTTATATAATTTCTTTCTTCGAGATCACCTAATCTTATACCTTTTAACATAAAATAATAATAATTCAAATTCAAAGAACATGCTTCAAAATATTTTCTGATTCGCAAAAGAGAAAGAAGGAAAAATATCCAATACTTTCAAATACGAGATTAATTATTATTCCAATTGAATCATCCCCTTTCAATCGAACTTCGAGTCTCACGCGACCTATGAGTGACACGAGGAAATAAATAAAAAAAACAATGATCTTCTAAACTTCTGAGCTTCCAAACTTCCAACTCCTCCCCTTCAACCTCCCTTTCCACCTGCAATTTTTCAACCAACTTACAACGATTATTACCAACTCACTTCTACCTCTCCCAATTTTTCCCGTCGTAAAATTTCTCCCCGAATTTCCCGAACCAACTCTCAGACTTCTTTTCTTCCCTCTTGAACCGAAAGGTGATCAACTCGCGATCCAAGCACCGATCAATCGATCGATCCTCCCCTCCCAAAAAAACGTTAAAAACCGAAAAAAGCGTTGCTTTCAATCCGCCTTGAGGAGTCGAATTTATTTAACGGAACGGCGTTTACCCTCCCCTTTCCCCTCCACCCCGTGAATTACGCATTCCGGTGGTAGCGCGGCGGCCATCGGGATCTCGAATCGCGGTGAGGCAATTTTCGGGCGAAACTTTTTGCATCAACATGTAAATTGGCAGCCACCTCCCCGGATAAAGACACCGGGTTACGCGGTTGGCCGGATAATGGGAAATTAGGCGATCCGTCATAGGTGGATTCGTCCCCTCCCCTTCCTTCCACTCCCTCTCCTCCTCCCTTGCCCCGTCGATTTGCATTCGCATGCCGGGGAAACGAATTTTCTGCCGGCGTGAAAACTGAACTTGAACGGGCGAAAATTGAATCGAAAACTCCGGCGAGATTGGAATGTTTGCTCGGTTGCCTCGATTTATGCTCGCCTGTTTGTCGGCGGGAAATGGGAAAGGATGTATATATATATATATATATATATATATATATATATATATATATATATATATATATGTGTGTGTGTGTGTGTGTGTGTGTGTGTGTGTGTGTGTGTGTGTGTGTGTGTGTGTGTATATTCGTGGAGGGATGATTCTTCGAGTTTGTGAGACGTTTAAAAAAATAATCGAGCGAGATGATTAAAATGGTTATTAATTATGAGACCTCGTTTCGATGAAGAAACAAAAGTGTCTTGTATAATTTTTGAAATTGGATTTATAGGTTTTCCTAGCGGGAAGATAAATCGAGAAGATCGTATATATTCTAGAAGCTTGGAACACGAGCCTTCGAAACCTTATAAATAAGTCGGTTTCGTATTTAAATAAATTAAAATCTTAAGAGAGAGAACTATATATTCTTCTCTTGAAGCTTGTTTCTCGTGTCTGATATTGTTCCTTCATAACGTTTAAATTTTGACATGATTAACGAGCAGTTTAAAAGAATTTCATATGAAAAAAAAGAAAGAATTTTATTTGACGAGTTAAGAATCGCGATAATATTGCTTTGGAAGGAACGATGGCAATTATAGTTGTGAAAAGCTTATGCCACGGCATTAACTTATCATTTTCTTGTCAAAACTTCCGTGTTCGTAATTCTCCATCGAGCTTCCTTTATTTTTCTTTTTTTTCCTTTTTCTTGATTCAACGAATAAAGTTCGATGAAACACATTCGATGTAGAAAGAATCTGTTTTTTATCTTCCGCAAAGCTAAAATATAATAAATTTTGATAATAATATATAATAATAATAATCTACATTCCCAAATATTTTGAAAAATTTAAAAAAATTTACAGACAAAAGGAAACAAGATGATTCTGATTCGAGTTAGATTAATCATAGATCGGTTAAATTTATAATAGAATTTTTTCCAATGTAATCAATCGAACTTGTACGATGAGCCAATTTTGAACGGCAAAGCAACAATTTTCAACAAATTAAATTTCTAAAAATCTACGCGTATCAAATCGGTTAGAGAAAAATTCCAATTGAAAATTCCAATTCACGTGGAACAAAATTCGAAAAGTGTTGGTTCAGAGATTCAGCCGGGGTTTCTATTTTCGGGAGATGTTGAATCGGTCGAGCACGGGTCTCCATAAAAGGCACAATTTCGGCCAGAAACGGATCCGATGAACTAACTTCCAACTATATATCCGCTATTTTATACTTCCAGAAGATCCATAAAGCCCGAGCAAGTCGTTACAGAAGCTGCTTACTGACGGAGTTTATCTTCGACGCAGTTTCGCTCCATGCAGACATTCACCATGCCACTACGAATTTTCACGTTCGTTTACTTTTCCCTTCGCTTTCCGGCTTTTTCACGGCTCTCATGTTTTTCCAAGCATCGACACGGCAGCCGATCCATTGATAGAAATTGCGAAATGGATCGATTCTCATTTCATTTTTTTCTTTTCTTTTTTTTTCAATCATAATCAATTTATCGATGTTATTTTCTTCTGGCGTTCATTCATATTCAGAGTTCTATCGAAAATATATTACTTTTTTTTTTTAAATTATAACACGCAAAGACAATAATTTAATCAACAACACTTGTTTACAAGTGCGCATTATCGCGATTCTGAGGTTACTTTCATTATAATTATTTTTGCATACATAGAAATTGTACAATTGTACTTTTTGTAACCGAGGTAAAGAAAAGAAATGTGAATTCGTTGTTTGGATTGTTACGCTTCTCCGATGCTTTTTTCATAATTAAACGTACAAAATGTTTATGTTCGCCCCTCCCTTTTCTTTTTTTAAAGCAAATTTAATTAACAGATTGCCCATGTTTACGCGTTTAAACAAAATTTTAATCTTAGAAGAGCGGAGGAAACAATAATTGCTATTCCGATAACAATTATCGGAGGCAAACAGCGGCAACGATGAAAACGCTCGAATCTTACGGCGAATGGGACTTGTAACCCGTAATCATCGGATCGAAATCGATTCGCCACTGAACTGAGGGAAAGGGAATCGAGGCAATTTCAAGTTCTTAAATAAATATAACCCCTCCCCCTCCCCCGGGAGAACAACAAAAACCGGACCAAGTTTCCTTTTGCAAATGGTTAACCTCGATCGCTACCCCACGAAACTTCGATTTTCATCGGCCAAGAGGTCTATCCTCTTTTCGATTTATAAATTGAGAACGAAACGGATTAGCCTCTGGTACCATCAATTGTGAATCGTGTGTATATATATATATATATATATATATATATATATATACCAGAAATATTAGCAATTAATTTTAAAGCAAAGATGAATATTATATTTTCAATGTGTCCAATGTTTATTCCTAATTTATTATTCGTGCAAAATATATATATCACGGTCGTCAATAGGTGCAATTGGTTTTAGCGAGAATAAAATTTCGACGAATTTTTTTTAAATTAGAAGATATCGTGACGTGAACAGAGTGTGTTATGGTACCTTTGAAACGTCAAAGGGAATTCGGAGTGTCGTTTATAACAGCTTATTTGGAGTGGAAGAATAGATAAAAAAAAAAGGGAGAGAGAGGGAGAGAGAGAGAAAGAAAGAAAGATTGAAATTTAAGCTCGGAGAGCTGTTGAATTTTTCGTTATATATAGGAAATAGGTTATCACATTCGACGTGGTGTGTAAAGCGCGAGATTTCCATCGAAATTTTCAAAGTAGGTTGCAAAGTTCCACTGCGATATTTGATATTGAAGTGTGTCGGAAGAGTGTTATCAATTTATTATTTTCTCAATTTAGTCTCGAACGATACATTTTCTCTCTCTTTCTCTTTATTATTGCTGGAATATTTCGCTTTTGGTAAATATCGCAAATCAAACGAATCTGAGATCTTGATTCTTTCAATGAGACTCTTATCGTGCTTCATGTAATTTTAAAAGATTCTAAAGTCTTTCCCTATATACATATTTCTATTTTTCTTTCTATAATTTAATAGATTAATAGATTATAGATTTGACAAGTTTCTAACTTACACTCTTCTATGTTACAATTTTATATAATTGTATGTACTATTTTACTTTATCAATAGACTTCCAATGCTTATTTATTCCTGAAAAATTTGAACGTATAAAAATCTACACTGATGCAAAGTACAATTTACAATTATGATATCCGAATAATAAATCAAATATCTTTATATTTAACCCCATAAAACTTTTCCAGTATAAACTCTCCAAGAACAACACCGAATACAACCTGAATTGCATCCTCTAAAGAGGGAAGAAATATTCCTAGCCACGAATTTTTCATCCCAGACAATTTGGCACGAGAGGTGAGTGCAACGAGCGATAAAACAACCGCGGGATTGTATTACCCTTTAAACGTGTTCAAACGCAGCCATTTACCAAATGACCACGGCAGAACACCGTTTCACAGCTGTCCATTAAAACGAGGAAAACGTTGCCGAATATGAGGATCTTTGAGGCGGGCGAAGAGAGGGCAGACCGTCGTTCGTCTTGGAATCACCTCGCCTAGGTCTCAAACCATCCTCCGTGCAAACTCTGGAATTGCGCCATCATAGGGGCAATTCGAGAGAGAGAGATCCGCTTCCGAATCGAACCCAGCAGAACGGTTCGATCAGCCAGCGGAATTTCCACCAAATGTTTGCCGTAAGAAGATTTTCCATGGATCTAACGATGGCCGGATACGTTTTACGTTTCACGTAGGAAAATGGGGCTTTAAATCGAACGACATCCCGGCCAAGTATCTAATGGAACGAAGATCAGATTAGATCAATGCGCCTCCTCTTCGAATCTTTAAGAGTCGAATTGTAAATGTAAGACAGAAGGATCTAGGTTTAATTAGTCGAGCCGTTCTGGAAGCTCTGGAAAGAATTAATTTATACTGGAATTAAAAACTTTCTTATTCCCACGAAATACGCGAAAGATAATCAATGTGTGCACGGTTCCTTCCATTTTCCGATTCTATCCATTCCAAGGATAATTTGGAACATCGATTGAAAGAGATACTGTTATTTACTCGTGGGGAACTCGTAGAAAGAGGAAAGTTTGGGCGAAGTATCGTGGCGGGCAAGAAACATAGCTCGCAGGAGAATGGCCATCCGTGCGGAAATCGCAATCAGTTGAATCACCGGCTCGCATATCTCATAATCAAACTGGTATCGCCAATTTAAGCGATCAAGCATATGATTGGGCGCGCTCCAATCACGATCACCTGTCATACACGATGGGAAACGAGTAAACAGAGAGAAATGTCCCCGAGTTGTTCGTAGTTAATCACAATGGCGCGGCCCGTGTTTCCCAAATGCGATTAACCGATAAAGCACGGCTAGAAAAACAAAAGTGGACACATTTGGCGGGACGGGTTGATGAACAGGTTTCACTGTGACAGTTTCACTCGTGATCCCATCGAATGTTATACCCGTAATGATTTTTCGTAAGGGTGGAGAGATCCTCGTCGCGACTGTCGTTGCTTCGATACCTGACGAAGAATGTGAATTATTGGAAACGTGTGAATTATTGATATGACGGAGCTTTTAATGGAGTAAAGTGCAAGTAAGTGTGAAACTTATATAAGAGGATATTTGGTTATATTCTCTGGGACTTTTATTTATTTAATGTATGGAACATTTAATATGCAATAGTTATTAAGATTTAATAAAGGAAGGATTAAAGGAAATTCATTATTTTCTTTCGGATCTTTTCAGAATTTTAAAGAAAGTGGATTAAGTATTTAGTATATTTTTATGAAAAATTCCTGTTTAAAGGAGAGAGAGAGAGAGAGAGGGAATTTTTGGCAAATACTTTCGTTACCTTTATGACTTGAAAATAAAGTAAAATTGTATAACGGGGAGAAGATAAATTAAAAGACGGGTGTGAAAAGAAAGCTTTCAACAAGCAAATATTTCTTGAACATACGGAATAATTTAAAAAGATATTCTGTTGGAATATTAAATTATTCTGTCCTTCTTAATTAAAATGTTCTATCTAGTCCTTTGAGCATACGTGTGAAACTGTAATTTTTATCACTTTCTTTGAGAAGTTCAAAAAGGAATAAACTGAATCTAATTTTAGATTAAAGAAACAACTCTGTTTGAACTTTTTAACTTTTCTCGAAAATAGAATTTAAAATATTTCAAGATATTAAAGGAGAGTGATCCCTCGTGCAAAAATACGTCGAAAATATAAAAAGTGATAATTTTTTATACGAGTTTTCATTTTCGAGAAAACTTATTGTGAAGTTCTATGCACTTGAGAATAGTGATTTAATGTGTTTCTTTTTTCTTTTCATAGTTACATCAATTCAGAAACTGATTAAACTTTTATTGTTAAAAAAAATGAGTGTAAAATACTTTATCAAAAGAATCGATTTTCTCGAAAACGAAGCCCCTAAAATTATTCGATTTATTTTTGCACGAATTACACTTCATATATTCATTTTTGGTAAATCAGCTTTACCTATCTCGCTTTATTCAAATTTAAATTGCTTACAACTTAACGAATAATCGACGTTTTTAATAATCAATTCTTTTGATTTTTTAGAATCGATTTTTGAAAAATGTGCCACCAACACATCTTATCAATGCGTCTAAATATTTCCATATTTAAAAATAAAAAAAACAACTTTTACCCGACCTCGTTCCACTAACATTATTCTCGATGCAATTCATCGTAAGGAAAAAAATGATCCTTTATCGCGAAAACGGAAAATTTAACGAGCCTTTAACAACGTTTCGCGCGTTTAAACGACCGGTTTGCTGCACGCGCATTTTTTTTTTTTTCTTCACGCGCGTGGAAAAAGAAGCTTGGAGGAGGAAAAAAGGATCCAGAAGCTTTTAATCCGTTCGCCGCAGAGAGAGACGCAGCAAGAAAATTGTTTTACCTTCCCCCCTCCCCCACCCCCAAACAGAACGAAGGCTCCTCGTCTACGTACTAATTATCCTGTGCCGCGCAAAAGGGAAGGTAACAAGCTCAAAGGTGGAAAGGCAAACCGCACGGTGGACCCTTTGAGAACGCACTAGAAAATTATTGCCCCGGGGGAGGAGGGAATAAGGGAAAAAGACTCGAAGCACCGTAACAAGTGCTTGTATTGAACTGCAAGCGACCGTGACGCGAAGTGGCGTGAATATTGTATTTGCCTCGACCAAGAAATTAGAACGAATCGTTGTAAACATTCTTCTTGAGATATTAACATCTTCCATCCGTCTTATTGGCGAGATTTTAATATTGGAAACGTGTATTTGTTAGCTCGGCTGAAAATACGTCTTCATTTCAGGGTGATTTTGATCATCTCTCTACGAAGATATTCTTTCAAATTTTATTCTTCTAATCGAATTGGTTGCCTGTTTTTCGTCGAAATTGTTTCGTTTCTCGATTTAATAAGATTTATCATTTTCGTTAATTAAATGAGATATTTATTTCGTCGTTTTTTTATTTTGGTTATCGAAATTATCTCGCGAATGAAAATACTTATTTATTAAATTCTTTTTCTTGTTTCGCACGATATAATATCGAAATTTAATAGTCGAGGATTAAAAATATTCGTTAATCGTAAGATCATATTCTCTTCATATTTTAATTCTCGTTCAGAAAATATTAAATTCTGTTGCATACTTGGAATAACAAGAATTTAGAATTTGTAATAAGTGGATACACATTGGGGGAGGCAATGCTTATTAACCTTTAAAATGATTATAGATGCCCAGGGCGAAACGTGTATATATATATATCCAGTGATCGAGAATAACTGTAGCCAATAATTATAATCGCTCGTTCATTAGAACAATTCCTCGTAAATTAATTTGCTTTCGATGCCACCACACGTGGCAACTATGTTGATGAAACATTCTACGAATTATTTCCCTTTTGAAAATAGTCTTATTAATCAGCGAGAAATAATGTAACTTAATACAAAGAGAATACTTCTCACTCTAATAAAAAAATACAAGAGATGTTAAGAATATAAATATCTATAACTAAACACGATATCTATGAAACCATGATTTCTTTTCTTTCGCGTATTTACATTACATTTAATTAACAAACGATCAACGCACAATTGAAATATGATGCTGAATGAAAAAATGAAAAATAAAATTCCACGTGCATTTCTTTTTTAAACAATCTCGATTAAGGGAAGTTTCTTAGCGAGTTTCTCTCGATGCAAAATCACGGAACGTGAAATATATCGATCCCAATGTCATGTAATCAACATTGCAACGCATGAGACCTCACGAACACCATAAATCCAACATCCACAGACCAATTCACTCTATACGATTTATCCTATAACCGGCTCTAAGATCGTCACGATGCATCGAGCGCGGAGGGTCCCCGTTATCGATCAGCCCGTGGATGAATTTCTGGACCGTAAGACCTCGAACACACCGCAAATCCTATATCACGAGTCCGGTCAGGTGCTGGCGTAGATCGCAGCCTGATGATACTGGACTCATGATGCCCGCCAGCTCTACGGTCCAAGGTTCGATCTTATAATGGCGTTCCGTGTTTCTCGATCCTGAGATGGTTTTCGGGTTAATCCTGTAATATCGGGGGTAAATGAAGCCTCTTCTCCACGTCTCATTAAACATTGGTCATTTGTGACATTTCGAGGTTGGTGCAAATTTTAGTGAGATCATGTTCTTGAACTCCTTATTCGAAATCCTTATTTTATAATAATTCTATAACTCGTATTCCAATATCGATAGATTGTTATATTACAAAACTTTCGTGTATAAATTATAACAAAAGAATAAGAAATTATATGATACATAATTTCCAAATTAATTCTCATTGACTCTCGATCCTGAAAGGAATAATAAAAGCATCTTCGAGGTCTTCCCTAAATATTTCCAATTACAAGAAGGAACGAGTGGAGAATGGTCCACGCAAGAATCCTCGAGGAAAGTGAACTCGAGGAAAAATAAATAATCCTCCGTGCCAGACTTCGAAAATAAATAATTACAAGCAAAAAGTTTCTCAAACCTTAAACTCACACTTTACGAGCAAAGTTGGAACGAATCCCTCCCTGGAAACACGTCGAACACCGCCGCCTCTGCTTCCCTGGAAGTTTAGTCTATTACGCGTCCAATATCTGCAATTCAATCCCCTTCCAACGACACCGCACTCTCTGTTCTCTCCAGTTGCCACACCGCGCGTAGGTAACTGGAAATCGTTTCTGTCTGCGTTACGACGCCCCATGTCACGGAACCGTCATCTGCCGGGTACCCCGTATCGGCTGACTTATGCAAATCCGCACGCGAGTATGCTTTTCCCCGTTTCGTGGATACGGTTTGCAAGCTGATCGAGCGCCAACCCCACGTACCGGGCATAAATTTTCGTTCCGTGCCGCTGGATTTATGAATCTGCATGGGGCTCGAAGGCGAGCCCGGACCTCGAAATAATGACGTCCGCCGTATCTCGACATTAATAAGCAACCAATCGATTCGCGATGGATAGAAAGATCCGCTCGGATATTCGATTTTTGATTCGCGTTGAAACGAAGGATATTTCCACGAGGGGAAATATATTAATGTCTCGAATGAACAAATTGATCTCAAAAATTATTTCTATGCATATGCTATGACAAATTGAAAATTCAAATAATGTTAAAGTCCATTGATGATGAGTGAAAAATTTAAAAAATTGTAATCGATGTGATAAATGTTAAGATCGAAGTGTGAATTACTTTTACACAAGTGAAAACAAACGCAATTTGCCCTAACTGGGAGGAATAAGAAATAAGCCTCGACTTGAAATTTGAAAGGTGAATATAAGACTCACTCGATCATGGGTAAACACCGACAAAAGCGAAATATCATGGCATAAAAGTCTCGGTGATCGAATGGAACCGGCTGCCCCGAGCGCGTCGTAAATCGAGTCATCGAAGTCGACTAGAACGAGCGTGTCACTTCACCCTCGCGCCTCGGTTATTACATCCTTTTCGAGCGTGCGTGTGTGTCTGCGGATCGACAGCGCATCGACAAGCACTCGAAACGGAAGTGAACACCATGACATCCATCCATTACCCCCTTTGTTCCCCTTTAAATCGAATTCTTAGCAAGCAAAGCAAACAAAAGATCTCACGTTTCTTCGCATATCTTTGCAGAATGCCAATCTCACGATCCCACGTTACTAATATTTAATTTCACGAGAGTATTTATAATCTATCCGCAAACATTCGAATTTTCTCGTTTAGACAGACGATGCAAAGACTTTTGCTCGCATACGAATTTTCCCGAGTTGGAAACTTGACCGAATCGGAGCGAGGCGTGAAAAAATATTCGTGGAATGATCTTCCACGTTCGGGTAATCGGACAGCTGGTGTGAAATTGATACGCGGATCGATCCGAGTTTCGCGCGTGGATTGGATATCGAAACGCGGAGGATGGCCGGTAAACAGAGTGCGAAAACCATCGGGCTCGTTAAGGACGAGCATGTCGGGGGACGATAAACGTCGATCACCGGATCGACGCCCATTTGAAAATGGAAACAATGAACACGGATTGTTCGTGCATACGTTGTTGTCGGCGTTTTTCTTTTTTTTTTTTTGTTAATCCTTCGAGCTCCCCCCGCTCGCCATCAAACGCTCGCCAACTCCGTTTTAATTTATGCCCCGCATGCACGAAACATGCACCATTAACGAGATATTAAGGCGATGATATTTAAGAGTTTACACACGTGAGATGTGTTTTTGCGATGCTCTAATTGCGAGTAATGTGCAAATGTAAGCAATCAATTTTTTTCCTTTTTCGTTTATTTGTGATTCTGTTATTTTAAGATAGATAGGATTATTGAGATTGGTTACTTGTTTTAGTGAAAGTCAATATAATGATCATTTAATTTATAAATGAAATTCTTTTGATAGTTTAGAATATTGTATTTGATTTAATTGTAAGTTGAATTCCTCTTTCATCATATACATCTTATCTCTTACGAATTATTCAATAAAATCTTCAATCTAGCTCTAGTTGAAAATTATATTAGAAATAATTAATGATCCAAGATCCTATAATATTATCAATTTTTTCGTACATTCGGTTTTCCCTTATGAGCCACGGTTCGTGATTGAAGCTTTGACCTTAAAAAAGTGGGTCGATAAAATTTTCCAGAAGGCGGACAAAGAGAAGAGGAGAAGAGGCAGCCAGCAACAACGCGGAAAGCAACTTCATAGGTTTCCACGTGGCTTCTCGCTCGCGTCCAATTTAATCCCCTCGCCTCAGTTTTTGCGTGTTTTCAGAGTCTTTGCCAGAGAAGGGACTTAGTTTGAATTCTTCCCTTCAACTTCCCTTAACTTTCCACCGTATAAACCGTGTTAATTCGATCCACAATGGAAACTTGCAACTTAACTTGCTCCTCCTGTATTCGACAAACGTTCATCGAACATTCTCGTCTATCAACTTAAAATAAGAATATTGAAAAACCAGATATATTTCTTCCTACTTTTTTCTTATCTGCACATGATTTTCAAAAGTATGATTTCCAAAGTATTAATTCATATAATAAGTTTATAGTATCATCGATTCTTGTCTTTCATCCATTTACCAATATCCATTCTTGATATTATTGATCACTGAATGAAAATGAAGCCTTCGAAATGATTGTGGATTTTTTTCTTCATCTTCAAAGCGATTCTCTTCTTGTAATAAGAAATTATGTGTATTATCATATATTATACTATATGAATAATCTAGATTTCTTTTGCAGTTTCACGATAACAATTTTATTATAAATTCTCCGTTATCTTTAATAAAAAATCGGATCAAAGTTTCATTTTTTTATCCGTGGATTTAATATTTCTCTCATCATCCCCCATATTCCGCCCAAAATTTGCTGTTTATTTTTATTCATCGCCCCCTCGCCTGCGATCCAATCTTCCATAACCCAAAAGTGCAGTAAAGTAAATCGAACGAAGGCGACATCAACGCATAGCTTGCTACGAGCAAAGAGGAACGGCAGAGGCTCGAGATAGATAGAAAAGCTGTTTCCATGCTCGATCAATTTTCGAACGCAGAAGAAAGGAATTCGAATCGAGGATCGACAACAGCCAGGCAAGTGGCAAGGAAGGGTGGAAGAAATTCCTCGGCCACGACGATTCCTCCTGTTTCGTATCATCCGCCGGTTGATAAAAATCGAGCGTGAAATACGCGGATCCTTGTTGAGATGGAAAAATATTTAAACGTACGATATAATTCCAAGTATTCCCAAAACGCGCCTCTTGATGGCGGAGTATTGTTATCCGGTCGCATTACGTCGCCACTGAGTTGAAACATCACTCAGGGGGGAATTGGCACGGATGGAACTGTAAAGAGAATGGAGTTTTCCCCCCTCGCGTTTCCCCGCTCAAAGCACAACTGTGACGTCAATGCTGGTGGAAATTCAACCAGATTCTTTGAGCGGAACGCGTCCCCTTGACCTGGCTATTGTCGAATGTGTTTCGTTTCTCTGATCTCCAACCCTTTCTTCCATATTTCTTTTTCTCTCTTAATCTCAGATAGGAACTGATGTATCATAATTTTTCTCCCTCATTTCGTATTTTTTGATTTTTTATTTATTTGTAATAATGTAACGGACAAGGCCTGGATCATCTCTACGACCCTTTCTATCTCTTTTCTTTCGTGGAATAGGAAGGAAGATTGGAGGCTAAATATTTTGGTAATGGTGGAAAAAGAAGTAATAATTTCTATGAGAATTAATTTAGACGAATTTGCAGAGACAAGACGAAAAATGCTATGATTTGAAAGTTTAATAAATAGGTTCAATTCGATATTTCGTGATTACCTTGAAAATTAAAAAAAATTTTCCTCATTATTTCATTTTTTTCTTCACGTGGATAACTTGTCTGTCTCTCCCCACTGATTTCAGTCAGTACACGTGTACCTGGGAGATCCCAATTTCGTCTCCCCCTAGAGGGAACAAATCCTCACGTGCAAAAATTCTATTCAGTCTTTCTAACTTACTTTTACACGAGGAATCACCCTTCTCTCCCCTTCCTTCTTTCCAATTGCCCTCATTCCCTCCTCTCTCTCTCTCTCTCTCTCTGTTTCCCTCTTTTTGCCTTTTAAATTCGTAACAATGTTCGTCAAGGTAGGACAGTGGAGGATTCGTCTTCCGTGTACTGCGGCTGATATGGATAATTTAATGGCAGCCTGTCGTACGAAATATTTAATCCTCCTAGGCTGCCCCGATTCCGCAACGCATCCAACTTGGTTGCCTTTCCGAATGATTCATGTACACAGCCTCGGCCTTATCTTCGAGCCGTTTCGGATGGAAAATGCGAAATGCGACGTACTCGATGTATTTTTAATTCTGTTGCGGAGGAGAAGGAGGAGGGAGTATTTGTTTGTTCTTCGACACAGACGAGAATCTTATATCGAAAGATGAATCGTTGTGATTGCAAATTTTTATTCATTCTCGTGGGTTGGAAAAACTTTGTGAAATTGATCGAGGGAGGAGAGACACTTTGATGAGGGAACTAATATCGAGTATATAAATATTCATAATGAATAATGTGTAATATATACATATATAGGTACTGGTGAAAGATTCTGTCACGAAAGGATCGAAGTATCGACGAGCTATTCGATTTTAACCTTTCGAAAGTGATATCAATAACGATATGGAAATTAATTAAAGGATAATTATTAAATTTTTCGCACGGAGGGGGGGTGAAATAGTAAAATGAATTAGGAAATTGAATGAAAACGGGGCAAAAATATTCATTTTATCGATGAAAAGGGGGCGTCAAAACTTTCCGACACCTTTTAGTAAAACCCATCTAGTTCGGAACTACTTAGTCACGGGTGTCACTTATCGACGAAGCGACTTTGTAAGATGACGGGGCAGGTTGCGTTGCTGCTCCACGCCTATATATCAATTTATGGTTTTTGAGACGGTGGAAAGTTCGTTACAAGGCTCGGGTAAAAGCTTGTTCTTCGCAAATGTGCCCTCGAAACCAATGTGCAACGCGAATAATGTCGGAATAATTCAATGGACGTGGTAGTCTCTCCCTAAAAACTGGTAAGAAGTTTTCCTTTCAGAATCTCGGATGCTTTTAAAATTCTAATATTTATTCAGTTTTTCGACGATATCGCGAAAGTTTTGCAACTTCCAGCTTTTTATTTCCAACCCGCCCTCCTCGAAATCGAAATTTCCATGCTCATTTATTCGAATTCAGAATTCGCCCGGCGAAATACGTTCCCGGTTCGTAAATTTCTAACCGAAAAATCTGCTCCGTGAAAGCTTATCGATCCTTTCGCGCATTTAAGAGACTTCGTTTATATTATTTTTCCAGGATTTCAGTTTTAACTTTTCAATTTCCGTACGTGCCGTAACATGCTTTCTCCGAACTCGTCGAAACACAAGGTTGAGGTAGGTTCGTACGAAAGTTTTCTTTCACGCAACATCGTTTGAAGAAAAATAATAAATTATGCACCGAATGCATCTATTCTTATTTCCAAATACGTACATAATATCCGACAACGATTAAATATTACCTTGTAACGAAATTTTCAATCTATTTAGAATATTCCAATAAACCAGATCCTCAAAATTTTAAAATGAAACGAACGATAGGTAAAAGAAACGCGCCTATCTTGGAAGAGAAATACATGGAACTATTATAATAAAATCTCCAAGACTAATAACCAATCCAATTTTCCGATCGAAGAGACCACTCGTCCTTCGAAAACTTTATAAAATTCACAATTCTTTCTCATTTTCCTACAAAAGTCTAAGAATATTCTCTTCGTCGAATGAAACAACTTGTTTCTCTGCTCGCGTGACAAAGAGGGCGAATTACTCGAGCAACGAGAAAAAGAAAGAGAGAGAAAGGGGGAATCGTGACCGATCCTTTAATCGGCGAAACGTTTTACAGGGACATCAATTTCCTCGTCGTAGTTCGTCGCTCGTACAAAAGGGGTTAAGTATCTGAAAGAAAATGAGTGTGGGAAAAGGGGAGATATAGCGTAGTTGATTTGCGACGCAGGCTGAGTTATACAAAGAAGCGCAATCGAGAAGCGCGTCGTTTCTCCATTCAACCTTATTCTTCGTGTTTGTTGTACAGAAAATAAATGGACACCGGGGAAATATTTTTCGTTCGAAGGCTTCCATAGAATCGAGCGAGAGAGTCTCAGAATCCAAACGACTGTCGTTTCAACAAGAGTTGTTAAGTCAGGCTTAATGAATTTTGAACAAGTAAGTTCGATTTCATTGTTTTTTTTTTTTTTTTCTTTTCGAAAGAGGAAATATATTATAATTATAAAATATTATAATTAAATATATTATAAGAGGAAGAGGAAATATATATTTTTTTTTTTATATAACGATAATAATTTGTCGTGGTATACAGTTTACAGAATATTCGTTTCAATAATTTTTTTAAAGTTAAATAATAAACGAATATCGCACACACAAAAAGCAAAATTTCGAATTTGAAAGAATGGTAAAATGTTTTATTTCAAATTCCTATTTGCAATTCATTCAAATTCCTATTGCATTCATGCAATCGTCATTTTTCTGCAAAAATAGAAGATGAAGAGATGCAATAACAGGGTTTGTAATTGCGCGGGATATCATCTATCTGCAAAATAACATTTTTTTATGCAGACCTCCAATCTATTTTTCACGCGGGGAAGAATAATATACAGTGGGAACAGAATTTTCGCGATAAATTTTTCATCGAAAGTATATAGAAAGAATTTAAAAAAGAAAAAAAAAAAGAGAGGAAAGAAGGGGAAAAAAAAATAAAGAAATATAAACGCAAGATGCCGTTCAAGCAGAATATTCTGAAAAATTGTCACAAGTTGCGGACGCTTACAATTCTATTTCCTGCCTATTTCTTTCACTGAAAATGATAAAAGCGTGTACATGGATAGAGCGAAATGGATGTAAAGGAGAAAGGAAGAGCGTGAAGAAGAGATACAATGGCACGAGGAACGCACAATAAAAGAGATATAGAGTAAGAATTTGAGAAACGTTCAGAGAAAAGTTTGAATAGGGGGGAGGAAAAAGAAAAAAAAAAGGAAAGAAAAGAAAGAAGAACGAAATGAAAAACAGAAAAGAAATGGAGTTTAAACAAAACGACTTTAAAAATATTTTCATTTACAAAGAAGCGTAGATTCTTAAACAATTTCATTACCGTATTCTATCATATTTTTAATCGCTATTTATCAATACAGAAAATAATTTTAAAGTTGTACAGGAATTTCTCTTCTGGTTAATGAAATTGAACAAAATTAGCAATAAGATTTAGAACGTTATATTTTCCATCCCGTTGGAGCAAAAGCGTCTGACACGTTTCAAAAATGTTAATCGAGATAAAAAAAAAAAAAAGAAGAGAAAAGGCTTCGAAACCTTCGAGTTTTTTTCTCGAATATTGCGTCTTTCGTTTTTAAAACGTGTGCACGTCGCGTTCGCATTAACATAAACGGAGAACGGAGACAGAGAGCTCGTCCGCTTTTACGCGTGACTTCGCTCGTTCCGCTGTAGTTACAAATTCGCGGATGGATGCGCCGTAAGTAGAAGCTGACGAGACAAAGATTCGACAAAGCGGAGGTGGTATTATGCGGGGACTCGGGCAACTCAGGTGTCCTAATGGAAACAATAGAGGGAGGGGGGGGCCGCGTGCAGTTTGCACGCAGCTAGAAAGCAAGCAGGAACCGGCATAAATATTTCAACCTGTCTCCGTGTGCACAGATTCAACAGTATGGCGCCTTACGAACAGTTTCGCGCAACCTTCCTTCCAATATTCGTCTCCCCTCCCCTACCCCAAAAACACGCATCCAACCGGTCGCGAATAAATCACAAAAAGCTGTTCCTCGTTTTGGCAACTTCCTGCAGACAGAGATACGCCTTTTTTATACGTTTTTCGATAAATATATCGAGAGTACAATTATAAATTTATCCATGAATTTCTCGAAAGAATAAATTAACATATGTTGCTTGTTAAATTGAGAAAAATTGAATATTATTGAAATCGAACAGAGGGATTTGTCAATCTTCTAATGATAATCCTCGTTTGAAAGTTTCTCTAAGGTTCTTTCTTTGAGCCTATAAATTTATAAAAATTGTCGAATTTAAGGAAATATATCATCGTGAAATAGAGGAGGAAGAAATTTCTCCTCGTGCTGTTCCCTCTAACGAAGTTTTATTAGACGTTGGGACGAGTACAAAGTGAAGTGGGTCGAGTTTTCATTCAATAACGGAGTGAAAGATGGTGGTAGTTTTATTAATGGTAAATGTGTATCTCTGCATCCGTATTTGCCACGTATTTACGAATTCTTTGTATTCTCCCGTGTAGTTTAAAACCGGGTATAATGAGAAAGTTCCGTTGCTACTTCCTTTTCGAGGAAACTTTTCTCGTTTCAACGGGATAACTTTGTATCGCGGGATGGCACTTGAATATTATATCAGAAATATTTTTACTTTATATATCGAAAATATAGCCCCGATACGAAGTTGGGATCGTAAGTGAATCATGGCCTTATATTTCATGTATTTATAGGTGTATAAAAATTATCATATACGATGCAGAATGCCGTAAAAACCGCATCTAGGTTCGAGGAAATGAAACTTGAAAACCAAAAATTATTCGTTCGAAAATATGATATCCTCTTCGACGATATATTTATTGGTTTCAACGCATTTAAATATTTTCACGCGATAGATAAACAAATTGAAATTAATATAAAAATCGTACTGTCAAATAAAAAATCCTATTCTATTATTTTTAATTTCCTTGTTAACAAAAATCTTTCAATATCCAAGATTTTATCCCGTATTTTATCATTTATATAATAAATAAGTATTTCGTACAAAGATTTTCCAAACAATGTAAATTCGAGAAAGAAAAGAAATTTTAATAAATCCAACGATTAACCTGCTTCGAATAAAGCTCTAAATAATATATTAAAATCCATTATCACGTAAATCATCTAAAATTCTCGAAAGCAAACAAAGTTGAAATACATCGTATTAATATTTTTAAACTTTAATGCTATTTAGCGTACTAAAATCCTAGTGCTTTCAGATTTTATTAAAATATACGGACTGCGGAAAAAAAACATGTATATGTATAATTTTAAAAAATTTTAAAATTCATACGAAAAATTTAAATTTCAAAATTTAAAATATCGATGCCATCTATCTCGCTAAAATCCAATAACGAGAATTTGGAATCTAATCCTACTAAAAAAAAAAAATATATATATATATATAGATTATACAAATTTCAAAATTTATACCTCGTGAAATCTAAGAGAATTTCGAATTTTCCAACTTTACTAAAAAGGATACATAAATAACACTCAAAGATTCAGATGCATTTCCCTTAATTACAAATCGTAAACATACGACTCGAGCCTCATAGCATGGCGCATATTCCGCATCGCTTAAATAAACGATAAAAAGCGCATCATTATCGCGTTCCACGTCGCCATTTCCATTCAAGCTTCCTCTCGTTGAAGCGATTCACTCGCTCACAGACGTAAGAAACGCGGCCGTTTCTCGACTCCTGGTCTTCCTTTAGAACACGCGACGACACCGATACACCGTCTTCTTTCTTACAAAAGATAAAACTGGAAACTGTGTCAGCAGGTGCAAACCTATAAAAATAAATTCATTTGAAGAAAATTCCAGCTGGCGATTCCGACCTCGGAAGGGAAATTAGTGGCGCAGCCGGTGTCGAGAATTTCCCCGTCCAGGTCAGAAGCTGGCCGCGATGCGTGCATTAATTTCGTGAAAGCCACCGTCTTTACGAAGCTTCTCCGAGGATTTCATCCGACGTCGCGGCGCGATATTACGGCACTCGAGGCGCGTCGAGGCGCGCAAGCAACCTCGCGCGCGTTGCAACACGCGCTCACCCGAAAATTGACCGTGTTAACGCCACCCTGGCCCATTTTCCATCCCAGAGGAAAGAAGAACGACTTTAATCAACCGCTCGCTCTTCCGTGGGATGAGCAATCCGTGTGCAATCGGTCCAACTTCATATTCATTACTGTCCATTGTTCGGTTAACGGTTGCGTCCCGATAAAAATTTATCTCCCTATGACCACGATCGATTCAACCTACCTTTCGCACCTTTCTCTCTCTCTCTCTGTCTCTGTTATAATGTCTCTCTCTCCTTTCGTCTATCGATATATACAGGTCGAGTTATTGGACAAGGTAAATTATAGGATTGGAGACATGGGAAATTGGAAAATTAGCACGCTGTGTTCTGGCGTCGCCACGTCTTCCCTTGTCTCGAGCGTGTCCAATTTAGAAACGAGAGGAGAGTGGACCGGTTCATATCGGGCGTGCCTTGTCTCGGCTATGACTAATGGAGACAGGTTTGAATGCGACAGGATTCCGAATTTGTTGATTTCGAAAGGAGGGGAGAGGAGAGGAGATCGTAATTTCGTTCCATTCGTTCGATCGCGATTTAAGGGACGGCCGTGATTGTAATTGGCGACGGGATGCAATGGGTTGGTAAATGGTGATACGTATAGGTATGTTTGTGGACGAGTGTGGATCGTGTGAATGGGGAAACTCGAGGGGATGTATCACTTTAACGAGACTCCGGATAGCTTTATCTTCCGTTCTGTGACTTTTAATTCCGTGTTTCCAGGTAACTTTTCTGTAAGAAAGTTTGCACTTGAAGCGTTTCATTCTCGCGCTGTGCTCTCCAGGTCGAGGATGAAACGAGATTGCACCGGGAATAATATTTGAAAAAAATGAAGAGAGATAAAAATTTTTAAATGGACTTCTTCGATGAATAACTGCTTTATTTTTTTACTCCTCGTTTAAGGATGTAATGCTGGAATTTCTCAAATTCCTATCCCTATGAATTTTCCCGTTAATTAAGATTCTGTAATTGAAATTAAATATTAGAATTATTATTTAAAAAAAAATTGTATAACGAAGGAATATCGTTCTTTCTGCAATCGAAAGAAAGAATGCATTGTTTTAAAATAGAATACTACGTTTCCATAAATTGAACGACTATAATATTTCATAAACGTACGCTTACAAAAAGTTATTATCTGAATAAAAGAATAAACTTTCACGAATCAAAAGTTTGAGACAGTTGATCTAAAATGTTAGCAAGTAATTACGATACAGACTAAATTTTCATTCGTCTGTTCCTATCCAAATTTGATAAATTACCGAGCAAATACTAGCTCTTTGTCTCTGTAAAAGCGAGACCCGGTCGTAGAAGCGATTTAATTAAAATGTCATTTAGCCCGTGGTATGACGTACTTTGTGATCGTTCCGCTTGTTTCGAATATTTCGTTCAACTGGCGGCGTACAACCAGTAAGACAAAGAATGAAAAAGAAATAAGACAGTTTTTACCATGACATAGGAATGCTATGCGAAAAGTGAAAAAGAGAACACGAATGCTATTTGTTAGGAACGCGCAATACTATATATTACACGATACTCACTACTATTTATAACGAATTCTATGTTAGTTTTCCATTGATAATTAATGTACCGATTATTATTATTCTAATCTATTGTTATCAACGCGGTAATTTATGTACAAATAACATTAATTATGAAATTTTGATATTAACTTGTTCTAATAAAATAAGAGATTTGAAAATATTTAAATTTAAAATGATATAATAAAAATCTGTTTATTTGAAGTGAAAGTTTATCATACTTATAATTTTATTAGGAATATATTTGAAAATGAAAGTCTTGAAAGTTATTAATTCAATAATAGATAATATATTGAGAATATATTGAGAAATAACTATCAAGCTAGTAACTTTCAAGAATTTTTTTATAATTGTAATATACATGTATGTAAAGTGTAAGGAAAATTTATTATAGCATAAAGAGATAGTAAAAAAGTTATTTCTAATTATTATTTCTAATTATTTTCGGATCGTTATTGTTTTATACTAATATAAATAATATAATTGTGAAATATAATTTTGCAAAATATAGTTTCATATTTAGAGAATTTCAATGAAATCCCATTTACATGAAGATAAACTAAAGCATGCAGTTGAGCTTCAACTGAAGTTTCTAACATTTCTAATACAATTTTACATGATATGTAATTTTAGTTGATTTTCGCTTTGAGATCTAGTATTGCATAATTAAGCGAATTCGTGTAATATCCAACTAATCGTCATTTATCTACTTACTTATACCATTTATACTCCGTTTAAATGTATGACCATATACCATATAAATTCTCTTTGAAAGCATTTAGTACCTAAAAAATATAAAAATATATAATCTTAAGATATAAAAATATAGATAATCTTAAAAGATAAAATAAAAGATAGTATAATAACTAATATTTTATTTAGTATTGTTCCTAAGATCAAATATCTATTAAATATATTCTGATTAATAACTAAGCTATATATATTTTAATATAACATAAAATTATTTTCATATATAATATATAATACGCCAAATAAACTTCAAGGAATACCAAAACATTTCTAATTGAGTAAAATCGACCAAAGCAATATCAAAGGTCGCAAATGACCACGCAATCACAACATCCTAATCGCATGAATGTTTAGCAAATAGCAGTGACTCATCGATGCAAGAACGCAAAAGGCTAATCATCGTTCGAAATAATGTAAATTAGGTCGACCTAGCTCCGATTTTATTCGCGCCATTGATCGATCTACCTTTATAAACCGTGACAAATTAATCAATCAATCTTTGTCGATAAGTTAGACGAAATTCCGAAAGAGTTTTCTCCATAAATTTCTCTGACCGTACCACGCAAACGTCGTTTAACTTTAGAGAAAGAAACAAAATGGTGAATCAATCGATCGTGACGAGCGTCTCGTGGGAATACACGGAACCGAAGACATTTTGTGACAAATTGACTCGCGATGAGCGACAAAGGAACAAACATGGCTGGATACAGTTTGACTGACGCGAAGAGATCAACCATTTCGAATTTCGATGTCGATTCGATAGAAACGCACGACATTTCGTTTCCCGAGATCTTTCGTTATCGCTACGGCTTCGATTTTGTAACAAAATTGCGCTACATTATTGTATTTGACGAGCGATTTGTCAAAGTAACTAACGTATCACGCGTGACGTTATAAGAATAGAACAATATGTCCCACTCACCTCTTTTTTCTCGATAATAATGCTATTCTTTGGAGAATGAAATAGTTCCAGGTTTCTTGATTGTTGGAAAATATTGCTTTCGAATGGGAAAATATGAAAAATGTGAAATGAAGACACAAAAAGAATTAACAATGTCGGAGAACGTTTCACACTTTGGAATCCAAATCTCGGAATGAATCGGAAAACTTCGGACAGGATCGGGTTTCGGCAACTTCGGAATGATTCGGCAATAATCGGACACGATCGCTTAAAGACTGTCGACAGAGCTATGAGTTTCGAGCTCTCGAATGTATTAATTCGATTACTATCGAACTCTCGAACAGATTAGTGTCTACGTTCAGTTGATTCTTTGAAGAATTGTGAGTGTATTTTTGGAATATTGTTCAAAATAATTAAGAGTTTCCGTGCATCTTTAAGAATTAATCAATGTGATAAAAGAATTTTGTGAAAAATCTTTATGGGAAATGTATAAGGTATCAATATTTTTCTCTATATTATATTTTTTATGCCGATATCGATTCGATAAAAACGTGAAGTATGGTTATGTAGAATTAGATTAGAAAATATTTTAAATCATGGATCATTGAAAAGCAAATTAATAATTTATTGTAATTTTAGAACTTTTGTTTCGTTTTGTTTTAAAATATTCAAATAAGGAGGTCTCTAAGGAATCATAATACGCTGTGAAATATATAAAAATTTTTCACCATACTGACATTAACTTCCATCAGATTAGGTTGTGCTTAATCGTCTATGTACTTAATTATACGTAGCAAACTTTTCTCATTCTTTCTTTTTACCTTCCTCTGTGGTTCATTTATTCCTTGAATATTCGTTCATAAATTTAAATGCTTATTGTTCTCATTCTCATTAAAGTCTTATTGTCAACGTTTAATCTTTAGTAAGGTTATAATATCTAATCTTTATTTTTTCCTTCTTTTTTATGAATAATTATACAGTATCGATTAAAAATTTCTATTTTGTACAATTCAAGAATATAGAAAAAAATTTAATTTAGACTTCTATAATGTTATACTATTTTTTCATAAAAAATTGATTAATTCTTATTTGATAAAATTAAGATTATGACAACTAATAATGAAATTTAGCATTATTAACCAATACGTATCAATATATTTATATTAATTTTTGCATCTAGTGTGATTAAATGTTTATATTTTACAGAAAAAAATCACAAATCACCACAAGTGTTATCCATATCAATACAAGGAATCAAGACAAAGCCATGGTAAAACTACGTATTTATAGATCACAGTTTGCAATAAATGAAGGGAAACATCGACACGTCTGGGGGGACACCGATTTCTACCAAGCACAGCCTCGAGAGCAGTTGAACTTGACAGGAAAGTATGAAATTGGATCAGTCGCAAACATCTACGCCACGACAGGATATTAACTGGGATGCAGGCGGGAAACGAGTCGGGGAAAGGTTTTTCTTGCCGCGACAAAGCCGATATACACGAACGAGAAAGATTCTAAATGAGTTGCCAACCTTTTATCGCTCGAATTTCTTTCTGCACGTTCTTTTTTTTTTTTTTTCTTTTCCATTTACCTCGCACTCCTTTCTCTCTTTTTCCTGCATACGACACGCCCTATATTTTTTCGTGTCATCCAAGAATACCGAATTTCAATTCCCGTCGCACGACATTCAACTCTTTAACATCGTTGTCAATTTCCATGGAAAGATTCGAAACGCTTTACACTCTCCTGTATATATAGTTACATACAGTTTTTCTTTTTATTATTTCGTATAAAATTTCTGTATTTTTAGCAATTAATTCCACGATCCAACGAATTTTTATCAAATATTTGCATTCACTTGCAAAGCGATCGAATTCATAATATCGTTACCTATCGGATTTTCCTATATTTTCCTCTGATATGAAATTTTTACATACACCCGTTTCTATTTTTTTCTCAAATTTTAACGAAATACCATTATGCAGTTTCAATCCAATGTTTAAAAATTCTTTTGCATGTCGTACAAATTCTAGGAATTTTCTCAGAGAACCGTGTCATCAACGATTCTACGTGAATATCATTGAATTTACATTGATATTTGAAAATCTTTCCGAATTTTTAAACAAATTTCGAATAGAGTTAATGTTTACTTGCAAAATTGATCTCTTTTTTTTTTTTCGTAGTTCTCTCTATGTATTCTCTGTCGCGGATATGGAAAATATTTGCACGATAATATTAGCAACGATGTCACGAACGGATAACATAGGTGGTGATATATAATGTTAACGTTGTTCGTGATACGTAGGATACAATAGGATTAGAAATATCGATTTTACGGATAATATAACAAAGGGTTGAAACATGCAAAATAATCCACTTGAAATATTCTCTATTGGATTTGAGCTTTCAAAAATATGTCAACAATGAATAATCCGTTTCAAAAATCGAATAGAAAATTATTCTTATGAAATTATTGATTTTATTTTATGTAGAAATTGAATCTCTTTAATTCTATTGATTGCTGCATAATTTTTATACAATAAGTTAAAAGTTTAAAATGATTCTACTGACACAACTATTTCAATTGTCTGAGTTATTTCAAAATTTTAGATTTCAGAATTCAAGAATAAATAAACATTTAAGATTAAGAAAGTTTAGAAACTTCATACTCCATGACCAGTTTAAAATGAACCAATCTACAACTGTACAGTTATTCAAGAAGAACATGGATAAGGGAAAATAACATGAAGCAAAGTGACTTAACCGAAATCATTCAACAAGCTTCAACTGTTGCTTTACCATGAGCTCATCAATTGATGAACGATAATGAAATGATCGAATGACATATATTCGGACAATCATCATCGGCCATAATAAATTTTCAGTAATTGTGTTAATGCGAGATCCATGTAAATGCTCGTTCATCCTCCACAAAGGAACGAGATACCAGGTCAATCGTTGGGATCCAATGTCTCGGGAGGATACTGGTGGAGACGATCTTGCAGTGACATATCGGGCCACTGCAGTGTGGTGCAGTGAACGCATAGATCAGCGTTGAAGGGCAATTCCGGAAGATTCTGGTTGCAAGGGATTGAAGACGCACCAATCTGCGATCGTTACGAGCTTTCCCCTCCATTTCCAGAAATCTCCTGAATTTGTCAATTATTGGCAGATTAAGATACAATTTGTAAACATGGCGATGGATAATTGAAGAATGGTATGAATGGCACATTTATAATTATCTTAAAAATTAATCTTTCCAAGAATGAAATTGTCCTGAAGTGTTTGAAACTAGGTAAGACATTTTGAATGAATAAATTAAATTTTATTTACCATAATTAATTTATTAAAATTCCTTGAATAAATTGCTTTGCTTAACTATCTATTGTCCATTGTTTAACAATATTTGAATAGGATAAAATACGCTTTTTTTTTATTAAAAAATTAATGATTGATCTTGAATTGGTATCACCTTTCCTTTATTGCTGTAGAACAACAGTTTGATTGGCTCTGATCGAATTTCTCGCGATTAGAGGGAAATTGTTAGTACGATATTAATTGGTAGGTAAAATTTTTCCGGGAACGATATGTTTGCAAAACGTGTAAATTCACGCGTTAATCGTTCACGAAATTCGTTGAATGTACGCGGACAATTAACAAGTACGAGTAATTACTCGGTAAAAACAGAGTATTGCGGGGCTACGTGAAAATGGAAGCTCATTTCGTGTTGTGCGGGTTAAATGCTTCGTATAACCGTAAAACTGTCGTTTAATTGTAAAGTCTAAAACAGTTTAACCGCACGAATATTTATCGGATTGATATGAGTTATCGTTTCGATCGTGTTTCACGTATATCGAGTCACATTCAAAATACAAAATTCACGATCTGCTTTATAGTTTTTATCAATTCGTTAATCGATATCGTATCGTTTTAAACGTGCGTGTTTATGATGTTTACAAAATTTCTAAAACCTTTTATATTTCCATGTATTTTGCAATTGTACTTACCCTCGTAATGGCACATTTTAATTAGTCCCCATACGGAGTCAAAAAACAGAATGGAGCAGTACATACCTGTAAAAAAGAAAATAAAAATATCAATATCAAAAGTCTATTTCACTATATTCAATTTAAATTTCAATTAGAGAAAAGTTTCGTCCTCCTTTTTTTTTTACATATGAAAAATATTTTTTAACATGGTATTGAAAGAAAAAAGAAGGACTCTTCCCACATTTGACATATTATTTATACTATATCGTTTAATTTAATTTCAAATCCATTAAACCTTTTACCAAATCAAATTATTAAAAATTAATTTCAACGTGTTCAGAAATATTCTACGTTACAAACAAAATCCTTAACACGTTGCTACTCTCTTATTTTCACATCCTGTTTCCTGATACAATCTAATCAAACATTCCAATCGTCTTTCTTTCTTCGAAATATTCGTACAATATTCGTGTTCTCTACAAGACAAATTCAATGGCTCGCGAGATTAGTAGACGGTTTCCACCAAATTCAATTAGGTTTTTATGAAACCGAGGCGAGGGCCATTTATTACGGGGAACGGAAGAGGCGGAATCCACGCGAAGTGGATCCTCCGGATGCGAACTTGCGGCGCCATTCGGCCTGGCTGAGTTTCAAACCTTTAAACGGGCGAAAAACTTTTCTGCCATATTGCATTAAAGCCGTGATTAATTCATTGGCGATAGTTATGCATCTCAATGAGGCGGAAACCTGGCCCGCAACTTTTTTCACCTCCTCCCGTCCCCTCCCCTCCCTCTCTTATAGCCGGCTCTCATTTTTCCAACGGATATGCGAATCGCGTAAATCGGTGGAAATTTTGTCGAAGAATTCAAAGGATCGCGCGTTGGATTGGCTCAAATGGAGAATTTTAATGCATAAGATATTTTTCGTGAGAATGAACGAAATGGAAGAGAATGGAAGAAGGGGAGGGGGGGAGGGAGAAAAAAAGAGGAAATGGGGGGTGAAATTTATCGCTATCGTTATTCTGTTATTCCATGGAACCAAGCGTTTACCAAGTTTACGCGTAAGAATCTCTTTTTATGTGTACATAGGAAGATATTATTTTATGGAGTGAAGAAAACATGCAGGAAATATGTTTGAAAATTATTTTAGAGAAAATTTAAGAAAAACTTGTCTTGAGAAAAATTGTAGTAAAGTAGTAATGTAGAGGTATTTAATATGTATGAAGAAGATGGGTTTCTTTAAAATGTAAACTTCAAGGTAGTTTTTTTTTTTTTTTTTTTTTTATCATGAAATCAATATTACAGCCATTAATAGAATATATTAGGAAAATGTATAAAAATTTTCTTAAAACTTTTCACAATTTAATTTGGATGAAATTCTCTATAAAAATATCCTTCTAGAGAGGATTTTAAAATCATTTTAAAATTCGCTGATAATTCAATTTTTAATTTTTTTTCTTTTTTTTATGACATGTTTCGTGCAATAATATTTTGATGCAATGCAAATAAAAACATTTGATACAAATCATATATATATACACTTAACTTATTGATTCGTTTAGCTCGTAAACTACATCCCTAAACAAATAAACACATAGATAAATCAACAAATAATTTCTACAGAGAAACAAGAACTGAAAAATATCGCGAAATATAAATATCGATATTTCCCTAATAATAAACAACATTAAAAATTGATACAAACAGAAAGATGATGAGAACAGAATTTTTACAAAATTCGTGCTGTTTGCCGAATCTAACGTAAATGTAGCCGCCGCGTTTAAAGCTGCCGCGCCATACATTCGCGAGCATTAAATCCGCTCGAAACAGACTGGGAAACGTAAAGTACACTCGAAAAGCCGCGATCAACAAAGGAAGCGCAAGCGAGCGACTCGAGGCTATGGCGAAATCCCTTCGATTTACTCGAAACATCAAAACGCGGCTGATCTGAGTGGAAATTCAAGCGGAGAAGCCAACAGTTTCTAAACAGCAAAAGCGTACCACGGGAAGAGAAGAAAGAAGCGAGTCAAGCACGTGTTGAGACTCGAACAAGGGAGGATAGTTCGGGGGAGGATTGTCTTGCGCCTCGCCTTGTGATTTGTCCTCAAAACGAACGATCCCACCTCCCTCCTCATCGCGATGAATAATTCATCAGCGAGCCGCGACTCTCGCTATTCGACTTTTCAACCGTTTTAAAACGTTTCGATAAATCCTCCCTGGTTCCTCCTGCTTGCGTATACGCGTATCCCTCTTCACCAATTCGTTCGACAATGTGTACAAATCTGAATTATATCCTGCTCTTAATCTAGATTTTTGTCGAATACGCGATGAAGAAATCAAGATTTCATCTATTTTAATATCATATTATTCTGATTCATTTATTAAATATGATGTATAAATCGTTTTGAATGATTTCGATCGTAATGTATATTTATAAATAGGGATTAATTGATATAGTTGTATCAACATGTGAGTTCATAACATTCATGTTATGTGAATGTTCTATTATATTTCGTAGTATAAGAAGCACAAAGTGTTTCAGGATTGTTATGGAATCATTTATTATTCTCTTCTCATTAATATTCCAGGTTTTTCAATAATATCGTGATAACAAAATTATCGTGATTTGATTTAAATGGACGAATGTGCTCGTTATATTTGATTAATTAATAGATGAAAAAAATAATATCGAAATCTGACGGAATTGTAATTGAAAATATTATAAGAAAAATGATCTTTGTTAAACGAGATATGCAATTTCATAATTTATTAGATAACTATCCCTGTATTGGGATTAGAAAATAGGAATAGAAATTATAAAATAGGAAAAGAATATATTCGATAATTTCTCGTAAATTGAATTTAACGTGTAAATAAATTAAATTCTCCATCTCTTGGGACATTGTGTCGCGAAATTTCACGTAAATACTGATCCACTTCCATCGTTCGAGTTCAAAGTAAAACCCTTTTCAATACCATCAAAGAGGTTTTAAACTTTCAACAACTTTAACATCTATAAAATGGTCATCATCAGTTCATTAACCACTCGAGCAAGCGCCAGTTACCTTGACAACCTTGTCCATTAAACTTGCCCCTCCTTCATCTCCCCTCCAGCAAATGCATCTTGACTAACTCGATTCAAAGATGGAACGTTTCCTCTCGTTACCCATCTTTGCCGGTTATTAAACGTCAAACGTGTCCGGCCACTTTATGAAATACGAATACGAATTACACTTATCGACAGATGACACGAAACCATCCTCTCACGAATTCCAAAAATATCTATCCGCCGATTCTTCCACGATTTCTTCCGTCGATTTCTTTCGCCGATCATCTTGTGCCGCGTCGAGTCGCAGGACGAGGCTGTTTCTTATCCAGTTTGCAGTTATGGAGATTAAGCGTCCCCGAGTTCTTCCAAGATGCATTTTCTTGCGAGTATCTCGACCACGCCAAGAGCGGTTTTAAACGACGGATCGTTTCGTTGATGCTCGATCAAAAGTTGATGTCGTTTTGCTCGTTCGACGACGGGGCTGCCAGTTACGACGAGAGCGAGTGGTTAAAGAGCAATTATCGTGAATATTTATGCACGATATTCGTAGAAAGATCGTGTGCAAAGAAGATGACATCAAAGGCTTATATTGGACTACCTTAAAACGCTATAAATCGAGATCCTGGACAATGAGTAATTAAGGGAAAGATATTCTCTTCCCTTATAGAGAGAGAGAGAGTCTAGGAAAATTAATTAATCGTACAGTCGTTTCACGAAACGATATTCCTCCTTTTACGTGTCTTTAGAATCTTGATTTGGTAAATTATTTTAAAAATTTCTCTTGCGAATATTTAACAATTTTCACTCGATTTAAATATTTATATTTTTTTCTACTTAGACTTGGCTCCTGAAGATCGTTTCATTAAGTTTATTTTCAAGAGAAAAGATACGGAACGAAGGCGCGAACCTTTTTACACCGTTCTCTAAGAGAACACTCTTAGAGAAATGTATGAATAGAAAATCTGAGCAGATATAAATGGCGTGTTATACGTGTATCGTGGAAAAACTTGTTGGCAAAAACCATTGGTATACACGTATGCTCTTTCTTCAGAAATTCATTTCATCCCTCAAGCTTACTACCATCCGTCTACTTTACTTTCGGTATCTCGAGCTTTGGTAAATTGATTCTGCAAAATTGTCCCATTTCCTCTTATTCGACTATATTTTATAAAACATATTCCAATATTATTCCATCAAAATTAGAATGATTTGGATTGGAATAATTCTTACTTATACAATTTTCAAACATCGAAAATCTATTATCTTAAAAGATGGAAAGAAAGGAATCCATATAAGATTGAAATGGGATTTCCGTTTCTTGAGCAACGAAACAGATGCTCCTCGGATAAAAGTTACTCCCAATTATCCCCTTTCCCCATCCGAAAATTCCCTCGATATTTACTCGATTCGGATAAACCGGCGCTTAATGGACCGAAAATAATTGTCCAAGTCGCGAGTAGAGTTAACGAAGCACGCGGAATCGAACCGTTTCGATACGGATAGTTTCCCTTTTGCGATCTTCGGTTACGTTATTACCGGCCTTCTGTTCGAGTAAAAATACGAAAAAAAAGGAGGAACGAACGACTCGAGAATTCCAATATGGGAACGTTGAAAGCGCATAAATCTCGCGTTACTTCGTTATTTCAATAATTATCGAGTTTCGTGGTTGATTTAAGGGATTAAAATGTAAATCAAACGATTAAATCTCCGATTAGGCGAATCAAAAGGATATAATATTCGATAAATATAATATTCCTCTAGAATTGATCTGTGATCCTTTACGAATTCTATTTCTCTCATCTCGAAAGAATTCCAAGGAAGACATTAAAGGCATATAATAAATATTTTTACAACAAAATATTGAGACGTATGAGATAATCAGATGTGATAAATTTACACAGGGGATTATATATAATTATTCCAACGTGTTTCGATTTCAACAGTTTTTTTTTTTTTTTGGGAAATGTACTGATACGAATGTCGAGGAAAACTGTCAGCAAAATGAGATATTCGAAGGTAAATTTATCATAAGTTCGCCATTGATGGAACGTGTTGGAACAGATGCGACGAAAGTGTTAAAGGTCGATCCGGCTCCAGATGGAGTTGAGATGATTCATACATCAGAAGCGAGCGAAAAATGCAAAGTTGCAAATAATGCACGACGTTTCGTAAATCTTTGGAACAAGCAAAGAGACCATCCTTGACAGAAGGTAGAGAATCGGGAAGCGTAGCAAGATTATTTCGCGTACACGTTACGACTACGTCGAATTCTTGTAATAAAAGTTTCTCTTGTGCACGACTTACTCGTCGAGTAAATTCGAACAATTTGAACATTTTTTGTTCGATTGAGATGTGATGAATGATTTTTAATTTAAAAAATTTCGTGAAAATAAGTTTCCTTATTTTATTTCATTTATTTCGATGTTTAATCATGGACGAAGAATGAATCTTTTTGAATTTAAAAATTTGGTAGACTCGTAAATCGATCCTGGAACTTGAAGACACTGTCGAAATTTTGGATAACCTACGATTTTTCATTCCTATGCAAAGCTCGATAATCTTGGTAACGAATGTAGTAAAATATAATCCGAGAACCAATTTCTTTCGAGATCTTATTAGCTATTTCGTGAGTGTACGTTAAAAAATGCAATTCTTTTATGGAGAATCTTTTACATACGTATAAGTACGTATATATATCTTCTATTCTCTCTGAAAAATTCGAGAGCACGTAAGATATATGAATTCTGTTTTCTTCGAAAAAGTTATATCTTCCATCAAAGAAATTTGTATTTTTTTAAAAATACCATCGAACAAAACAAAACTTTTTCACTTTTTCGTGAAATAAGATAAATTTCCAGAAAGAAATAGCAAGAAGGAATTTCTCGTTGTACGAATAATTGCAAGTATGTTTGACTCTTAAAAAAAAAAAAAAATAAAATAAAACAAAATTTATTTTTGATGAAATAGAAGTGGATTTCCTTCTTGCAGTATTAACTTATGCAAAATAACTTAGAAAACATTATTGGGAGAAGGAATAAAATAAAAAATGAAATAAAGTTGAAACAAATTGTTTGTCCATTAAGGGGAACAACAACACGCGAAATTTCATTTTTCATTACAAGTGTCAATAATTTAAATATAGCGATAAGTAATTGTATAAATTATTTGTTGAACGAATCGAAAATGCTTTCGCAATCCGCGTATCAATCAATTTCGCGACCAGGATAAACCGGCATAATTTCGTGAGCATACATACGACGAGCAAGAGGCCATTTCCCCGTGTTCCCCGTGCATCGTAAACGTCGTTATTTCGGTCCCGTTCCATCTCGATTTTCGTAAGTTAATAATACATCGTGTAATTTATTTCAGCGCGTTCATCGTATTGTTGCAACGATTTTATTTGCCCCGTGCCCTCGATAATGCCCCATCGTGTAATACGTTCATTTAAATTACGTCGTACGGGATTAGATCTCGCACGGATGCGTCCATTTTACACGTCCATACACGGTTCCACTTGTTTCGTAATGATATATAAAAAAAAAAAAGGAAAAAAAAAAAAGATAGTACGAGGAAATAATTCCATATCGTCGGATCCATTTTTTTTTTTTTTTTTGGTCGGGTGTGCAACGATGCGATCGAAATTACATTGTAAATTAAAACTGTTTTTTATCACGTGCGCGAGAATTTATAATATTGTTTTCTTCGAAAATATATATCTACCTGATGAATATCCGGGCTACGAAATGTAGGAATGAAATTACGTGTGAAATTTTTTTCGTAACGAAAAAATAGAAAATTTTTTTGCTCGTGACGATGGTCACGATCTCTCTCTCGAAATAATATCGGGAGAACGCAATATCATCCCCGCTGTTTTCTGATAATTTCTGCGATTCCTCCGTTCCAAGGTTTCAACGCGTAAAAATTCAGATGGATGGATGGATGGATGGATGGATGTTATTATTGAAAAAGGGAGATAGAGTGGTAAAAACGATTGCGTATCTAAATTGTCATCCTTTCTCTGAAATTGGCCGCCCTTTGAATCGATATCAATCTATTAACATTTCATTTTCGTTGTAATATCCGGTGACGTATCAAATATGAATAGCGTTTTCAATAGTAAATTTCAATTTCAATTAGCGCATTGTAATAACGTTTAACGAACGTCGAGTGTTTAATGAACATTCGAAAAAGGATTTCTCTCTCGAAAATCATTGTCATGGTAATTGAATCTAGTTAAAATAACTCGATCGAACTCGTCGCGATTGAAGTTTGTTTTACAATACAAAGATTAAATCCTTTTGTTTTCGAATTTTTATTTTGAATTTTTCTTTTCTTTTTTTTTTTTTTTTTTTCGTTTCGATCGCATCATTCAATATTACATCTATTATTATTCCGATAATTTGTAATTTTGTTTCTTGTTGTTCTACTCCAACTTTTTCATCGCATTGCAATCGCTATTTTTGCGCGATGTTTGTTGCATGATTTTTGAACAGAGTAGAAATATCAAAGGGAAACTTTCCAAGACTCGCGCAAATACAGAGTAGAAGTTTAACAGAACTGGTGGATCAACAAACGCTTTGCTTTCAAACCGTAACTAATTTTTCTATTCGTTTATTTTCACCGCCAAGTGTGTTTAAACACGAGCCATGATCGTAAAATATGGTTAGCTACGAATACTTTCAATTGGTTTATTTTTGAAATCTATTTTCCTTTTTTTGTTAAAATGACTTGAAAAAGATTGGAAATTTTCTTGATTACGTTCGATTACAATCGAAATTAAAAGAGAAATATTTGTTTCAAAATTCAACGATGCGGATGTTCACAATCTCAACAATTAGTATTTTTTTAATTCGTAATTTATATTATTTTCTAAACATTAATCTTCAAAACTTTGGAATTTCAAAAATATACAATATTTTATTGCACAAATATTTTAAACATTTCATATCGTATTTTTGAAATTTCAGGAATTTAATTTTAATCTAATTTAATCAATTTTTTTCCATCATAAAAATAGAATATAATGCTTGCAGCGATATTTTCGGCAAAACACTCGAAACCTATTAAAATTGTTGGGTAAATCGATTCGTGAATAACAAAACATCGGATTCATTGAAAAATAATTACCATATTATTTCTCAATAATTTGAACAATACTTTCATCGAACGAAAATCCAATCATAGATCCAATAAGAATCCTTAATTTCTATAAATCACTAAATATCATCAATGAAAATTCGAAATCTATTCATCTCCTCATTAAATTATTCCATGCATTTCCAAAGAAATAGTTCACCCCATCATCAACAGCTTATAATTATCTAATTATTTCCATATCCTTCACGATAAACGAATTCCTGCAGATCCATGCAAAAACTGCGTTACTGGCGTAGATTAATTTCATCCCTCGCTTCTCGATAAAGGACGATAAATAAGAAAGAGAGATTTGGAGGCATAAGTTCCAGTGTCTTCCAAGAGAGAGAGAGGATTCCTCTGGCATACGTAAGCGAGGTATATCACGGAATTCGAAACAGGAGTCTGCCGCACACCCACGGATACAAATCTTGTGGAAAATGGGGGGAAGAGGGATGGATGCTCGGGGTGGTGGGTCGTCTGACAATGAGCGCAGGGCGTTCGAGAGTGTTCCTCGGTTCCGCAAACAGCCGAGGAGCCGAGTTTCCTCGAGTAGACGGTCGGGGGAGAAAGAATTGATTCCATGGGACGTCACCGTTTCTTGGCACCGGCCACTGGCAACGGGCGTCGAAAAAAAGAAAGAAGAAAAGAGAAATTCTCCGAGGTACAACCTAATTGGAAAAAATAGATAAACCTTCGCGCTTTCTTACTGCACCTTGTCGCGTTTCCTTGCTGGATCGTTATAAATTCGTGAAGATGATCGAGGATAAGGAAGAAAATAAATTTTTGATGGTTTTTGGAACGAAATATGGAAGATTTCTTATATAAATGAAGATGTTGAAGATAATATGTAAAGAAGTTTTCTTTCAAAAAAAAATTCAAAGTTTGAGTAAACTTAAAATAATGGAATTATTATATATGTACAGTTTATAGTTGTTTCAATGGATACTGCTTGGATGATCGAGATTTTTCGAACGCGAAAAATCTTTGTTACCGATACTTTTTTTGAATTGAAAAACCGCGCACATTCATTACCGGGAACATAATTCCGGTCTCTGTGGAAACAAAAGAAGGAAAAAGGTGGAAGCCTCAGGAGAGGGCGAGACACGAACTTTTAATCTGTGAAAATCTTTAGTGGCAGAGGGCGCATTCATCAGATAAAAGACTCTATTGTATTCGACGCTATCCATATTTAAGTCCACCAAATTTTTTTTATCCACCGCATCATCTTCGTATGTATTTTTATTAGACCCATTTTGCATTTTAATAAATCCCTTTTGTATTGTTCCTCTTGTTAAATTATTATGTTTAACATATTTTATATTTTTCGTTACATTTTACATTCGTTATAAATTTATCATTCTACAATTTCTATTAGTAAAAACCAAAATCGATATTTCGGATCGGCACAATCAAATCTTCTTCGAGATTTTTTGAATAACACATTATAAAATTATTTCACATAGTTTTCCAGCGCTGTTCCCATTACCATAATTAGCATTTTCAATATTAATTCTTTCTTTGATTCTTTTCGGATAATTCCATATGCATTTCCACGATATCCGGGTCAAAGTTTTAATTGAGCTGGCGGCTTTAATTATCATAATTAAGGAATTTGATCGAATTTAAAAAATTCTATTCAATTTAATCCATACTTGGCACGTTTCCCCTTGTGTATTCCAATTATCATTCCGATAACGCGAACGGGCTATATGTATATTTTTGTCACAACAGCACAGCGCATCAACAATGGAACGTATCGATACGATCGATTACATCGTGTACCGATATTAATTATCCTCATGTGCCAATTTTCCTTCCATTCCGTAAAATCGATGAAACAACTCCATGGTACTAATAATTTAGCTTTGTGGCGACTTTGTGACAGGGATCGAAAATTATCTGATCGTCGCATAATAATTAATATCATTTATTAATAGATAATTGGGAATTTGTTCCGGTAAATCTCTGTTCCATAAACCGTGAAGTAATACCGATACCCGATAAACGTGAACGATAACAACACTTTCAATTTTAATCTATCGAAATTTATCAACTTCTTAATTATCCTTAAAGATTCTGACTTAATTTTTCCTTATACATTGAGAAGATATCTTGAATAATTTCAGAAAACAAATTTCAAGAAACAAGCATCCTTTTGTCCTCGATTAAAAATAATAATAATTACAAATTCTTCCAGAAATATTAAATATCAACCGTATAACATTTTTCGACAAACGGGGCGATTTCGAGATTTAGCCAATCTTGTATACAAATTCGAAAAATTCTGGGGGAAGAAAGAAATTTATTAGACGAAAGAAAATTCCCGAATATTCCTCGAATAGAATAGAAAACACGAGAAAACGGCAACAATCGTCAATTCTCCTCCCATCTCATTTCTCATCGAGCGTAATCCATTCGATCCAACACCGCTTTCAATCCACCTTCGTGCGGAGGAAAGAAGGAGGAAAAAAGGAAAAGCAAAAAAAAAAGAAAGAAAGAAAGGGAAGAAAACAACGCGTAGAATCCTTTATGCGCGTTAACGCGTGCACAGCTCCAATTTTTCAACGCGAGCCTTGCGCGGCCGCAATTAGTTTAGAAACAAGAGCGGTTGGTTTGAATGGTAAGGAAAGAAAGAGAGGAGGCAGCCGGCGTGGCGAGCCCGCCTTGTTCGCGCATATACACACACATACACACGATGGCACACACACACAAGGAGAGGCCGTAATTGTTTCGATGCGGTAATGGGTATCCTTAAGTAACCGAGCTACGATGTTCCCACGTGCGGGTTTCCTGCGTGTTGTGCATATATTGGGGCGCAGTCAACGACACGTGAAGTCGCGTCTGGGGTCAGGGCGGCGCTCCCTCATGCGTGATTCCTCTCCACGGACGGTTCCCACCACCATTGACAAAGGAATTCGCTACTCTGTTTCGAAAGTTGGCCGGAATTTTATCAGCGTTACTTTCAAGTCGATGGCCATCTTCTTCGATGATGGTATGTACACTCTGGATGCTGTGGAGCGGATTTTAATTTGGAAGTTTTTGATTGGGAATAATATGATGTTAAAATTGACAAATTTATTATCGAAGATTTGTAAAATATTAGATTAGATTTGGATTATCTTGAATGAATCGATTTCCTCGATGAATATTTCCATTGCGTGATAAAATTATTGTTTCGATACAAAATTAATTGCATTTAATTCAATGTATATACATATACAAGTAAAATATTTATACTTGATATAACTGATGATCGCTATCAAATTTTAAAATAACCAATTAAACCGTGATATTCATATTTTTGTTTAATATCCTGTCAAATATTTTCGACAGTTCAAATTTCCAAAAAAAAAAAAAAAAACGTACGGTTATTCCATTGATTTTATTCAATTAATTTTATTATCATTTTATCTTGGCAGTACGAACGTATAAATACGAGATGAATTAAAATTATTCGATTGTCCCAACTTCTATCTTAATTAGTTCTTCGAAAACTCATCGCGAGGACATTGATCCCAATAACCAATCGTGTCCATTATCTCTTCCGACTATGTTTATATCGAATTGCGTTTAATATAATTATATTTACACCGTACTATATATAGTACGTTATTATTTACCCTCATTGAAATTGTTTCCATTACGTTTATTAAATAGAAACGTTTCCACGATAATTACAACTAAATTGATACGTCAAAATGCAATCGTATTAATAGAATCGGTGGATAAGTGATCAAGATAAATTACTTTTCCGTTAAATGAAAAGATGGAATAAACGAAAACGAATAATGTAACCGAGTGAATACGAACTACGTTACATTAGGCGGAAACGTTTCTATAAATCTGAGCTTTGGGGATGCTTCGCAAACTGTATCCAAGTGTAACAGTATTAACAGTTGGGGAATAGTTCTTGTTGTTGGAACTCGGAAGAAAATTGGTTATTAAAAGGGAATAATTTAGAAATAAAACTCACGAATTTCGTTCTAGAAGTATGATTATATACAATAATAGTTTTTTATTTGTATATTATTCTTTCTTAAAGTAAATTTCTAGGGAAAAATTTGCAAAAAATATGAATACTCAGATTTGAAGATGAGAAATATAAATTGAAAAAGGGAAAAAAAGGGATTAATAAATAAAAATTAACAACAACGTAATTGTAATTTCATGGTTGAGGAATTTTTTTTTGCAAAAAAAGAAAAACGAACGTTAAATATTCGAATGGATTTGTACGCTTGGAAATTTTGCCCCGTCGGTGCTTCAGAACTATTTATCCGTTTGTTTAGCTTCTTATTTGTATACAGTGTGCAGATGAGTTTCACGAGACCCGTGTTCGGGGAAGTTGTCGGATTCAATTAAAAGGATTCTCCAGATTGGATCTGGAGAAGTTGCGCGATCTGCGTCAGTTTGTTGTAAATTACGCCAGATAAATTGAGGAAAAGCGGTAGAGGGACTTGTTTTTCGGATGTTTCCAAGCCGGCGAAGCAAACGAATGCCGGAAATTGCCCATTTAATTAAGTTTAGCTCCTCTGATTCTAATAAATATCCGATCTGTTTTCCAGTTTTTACTTTTGCAAAACGATTTGGTTAAAAACTTACAATTACTTTGAAAATTTTCAATGATTGGAGAGAGTTAAAAAAAAAAAAATAAAAAGAAAAATTACGAAAGTTTTTCTCCTCGTTTATTTATGAAACTCATCTTTACGATCGTTATTTATATAAAAAAAAGTTTCTAAAATCAAAAATTATAAAACCAATTTTACAATTGTTAGTTGACGAAACAAATATCTTCCAACTCCTTCTTGAAATATTTTTTTACGACGCATTGTATCGCGCTTTCGAAGGGAACACGAAGCTTGGATTACTTTAATCACTATTTACAGAAAGTAAATTCCATCCTGTGTTTACCCCCATGTTGTATTTCGCGACGATCGAGCGCCGCAGGTAGCCGAACCTGTGGATAAGTTAGACGAAACTTGGAAAGTTAGTCGGTTAGACGCAGCGTAAGACCGACTTGTCAACGGCGGTGTCGCGCAGCAAGCTTCGGGGAGTTCTTGTCTGATCACTGCAACTTAAGCCCCACTTAGATGAGCGATCGCCTAAGAACTCGGTGTGCTCTTGACGGTACTGGTTAGAAGGTTCTCGACCAAAACCGAACCGTTCTTAATGGAAATCGATGCTGATTAGATCTAGGAGAGAGTTAACGAAGGGGTGAAATTATTCATTCATTCGGGTTAAAATTCGGTTCCGATCGATTCAAGTGTTCACTCGTCGAAAGAAAGATTAGATTATTTCCGAGTTGATCGAAGTTTTATCAAAAAAAGAATCGTACATCTAGATAATACATGTTTAAATTACATTTTAAATTCACAGAAGATTGAAAAGTTTTCACGAATCTATCCGTAAATCCATAATATCCAATCATCTAAAGAAATCACACATCATTTGTTCCTCGCTTCGATTTCTTCTCATCGAAAAAACGTTAGTTCTCGATCGCCTCTCGATCTTCTTCTTGTTTCCTCGAAACGAGACAACGTTCTTCGACTCTCTCCCCCCCGGGGACCAGCCCCTTTTTACTCAACTCCACATCGTAGCTCGAAACAATGTTTCGCGGCTCGAAAAGAAATTTCACGGGGAACTGTCCACGGACTCGGCGTCGCTTTTTCATCCTTGGAAACAAACAGCCTTGGCTTGTCAATAAGAAAACCCACCGCCTACGTCTTCGGGAAGAATAATTCGTGGGGGACGTCGAAACCGTGGAGCTGCGAAATTAACTGTCGGGTTAAAAGAAAGAAAGAAAGAAGCTAGGGTTTTGAAAGAACGCACAACGACCATCGGGCGGCTCCCTGCATCTTCCAGGTAGCCATCACGAAGCTACCCAAGAGACAAATGCGGAAAAGCGAGAGAACGGAGGGGGAGGGGATGTGTGAGACAACATTTTTATTACACTCGAGGGGTGAGTGTTGAACACAACGTGATGCTCGCGGCGCACATCGCGGCTAGTGTAGTGTATGGATCAAGCAAGAAGAGGGGGATGAAAATGGGGAGAAATGGGAATGGAGGCCATTAAGGCCAGGCGATGAAAGGGAGATAAGGATTTTGCCGGGTAATGGTAATGACGAAGACGCGTATGCTTTGGAAAATTGGACGGTGTAGTTTTGGCCATGAGTCTATGCGGCTTGGCGAAGAGATACGGGATGTGTTATTGCGAATGTGATAAGTGTTAAGGGTGGGTGATTATGCAAATTTGCGGCGAAGTTTGTATAAATAAGGAAATGCATCTTTGCTGCATTTATTTTATGCTTCTCCGGGGAGAAACATTGTAATTTCGACTGTTGCATATACGTGTGAAGTATATTTTCTTTGATTTAAAATCTTCATTCTTATTAAAACATATATTTCAAATAAAATATTTGAAATATATTTTTCCATCCATTTTGACTCTAATTCTATTTCAAATTCACTTGTAATAATACTTTCAAATACTTTCAGGTATGCATCCTTCGTTTCCTCGAATATTTTACTACCAAAGTATATATAGCACGAATGAAAGAGACTCGACAACCCTTCGTTGAAACCGTTTTACGTAAATAACGCGTGGAAAAAAGGGGAGGAAGTGTAACGATGGCGCCGAGACAAACATTATGCAAACTCGGTGGCGCTCGTTAAATGACACGAGGAATCTTTGGACAACGGCGAATTACGAGGCGTCGTTAAACGGAATACCTAAAGGTGAAATTCTCATTAAGGTTTGCAACGCGTCGTTACCAGCAACCGCTGTCAATCTCAACGTCGTACGCAGCCTGAAATTTCGGCCGAATCCATTACACCGACAACTTTCGATCCGGTTTCGAGGGTTGAAACGGTTTCCACGAATGAGATTCGAACGCGAAAATGCTCGTGGCGAAATAATCTGGTAATCTGGAATGGTTCTGTCTGGAACAGATACTCGCGTTTCGACGTATTTTACCTTCATCCCCTTTCAGATGGAACACGATGTTTTGTTATCTCGGTGCAATGATGGATGTATCGAGGGGAAGATGATGGTCGATCACTCCTTTCGAAAGCGTGGAACCAATAATTTTTTGATAGGAATTTTCGAGTAATAGAGTTTTGTCGAAAAATAAGGATAGATTCAATGAGAAAGTCTCGTATCGAAAATTGAAATTTATTTATTTGCATGAAAACTCGTGTCGCATAAGAATATTGGATTAAAATTTGTGTACAAGCAAACAGAAATTATGAATGGTAAGTTTAGTGGTGTGGGGTGGTTTAATTGTGTATGAAATGTGTGAAGTAGTTTCAAGCAATATTAGTTAGTTGTGCGAACTTGTCCAGTTAGAGTTACTAGTTGAGAAGTGTTCGCGGTGGGTTAAGTAGGGGAAATAAGGGGCAGTAATTGATAACTTGATACGAAGAGCATGAATTCGTATAAAGTTTAATTAATATCGCGGTGCAAAGATCTATCATAATTAACGAATAATTAATTAACGCCAGTCTATAATATTGCATAAACAAAATAATGAAGACAAGTGAATAATATAAAATGTGATTTTGTAGTTGAACGATAATTAGTTTTCATATTATTTTCTACGTTACAGGGATGGGAGAGAAAAAAATTTTGCCCAGTTATAGCTGAAAGAACAATAGTTTCAGCATATTTTTCTTTAGTTACAACATATTTTTATGCATTTAAAAAGCAAATGCAACTGGACCGTACATGAGTGACACGACTGCGTAAACGTCTGCTCGTCCTTTTTTTTTTTTTCTTTTGTAATTCAAAATTTCCAAGCTTTTAAAAACCACTGACTTTGGAAAAAGCAAAAAAAATTGTAAATATTCCCCATTTTCGATAAACAGATTTTGGCAAAGAAGAAATCATCCTACGATTCCTTACATTTGTATTCAATTATCGACATTCATAAAACTTTCAATCTATGTTCAAATACAGCAGTTGAAGTATCAACGATTTAACAATAAACAAAGGAGTTATATTTTAATTTAAAAATAAAATTCGAAATTAAATTTCGTGTTTTTTTTAAATTCGATCAAAGGGAACAACGATCGAAAACTCGTCTCTTTTTGATTGATAAATCATTCAAGCTTTGTTAAAAGTGAAAAAGAAATATACTGCATATACATAATATAACGCGAATAAATAATAAATACGAGAGAAGGCCTAGAAACCGGATAATAAACCACGGATAATTTAATATCAGCAATCAACAAAATGTCGAAAAGCAGCAACGAAAAGTTAATCGAAACATCAATCAGGAGCAAAAAGATGGAGAGGAGGAGAGGAGAGAGGGGAGGAGATAACAAAGCATTCCTCTTTAATTCTCGATTCCAACCATTCATTTGATGCTCCCTCCCTCGATTAATTCCTCGATCGACGATAAAACGAATTGTCCCGACAAAAAACAGGAAAATAACGAATTAAAGAGAAGAATAATAAGGATGATGGCTCACTCTCTCCCCCCTATCGTTTCAAGTCGTTCAAACAATTTCCACTTCCCCACTTTCATCGAGCATCCACAATTGCCCCCCAAAGATACCCCGTAAACACTTATCGTAGTTACAGGATAAGAGGCGGTTTTAGGGGCAATTATGCGGTTAACAACCACGATCTTGAAGTTGGCGGATTTCGATTAAACGGGGTGATGGGCGCTTAGATTATTGATCGTAGAAACGAACCTCTTGTGCGTGGGGGGAGGGGGGAGGGGGGAGGGGTATGCATTCGTTGACTAATGGCACGAGAACGACAATTAACAAGGGGAATGGATTTTGAGGCGGTGGCTGCGGTGGATCTCTCGAGTTATTATTTCGCGGGTTTTTTTTTCCGGCCGGGGAGGGAAAAAGTTATTTTCGCGCAGCGCGTGAAAGAGAAAAGTAAGTTTCGAGTGATGTGATGAGTTGAGAGTGCGAATGTATTTCTCTCGGCAAAATTCTCGAGATTATTTTTTCCTTTTCTTTTTTAGCGGGACGTTGCAGGTGAAAGCGAAAGCGCTCTTGAAGATTATTAATTTAATATTTCGTCGGTTCTTTTTTTAACACGTTTTTGAAAGTAAACGAGCAACTATTAAGAAGTTCTCTTTGAAATTTATTCAAATGTTTCCTGTGTGTACGTTTCACAGTTGCTTTTCGTTCGAGGTGAAAGTTAAAACTCTCAACGGTTTTTTATCTTGTTCGAAATTTATTCATTTTTTTAAAATTTGAGAGCAAAGTGTTTCGCAGAAAGGATTAAATATTCTCGTTTCATTCAAAGTGAATGGGAACGGGGCGTTACTTTTAATGAATCGCATCGATGATTTATCATCCGTGTGTGTGTGTGTGTGTGTGTGATAAATCGGTAATACGGGTTCGAAAAATAATGGACAGCCGGTAGGTTAGCTGTTCAAACAGCTCGTTATTTCACTTGCTGACATCTCGAAAACTAGCGAAATGAATTCGATCAAATTGAATCGATGTAAATATTTACACACACGTGTATAAACATCATCAGTTTTCATCGATCGAATTTTCAGGTTCTCGTGAAAAAAATGTAAATTTGCAATAAGACATCGGTTCGGCTTGTTGTCAAGAGGAGGGTCAAAGAGGAAGCATGGCTGGAAAAAATCGAAATCACGAGCGATCTGTTTGGAAAAAAATAAGGAGAGGAGGGAAAGAAGGGAGGAGAAGAGAAGAGAAAACATCGATGTTCGAGGGATCGTTTGTTATCGAACTGAAAATCGAGTATCGGGTCGATCGCAACGATCGAGGCACAATATCAAGTGAAGCGCAAACGTTGGCCGCGTTAAATAAAACGTGAATTGTTGGCAAATAAATTTTTCAGTTAAATTCGATCGAAAGAAAGAAGAAAAAAGGAGGAGGAAAAAAAATAACCATCGCTTGATTGTTTCAGTTTGACGTGGAATAAATGTCTTTATATGGAAAAATATATTTTGATAAAATTTCTGAATATAAATGTTGATGGAAGGAAAAGTAATAACGATTTTTTATTAAAAACAAAAATATAATAGCGTAAGTATCTTATTAAGAGAAATTTTATACGTTGCATCGATCTTTCAAACAGCTCGAGGATTGTTTTGAAACACGGACACATTTTATCCTTTATATATACAAGAAAGGCTTGCCAGAAAGGTAAATTTCAAGATCTATTCTCCATTCCTCCAGTCGATCCTCACTTTCACTTCTTCATCTCTTTTAAAATTACAAAAGAGAATCTCTCCACCAGTACTTTTTTTTATTATTCCATACCTTTTCCCATTGTTTTCATATTTTTCGAAACTTTGGAATGTCATATTTCAACGAACTCACGACGTGAAAATGTGCAAATTTATTGCTTCGAGCGTGGCAAGGAAAAAAGAAAGAGTTATTGTTTTGAGTGATACCGTGAGAAAACGACGTTGAAACGATTTTCGGGTATATAAAGTGTCTTTCATATTGGCGTTGCTGCTTATATGAGTAGAAAAAAGCAAAAGTGGAGCACCGTGTTCTTAACTGTTCCCGTCTTCATCGCGGTTGCATCTTCTACGTGTAAACTCATCGAAGGTACTAGGGCAGAGTAAAACATAGAGCGAAGCATTTCTCAAGAGAGAAGTGTACGTGCGACGAGACTCTCACTTGATCCCCCCACTATTGATATTAAAAATCAAGTTTATCGAGAAACTTCTCGAAAGAAAATTCTTGAAATTAAGTTTCTCCCAAGATTCGAGGATATTGATTAGAGTTTTAATATTAATTCTAATCATTTTACGTGCATATATATACATTTGAAAATATCGTAGAATAAAAAGAAAATTAATAAAAGTACTGTTCCTTATTCTCTTTGATTCATAAATTATCTTAGATAAAACGTATTCTAATCTAACGTGACCGGAAACGTTAGTAATCAAGTATATATATATGTGTCTGTGTATGTGATACGCATACATATGAATGTAAATTACGGAGGAATAATCTCCGCTTGTTCCACGAACCAATCTTTTTGAATATTTATAACAGAGATCGGAACAGATACGAGAGGAAACGCCATGGAGTATAACTTCTATGAACCGAGAAACCAAGGGACCAAGTAGATGCAGACAGATTAAGGCGGACCTAAATATGCATCTCTAATAACATGCATATATCCCTAATTATATACCACTTTACATCGTGCTCAAGAGATTACATTGTTTTTCAATAAATAATTATCCTATCCAGTATTGAGGGTAAATCAAAAGAATTCTCATCAATTACATTAACAATATACACCCTAGAACTTCTTCTCTTTTAATTAAATCTCCTTTGCATCATCGCAGGAGAGAATCCAAAAAACTCCTCCCCTCTCTTTCTCTCTCTCGAAATTCCTCGACTCGGAAAAAAGGGGGAGGAAAGGCGAGTTTCCTCGTTAACAATTTCGCGGCTGACAGGAAATATAAAGGGGGAGGAGGGATACGCACGGATGAGAGAATCGGCGAACAATGATAGGAATACATAGGCCGTCGAAGGGAGGAATACATTTCTCTCTTCGTGAACCGAGTCGTGCGGACCGGAAGAGGCCGCGACCAGCGATTCTCGATTCTCTCCCCTTTTCCCCAAGCTTCGCAATTATATTCGTGATAGTGTGGGCCGCGATAAAGTGAACTTCGGTTAAACAAACTTACACCAAGAGGGGGGCAGGATGTATCCGTGGGCAAACGTTTGCTTCGTGGGCCAATGTTTGCTCGCCGGGGCCTCCGCCGAGGGACGCTCAATGCTCGCCCCCTGGTGATGCACGTGTTACGCGGATCGGCGAATTTTCGATGAAACCCCGGCCGGCCACGTTTCTGGCTACATTGTTATAAAGTTAATTGATGGTTTGTCGCTCTTGCTTCGCCCCCCCCCCGTTGAATTATTTATGCGACATCAATGGAAGCGGGGGAGGAAGGGGAGAAGCAAGGTGAAAGGAAAGGAAGAGTGGTTTCGTTCCTTCTATTTTTTGGAAAATTATTTGTGGGCTATGTAGAAGCAGATCTGATTCGAATCGAATTGTAATTCTTCAAGGCGGATGTTTAAGGAACGTAATATAATCTAGAGTTTCCGTGAACGTAAACGTGTACGTCATCAAGTTTTCTGAGAAATATCAAGGATGAGAAATAGGTTTCCAAATATATTCAATATGATAATTCGATTCGAAGTAACCGAAATTTATTAGAAAAATTCTAATCCGCATTTTTACACCGTTTCAGTATTTAATTTTAAATTTGCATGTGATACGACAAAATGATCGAAAGAAATATGGAAATATTTGAGACTTACGTTATAATTTATAGAAATAATTTGTATCGAAATAAGATTAGAAATACGCACAATTAAAACGCGATACACCCCCTTGATCAAGATCGACAGTCGCAAATGGGGGCGAATAAATCCAACGAACCAGATGTCAGGAATCAAAATTTCATCTCGAAATACTCCGCATCGCCGGAAGGTAATTCGGGGGAGGGGAGTCAAGCGCAGGTATTTTCACGTTAAAAAAAAAAAAAAAAGGGAAAAAGAAAAGAAAAAACGACGCGACGCGACGTGGACGCGACGTGGACGTCGTTAAAAAGATCAGCGAATCGTAAAACATTCGGTGGGAACAATTATTTCTCGCTCGTTTCATCATACAGATATTTAACGAGCATTATTGATCCTCGCAAGAGTGAAGTTATACCGTCGAAACAACGGGTTAATATCCCAACCGTGTGAGCGCGCACGTGTACGAAATTATTTTCGCGAGACGGTTCTCGCGTTTACAATTGGCACACTCGTCGAGTTTTGTTGCGTCAGCATGGCTCGTCTTTTTTCCCCCCTTTCTTTCTTTCTTTCTTTCTTTCCTTTTTTTTTTCATCGTTTAATGACGCGCACCGTAAAATCCTGTAACGAATCACTTTCGAGGGAGCCAGACTCGCTCGCACTTTCGATATTCATAAAAATCCGAGTGGAAATTGGAAATTTCTCTTCTTTTTTTTCCCCCCCTTTGTTTCACGTTTGCTTCGCGAAGGAGAACGGAAACTAATTACACAGCCATGTAATCGTGGGCGGTAAATTCGAATTTTGAGGAGAAATTACGCATGTGCGTGTGTGTGTGGTTGTTTGATCTACGAACTTTGAAAACATTCAGGAGCCACATGCGTAGCTCGCATTTTTTAAGGATGTTATGGAACGTGGGACTACGTGGTTACAACCTTCGCACAGCGTGAATCGAATTACTTTCTATTCTTATGGTGATATTTTGAAACTGCACTTATAGATAGAAATTATTTTTATGGGTTTGGAAAATGATGAGGGACATTTTTATTCAACTCTTTTCACCGTTTAAACAGAAATTTAAAAATTTCGAATACAAAAGTTAGAAAATAAAGATATTACAAAGAATTTCTGATCTTTGTTTATTAAATTTATTTATCTATCGAATGGAGAATGAATTTTCCAGTTTTGTGTTAAATTATTCAATAAAATAATATATTTATAAGTGGTAAATTAATAAAAATAAATTCTATATCCATATATCCATTCGACATGTTGGAAGCAATGACTGTCGCGAGCAGATATACCAATATACCAATCAAGAATTTATATAAAATGATTTAAGAGGTTGAAATATAGATAAATGTTGAAGTTTTCTCCACGAAATAACAATTGAATTCCAAGTATCTTGATCGGTGAAACCGTTTCTGTTGATTCTAATTTCAACCCCCTTGCATTCGAAATAACAAGGATGATGTGTGATCGCAAATACTATGATCGCGTTAAGTGGTAATTGTAAAGCGACTGTATTTCAAGTTAACGACAGTGTATAAGAGCAATAACGCGGAAATGAGAATGGAACTGTGGAATAAAGTGGGTAAATGGCTCGAAGAAATGAACAAAACGAAATTAAATTGAAGTGACGTTAAAAGACTATAAGAAAGATAAAGTAAATGGCTCGTTTATATATATATATATATATATATTGTAAGAAAGAAAATTTATTCCAATTCTAATTCAATTATCCTCAATTTTAAGATTTATTCAAGACATTATTCAATACGATCGATTCAACTACTCGCTATATACATTCACAGAATTATATATAAAGTTTCTAAAATAAAATAAAAAATACAGAAACTTTATACAATATTTTTCTCCTTTTCAATTGATTACATAGAAAGAAAATATCGAAACGAAAGGAAATAGAAATCTTTATCGTAATAAATCAATATAATCAAATATAAATTTAAACAGCATCAAAAAAAGAAAAAAAATCGAGATAAGTCGAGTGATTTCTCGAAATTCTCAATCGTTCCAGGAACTAAAGCCACGATAAAAAATTTCGATATCTCAGCCCAGAGAAAGAAATTCAATTATCGCTGTCCAACGATGGTTAAACAGGCGCAAACGAGACTCCGAAATCGAGCACACGCAAAATCCTTGGCGAGGGGTTGGATTACACGCAATCAAAATTCACCGAATCGATGCCAATTAACGTGAATTACGCGAGGCACGCGCTTTCCCCCCTCCTCCCTTCTCAAACTTTGCGAATGATCGCTCGTGAGTGCAAGAAGAAGGAAAGGGCGCGAAGGGCGAGGGGAAAAAAAAAGTGGCAGGAGAGAAAAAAAAAAAGCTCGGCTCGAAAAATACCCTGCTATTTATGCATTTAATTATGCGGCCGCGATACTCCGCCGAATAAACATCGCGTGTGCAAGTTAGCCCTTGATTAAATCCAGCCTCGACGCAGTGCCAAGGAGCTTTATGCAGGCTGCCTGTCTCGAGGAAAAAATGGCGGAAGACGGGGCTGAAAGGGTTGTCGACAAGCGGGGTGGGCCAGGAGTGGAAGGGAAGGGAAAAAAACTACCCCTTTAGAGTTTCATAAAATGCATGCACATGCGTGGGCACCGTGTGCATGACGAAAATTGTGAGACAACGGCGCGACGTTTCTGGGGGGAGGGGAGGAGGGGCGCGTGAAAAATGAGGAGGGCAGCCTCCTCGCGAAAAATAAGAGGAGCTGTCTTCTCATTGGGACACGCTGTAAAAGGGGGAAGAAATTCGATATGCGCAGAAAGTAAAGTTAAATTTGTAATTTTAGAAAAAAAGGAAATTTGTTTTCTTTCTTCTTCGAAAATTTTTGGCAGAAAATGGTATTGTAATTAATTACGAAAGAGGATGGTAAAGTATATTTTATGTCATCTTGTTTTTAACGAAAGTGGTTTAATGGGATTATGTTGAGTTTTTGATTCTTTTATGAATAGAGATATTGTTGAATGATAAAATTTGGAGTATAATTGTTGACATACAATATCAAAAAGCAAATAAGACTCTATTATTGGGACTATGGATAATTGGCTAATTAATTATATGGATAGATAATTATATTGACAAGATGAATCTATGAGTAATGGATTGTTACAATTAGATAATTAATTTCTAATTGTGAAATCAATTAAATATTTGAAGAAAGAAAAAATTTCATAATTTTTCCATACGATTTTTATTTTAGAAATAAAAGATGAAAAAGTACATAACATGAAATATAATAAAATTACAATTTCGATGGAAAATAATTCTGCTTTCACAATGCAATTAAAAATGCATTCGTTTCATAAAAAAAATCCACTTTATGTTAAACACAAGTTCAAATTGCTGGTTATTCCGTCAAGATGCGAAAATTTTATTTTGAAGAAAACAGATTGTTAAATATTTGCTCAATAACAAAATCAAAGTCTTCTTGAAAATTTTAATATCTATACAACAAAAACATTTTTCACATCTAATCTTGCATTATTCACTCATTCATTTTACAGATTATTTCTAACCCAATGAAACAATTACTTGGAACAATTATTCCCCTTAAAAAATTTTCTTATCCAATCTTGAATTCTCATCCTTTTGCGTTAGCAAACGGTCAAACTTTCAAAAATTTCGAAGGAAAGCTACGAATCTGCAATAATCTTTTATATACCTTTACCAATCAAGAAAACTTGGGACAAAGTTTCATAAATTTACGTACAAACGAACATAGAAACTAACATTCTACAATTTCCTCGCGAAAGAACCACCACCTTTTCCTCGATGCCACGACTTCCGGCCGGGCCCTTTTGCACCCAGTGTAATTTCATTCCGTGAAAGTGATTAAAATTCTACGCCCGTTAAAATCTACTTGTCGAAAGATTGCTCCACACTTATCCTTTCCTCGCTTCATTTTACCCCCTCTCTCTCTCTCTCTCTCTCTCTCTCCCACTTCCTTCCTTCCCGTATCCGTCCATCTCACTTTCACGATCCTTCTTATTACTAGCATTCTGGAGAGACTTTCGATCATCGTCCTGATTGCACATAATTGAATTCTGCAAACAAGCCGGAGAAAAATGATTAGATTCTCGCCGACCAGTTTCATTCGGCCGGAATGCTCCGGATTCTCATCGACGAAGGGTGCGCAAACATTTGGAGGAGGTGATACTTGGACACGTATCTCGACACGTAAATTGCGATCCTGATCGAGGGACGAGATTGAATCGTTGCCCTCGTCTGGCAATCATCCGAACAGGAGATACGTTTATGCAAATTAAAATTGCGTATGGATATAATCAAGAAAATGGATTATTGAATCAAGGATCTGTTTGGAATTGTTAATTTATTAAAATTTACATTTTTCAAGATATAGGTTGATCTGATTGCAAATTTGAAATTTTTCAATTCGAAGCAAAAAAATCTTTCTTCTTTCTTCTATCTTTCTAACTTGAAAGTTTCTGTAAATGTGCATGCATAATGTGTTCGTAGTTTAACAATGAGAAATCGAGAGAATCTTTAAAATGAATTCAATGATAGTATTAATTTTAGGAATAAATTTTGATTGGAAGTTATGAGCGGAGAAGGAGAGGTTATTCAAGATTTTAAAATGAAGAAAATCTGACTCGTTTGATAACACGATAATTGACATGACGATTTCAATGAAATTTATTTATAAAAGGGAAAGAATGTATATGATTGAATCGCAAGGATTTTTGTGTGCTCTAACATCGTTAAATTTCGAGAGACTCTTCTAATTAATCAATACTTCCGGTCAACAAGAGTTGGAATCTTTTTATTTCCATTGGGGGTCAAGTGCTCTGCAGAATCTCGGTTTACTAGTTAATTTGTAAGACTTAGTTGGCACATTTTATTGTCTTAAATTTTAATGCATTATATTCTTCTTTATCAATTATAGAAAATTTCTAAGCAACATTGTTATTAAAAACAACGAGGGAAATATTCTTTTGTCAAATTTCAAAGCCACGAATAAAATAATATATTATTTGATTTCGTAGAGATAAGAAATAGAATTAATTCTTGCAGAAAATTTATTATTCTTTTAAATTTTAATAGAGGGAGAAAAAAAAAAGAAAGGAAAACACAATCTCGTAAAAAAGAATATATAACATAAAAGAACCGTTTCAACATCGTATACATCCTTTTACACCGTGCAATTTTTCTAATAAAAACATTTCCTCGCCTTAAAAAAAAACACCTTAAAAAATGATTCATAAATTATGCCACTCTCCATCGTAAATGCACATTTTCACACGTCGATACATTCTCGCGAAAATACACAAAATACGCGAGGAATAAATTTCGAGTCACTGTATAAACAATCTCGCATAATATATTTCGAAAAAAAAAAGAAGAAGAGGAAAGAAAAGGAAAGAAAAACGTTCATTCCCTGATATTCGAGCCACCATCCGGGCAAGTATTAATATTTTATTTTCCGATATCCCCGCCGGTCTATGCAAACGTACAGATTAAACGTCGAAAAGCATCGTTCGGATGATCGTTTCCCAAACAGCGGAGAGCGGAGAAAAAACAAACGAAAAAAAAAAAAGAGAGGAAAGAAAAAGGAAAAGGAATAAGAAAAATGCGCCTCGATGCCCTTTCCAAAATATCGCAACCCGCGTCTTTAAAAATCGCATATTTATCCAGAATCCGTAAACAGAAGCGATCAAACTGAAATATATCGAGGAGAGATAAGATTCTTCCGCGAGGATTCGGGAAGATGGCCGCGTTCGAGGAATTGTTCGTGTCGAGACAATGCCTCGAACAATGCAAATTGGTTCCTGGTTCCGTTTTCACGCGACGACACGTTGTTTATCGACACGATTTGGACACGATGCTCGATATACTGTGTGACGATCTCTCATGAAAATTTCATCGGAAAGTTAGGAAAACGGACGTGGAGGGAGGGAGGGAGGGAAGCACACGGGTCGATCCATGTGTCCCTTCCTCCCTCCCGTTAAAAGGGCCGTTTTCAAGACACACACACACACATACATACACGCTCTCTTTTACTTTCAAATGTAATTTGCCGCCCCTGGAAGCCGCGTTTCCCCCACGTTTAATGGAGCTCGATGATTATTTAGTATCGTTGCCTTCGTCACGGATTAATGTTCTCTCTTGCCAGATGGTTGGATGATAAATAAGGAGATTTGTTTGTAGATGAAACGTAGGGGTGAAATATAGTAAGTGATTTTTTTTTTTTTATGGGAAAAGAAATTTGCACGAATGGAACTTTTTTCGTAGCTTGAAGTATTTTTTGGAAATTTTTACTGAGAAGTTTGTAAATAAATCTAAAGGGAATAACTTGAGTTTATATATAAATGGAAAGAGAGTGTAATATGTAATAATATATTTTAAAATTTCTTTTTTCTTGTGGATTATAGATGTATCATTTAAATTTAGTAACTACAGATTGAATAACGATGGCAATAAATGATTAATATAAAAATGCACGTGAGGAAAGAAGTTTCTCATTTGTGAAAACATTATCTAATAGATAATAGAGTCAGGTATATCGTTGTGTTTACCATCTTGTTCAAGGGTATGACTATATTATCAGGGTATTGCTAATTTACAATATGGGTTTTGCAATAATTAAGCGTGCATTAACATACGCATATATATAGCGCCGAGATCGTTAGTTCTACTGACAAGATCATAACAGAGCAATTGAGCTGCCGACGATGAGACCCTAATTAAGATTCGACTGTCGTCCCTACAGATTGTATAGCATACCTCCTTTGAATATGCACTATCTTCAAAAATAGATTGTCGTATACAAGTATATGCAAGTAATATAACGTAATGCAAGATACATAAGATTCTACAACACTTTGTGTAAATTTAATTATGGCAATTAATATTTTAATCTCTCCATCTTCCGTTTTTTAAATATTAAAAAATTCGTTTATCATCAGCTTATCTATTTCTTTTGTTTCTCATTCATTAAGAATAATTCCTAATTCTGTTTCGATAAATAAATAAAGAAATAAATAATCATAGAGCGCAAATAATTTGTATAATTAAGCTGTTGGATACAAATAGGATATTAACGAAATTTAACGAAAAAGAACTTTAACGTAGAGCGAATAAATACTAGGATATTTTTAACTAACCTTATTCGTGCAAGAATTAAACGTGCCCGATAAAAATCCACTAATTTCCAAGAATCAGCAAACATTCGAATAATCCACACAGTTTAGTGGTCTCTCGTCAGAAGAGAGAGACACGTCATTAAAAAATATTCCGCGTAACCTGCGCATTCATAATTTGAAACCTCCATACCGGAACGTTAAATTATCGTGCATTATTTGCAAGGAGAGCATTTAACGATGCTGGCCCCGTTTATCCCACCGAATACGTCTCGCCACCATCTTAATTACGCGTACGCGTATTAAAACAAACATTGGAGAGAGAGAGAGAGAAATAAATAAACAAAATAAATAAGTAAATAAATAACGAGAAAGAAACGAGTTCTGCTCGAAGTGACGCGAGAGAAGAGAGGGGGAGGAGAAAGAGGCTCGTGAGCCGATACGCGGCGACGAAAGTTGCCAAGCAAAAAAAAAAAAAAAAAAAAAAAAAAAGAAAGAAAGAAAGAAAGAAAAGAAAAAAAAGAAAATAAGAAAAGTCTAAAGCTCTCGCGCTGAAAATGTCTGCCGCGGAACCGGAACACTTGTCGTTACGCTCGCTAATGAGGGCGAAGCACTCCATTAAGTCAACTGCGCGGTAACTACGATAGAAACGGGGAAAACTCAACGTCAAAGAGGGATACGCTCTTCTAACGCTGTCCATCACGTTGCTGCTATGTTTCCGTTCTGGACTTACGCCATGACTGAACGTGACGTGATCCTGGTTATCTTTCGTATCCATCTTTTGCACCAACTGTGTGTGTATGTGTGTCTAAATAGCCAGGCGGATTATTTTGATTTTTAAATAAGCATTTTAGATAATACAATCTATATTTGATGTTTTTTCTTTAATTTTTGAAATTAACTTGGAAAATTTTTAAGCGACGTTGAAAAATTCTATGTTTTTTTTAGTTAGAATTCAGAGTTAAGGTTATTTTATTTTTGTCAACTTGAAAAATACTTGCAACGAAAATGATAAAAATTTTAATTTGTGTTTTTAAATGGTAAATAGAATATTTTAACCGAGGAGAGTATTATCCTTTGGATATTTTTCTATCCTTTTGCGTGTCATGTGCATTATGTAGATTTTTCTACGGAATAATTTTCAGCAAATGTATTGTATGTAAATACATCCACGGAATAGTGGTTGTTCGCGTTAATATTCGGACATCACGCTTATAAGTAGTTAGTCGCGTTAATAGTCAGACACGTCTCATTTCTCGTGTATATTTAAAATAGATATATATGTACATATATATACACGTAAAATTTATTTATAATTTTCAAAACAATTCTATAATTCAAAAGTTGTGATAAATGTTACAATAAATCAATCAACATACATATTTATTTTTATGTATATATATATATATACACATACATGATATTAAAATTTATAAACCGTTTCTACGCAGTTTGATACACACTCCGTTAATGCCAATTTCAATTATAAAATTTCGAAAGCGACGAATATATTTTTCGACGCTTTTTTATAAAAAAAAAAAAAAAAAATAGCTGCAATTGATCATTTCTTTCCTTTTTTTTTTTTTTTTTTTTTTTACGCTCGAATATCAAATTGTCACGGAAAATATCGCGCATATCAAAACTGTAATTTATCGAAACGAAAAAATTGGAAAACGAATGGATATAACGCCGTGGACAATGTGGAAAGAAGTTTCGAAACGGCGCATCGATGCGTTTTATTTCGAATGAAAGTTTTAAAGCGCACAAACCTGACACACAGTTGGCACGACATTTTTGCGGCATACTATGATATTTGCATACGTGGAATGAAAGCAATGTTTAACTAAGCGGGATGGACGGAAAGTTGACGATAATTTAGCCTCCCGTACAAAGCGATTTCGTGGATATCAAACGTGGAAGTTATTCCATAAATAATAACCCGTTTTCATCGTGGGTCGCGAAAATAAAAGATAATCCCGAAGAAACGAGTCAAATTGAGGCAAATTGAGCGACGTTGAATGGAACACGCTGTGATCCAATTGGCCGATTCACCCTGGCCGAATGTCAATTTTACTTGAGCTGAAAAATTTTTATTAGCATCCAAGTATCAACGCGAAATTGTTTGAGGCGAGAGTCAAAATTTGATCTTTTTTTCCTTTTCTATAGATATTCTTCCGTCATTCCTAAAGTATCCTGTAATATTAGAAATTATTTTAAATGATATTTCTTCAAACGTTATTAAAAAAAAAAAAAGGAAGCATTCTGAAAATTAATCCCTGTAACCTAATATACATATTATTTATATTAGCTTGGCATTTGTGTGCCTCATACTGATTACGTATAAGTAAAGTATGAAATAATAATTGCATATAAACATAGGCAATTAAAATTTACATATACCCATTACGACACGATATTGTGATCGATTTTTTATCGAAAAGAAGCCAATGTATAGAAGCCAATTTTTCAAAATTAAAATTAAGCTTAAAAGTTAAATCGGCCGGATCGAATTGTTTATCGGGGCGAATTTTCCATCATTTGAATCATTTCACGTGATGATGAATTATTATTATTATTATCATTATAACCAGAAGCGAAATATTTGCCAGTTTTCGGCCGATAGAAATTAAACTTGATTTCCGCTTGATATTGTATTATTTAAACGGCGTCATAAATCTCGTGCTCGACGAGAGAGAGTGTGTGTTTATATTTTTGGAGGAAAGTCTCGAAAATAAACGAAGCGAGCGAACGTTCCCCTCTCCGTTGTATGGAAATTTCGACGATTCACGGCTCGTGTCACGCGTAGATGGCAAGTAATAATCCGACATACATGGTCGACGTATCGTGCGTTCATCCGGCCGTGATTTCTTCTCGATCGACGACGGCCAATAGAGAATTTGAGGAGCCTTGAGAGCTTCCTGGAACAATCACGAGACAGCCAATACCATTCCCCGCTATCCTCTTGAACTCTAAGCGAACCATGTCAAATTGGCAAGCGGCTCGATGGCTTTTGATGAATCGGAGAAGTGCATCAAGCTTGGCTTTTCGCGTGCTCGTTGATAAAGTGGGGAGGGATGGTTGTTTTAACAGATCGCGATGGAGAAAGATTATTTACGATAACTTCCTGTGATTATTTATTTTATATCGAGGAAAAAAGGAGAAGATTCATTGCAAGTATCGTACTCTGAATAGAGTTTGCAATTTAATGTTTCATATCGTCGAAGAAGAGATTGTTCGAAGAAAAAAATAATTATTAAAAAAAATAATTTATAACCAGGGAGATAATCCTTGTTTATCATTCAGCAGGCGCGAGTAAATAAATTATAAAATATGAAGAAAAAAAAATCTAAACTTCGTAACGACGTAAAGAGTTAAGCTTTTGAACCGAAGATTAAAGATGCATGCAGCTTCTTCACAATGCATGCCTGCTTTGAAGCGTGTAGAAAATTCAACGAGCTATTCGCAACACTCCAGAGTTTTATATACCTCTTCGAAAGATATCCCTCATTTTTATACCAATTTTTACATCAACGAGTTTAAAATCTTCAGAACAAGTAAATCTTAATTTCATTACTTACATTTTTGTGTATCTCTTGATTTATTATACTGTCGTTGTTTATAGAAATCGAGAAGCTTTATCATTTTCACGGGGGATCTTTTACAAAGATAGAAGGAAATAATTGGAATAATTAAAATTGTTAAACCGATTGAAATCTCATTACGATTATAATTAATTTCTCCAAATAATAATATCACCTGTCTCAAGGGAAACATAGAATAATTTTCAATTCACTTTTCGATACACTTTCAGCAAGTGAAAAAAAAAAAAGAAAAATCTAAAAATGTTTTTATCGTTACGTCTCGACTCCCCATAAAAATGTCCACGTTGCACGCGTATATTCAATATCAAGTTTATAATGGAATTTTATAATGGATTTTATAATGGAACGTTACGTGCGACGTATTCGTGTATTATGGCGATTTAATACCATCACATTTGCCAAACAACAAGCCCCCGAGCTTTCGCACTCGCATATTTTCCAGATAATATTAAAATATTTCTCGGTCGATTCTCCTAACAGGGGAGAAATTTTCATTTCGAAGCCGCCTGTTAAGTTCATTCCCCCCCATTATCCACGAGTGATTTTTCACCACCTTGAGAAGAGAGTTTTCAACTACCACGATTTCAACCTTTCCTCTTAATCTTTCAATAATCGTAAAGCGACGAATATCTGGAATCGGTTAAAAATTCCATCCCGCCGGCGTAAATCGGCGAAAATTCATTAACGCCTCGGCAGGAAGATCACCCCGGCCAGATTAGTCGTATCTTTATTGCTTTGGCGCAATTATAGAGATGCTATCTCCCGTATCCGTAATGCACACTTGGCGATCACTTACGCGCCACACGCCAAAAGGATTTTTAATGAGGCTCGTATAGAAAACTTCTAGGAACATTAATCCTACTCGTTGAAATTCCCGGGGCTGTAACGCGAGCAACTGAATCGAATAAATACGCGAATTTGAAGCGAAGTGTGTTCGATGGCGGATTAATTATTCGCGTTGATAATTGTGAAGTGGTTGATATGGATTGAAGAGGGTTGCGGAAACGATCGAAGAAATTTTCGAGAAGGAGATGAGCGTATATTAATATCGAGATTAATATCTTTCTAATGAGATAGTTTCAATTGTTCACATTTTGAATTTATATATAAGTAATTATTTTATTAATCTGAGAGGAGAGGAAAAATGTAGAAAGATCTTTTTTTCTGATTGAAAGATGTAAGGGATTTGTTCCTTTTAATACCAGACAAAAGTTTGGCAAGAATACAGAGCTTCCTTCAAACCTTCGTATCCCTTCTTCTCGGGGCAAACTGACTCCAAGATCTGTTAAAAAACTAATTTCCTTTCTCTACTTTTGAAATTTATGGATAGAAGGAAATATGTAAAAGAGAGGAAGAAAGAAAATAAATGTACAGATTATTTCATTCATTGAAAGAGATTGATAAACAAATATAGATATATTATATAAAAATAATTCATAAAATAGTACTATAAAAAATTGATCAGTCGAGAAGAATCAATTTTTAAATAATAAAATTAATTTATCACGTGAAAAAATACTTTACTATTTTATAAAATCTTTCAAGAAACCCACATTGATTTTTCCACCGACCATTTCCAGATGCTATAAAAAACTTAAAGAAACAAAGAACGAATAAAAATCTTCGAATCCCCACCTATTTCTAATCTAATCCCATCCGGTCAAATATTATAACCGGTTCCGGTAAAATATCTCGAATCAGAAAAGCTGGGAACAGAACAATTTCCATCGACTGCTACCAATTCCCACGCAATTGGAGAACGGCCGCGGGTACAACCGTCCCCATTAACGAAACCCTGGTGATTAAAACTCGCCTCGCCCAAGGCAATACCAAAATCCATCAAACGAGAAAGAAACCTTCTCGTGGAGCGCGATATTAAAAAGCAAGGAACGATTTCAAACTTCATTCTCGTCCACCTGATCAATCCTCCCCTATTTTAATTAAACAAAGAGACAGAAACCACCCCCAAAAATTTTCTCCCAAACATCTCCCTTCGATTCCTCTCTCTTTTCACTCCCGTTTAAATGTAATTTTCAAAATCTCGCTGGAAGGAGAGGAAAAAAATGTTGCCTGGCCAGAATCTAGGCCGTTGATTCGGTGGCTGATTACGCGAATTAGCGGTGACGTTTATTGGTGGCCGGACAGTTTTTCATTTCGACCTGTCACGGGTTACGGGATGGACGACGCCGCGGTTTCCTCGTTATATGACAGGGGGCAGGGCGAGATGCACGGCAGGATGCACTCGGCGGGCGCATATATTCGGGATAATTGTGCCCGAGCGGTAAAACAGCGGGGGAACTGTTGGCGTGCAAACAGCCGCATTGATTGCGGGATACGCAAATATGTACCTTGAAGGAAATCACGCGTATCCCGCGTATAAAAGTTTCACCCCCATTGCGCCTCCTCGATAACTCTCTTTTCCTTCTCCCCTTTTTCCTCTCGTACCCTCTCGTGAATTATCTCGTCTTCTCTTCAGTCGTGTTCTCAACTGTGATTTTTTCTTTTTAATTATGATATAACGAATTTTTTTGAGCATTCGTTGAGAGTTTTTTTTTTTAATTTTTGAAACGAGACAGGTCACGTTAGGTTATTTTAGGGAAGAGTCGATGTATCAATGTCGCAGAACGTCGCACTGCGCGAAATTATAACCGTGGTCCGCAGAATCGAAGGAAAACTTCTGATCGAGAACGAGGTCGTTGGAGGAGCAAGGGATTCGAGAATACGCGAGAGATGGTGGGGAGAAAAAAAAACAATTATTTATAATCTATTCTCTTTGCTAGGGAAAGGAAAGAGATGCGAGATATGCAGAAAGGAAATTTTTATTTATCAAGATGAGTATTAGTGCTTCAATAGGATTTTAAATGACAATTTTTTTTGTTTAAAGATTCTTTCTTTTCAGTTTTGCAGATAATTGTTCAAATTTAACAAGAATCATAACGTAATATAATAAAATTATAAATTGATGTCCTTTTCTCATTTTCTAATTGTATTTTAAACTATCCAAAAAAAAAATAATATATAACAATTTATATATTATATACAAATCCATATTTTACAGCTGCACAAGAGGCAAAAAACTTAAGTTTGTTCCCCTGCTATTTTTCACGAGTTTATTTCTGCAAATCTGCCCGAAGGCAAATAACAATGGAATCAATTTGGAACTTTTCTCGGTTAATGTAAATCCAATAAATTCGAGAGAAAAGAGAGCATTCGAGGCTAATTTATAAAACAATAGTTCTTAAAGTCAATTTGTCAGGGAATACGAAGTTTGAAAAGGAACTCCGCATCCCTTTGTCCGGCTCGGATCCATTTGTTTGTTTTTTTATTTTCTTCTTCTTCTTCTTCTTCTTCTTCTTCTTCTTCACCTCTCAGATTGCGCATCGAGTAATTTCCAAACGCAACGCAACGAAAGGGGAAGGGGAAGGATAAAAGAAAGAGGGAGAAAAATTGTAATTGTTGTTTAATCGATTCAACGTCTGGTCGAATTAGAAACGAATAGGTAACGAGAGAGGTAAATGAATCTCTCTCCGTAACGCTAGATGTAAATGGATCGAGTCTGGTGCATCTGGTGCAAGTGACAAGCGTTTCAGACAGGGAACGAAAGGGAACGATTCGAAACGGTTCGAACAAGCGATAGCTTTGTTTCGAGTGGAAACGCGTGTCCAAATGGATTTTAGGAAATCCAACGAAGTTTCACTCCCCCCTCCCCTCAAGTTGAAAGGAAGGTTGCACGAAATCGGGGAGTCGAGTTTAACTTCCGGCCGGTGGGAGGTCAAAGGGCGAAGAAGAACGAGCGTGACGGGCACAAAGTGGAATTACAGTTCAAATACGATGAAACGGTAAGAAAAAAAAGAAAAAAAAAGAACGAAAATAGGATAATTTCATATCGAAGATGGCAGTTAAAGGGTGATATTCCGATATTGGCAATTGGCAACAATTGAAAAAGATAAAATTATCTCAATTTCTATCAAAAGTAAATTATTCTCTTTATATATAACGTGTTAAAATCCGATTAAAACCGATTCTTCTATTCTCGGTTTATCGAAGGATAATAAATTAAATAGAAAGGCAGCTGTAATTAAAAGCAATCTAAGATTAATCGAAACTTATTTTCGATTGTAAAGTGTTAAAATTCCATAACGAGAAGAATCAAAAAGTGTCATAGTATTGTGTGTGTCATCGTAGTGACCCGGTTAAAAAGGACGATCGATTTTTAAAAATTGCTCCTCTTTCGTGGAAATAATAATTCGTCGAAACAAACGATGTAAAATATCCGAGAAAATAGGCGTACAGGACAGCCCGTGTCGGCTTTATTCGCGGCTGTGCTACTTACTTATTTAGCGAGCAGGGGCCTGCAATTAAGCGTTAAATATGAGGTTTCTTTTACGTGGAAGGCAGCGAAGGATATAAATGTTGTGCAGTTCGTCACGGGTTTCTTATCGGGAAACATTATCTCCGCACTCCATTTCATACCTCTTTCGACCTTAAATAGTTCTCCAGTTTCGCAATCGAGATCTAGGCAGGGCTTGATGTCGGGTCATCCGTCATCCAACCTCCATCAATTCCGCCGTTTCTGATTCGTGGAAGCGACTCGTCATAAAGGGAACGTAAGATGAATGAATGAAACGAATAATACGGCTGTACACTTGTCGTTAACACTGGATTAACTCGTTAACTCGTACACTAATATTAACATAAAATTTCCATTAAACGCCGGAGATAATTGCCCCGATCAATTTTACGATACCTTACGAGAGAGCGAGAGCTCTATCATCCTGTTTCCACCTTGTTCCATCGTTAGTTTAGGTTAGAAGGGAAGTTGGACGAAATTGAGTGACAAATTTTATTCCTTGGAGATCTCGTCAATGTGTCAATAAGACGTGTTATTCGTAGCATTTGATTAACGTTTCTTAGAATCGTAGAATTCAACGATAATCTTCTCTCTTAAATGTAGCTTAATATCTTAAATGAAAAAAGAATTTTCTGAAAAAAAAATCCATTTACAAGAACTTTTCATTTGAATAATTTTCAAACCAATATGTATATATTTCTTTAACATCCTCTGGCTCTTAATTAAACATTTTTTCCTTGTACGAAAAAAATAAAATCTAATAACAATTTCTTCAATGATTGAAGAAAAGTCATCCATAAAAGCGAGGATACGATTTTCACGTTGCGATCAATCGTCTGTCGATCAAAGTGTGAATACGAAAATATGCTATAAAAATATTCTCGACGATACCAAGCTACCCCAGTAAAAAAAAAAAATGAAATTGAGCTTAAAAAAGAGGCTTAGAATGGCAGTATAAAGTTGAAACGAATTAACAATCACGCGTGCTATTTTATTTGCATAATTAGTAAATCGAATTATTCGAAATCGTTTTCGTGTTTCATCTGGATTCATAACAGTTTATCCGAATCGCGATAAATTAAACGGCGGTAATAAATTAGAAAGTTGTGGGATACGCGTGTTCCGCGAGGGAAGCCCACTTGCCCTCCTGTTGACAGTTTTCAGAACTCTGTTTTTAACAGCAGCCGCTGCTGAAACTTTCGTTCAATTAATTATGCAAATTTTAATTCTCGACAGATTATCTTCCGTTTCAATTACTCACTCGTAGCAAATAGAACTTGCGAGATTATTAATTCCTAGATTTCTTATAAATGATGAGTTTAGATATTATCGCTATCGTGTTTCAATATCAAGAATTCTTTTCAAGATCCCTCTAAGAGATCATTTAAATATTCGTTGCTTGAAATTTCGAGTCGATATTGTACGGAAGTTGTAGAATTTTTCGACTTGTCGTCCGATATTCTCGGTTGAAATCGGGCGTCCAGATCTAAGAAATGACTTCATAAAGAAACATTGAAATTACACGTCTGTGAATCAGAACGGTGACACGCCTCTGACCGCTCAATAGTGACTACATAAATCTGCAGCTTGGAATAGGCATAGAACAGGATACAGGTCTCCTCTCTTTTCTTTCTTTCTTTCTTTCTTTTCTTTTTTTATTACCCTCCACCGACGTTTCTCTGGAACTAAGTTAGCATTACTTCACGAGTAAGTATTTGGGTTAACCTCTCGCCTAGTCGACTTTGAGATACCTTCGTGGACGAAGTGGTGGTCGAATTGCTCGAAGCAGGTGAGGTCGCTATTAACGGATACTCTTGGAATTTTTCTCGAGAAATAGTCAAAGGATTAACTTGATAATAAATTTACGTACATTTGTTTAAATGTAATTTTCTTCGCAATCTCTGAAATATCGAATCGAAATAGAATGAACTGCAAGAAATAATTTTTTTTATCAAAATATCCCACGTTCAATAACTTTATTATTCGCTACTTTTCAACAAGACCTTTGTATTTTTGTATTTCTTTTTTTAATACAATTTATAATGGAACCAATTATAATATTTTAAACTATTTCAAAATGACAAAATGAAAAATACGTAAAAATAAAGCAAATCGATGCTCGAGCAAAATAAAAAAGAAAAAACTAAAAATATTCAAGAAATAAATATACTAATTATTTCACCTCGTATATCTTTGTACAATTTAAACAATTGTTACGTGCAAAAAGAGATCTAACCTGATAACCATAACCCATTCACGAGAATATAGATACGCTCGAACGAGTAGAACGATGACCCGACGAATAAAAGACGCGAAGGAGATTTTACAGCTTCTGGTCACGCATCGTCCAATTGTTTGCGGATCTCGTCATTCTATTCCACCGTGAACAATAAACGCGGCCGATAAAAAACGATGGAGTCGAGATTTCGCCCACATTGGGGACAGTTTTTGACAGGTATGATCGAATCTCTGGGGCAAGTAATGATAAAACAAAGATAATTTGTTTAAAACATATTAAATTATTGAAAAGAACTCATCAACCAGAGGAATTGCAGACCAAAGTATTTAAAAAAATTACATAATTAAATAGATTATAATAATTCCAAAAATCATCAGAGCATCGAATTAATGTAAAAAATATTGGAAAAGAATTGAAAATTAGTGAATGATTAAAAATCCACAACGAATAAAATACTTGTTGATACAATTCTTTCTTCTTCCTAGCTTTCAATCTCGAATTTTAATAAAAGACACGCCTGATCAACACTAGTAGCCATCTACTAACCCTGAGAGAATCATCTCCACCAATTTTGATCTCTCTCTCTCTCTCTCCCCGCCAAAATGTTTACGATCCATTATCGTAACTATATGCGAACATCCTGGCGACGTGCATGAGATATGCAGCGGATATTACATTTCCGGGTCACTGGATTGATATTCGCCGATTCCACGGGGGTGTCGAGCCTTGTTCCCGCCTCCTTCTCCTCCACACCTGCCATTTCATGAGCCAACGAATACCTCTCGAAGAAGGGAAGATCGAAAAGGAGAGAAAGAGAGAGGGAAATATGCGTTTATTTATTTATTTATTTATTTATGACCGTGATATACGAGGTTTAATTCCTCGCGCAAAGACCTGCAGGGAAGCTATCCCACCGTTGGCCGTTGGAATTCCACCGATTTTATACGATCACGCGAGCGAGCCGATACTTTGGGAAAAAAAAAAAAGGGGGAGGGAAAAAACGGGAGCATCCGAGGCGCGGCGAGGGATTAACAAACTCGACCTGGCTTCGACCCGCTATTTATTCGCGTTTTAAAGGCTGTGCCGGTGAATTTTATTACTCAGCCGCGGAATTCGCGAATTTATTCAACGATTTATTCGCGATGACAAACTCGAAGTAACGGGTGTGTAATCCGTTCAAGGATGTGGTTTATTTATTTATTCTTTTTTCTATTGCGTGGAAAGGAAGAAGAAATCTTTATTATATTACATCGAGTTTTGCTCCCTTCGATAGTGGATCAAGATCAAATTTGAACATTTTCTCCTTCCCAAATATAAGAAAACACTTGGCATTTCGATTCCAATTCTCGCGTTCTTTCTATTTATCCCCCCAGAAATACTCCAGAAAAAGTACTATCCCCACAGATCCAGAATTTTCAGGATGATTCGTCCAAGGAATCCAAAGTACACGTAGACGAAAAGAGCACGTAGTTTCGTTCGGATTAGTAGTTTATCTCAAACTTTCCTTTCTCCCTCACTCTTCTCTTCGACGAATCTCGCGTTAACTTCGTAAATAACCTCGCGATTACAGAGATTTCTAGAAATTTTCTCTAGTTTATTAGGAGGAGGCACGTATATAATACCTGAATGGAGAAGAGGTCGACTCTTTAATGAATTCTTCAAACGCCTCTTATGCCTTCCCACGGAACAATTATGCGGCAATTCGTTAAACGGTTGAAATGTCGTCTCGTGTTTTTATTTAATTAATTTCTTGCCTTGCTTTCTTTTTTCTTTTTTTTTTTTTTTTTCTCGTCCCTCAACCCCATCCTCGTTGAAGTACCGCGACCTTTTTCTGCTGCATGACTAGAGTGTTCTTTTCCAGCTTTTTCTCCGACGGTCTCTCCCTCCCCCTTCCCTCGATGTTGTGCACGCGGACGTAATTCCGGGGAGGTCGGTGAAAACAAGCGGTCCACAAAAATACATTCTCCACTAGCAGAGTATCAGCGGTTGGTTACGATGGTACTTCTTATTCGCGAGCCCTAACCTTTTACCATCCATTAAGGGAGGAAATCTAGTAGGTGAAATTTTAATTAAATTAATGTGAAGTGAATGTTTGCTTCCTTTTTCTTTTTTTTTTTTTTTTTTCGTTGTAAATCGAATACACGAGATAAAATTTATTCTCTAATCCTCTCCCAATCAAGAAAATTTCGATCTCGAAATGATGTTTGAAAAGGTTTGAGGGAGGGTAAGTTTAATGGAATTGACGCATGGTATGCGCGGTTTATTTATATCAATATATAAAATATATTGTATTTATTCGTGAGAATTGGAAGGAACGAAATATATCTTCGATCGAAGGAAAATATTGAATGAAAATATTTATGGAAGGAAGGGACATACATACATACATACGTACGTAGATATATACATACACGTATAATTTAGATTATAGGACACGCGAGGCGTGTATAATTCGTTCCCATTGGTTATTCGTGAATATCGAATTTCTGTCACTGTCAAAATGCATGATACAGATTATGTCATTTGTCGAAATTCTTAACTGTGCTTAACTTGAAATAATGAAATCGTATATGTTTAAATGTACACAACATAAGAGATAAGATATTCGCGCTTTTATTAATTTACACCGGATGGATGAAATTTTAATAAATGATAAATTCTTAAAGCATCGTGTGAAACGTATCATTTGCGTATAAATAAATCGCGTGGATGGGCATGGTGGATATTTATCAAGCTGCGATGAATATCTTCTATTGTTTCGATATAAAATTCCAGTTGCACATTTATCAATATTTTATATACTTTTTCACAGCGCGTTTTATACGCTTTTCAAATAAAAGCTTCGACAAAAGCTGGAACACGGATCAACAGTCGTAAAAGAATATACAAATAAATGTATCTCGCTTTATTCTCGCTCTTAATTAATTTTTTCGTTTCATTTCTTTTTTTTTTTTTTTTTGTTGCATCGTTTCGAGTCAAATTAAAACATTTATTTTTGCCGATCTTTCATAAATTTGTATCATTGATTTTTCCCATAAAATCTTGTTTCTCTCCTTTCCTAGTTCTACGAGTAATAACGTTTAAGTATCCATAATCACCTTATCTAACTCTGGACTTACCAAACTCCATATTACATTTCATAAGTCACTCCAATACAAAATATTGATTTGAATTAATTGTTCATGTCATCAATCGATAATTCAAAGAATAAAGATTAATAAAATCTTCTCTCCTTGAGAAACGGACAGGCAGAATTCTTCTTAATGTTCATAAAAAGATTTTCCCTCTTCTTTGAACCATCATCTATCTCAAAGCGTAGACATCAGGATTACGTATCACTGTATAAAAATCTCGAGTACGGAAACTGGACTGTAACGAAACGATCCTCCAAATCGCACCGGTGAAAAAAAACCTTTTAAGGACTGTCTTCGTGCAAAAACCGTCGTGGCAAGAGTCGTTTATCGAAATTTTCGTTTTATAAAGGCAATAAAGCATCGACTTTGTCGCCTCCTCCACCGATTATTACGAAATTTCCGTGTCGATCCCGAACAAACCACCTAAGATATCGGAATCGATAGCCTCGTTGGCCGGCAAACCTGTGGATGGATTTTCGACGACTTACCGCTGAATTACAAATTATGGGATATCGTAGGACCGCTTTGTCGCGTTCTACACAGTCGCCTCGACTGTGAATTTTCGATTCAGCGCGACTGGAATACGTGTTATATCTTATCTATGTGGATAGCGATGGGATCGAGCCGGGATCGAGCGAGAATTGATTGAACAAGAAATTGAACTCGAATCTTTTTCGAGGAAAAGAGAAAAGAGGAAACGGTTCGAAATAATTGAATGATACTTTTAAATATCTATGAACGAAGAGATGGAAAAGATTTCTACTTTCGAGTAGAATTGAAGATAATTCTAGTAGGCTTGAATCTGAATCTCTGTGAATAATTCCAATGGAAATGTCGAGATTCTCAGCATCAGAATAAGGAATTATATACTTGACAATAATATTTGGATTCTATGAAACGAATTTTTTTTATAAATGTACAAGTACACACTTGAATTTGATCCCATCACTAGATATCTTATCTGTCGTTTCCAATCGAGTCATCGTCCCTTTTCCTTTTTCTTTCCTCCTTCAACCCTTCCTCTTGAAGCATGGTTGAAGAGCCAGCAAGACAGACAACTTTTCCTTAGCCACTGAGAGTTCAACGAGCCATTTGGTTCAACGAAGTTTGCGCTGTTAAGTTGGAACCAAGATCCGGCTAAATTCGGATCGTTTGATTTACCGGTTCAATTTAATTGGACCGAGATACAAGGGGATGAAACGGAAAGATTTTGTTGATTACACAATTTGTTGATTAATCGAATTTCTAATGTTTCAACATTGTATTGAATTGAGAGAAAAATAGGAGAATTTAAAGAAAACATGTATATTTTGGAAATATAATCACTCTTCTTCTGTATCGTTCTTACGACAAGTTTCTAATAATTACAGAATCCCAATAAAATTGCAAAGCTTTGATCAAAAAATTATACGAATAATTGTGATTCAATTTAAATTAGCTTTTAAAAAGATGCCATATCCATTCCGACAATTAAAATACGTCATTCGTTCGGACAATTTAATATCTATTTAAAAAATGGATATAAATAATCCTTTCTTTTTTCATCGACGAATTTATTTCATTCACAAAACACGTCAAAACAATTAATACGTCGAATATTTCAACAAAAAAGAAAAAAAACAATACTCCAATAAAATTCCATTAAAATAATCCACACTTTTATTTTCCATTTGAAAATGAAATTAACTTTAAAAACCAATTTGTCAATATCCCATTTTCGATTCCCCAAATTGTTAATCCAAAATTTCGTTAATTTCCAATCCTTCCATGAAATCCTCTTTCATCATAACGATGTCTGGGGCAAAGGCCTGTTACGGGAAAACCGATTCTCAAGTGTCCACCGAACAGGCCCCAAACGAACAAACCCAATCTTCCCCAACACTCGTCACCTTCCCTTCGATCCTCAAAAGATAATACTCGATCGGTCCTCTCGACGTGCCTCCTCCACGAAAGGTACACGGTGAAAATCCTCGTGGAGAAGGAGGAGGAAGGGAATGCCTCGTTCCTGGCGGACACGATTTTGAAATTTTAAACGGAGACACAAACCGGAATCCACCACGCACTCCCGACAGAATAAAGAGATCCAGTTTCGCGCGCAAAGAGAAGGAGAGAAGAGGAGGAGTTAACCACCCTTCGCGATTTCTCGATTCTCGACGGAGGGAGGAGCTACTTTTACGAAAATAAAACGAATCGAAGCGGATTAAATTCAAAGACGCGGAAAACTATTCGACTTTCTCGCCATTTAAGAAATTTCACTATGTCGAACGTTGCTCTTGGGAATTTCACTTATCCCCTCCCCTCCCCTCCTTCTGAATCGAAGCGAGACGAAATCCGTTTATCCGTGAGGAATTCATTCGTCCCGTTGTTCGTGTTTCGTTGCAGTTTTGCTATCCGCAGTATTTCCACTGCTGGAAGAGGAGGAGGAGGAGGAATCAGGTCGGATTAGGGGAAAAATTGTAATAAAAGGGAAGAGGTGGAATTTTATTCGAAACGGAGTGGAGGATTGATCGGGCCGTAGTAATTGAAGATCCTTCATCCCTGGTGGCGAGGAAATGTAAGGGGGGATGATATCGTGGATAAAGTATTAGATGATAAAAAACTTTCTGCTATCGATATCGGTATCTGAATAAATCTTGTGAACAGATAATTTGATAACTGTACTTTTTTAGTTGACTATTTTTCTTAAAAAAAAAAAAAAAAGTGAGAAGGAAACGATGAGTTTTATATACCTTTTTATCGATCAAGGCTATCGTAATTTATAAAGAATTTAATTAATTTTGTATTTATGCAATTATCCTATGATTTTTAAATTTTGTTAATTATACGTGAATAACAAACTTTTTCTTTTAGATTAACTTATTAAATGTATTATATGTATTTGTCCATCAAACTTAAGAAGAAAGATATTTTAATATAGTTATAAATTTCTATTATTGCTCGTTTACACAAGAAAGAAGAAAATTTAATATTTCTAATTCGATGATGCGAAATCATGATAAAAACAAGCCCTTCAAGGAAACATAATTGAACTTCAAGTCATCAAGATAATATGATGATGAAGATTCTTTTTTGAATATATCGTATTCTATCTCTTAGACATCATCGAAACGATTTCATCCTCGTGTTTTAATCAACATAAAATTCGCGTAAAAACAACGTATCCCAGATACGAAGCCAAAGAAAATACGATTTACGAGGGGACGCTTATCGAACTTCGATTTTCAGTTTTTGATGGAAACTCTTTTGCCTCAAAATCGACCATCTCTCTCTCTCTCTCTCTCTCTTCCAACCTTTCTACCTTTCCTCTATCGCCTGTAATTCGATTCCAGAAGGTGGAACTACATATAACCAAAGTTCCATTGTTCTCGAATTATATTATATATAACTATTCCCGATCGAGTCTTTTTAAAAATCGATAAAAGAAACGTCGTATTTCGTTTCAGTTAATTTGCACTCGTTGAAAAATAGGGGAATATCTCATCGAGAAGCTACCTCCCCGTTGATTTTTATTTTAAGACATTGAAATACGTTTATTGGGAGCATAACTTTTCTTTTTCGGATACGTATTTTGCAGTAAATTTCGTTTTATGATATATCCTGATTTTATAACTACGAGGTGCATTCTTTTACAAAGAATTTTCGTTCTATAAAATGAATTCTAAATAATAATATTCCTTTTCAATCCAAGTTTTATTTTTCGAACTGTTTAATGTCTCAAAACAAGAATTACTTACTTAACCCTCTTAAATAATTATTAACATTCTAAAATACATGAAATATCATAAAAATTTTTGTATCAATAACGATAAGAATAAAATATTAACAAATAAAAACATAAAAAGGAACGAAGACGAGAAATTGTTGCTCGAGACATGTTCTCCCTCCTCTGAAAATCCACGATTCACAACATTCCTCCTTTATCTCACGCACGAATATTAAATTTCAAGAATTGTTGAAACTGACTATGCCTTCTCGACGAATTTACTACGTTTCAACCAAGGATAACGCCTGGTCACGTCGCGTTTCGCAGTTTCATCGCGGTTCAGACGAGCAACAGCAACATCGGATAATCGATTACGTCGGCACAGGTTTTCATAATAACGTTACGAGGCCGTGAAAATAAATCTTGTTCGTCTCGGATTCTCGCCTCTCCTCTCCTATATATATAGGGAGAGGCCATTTTTCACGCGAAATTATGGAAGGCGACCGACGAATTTCATCGCGGCCCTGGATGCATGCCTTTTTCCCTCGTCCTGCTGGATTCTTTACGATTCGGCCGCATTTCCCGTGTTCCCACGGAGCCGCATAAACTGGGAAGGGAGGAGGAGGATTTTTACAGCTTAGGTCGGTAAGATGTAGGCGAGAGTACGTGATGGTGACGATGTTTGGTGTTAATAAATCGTGAGCGATCCACCTCCTTTACATCGTAGCTTATCGTATTATATTTATCGTTCTCGAGCGGGAAAGGTAAATTTTGAATGTAAATAAGGAGTGATATATTTGGATATGGTAAAATATAACGAGGTGTGAGAAGTTGAGAAAGCTCGTTCGACGACCAGTGAGAATGAAGAATGAAATTAAGAGAGAAAAGTTAAATTTCAAAAAGAAAGGAATTGTATATACGATATTCGCTAATAAATAATGAAATTGCGAGAAGAATGATTACGGAGTTGAGCTTGTTTGACATCGTTAAAAAAAAGAAAAGAAAAAGAGAAAAGGAACGAAGCAAATGGAATTTCGAACGATGTCGAAGTTTGGTCGTAACAAATAATGTGGAGGAAGGGAGAAAATGAAACTGATTCGTGGAGAGATTACGACTATTTTTCAAGTTTTGTTCGAGGAGAGAAGAAAGGAGTACTAATGAGAATTTTGGATGGGGAAAGGAGTAAAAGGCACAAAGGTAACGCGGGCCATTTTCTAACAGTTTTGTCTACTCGCTTATGACAGTCACGTCCTGAAGATGTTTCGTTAGTTTACCACTTTAGAGTTCCTGAATTGCATGTCCTTGGGAACGTACGTGCTTTGTGAGTTTATTACTTGCAAAATAACCGCTTTTTAGATGAACGTGACATTTTATTCCCACCCTTTTCTTGACTCCTTTCCGCGACCCTACCTGAAAATATTATTTCTCGTTTCTTCAATATCCACGAAATATATTAAATTTTCAAACGAGCTACAATTTAATCCCATCCATGTAATTTATCCATTAATCATCGTTTATGCAAAGTGGAATTATATTAACCAATCTAAGAATTTCTCTACACGTTCCACCCTTTTCATCCGTCTATTTATCTCCTTTTAAATCCTCAATAGAAGAATAAAGATGAAAATTAAACTTCCACTCTACGTTCTTACGAAACTTTTTAAATTACACGTCGTTATAAATAATACAGAAAGCATCGTTTGTTATTTCATCAGCTTGTACCCTGTTATTGTTGCACCCTAAAGAAGATCGAAGAAAAACTTGTCCCCTTTTTGAAAAAAAAAAAAAAATAGAAACTCGACGTTGAATTAACTCTGCGTGATAAATAGAATTCCTCTAAATAAACGGTGATCGAAACTGGATCGAAACAACGGGCAATTTTTACAGTGGGGAAACGCGAAATAGATTCTGTATTACCGGCCCACTTTACTACAGGCAACAACCTATCCGAGAAAACGGTTGATTCCGTAGAAAACGGCGGGCTATTTATAACGATACGCCATGGAATAAATTGCATATTGCCTTAACTCGCCGGATAAATGGAATTTTCTCTCAAGAAAATCTTGATAACGGTTTTTACTATCCCGATCGTTTCGCACGGGATATTGAGTTAACATGGCGCTACTCAACGAGATCCAAAACCCGATATTATTTGCAGGGGAGGAAGAGTATCGCCGATTTAAAACGTATACAACCGTTCCTTTGCCCATTGATCGATCCTCAATAACGTTCTTTACCATCAGATTTGATATTTTTCTCCATACAGTTTAACATTTACATCGAGACAATTCTCACGACGATAACTTTCTTATTTATTCGAGTCGATTGAATTTCAATAAATTATAACTCGAGTTAAAGTTATCCGTCAAATGTCAGCTGGAATAATCGATCTCGTTATCGATTCTTCTTCTCCTTTTTTTAAAATTCCTCCCTTCCAACCTTGTTGTTTCCTTCCTCTCCAAGATCGTTTCTCCCCTTTTCAACGATTCCCTCCCTCTTCCTTGAATCGCTTTCTTCGAAATTCTTCTCAACTGCAATTTCATCTCATTGTGTTGCGGGGGAGGAAAGGCGTGTTCCAGGCTGGAAAGGAAGGGCTTGGGGGTGATAGATTATTTCCTACAACCGATCTCGGATGAACACTCGTCCAAGTAGTTGGGAAGGTGGATACGTATATATATATATATATATACACGAGTGGTAGTAGTTAGCCAGTCGATAGGAATTATTTCGGAGACAGTGAGCCGAAGACTGACCGCAAAATGGACGACTGTGCTGGTGGACGGCCAATGGTGGCGAAAGGCATTAGGTTTGGATATCCTGGCACTCGTAGGAATTGAGGATGCAGGAATTAAACCCCTTCCACGGGCGTTAAGAACGTTTATTGATCCTGCGGGAAATGAATTATCCGAGACAATGGAAATTTTCTACCGTACATAACAGAGGAAGATTGCAACACCATTCTTTGTTCCAACAACAAATTTCGAAGGATGGAAATATGAAACCCTTTTTATCTTCTCCAATTAAACAAATTTCATCGATCTAAAACAGAATCCGTCTATTTATCGATCAAATGTTCTCTTCAAATTTAATATAATAGGAATATAACTTGTAACAATAATTCTTCTCAATAATTCCAAAATTTTTACCATGTATATATAGATTCTAATTAATTCTAATTAATAAAATGCACAAAAAAAAAGTCTCCATTCGCCTCGAAACGATTATCATCTTGCTATGCTAAATGTGAAATCGATAAATCAAAAATCTCTCCATCCATTTTCTAAACCGAGACGAGCTCTTTCCAGGCCACAGTTATCTCGGCGAGAAACATTTCGAGAAACGTTTATTTCCGTTCCTTCGGGCATCGTGATCGGGGACGCGTTAATCTCGAAACGTTGAAACAGGAACACTGGGAGGGGGGATGGAACACGAATGAAAGTGGCTCCGTTTCGGAAACGGAGTTTCTCGAATTCTCCTTTGTTGCTCGCGCCACAAATTTACGAACGCAGATCTCTCCCCGTTTAAAATCTCTCCCCTCTAATTCCCAAGATCCTCGGTGTGGGATTCCCTTATCGCTGTGGGACATTGTCACGCTGTGGGATACGTCATAAACGAAACGGGTATCTGCTTTTGGCGTGGAATCACCGCTTTAATTTCCCATCCCCCACATTTGTGCCTGTTTCGTGGCACGTTGCATAAGCGGAAAGAAACAACGGGGGATCCGAAGGTTTTTTTTTCTCCGCCTTGGCAAGTGGATGGAACGGATGTGCAGCTAACTGGGATGTAAAATGATAAAGGAAAGAAAAAGAAATGAGGAGAGGTTGTTTCTTTTTAAAGAAGAGGAATAAAGAAATGTGTATTTATCATCAAATGAATTTAGAGAGAAAGATTGGTAATATTCGAAAATTGACTTTGTTCTTTTTAACACAAATGAATATCAAAGTATTGCTGATAAACGAAAGGAGTCATCTTTCCATTCAGATGAAAGTGTAATCACGAAATCTCGTTGAAAATTAAAAATTGATTTGAAAGAAAAAGAAATGAGGAGAGGTTGTTTCTTTTTAAAGAAGAGGAATAAAGAAATGTGTATTTATTATCGAATTTAGAAAGAAAGATTGGTAATATTCGAAAATCGACTCTGTTCTTTTTAACACAAATGGACAACGAAAGGAGTCATCTTTCCACTCAAACGAAAGTGAAGTCTCGTTGAAGATTAAAAATTGATTTGGACAAATCTCGTAAAGCTCTCCTCTAACACGCGCAGAAAAATATTAGGGCAGGAATAATCTCGATGATCCTCCCATATTAAATCCACAATTATCCCTCGCGTTCCCTGATTCAGCGTTTCCTCACGTTTTAGAAACTTTGCAAATTAGCCACGCAATCTTCCACCGTGAAACAAGCCCGCGCTGCGCTTAACTATTTTCTTTATCTTGAAGGAAACAAGGATCGTAAACAAGAAGCGGAGATTCGCAGCTGAAGGAGAAGACGTTGCTAACATACTTGAGAGCAAATGAATCGCTTTGAGGGAACAACCCGATCCTTCAGGTTCAAACCGGTTCATCGAGGAAAACGTTATTTCGACTTCCGCTAGGATTAAACGATTCCCTGCCACTATTCCATTGATCCGTTTCTCCCTCCCCCTTTCGTGAAAAACGTTCAGACCAGAGATCTTTTATACGTTTTAGAAATCCAGAGAGAAAGGGATCGATCGCAATAATTGGGGAGAAAATTTGAGAAAAGAAAAAATTATGTTATACGATCGATTAAGAGATCAAAATGAAACAGGTTTAGATTTGATTGAATTATTGAATATGAGAAAAGAAAAAATTATGTTATACGATCGATTAAGAGATCAAAATGAAACAGGTTCAGATTTGATTGAATTAATTGGACTCGATAATCTTCAAACTGGTCCAATTGAGAAACAAACTATACACATATATATATGAATTGTTCAACCATTTCGTATAAAATTATTCGAAATAAATGAATGTCATCATTTCTCTCGTCTATCTAATACGCAAATTTACCCCTCCTCCTCTCTCTCTCTCTCTCGAATACACGCGGCTCAACCAACACTCCGGGTTTCAATTTTAAACTGTCACAATATTAATTCGCCGATGAACGGCGCTCTGTAACTTCCACTAACTAATATGATTCAATCTAAATCGATTCGAAATCCAATTTATCGTGATGCCAGTTCGCGCGGCAGTGCGGTGGCTCGGCTATTGACGGGGTATTGAAAAACGAGAGGAGAAACGAGCAGGGAAAGGGAAGAAAGAGACGGAGAAAAAAACTTTGCCAGCCATATATATATATATATATATATATACATATATACATATACACGCGTATATCGTCCGGTGTTATTTACACGGAACAGTTTTCACGACAATTGTAGCAATCGGTGTCGGCCCACGAGACGCGTCATACGCGGAAACGAAGCTCGCTTGTTTATTTACATATGGATGGCTACACGCTCTCGCCCACACTGTTACGCGCGCGATATTTAAATTTTTGCCGCGCACGCACTGGGAATATAACATTTGCGGCTGGAATGGAACAACGAGGGGCAGAAGGAGAGGGAGAAATATCATTGAAATAAAATCGCGACCCGATGCCTCGCCCTCCACCAGATTTTTCGAGGATTTGGCTACATATATTTCGAACCCTTCAAAATTCAACGTCCCGAAAATGACGCTCAAAACCTTGTCAATGTAAATATTCTTCCTCTCTGAATGAAAAATTGTATCAGACTTGTTTTCGAAACCGATTTATTTTTGACTGGAAGTAGGTTTTGTAAGAAGATTTTTAATCGAGGATTCGTTAATCGAAGGGAATTATCGTTGAATTTGAATTTTATTGAGATAAAATTGAATGTTGAATGGAAGTCTTGTTTATTCTTCTTTAAGTGTAAGACTCGTGATTATTTTAATCTATATGAAGTTTCATAAAAACGTGAACGTGTTACGATTTATTATATGCAAATTATTATTAGTGTATTTTATTACGTTCATTATTATGCATTACCTGCGATATTGAACAATGACTTTGGGTATCCAGTTTCCATTATGTCACCTCTTGAAGTCAACTTGCAGAAACTCAAACAACTTCAAGTCAAATAGCTCGACTTAAAGTTATGGATACAAACTTGAGGACAAGTTACATGAATTCGAATGACTGGAATCTAAACGAGGCTCTAGGATATTAACCCATGTCCCACTGAATCGTTAAGTACTGACAAATTTTAACTATAGTCATCTATAGTTTCGATGAATTGATCGAAAGATTTATAAATTTTCTACTTTCCTTTTTAAATCCTTAAATTCAAAAAACAAGAAAACTTTTATAAGATAAAAATTTTAAACATCAAATATCTCGAGAAAGAAATTATTCCAAGATCAAAATATAAGATATATTTCTTCCAATCTACCCTTCTCATCCCTATTTCACCCCAAAAAGATCCCAGATATCTTCACTCATTATCATTGAAAAAAATTAGAAAATCCACAAATGTCCCATTAATTAACAAAACACCGGTCGATATTCCCTTCTCATTTTTCCCGAACGCGAATCAATTAACCCATCCTCGACCTTTCCTGAACGCGATAAATTATCAACGACAGATATATCGCGCGGGGGCGAGATTTGGCTATATAACGAGCGAAACGACTGGCTTCGAAACTCGAAAGGCTGGATAACCGCTTCTGTCGGTGAAATGTGAAGATGAGTGGCCAGCCATTCTGCTATTCCTACCACTACCACCTACCACTGCTACTACTGATTGCATTTCAGACCAACTCACGATGGAATGAAGGGCGTGTGTTCCATAAATTCCCAACGTATTGATACTTGGAAGGAGACATTTTCCCTCAATCTCGTTTTCCCATTGTCCACCTGCTCTCTTTCGCACCTTTGATCCTTGAGAAGGGTATCCTTTCGTGAATCGAACAGTGTTAATTGGACGGTTTCGTTCAATTTGCTTTCGCCAATTCCTCGTGCGTCCATCGAACAGAGAAGAGATCCTAAATATCTTTTTTCTTATTTTTTAATAGTGTGTATTTTTATATAGCATTTTATATTTTATAATAATAATGTCAACGAATCGAAGCAAAGGAAGAAATATGACTCTTACCTTTAATGAATCTCTACTCCAAAGTTTCAACTTTAATAAATCGATACCGGCGAGGTGAAATTTCCCAATCTTCTCCAATTAATCTATATTATAATTCGTGTTACGGTTTAAAAAATATCGAATAACAAAATGTCTTCCCTCTTAAAAAATATTAAAACCGTTAAACCGTCTTCCCCTTTTTTTCCCGATTCTAAAATTAAAATAGGATTACTCGTTAAACTCGCCGAGAGGGAAACTTTCTCCACCCTCTCTCGTTTCCATCCCATTTATAACGAAAATATCTAACGAACGGCGAATCAGTCGCGCGCAATTAGCCATAACGAATAAAAACCAGCGTGTGCCAAGCTTTTTCTATCCTATAATTCTAATTACTCGTCCAAACGGCGACTCTCGTCGCTCCTTATTGCCCCCTTATCTCCCCTTTAATTTCCATATTAACCCCGCCCAGCAATTAATTATTCTCGTTCGAATATCGCATGCTTGATAATTGGTAAACTTTAAACAAGGATTTAATGAACTCTTTTTCACGGATTTCCATTTCGATAGATGCAAGTATATCAATCGAACTTAATGCAATTTATAAATCTTATAAATCTTGTTACGAGAAGAAGAAGAGAAAGAATGAATTACGATATTTATATTTGTTATCATTTATTTTCCTCCTCAGTTTCGTTTTAAAAATTAAACGAACTCTTCTCTTTGATCCCCTCTTTTCGACGAGAGAGAGAGAGAGAGAAAGAGAGATCATTCAGTTTCCGAGTAATTAATTTCTTAAGATTCCGAAGCGAGGAAAGTTAATTGAAATTTTGCAACGATAATTGATGAACACGCGGACGATTTTCTAGTGAAAACTTTCGAGACTTTTATTAAAACATAGTTGCGAAGAATTTTTTTTCTTTATCAATTAACAAGAAGAGTTGGAAAAAAGTTTGTGGTTGAAAAAAGTTTTTAACACGCAAGATAAATATATCCATCTTGTTTATTTGGTTACAATTTATTAAATATATTATTAACTCGTTCGATCGTCTCCAATTTAAAAAATTTAATTTTCGAAGCGTTGATCTCTTAAAATCTTCAATTCGACCACTTTCTAAGTAAATGCTAAATCGTTCCAGCAAAACGAATCTATTTTCATATCTGTTTTCTTCTATCACATAAATATAATAATACGAATATTGAATTTTAATAATTGTTTAATATTCGAAACAAGGAAGCATTAAATTAAATAATGTAAAAAGTCGAAACGCAGATACGTTGGAAAGGAATCGCACACGCTAAAAGACAATTAACGATCTCCCCCAACGGTAATTGATCCTCCACCTGCCCCAGTCAATAGCGGTTAATTGCAAACTGGATAGGCCTAAACTTTCGGCTAATTGATTTAACAACTAGTTTCGAGAGGTGGACAATCATGTACACATTTGAACCAGGGTAGAACTTGGAAATCAATGACTTTGAACTTTACTGCACTCGCGTATGATTGCAGGCACAATTTGTTCCCAAAGTTGTCTTAAATTTCAACTAACGAAGCAACAGAAATTGACTCGCAGCGTAGATTTACTCTACGATATGTATAAAATCATGTAGAATTTCAATTATCTGTTATAACGTTTCACACAGATTTAAAATATATACATACCTGACCAATCAAAGATGGAACAGATAAAAATATAGACACGAAAGTTAAAAAGGTATCCCTTACCTGAAACAGAAAGAATAAACATATCAAATCATTCCATCAGAATAAATTAAAGAGAAATTTCCAAATTTAAATTTAAACAATAATCCGATCCAAGGAAAATTCGAATTTAAGAGAGAACAAAATCAAGCTTGAATATAATAATTTCAAACCCTTCCTACTATCTCGTTCCAAACTTCGTTCATCGATTTAATTTCCCCCATCGTCGTTAATTTATTTACCGGCCACGGTACAAATTAAAAAGAAGAAAAAAGGGGGGAAGGGAAAAGAAATAGAAGAGGGAGAAAGGAAGAAGAAAGGAGGAAAAACAAGATTTCCAAGTTGGGATCGGACTAACTTCGACTAGTTCCACGATGGGGGAAGCGAAGAAAATCTTCCCCCATCGAGGAATTGCAGCCTCGTGGAAAGGGGCGCAGACTTCGGTTTCATATCGGTCGGCGGAAGTTGCGGCGTTAAAATTTCAACGAGTCTCGCCCCTTTCGTACCAACACTCGCGCATAAACACACACACACACGTACACGTATCAGGGAAAAAGTTCAACCTACAACAACTCGGCTAGCCACGAGAATACGAAGAAAGGGAGGGAGAGAAAGAGAGAGAAGAGGATACTCTCTCTTTATAAGGATAACGACGTAACAAGTCTTCTACGTGGACCTAATTCGAGCCACCGGTTAAAACGATAGTTTATACCGAGAGAGGGTTAAGGCGCTCGCATTTTCCCTCCTCATCTTTACGCTTTACGTGAAGGAAGAAGGGGGTGGATGGAAGAGGAAACAATGTTGCTCGGGCGGAATGCCCCGAGCGATTCGGAATTGAGTTCGTATCTTGGGTCTGAGAACCGACTAAGAATTCTAGCCCGAGCTTCTTCAACAGGGGGAGGGTTACATGCGCGGTTCGACAGGGGCTTCCTATTAAAGGGGTATTTGAATGATCCCTTCAACGGGATCATTTCACGAAACTTCGTGCCAAGTTTCGACGCATCGTGATTGAGCGATCAAAGACGATAATATTTGGTTGTTTCTTTGTCGTTGAGTGAAGTTTTGTTCCCGAGTTTATAAAGTTATTATTCGAGGTGTGTATTTTTGTTGTTCAAAGGAAAAATTGTGGAAGAAAAATTGGGTTAAAGGAGATTATTATTGGATTAATATTTGGAAAGAACAAGTTTATATAATTTATATCAGTGATGTTATTATAGAATGGTATATATTTAAAGGAATATTCTTTTGCCAACTATAAATGGAATAAAAAATTGTAATTTGTGATTCTTCTTCTTCTTCAGGAAGATGTTTATTCATTGTCCTTGAAAGATAATTAAATTGGATTAGTTCGGAGGACGGATAATTCTTAAATTTTAGAGATGTTAAGAGATGGATAATCAGGCTGTGAATTAATTTTAAATTATGCGAGCACCGTATTTGTAAATTTTGACGAACAGGAACAGGTAGATTATTAATTTAATGAGAGAAAATGTAAGGGAACGACTTATGTTAAGCAGGTATCTAAAATAATGAAGCCTCTCTGCTCAGAGAATATTTCCACGAAATTTATTACATTTTAATTTCTCAAAGCCTTGGTTGGAATCTTTGGAAAAAAAAAATAGAAATAAAAACATTGCGTATGAGAAATTTTACCAATGTTTGTCTCTCTGTAACTTTCTAACTTTTATCTCTTGTATTGTATTTTTTTCAACTTCCCTTCCCTAAATCTTATATTTGTAACTTTTAACACGGGAATATTGTGTTATACCAAAATTTCAAAGCTGAAAAAAGCGGATTCTCCGAAACGAAGTCTACCAATTGCGGTCGAACTACTCGCAACCATAGATGGAATTTGCATCGTTTGCGGTCTACTGGCAGACAAAACAGTTGCCATCTGCCTGTCGTTGGTGGAATAAGTGCAGCTTGTGGTTCCACTGCACTCGTTCTCGTCCCACTTGAATTTCAAATTGCCAGAAATTATCCCATACAACAACCTACAATCCCCGCCGTTCTATTTTTTTTCAAATCCCCCAAGACAAATAACAGTTTATCGATCGATGAACAAAAAGTAACGATCGATAAGAATCACCTTATCCCAGAAATATTTCAAACATGGATGCATCATGTTTGAGTATCAGGTGAAATAAGAATATTTTATTTTAATCAGAGTTTTATTATATTTAAAAAAAAAAAAAAGATATAATAAATTTAAGCTTCTTTCACTTTTAATTCTTTCTTTTCTCGCGCAATTGCCACTCATCCCTCCATTAATTAAGTATTAAAAAATTTCTCCTCGCTCCAGTTACTCCAGATTCCCGGAAAAATTCAAAAAATTCATCGTCTCCTTTCTTTTCATCCATCTGCTTGGAAATCGGTCGAGAATCGAACGGTGCGGCGTTCAATTTCAGAGTAAGTCGGACGAGGGAGGGCGAGATCATTTTTATCAGCGTGGAAATACCGCGGTTGGCCACGATCCTTCGAAGCTGATGAACGTTGCCTGTCAACTCATCACGAATATTGGACACGATGAAATTGCTCTGTTCGTCCCCCACGTTTCGAGGTGAACCCTCGTCGAGACAAACACGATTGGACTTGGTTTCGAAATTTTCCAGAATGATTTCAGATGACATTCCATCAAAATTTTTAGTTTCTATTTATTAAAAGTCGAAATATATTCGTTACATTTCCTTTATAATATCGCGATACGATGAACAGGCAAATGTGTTGGATCTGCATAGATAAATTGACTCGTAATCGTTCTTTGTATCGATTTTCTTGTGAATTATAGATTAATTCATCTAAGAAGAATTCCTATCTTCCTATTTTTATTTTAGATAATAAATATTCTGCTGTTCATTTCTTTGAGGTATAAATATTAGATAGAACAATTCAGAACGAGATGTAAATATTTATATTATTTTTATAGATTCTTATAACATTTCATAAATTTGGATTTTACAATATATTTATAATTGTTTAGCATCACAAGTTACGTCTTGTATTTGTAAAGTTTATAAACACGTTAAATTCTTCTCTGATAATAAAATCAAAACCAAGTATCCAATCCTTCGAGAATCAAATTCATTACGCTTCTTCCGTGAGTAAATTCTCTTCCAGAAAATGAAGAAGATTATCTCATATTTTATATATATTCCAGAAATGAAGGAAAATTTAATACATCGTTGTTGCATTGAAATCGATATAATTCAATAACTTTAGACATTTTCTTTCTAAAAATTTAGTCTCAAAGTATTGATATACGATCATTATCTATTCTCAGTGAGAGAAAAAAATATTTCTTCTCCCAAGAAATCATAAAATCTTTATATTCTTTTCTTTAAATCGATCTGAACGTTGTTGGAAGGATGACGATATCATCGAATAAGACAACGTATCGACATCGCGTTAAAAGGAATCGAAAAGGAAACGTTCAACCGTTCTCCTTCCCACCGTTTTACGTCTTCCGCGATTTTATCGTTTCTACATGTCCCGACCTAAAACTTTTATCGCCCATCCTCATCTTTCTTCTCCATAAAGGAGAAAAAAAAAATGGAATGACACGACTTCCGGCCGGCTGAGCCAACTACCGCTCAACAAAAAAATTCGCGTGAATTCGCGTCTCTTTATTAGACCGATAAACATTGTTCAGAGTATCGATTGTGCTCGTGGAAAGTGAAATTTGTTATCAGAATAAAATTGAAGAATAAAATTCTTGTTGTTAGTCGTCCCCTTGGAATTTTCAAAATGGAGTCTAGATTCGGGGTATTGATTGAAAATTTCACTAATTTCACTCCCAAGAGTTGAACTTTGAACGAGAACAAATATTATTTGTTTCAAGAAATCCTTCTCCATAGATCATTCTCTTAATTATTCGTTCAAATCTCTTCAATCTCATTTGCATGTATAAATTTACATATTTTCAAATATTGGAAAATACGAAAGAAAAAGAAGGATTGATGATTTCATCGTGTTAAAAGCACCTCGTTTTCTTTCCTTTGAAAATTATTCGAGCAAATTACTCGATAAGTAAAAGTAACGACGAGTAGTTCCAAAAATTTATACTTTCAAGATAAAACTCGACAAGTTTAATTGAAAAATATTGTAAAAGAACTAATTTCTATTTCTAAGAAACTTCTTCCCCTTTATTTCTCGTCTCCATTCATTAATACGAGTATAAATATATTCCCGTCTATCGAATTTCGATATTCCAAGTGAAATAAAGAAAGAAAAAGAAAAAAGAAAAAAGAATACAGGAAAATCGAGCACGATTTTATTTCAGCAAGAGCTTCGGATCGAAGGCGATTGGAATAAAGTCGCGGAAGATAACGATGAATATTTCAAAGAATATCTGTCTATCGTTGTTTTTCTTTAACAAATAAACGACACGGCTCGTTTGAAAAGAGACACCGAATTAACTTCTACACTTAATAGACGGGGACAGATCGAATCTCGCGGGACAGAACGGCGACAAATTTTTGAACGGGGCCACGGTTCAACGGCCGAACTCACGATTCACTCGTCCCACCAGAACCCGTTTCCTGCGCACGGACGCGCCTGTGACAGCGTTAGTTTCATTTAAATCTTGAAATAATCGAATGATGGACAGGGATGGGAAGCGGAGAGAGAGACGACAAACAAATGGTCGAACGAGTGTGCAACAACCGAAATTCGAATATGTTGTCGAAAAGCTGTTTTATTCTGGCGAGGAATTACGGGACGATTTTTCGATATCGATGGAAGAACAATGAGAGAAAATCATTGAGAGCGCGCGAATTCCGTATTTTCGAATTCTTTTCGGAAGAATTCTTGTAAAGTTTTCCTCTTTTTTTTTTTGTAATAATTTTTTAATAACTCGTGCTCCTTTATACAGAGTGAGATAATTAATTAATATTGGAATACGAAAGTTGTACAAAAATGTTGATTGAAATTTATTCAATTATAAATTGTACAAAAGGAAAGTCTCTATTATATTGTTGCTCTATTTCCATTATCTCGCTTTATTTAAAGTAAACTTAAATTAGTTTTAAATTAAGGAACAAGCCTCTGTATCTTTCTACACTAAACATAATTTTATTTTAATAATATTTGAGTAAAATTTTTATCAATGGATTTTATCAGTGGATTACTAGGAGGAAAGGAATATACGAGGTGGTGAGAGATACGAAATTTGGCGAGCAATTGCTCCCTTGATATGCAAGTTTGTCCTTCATTGTAATACTACACGAGAAAGTATGCTTTTATGATTTGAGTTAGAGTCCAAAGTTTGTATTCCTCGACGGGATAGCAAATATATTACATTGTTTGCGGTTCCATAATTATTTTCAATATCCCTATATATTTTTGCCCTACGTTATCACTTATCAACTCCTTTAAATTAATCGAAACCACACGTTTTATATTATATTATTATTATATTATTATTTTATTTCTCCTTGGATATATTTTGATATACAATTTCATCTCTTCTAAATATCTTAAAACTATTTTCCCTCCAAAATCTTAACTTAATAATTCTTAATTAACTATCGAATAAAAATAATACAAAAATTTCATCAAATAAAAAAAACAATTCAACATTCTTATCAATTTCTTCTAAAATAAACTGTGCCAAGCGACCTCTCTCGATTTAACGAAATATACCGAGTTTCTAAATTCATCTCAGGTAGAAAGAATTCCAATACATTCGCATACGTATGTAACTAAATATGGCCGATCAAAAATTCAAGCAAAATCCTTTCCCGACCGAATTTTAAATCATCCCCTCTGCCCCGCAAATGCGATCAATCAGATCTTCCATACGACACTTTTCTCCCTGGCAGTGTTATGTCGACGAGGAACTACGAAGTTTCCATGAAAGACGATTATTAAACCTCGACAAATTTGCTGGTCTTCTGGTTTCTCTGTCTTTCGTCGTTTCGCCTCTCTCTCTCTCTCATCGATTTCCAGTGTTCATCGAAGCTTATTGGCCACCATCGACGGCCACCACGGTTTGATAAGAACAAGACGGTAGATGTGGGTCCACCAATTCTTATCAACTTACTTTTATCGATGATGGGAAAGCTTATTCCGCGAGAATAGTTCAAATATATATATAAACTGGGCTCGTTCTCGGAGGAGGAGGAGGAGGAGTACTTCATTTTCATTTCTTGTTTCACTGTAAGCTGCTATTGTGCTTCTCCATTCGATTTTTATCGATCGTGAAACGTGATATAAGTTTCGTAAAATGTTTGGGAAACGATTATTTTTTTGTCAGCAGCTTGTCGAAGAAAAGGAGAAGATGAAGAAATTACGGAGTAATTTTATTTAAGCACTACTCCGCTTCGTTTGTTCAGTCAAATATCTGAAAGATTTATCCGGCGAAAAATATCTTGGATCACAAAAGTGTACTCGGGTATATAAATGATTCAATTTATTTGTCGAGAATTTAATTTAATTAGAACTGAACAATTTTAAATTCCAATATTATTTAAATGATCGACTTCTATCTTTATCGCCATAAAAGAATTTTTTATTCTAAATAATTACAAAAAAATTCGTTCGTTCTTAAGGAATCCAATAGATGCAATCCTCGTTCGTAAATAACAACGGGACAATTATTTTAACAGATTCGAAGATAAGAAAAAAAAGAAGGATATTCCAAGAAATGAAACGGTCACTCGTGACAAATAAATAAGCGCTTATACCTCAAGGGTTGGCTAATAAATTTCGAGCGTGGGGCGACGTGACGAAAGCAATTTCATTTGAAGTTTCCAGCTATTTTAATAGGAATTCCAGGAATTTGTTCCTATCCTGTACAACCACCGCCTGATCTACGCTACGTTTAAGGCTGCGCCCCCGACCGTGTCCTCGCTAAAACAATATATCGTCCTGATGCACTTTAGAGATTATAAGGGGGCCGTTGGTGTGCGTGTACATGCGAAATTGTAGTTAACCTCGCAGGTGAACTGCAGAGAGCGCGATACGCAGGCTGGGTAGATAGAGAGGAGATAAATAAACTCAGTATTTTCTTCTTTTTTAAAGATTTACCACGAGAGGGAGGGAGAGAGGGAACGTGATTGCAACGAGTAAACATTGGGGAGGACAGGGGAGGGAAAATTAAAATTTATCACGACAAATGAAGAATGATGACGGTGGAGGATTACACTGGATATTTTCTTTTTCTGGGGAAGTGGAAGACTATATGTTAACACACAAGCGAATTATACTTTTCCTAGGGTAGGATAGGTGAGAGGTATTATAAATTATTGGGGGGTGCTTATGAATAACTTGTGAAATACCGTTGCCTATTTATTGTAACGATTTATGGTAATATTCCACGAGTAGTATAAACCCTTGGATTATGCTCCAAGATTTGGTATCGAATATTTATTGTATAATACCTTCTGTAAATATTTTTGAGAACGAGAGAATGAATCGTAGCTTTAAATATTCATCGATACTGTTCTCTATAATCATTTTAATATTCTGTTCCATTTTATTGTAGACCAAGTACAAGAAAGTCTTTGAATCGATGAGAAAAGAATTTTGAAATAGTTAAATGAAACGGAGCAAGAGGGAAACGAAAACGAGTTGAAGATCCGGCGCACGTCGTTGCCACTGGCAACGATTCGAAATTAATAATAAACAATCAAGAGAAGCATCGTGAATCTTTTGTTTGATCGAAAGGGTATCGACAAACATACAATTGAAAAAGAAAAAAGAAAAAGAAACGACACGAAAGAATAATTTCAACCATGAAACGAAACGTGAATTGCCCGATGGATTATTATTTCGCGATACGAACTCGAGATCGAACGGAGTAAATAAATTAATGCAAACAGAGAGGCGTCGAATCAAGTCCACTCATGCCTTGTCATGTTTATTTCGAGATGTTCACCCTCCCCTTATCTCTTTCCCTTTCGCCGCCTTTATCTCCTCCATCTTCACTCTGTTTCCTCGTGCAGAACGTTGGCAAACTTTCCATAACGAAGTTTGGCCGGATCTAACGTAAGTTATTTGACCTCATATCGGTCACTATTGGAAACTCGGTTATATACCTTCAACTTTGTCTGATTGGTCCTCGAGAATAGTTCATAGCGATCGTGGTGGAAAATTGTCCACGAATCCATGATCGTTTCTTTCGAAAATATATTTCGAAGAAAAAGAAGAATTTATTTTATCCTGCAATCTTATCACAAAAAATTAATCGTGCCAGAAATCCCATGAAACTTCCATTTCTCATAAGAATCGATTTCCGCTCCGTTTTTTCCAACGAACGAAACGTTGGAACTTGGAATTGATGACGTTTTCGTAGCATCGTGGCATAAAATAGGACGTTGAGACACGGAGAATAATTGCGGCAATTGCGCCCACTTCGACACTGAAATTGCATTGTTGCCCGATGGTGTACGAAACACATGGTTGGTTGCACGGCTTCCTTGCGGAAGTGTTCGCGCCGAGCTCGCATTACTGCGAAAGCGAAGGGAATTCTATTTAATACCTGCCTCCCCCTCCCCATAGTCATAATCGAGCCTGGTAAATGGCCTTAATGACGGCCATGATGAGCAGGCGAAGAAGAGAGAGACTGGCAAAAAACACGCGAAATATTATCTATTTTTATTTTTACGATAAAAATTAGGAGATCGGTCAATTGGGGAAGAAGATTGCTGTTGGAAGAAATGTTCGTTGATGATAATTGAGATAATTGTGCCATATACTTTTGCATTGCTAAATAGGTGGATTCTGTCACTGTGCGGAAGTTTTCGCTTACGTTTTCCCTCGTGACGAGGGAAAGTATGTTGCGTGGATGAAGAAGAATTGTTATAGTGAAGATAATGCGGCAGAATGGTATGATGCAAACGTGTTGCCAAAAGTGACTCGTAAGAAATATAAAATGAACCTCTGTTTAGGTAGGAAATATTCAGAGTTTGAGAAAATTTGCTCCAAAGAAGAGGTAAGTTTTTTTTTTTTATTTCAAGATAAAATTAAAATAGCGGATAGATTATATACGTGATTATATGTGAATTACAAAATTTAGAGTAGAAGATTGAAAATTTTGAAAATCGTGAAATAAAATCGATTTAATCGTTTTCAAAGTGTATTATTAAGTGCACGTGTTCAGAGTTCATCATGTTACATGTAACGTACAAATTGTTACACGTTGAAAAAAATAACTCGAATCACTCTTATCTGAAATTGAATTTTAAATTAATTAGATACATTTATAAATATTTCCATATTAGATAGTCATCAAAGTGTGGACTTTTTTTCGTTGTAAAAGTAATTTTTGCAATTTTATGATTTTGTTAATAGGAAAATAACGATTGATTTTTTGTAAGTTGAGCTATATTTATTTTATTCCAAGTTGTTATCTCCTTTCTTTCTTTTTTTTTTTTACTAGATCCTTCACTACACGTATAAATTATATTAATGATATTAAAATATGTATGTGGAAGTCCCTGTGGAATAAATGAAAAACATGACCTAAATCCACAAAATTCTGAGCTTAAGCGAAATATTAATGGAATCCACGTATATCTTTATTTTTTACCCGAGATACACGAGAAAAATATTTTATTTTATTTAATATTTTTCACATTAGAATTACTGAAAAAAAAAAATGTCAAAATTATAAATTTCAGAATCATCTTATTTTCAATTCTGCTCTTTCAATTCTAATGATTAATTAAATATTTGTGAAATATTTAATTCAACGTATTATATTATTTTGCATAATTTATCCACAAAATTTAACGCAAGATAATTAAAGAAAAGTCGAAAATGGCGGATTTTTTGCGATTTTGATCAAAGCTTGACGGATTTGATCGTTCTTCGACAACGTAAAGGCGGACAAAAGAGAAAAATTCACGGTTCAATGCAAAATTACTGACGCTCATGCCCACGGCAAGCCTACGGCATTCGACATTCAAGTACATTGGTTCCAGAAATCGAACTATTCGGAGAAATCGGGCGTATGAGTGGAAATCGAACTCCGCGATGCTTGATTTCTGGTTCATCGTCGATCGCTTTTATTTTTGTCACATAGAGAATTCCAGGAATCCAACATTGTCGTTCAATTTGTTCCCTGTATCCTATTTTCTCTACGATTGAATGTTGCCCGTTCAACAACAACGAAATTTATTTCAATGCGATTGATCGATATTTTTATCACGTTCGATCACGTTTCATAAAGATTTTAAGTTAAGTTAAAAACAAAGAAGACGGTTTGTGAAATTTTTCACGCGATTCTTAATGAAATTTTTATTTCCAAAATAATACGAATTCATTATTTTGAATGAATTATTTAAGTACCAGTTTATCGATAAATGTGAAGAAATATAAATAGAAGGAAGAAAACTTCAATTTAATTTAATTTTGTTAATTATATTTTCAACAATATTTTTTTTTTTAGAAAAAACATCTAAATTTACAATTTATCTTAAAACTCGATTGAACTCTATTAAAATTAGATAAACTTTGAACCGCTATAACTTTAAAGATATTGATTTTCGATCAACGAGTAAAAGATCATTAGAAGCGTGGATTCTTACCTTTTAAGACGCTTTTTGATTCATCCCGATACGACTTCCGGTTGCCGAGATATCGTTGTGTAAAGAAAAAGGTAATTTTTGATCATTTACTATCTCCAACCTTGTCGTTTATTCGGATCTCTCGCTCGCACCTTGTCTCACTGATCTATCCCAAACTCCAGACGAGTTGCAGACGCAATTCCTGGAAGTGCATGTGCAATGCTACTTCAAGGAAAATATATAGGTCAGTAGATCCATTCACAATTTTTTAAACTTTGAGTCTTTATATCTCGGCAACCGATAGAGATATCCAGATAATTCAAAAGGTGATTTCAATGGTGCGATTTCCTCTATTACTTGAATACATTTTGATTACAAAATTTTTTATTCTTTTCTCATAATTTTTCACGTGAAAAATCTATGATAGTGTAAAATATAAAGAAACTTAAATTTATTTAATTTTCTTATCAAGAAGATATTTCATCTGTGAAAAAATAAGTATTATGAATTAAACGATTCATCTTATCTTTTTCTACTTTAATAAGTAGATCCAAACTCTGCAACAATACAAATAGATATTTCTACGACCACGATCCATACTGTTCGAAACAATGGCGGAAATGGATATCCTCCCTGTTAAACCAATATCTCCACGATCTAATGTTCGCATAAACTACATTTTTACCGCTTCCTGTTCCGATCCACGGGTGAAACAATCATTTCCCGACCACGATCTCTTCTCGTGGTTACGTAAATATTCTCTCAAATGAATAAAGCATATTACAATCATTCCTCGTTTAATTTAGTTTTACAAGTTTTACGTTTTACACAGTTTATAAATTGCATCACCTTTTACCTAACACTAGATCACTTTTAGCTAACAAGAAGTAATTAATGTGAACTAGTTTTTCTATATTGAGTTTTAAATCTTTATTTAAAAAATATTTGAAATTTTTTAAGTGGTAAAGAAATAAATGCTTTTATCAGTTATTTACAGATATAATATTTTTTTACATAAATTTGGAAACCTGTTTTATCAAAAATTATTATTTAATAATTAACTAAAAATATGTTCACATATTTTTTATTAAGAAGAGGAAAAACTGTCGTCGTGTGTTTGCAAATAACCTTATAAGTAACATTCTTGAGTCACTTGAAGCGTGAGAACATTGCGCTAATATGCGACAGAATGCAGAAATGTGTGCTGGTTGTTCGCGTAATGCAAAATTTACGAGGGGTTGAAAAGAATACGTGGGAGTAGCCAAAAGTATGAAACATGAGATACAAGATTCTTAGTGGTATACCATATAAACTAGCTATTTCGTGGTTTTTGTCGAAGGATATGCATGTTCTCGCGGTATAATCTTTGGAGAATATTTTCATATCATTCTTTATCCAGTTTCATGTCTGACGTGGTACGGTTGTTTCAAAGGAAGCAGAATGACACACGAATAAAAATTGGAACGTGTACAGATTCGAGCATATTTTATTTCAGACGAAGAAACGAATATTTTATTTATTTTATTTCAGATTTTATTTTATATAGGAAGGAAAGTAACGTTTCAAATTAATTATTAAAATGAATGGCGTAGCATCACGAATTTCTATTCTAACATCTGTTCCAAGAAATGGTTGAAAATTATATATGCAGAAAAATTTACATAATTTCGAATCAAAATTAGTAGCAATAATGAAAAAGATTAATTCCAGAAGTAATATTTTTAAAAATAATCGGATAAATTAATATTTTATGTATATTATATCAGTAAATTATTTCATTTTTATGAAACTATTATTTCATTTCTAAAATTACAATATCATTAGCTTTTTATTTCATATGATTCGATGAATAATTAATTTTGAATGAATTAATAACAGATAATACAATTCTCAAAAATTATTTCCTCTTTCGAAACGAATTTTAACAATTAAAATTGTTATTCCTCGCTAATAAATGAAGAAAAATAAACAGAGTATCATACAAATATATTTCTTCTCTCGCTTCAAGAACGGGTAAATAGAATACCGATTCAATCCAGTTCAATTTCGCTTTGCTTTTGTTTCGTTCCCTGTTACTTCGAATCCCAGTCACATGTCTGACCCAAATTCCAAATGTTTACAATTTTAACTTCACCTTTACCCACTGTCCAACTTCGAATTTCTAGAACCAACGAAATTTCAAAATTTTATTTCCCGTCTCGATTATACGCGATACGAATACGTCGTGATATTTCATGAATTTCAACGAGTCGAATAAGAACTTGTATATCCATCGAGAAGAAATCTTACTTGCAACTGTAAACATATACAAGAAAACAATTTTTCAACCATATTAATTACAATCGATAAAAAATATTCGTTGATAAAATCGTCAAATTTGTTGATTATTATGCCCACTGAAATTTATATCCATTCTTTAATCCTCTAAAACCAAGTTTAAAACCTCAATCCCCAACAAACCAATCAAATATCCCATATTTTCCAACGTAAAAAACATGGTTATCGCTTTAATCCAACCACGTAGTTAGCATAAATTCTATCATCCATCATTCTATCATCTCATATGCTCTTTTCATTCAATCTTTTCATCGATTCAATAAATATTTAAACCACGAAACTTAAACTTCTATCACAAGTAAACTCTGCGTTTATTCCCGTATGAAAGTTTCGTACCTGCATGATGTATGAAAACTATTCTGTTAATTCTTCTAATTCCAAAAAAAAAAAAAAAAAAAAAGAACGAGACGAGTTTCATAGAATTTTCGAGGAAAATCTCAAAGTCCGTAAAGAAAATTCCAACTGTTCGTCGTGGAGAGTGGGGGGGGTTAAAATTCTCGACTCCAGCCACGGTGTCCCGTTTCTTAACACCGGAGACGCCTCGAGGATTTCGTGTAAAAATATAATGAGCCACGATACCGGCGTATTAAATTTAATCCGTAACGGAAGACTCGGAAACGCCGCGTGGAAAAGAATCGCGTGGACGAAGGGTGAGAAAGAAAGGGAGAAAGAAAAAGAGAGAGAGAAGAAGAAGATGAAAATGGTCGCACGGCTGCTGTTCTGAATCGCATAGAGAATGGCGCGACGTAAACGATTTTCGTAATAAAAACAGAGGAAAGGGGCGGTATCAACCCCCTCGATTTTCCTCTGCGACGTATCGCGCGTGTACACGAGGGTGTGCGCGAAACGGGAAACGGGTCCACAGGACGCAAGGATTTCGTTTCACCGTGTTTCACGATCTGTGTTTTAGGAGGCTGTAAAACAGAATGGGGAAGTGACGACGACGATTGACAAACGAGGATGACCACGGTGTCTTCTTTGCGGGTTCGAAAGTTTGGAGATCGATAGGAGGGTAGGTTGAGGATCGCGCGAATGGATTGAGCTTTCGAGGAAATTGTTCGAGAGAGTTTTTGTTTAGTTTAGTTGGATTTTGGAAATTGAAAATCGTTGGAAGAAGAGAAATTTCAATTTTTCTCTCTTTTTTTTCTTTTTGATCTGATTTTTACAATGATTCTTAAATTTATTTATATATTTGAGAGAACAATTGTTATTATTCCTGGTTTTCAATGCGTAATAAACAGTTCTCGTTAAAAATTTTCAATGAATTATATTAAATATTTAAACGCGTGAAATATAAAATATATTTAGACGTTCAAACAATCTTTTTCAAAATTGAGTGGGACAGTTTCAAAAGGAATTAATCTGAAAGAATGATAAGTGATGGGGAGAGAGACATCAGAAGGAAAATGAACTTTCTTTTTTTCTTTCCTCTTCAGTTACGATGTTTATCATTGAAAGGAACTTCATCTTGTTCATCGTTTTCCACGGCTTATCGATGCTTTTATTCTGAGCTTTTTTATGACGAAAGGAATAGCGTACCAGTGTTGAACGTTTATTAGATTACTACATAAATTTCACCACGTTGACTTCTCACGGGATATAAAACGAGAATCTCATCTCTACTTGGATAAGTATCTAGTTGCATATTTATTAGCATACAGAAGAATATTTTTCGAGATTGCCATACATTTTCTTAAAATTTTAATCTTACATAGCCTCGTCCAACGATTAATCTGTTTAATTTTTTTATCAATCTAGTAGAATGAATTTCTTTAAACATTTCCATAATTCTTTTTAAAATTTATTGATCATTACTCGTTTTTAATAAATTATTTCTAGAAAATTTTTATACTTATCATTACTTTCAGCATGTTTCATACGTTCTTCTTTTAAGAAATAAATAATCTTCAAATTGCAATTTTTAATATATACATGTGATTTATCATAATCTCTCTTGAATATGATAAATAATAACGTTAATAGCTCGCAGGCAAATTTTATCTTCTTCTTTTTCGATGAAATTAAATAATTTTAATGGATATACTTTTTATTTCATCCTGCTTTAATACCTGCGAGATATTGTCCACGATTTCCCCGCCGATTTCCATATCTTTCAATGATCCTTTATATCACCTACACCGCTAACCTCTGATATTTACCGAAATTACCCTCCCCCGAAACTTTCACCGTGCCAAATAATCTTCCCTAAAACGTGACCATTCCTCGTTTCGACCGATGATAGTATCTAAATAGAAATCGTTCCGTATACACGCGTATATTTGGAATCGATAAACCGAACGGCTTTCAAATCCATTAATTTCTATAATTGTATCGGGACGAAAGAAATAACAATGTTTCAGTGTTATTGGCAATCGACGAAAATTATAATAGGTTTTATCGATCGCGTGCTGGATCGCCAAATTGTGTACGTATCGAGATACCTATTGCTAATACACGTTGCTCGTAGATATTTGGATTTTAATTTCAAAATTATGTATGAAACGATCCTATCCTTCTCTATTTGTGACGAGGATAATCCTTCCGTTGCTTGGTAACTTGCATTATATTCACGTGAAATGAAAATTAAAATGAATAAATTACATTTCTTTATTTAATTTTTCAACTTCATATCAAGTTTCTTAAATAGTCGAAACATAAAAATTACACTCAATAGCGAAATATCGTAGAGATATTAAAGATTCTTTCTTAAAATTAATTTCGATTCTTAGGTATAGAAATAAGATTAAATGTATCTTGAAAAATGACAAAACTCGCATTGAGGAAGAACTTCTATTCTATTAAAATAAACCAAGTTCCAATCTTAAAATTGCATATCCACAGTTCATATTTATCGAGCCAGAAAACGGATCAAAAGTTAACATTTTGTATTTCCATCCTGGGATTTGATTTAACCGCCTAGAAACCTGGTATTAAGTAGCCAGATCGGACAAGATCAATTAGATGATCTGACGCAGGCTCGAATAACTTGGAGCAAGGTTGAAAATTCGATCGTAAATCGGCTCGCTCGAGTTTCGATTCGAAGCTTCGACCATATTGAATTTTCCTGGAGCAAATGAAGCTGTCTGTTAGAGAAATCGCATTAACATGGAAATCCTCGATTTCACGGGCGGGGAATTGTGCGCGATCGTGTGCGTGCAAGCGTGTATACACTGTGTGTACACTTGTTTGTACGCGATGCAAAGGGCTATTATCGCTTTGATTATGCGATATCTTCTGGCGGAAACAAAGATCTCGTATCCACGAGATGGTTCGAATTCTGAAATTCGTCTCCATCCCCGATTTAAAGCCCAGGAAGGAGCCGCAACAAACAAGTCGGACGTGTTTGTATTCCGGGTGACGTTGTTGGCTCGAAATTACTCCTCGTTACGGCCGTAATTTGGCTGTCCTTAGGGCGCAGAAAGCTTTGGGGGGACGTCGCAAAACGTGTCCTGGACGTAACGATGATTGGATACGATGATTTGATGGAAAATGAGTTGGTGTGAAATGGAGGTGAAGAGAGACAGACAAACAGAGTAAAATTGAATACGCGTGCACAGGATGTATCGATCTTTGGGAACGCAACCTTTGTTGACGAGAAATGTTGTTTGTTTCATACACTGAGGATTTTCCATCTTCCAAAATAGTACAATTTTTCGTTTCACGACTATTTTCTTCTCTGTTCAATCGAGAATCAATATTCTTTCGATTTTTAACGAGACACCGTGTCGCATCAAATGTTGGGATCCATCGAATATTCGGAGAGGGGAGAGTGATTTGTTTCATTTACGCGTGACGAAACGTATGTAAAGACCAAACGCGCCACTTTTGGTCGAATTAACCGGCTGACGGGAAGCTTGTGGGCGGGTTTTAAACTATAAACCCGCCCCTCCCCGACTCTTCAATTCATATCAACATTTCACGAGCGAAAAGGTTAATAATAGCGGCTTGATTGCCCTCGTTAAAGTGTTTTCCACAGCCGGCCATCGGCTGCAATAATTACACTTTCTCTTCCAGTTCCAATGTTTCCATCGCGTCGAAATTAACCGTGCCATTGTTCCGAATTTATCTAGCCGAAAGTTGCTCCGTCGCGGTTTAACTCGATTCCTTTTCCTACCGAAACTGCGAGTTCTCGAATTCAGACGTGATCATCGCGTCGAATTTTAGATCGGGCCAGTTCTGGATACGCAATTTGCTGTTTGGATATATTATTGGCCACGTTTATTGTTTCGTGAAATTCGAATCGTGCGGAAAATTTATCGCACAAGATGTATTTATTTGTAAAATATTACGCAATTTAGTCTTAAATATTAGAAGAATAATAATATTTCTATCAATATTATTTATTTTCTAAATAAATTGTTTAAATTTACTCGTAAATTTATCCTGACAAATATACGTGTGTTTGGAAATCAAAAGGTAAATCAATTTTAATTTCAAAAAAATTTTAAGTGATACTTTCTTCGTGTAAAAGTAAAGGATATTTTACAAAAATTATGTTGTGATCAGAAAGCACTGAAACTTTTACTTTGGAAACAAATATTCATCGTGTTCTTTTGCATTCTCTATAGAATTCAATTAATATCGACACTTTGCGTTATTTTTCTTCGTCTCAAATATCATAATTCAATTATGTCAATTAATCAAGAACATCAATTGACTTTTGTTTCAAACATGTCAACCTCCCTTCATTGTTGATTCCAATACGCAAGAATAAATTCATATCTGCATATAAATTCTACAAATTTGCAAAGGAAAGAACGGTGATATGTAAAATTTGAGAAAATTTCCATTTTCCAATCCCAAAATATACGCTTTCCAAAAGTGTCATTTTCATAATTGTCAACCTAATTTTTACCAGAAATGGATAATATCCACCAGATGCTTGCAACAATAAAAATCGCGAAATGACGGTCGGTTAATGAAAAATATTTGCCAACAAACTTTGCCCCCGCGTCCCATTTTCGATTCCAAGCATTTTTTCCATTTTATTTCCCTCGCTCGCCACGTCCATGTAATTAGAAGCCGGACAATTATACGACGAAATGCAAATGAAACGAAGGCAAGCCGAACTACCTTGGTTTTATGGGATTTTTAATGACGCAACGTTCGCCACGTTGCTCACGACAATAGTCATCGCGATCATTTAGGACCAGGACCGAAGCATTAATATTTACCGAAGTCCTCGTTAAATTTTTATGGACACCGATGTTACTTGTCATTTGATAATACTCGGTTCTCTTAAATGTTGCAACGAAAAAATAGAAAGAAAAGAAAAGAAAAGAGAAGAGAAAAAAAAGAGAGAAGAAGAAAGAAATTGAACATCTTAATGAAAGTGGAATTTTTATTCGAAACTGTCTTCGTAAATAGAAACAGAATTGTATCGTTGAAAAAATTCTATTGGACATCTTAATGAAAGAATTTTCGTTTAATTGACTCGAACATATCATAAAATAGATAGTATTGTGGAACGAATCTGTTCTTTCAATTTTTATTTCGAAATAAGTTAATTTGAATTTTATAGGGGGGAAGGTTAGAGGTTTGAATTGAATTGGGTTCAATTAAAAAATTGCTATATATCGCTGTATATTTATTCCACGCGTTTATTTTTACTTTTTAATCAACCAACAAATAAATTGAATCATTTCACCGAATGGATAAAATTATACATTAAATTTTTAATAATTTCGAGGGGAGAAAAAAGATTCTCCCGTCAAAATTCCCGATTTCGACGATACAAAACCCGCACACACTTCTCTTCTATGGAACACGTGTCAATTTCATAATCAAATTAAACCCGTAAATTGCTGCTCGCCCCGGTTGTCTTGGTAATCATTGTCGTTCGGCCACCGTGCTAATGGATCAAGCGTCAATAATGTCGCCGAAACGTCGACAATTCGTTGTAAACCGAGCAAACGTCAACAAGATCCACGGTAAACGGCATCTATTACACGCGGGACACATTGCGCTAATTAAAATCGGCCTTCATCGAATTAACGAAACATCAAACGAGATCAACGATTAATTAAATCTTTTCGATCTTGAAAATCTTCCAATTTGCGACTCCACCAGCCATAATCACCAGTAAAGTAAAGTAAAGTAAGTCTCATCGTTAATATGAGAATCTTCAACTTCCATTAAGCTTAATTTCTTTTCTCTTTTATCGTTTACACGCGAAAAAGGGGCGAACACTTTTTTATCAACGGCGGGATTCTAATTAATCGTCGCTTGCAAAAGGTCAGAATCACGGAATCCCGGCCGGTTGGATGGCCTCGTTGGAACGTACGTGGAAATTAACCCTGTTGGGTTAATGTCGATTGGGTGGCTTTCGATGCATCGCCAGAGGGGGTGCAAGGATACACGAATCCCTGTGTACGCGTGAAATAATGATTATTTCAGATGATTCTGTAGTTATTCAAGATACGATGAGTTGAAGAGAACAATTTTGGAAAGTGGAATAATGCTTGTGCAAGTTTAGATTTTTTTCTTACATCAACACAGCTATTGTACTTTGAATATCTTTTTATATATTATATCTATTTCGTAGATATTTTTAAATAGTTTGATAATAATGAATATAATTAGATTAGAAAAAAATTTGAAATAAACAATTGGTAAATTGAATTGATTCAAGAATTAAAATACAATTGAAAAAATTATTAAGAATTGTATCATCCCCTATTTTCTTTTTATCTAATATTTTAATAACAAATAATTCATAATAATTTACAAAGAAGAAATATTTCTACGAACAATAGTAATCCTATCGATGGTTATTCCATATTCTCATTGACATTGAGAAACACCCCGTTAATATCTAGAAATGGTCAGTTCACCCTCTAATAATAAACACGCACGAGCAAAAGAGACGAAGAGTACAAGCTGAGTACAAGAGAGAAAGAGAGAGAGAGAGAGAGGATAAACGATGAAAGCAGCAAGCTTATCACGAGGACGCGAGGCTCATACACGAAGCATCCACCCCTTCATTTAAGGTCGTTTTGAGTTATAACAACAGTTGGATATCACGTGTCACGTGTCACGAGAGGGAGAGAGAAAGGGCGCAAAATCCACCCGTGCCTGCCTGTAATTGCCAACAAATAACAATCGTGAATGATTATCAAACCTTTAATTACGAGGCTCGTGAAAAATTGAAAGGAATTGAGAAGGGTGTTGCTGGCTTCACCACCCTCGTTTTCCACTCCGTGTGTTTACGACTCTAAAGGGCGACGCTTGATTCCACGTTTGCGTTTCAATTTTCCAACTGCTTAAAAATTCATCGTGCAGACATTCGACGTACGTGGATGTTGAACGATTTCCATTCGAACGATTCGTCTCGTTTTACCCCACTTGTGTACTCGATTAACGATCGTCAATGAGAATACAATATTTTGTTACAATTTTCTTTTTTCCCTTTCTTTCTTTGATAGCGTGTTTAATTCGCTGGATATCTGTATTTTTAATAGGCTTGGACGCGTTTTATTTCAATTAATTTTAACATTAAATTTAATTTCGATTCGATTTGATTTCGCTCGAAAGTTTAAATAAACGATTATGTAATTTTTCGGCACGAAATTGTGTTTTAAATGAAATTTTATCTTTCGGATTTTTACAATTTATTTGGAAAATTATTTTACAAAATTTTTATTCGGCTATATGGGGAATATTAAATTGGTAATATTTAATAATTGCATATTTAAATAAATGGATGTAGAAATATTTAAAATATTAATATTGAATAAAATGAAGTAAATTAAAGTAAAAATTAGTTCGATATTTTATTTTAATATAATATGCAATGTGTGTCTATTAATCGGATTTGCATTTTGTATTATTTAAATTTTCAACAACGTTCAATTATTTTTGTAATTCTTTCTCATCAACATTTTAATTCAATTTGCTATTTCAATTTGTTATTTCAGATATTTTATTAAATACAAATGATATATGCAAAATGAATTTTTAATCATAATATATAATAATTAATTATAAACACGGATTAACTTTCCACATCCATCGTTTTAGAATTTTAAATAAACGAATTCCTGCAAATTCCATTGCGAACAATTCTTATTACTATTCAGGAACAGTATACAATTATACAATTATCCTTAACTAATAATTCCAAGATGTGGTAACTTGTCCTCAACTTCTCCCAATTTCCCTCAGAATTTCGATCACTTTCATCACCCTCCTCCATAATCAATAGCAACATTGAACAACCCTCGAAAACCATACTGAATAGTTACACCCATACAAGAATAGTTTTAGTGGTCCGATATGAAATTATAAAATTCCACCTAAATATTGTGCATCTAACCAGTATATCCGTGCTCTATAAATAGTTCATTATGGAACTTCATCTTATATTCGGGTCAACGAGCATGGTTGTTGGAAATAAGCTCGCCGCGTCTAATTTATCCGAATAAATTATTTATCCGTCCATGCATCCGCGTTTCGTATAACATTATTCAAAGACGATCGTGGAGGGAAATATAAAGTAACAAAATTCATATTCGTTCTTCAGAATTATTGGTACATTTATTGCAATCCTTTTTTGCATTCAATTGCGTCTAAATTTCCATTCTATTAATTTTACAAAAGATAATTAAAATCCATAAATACATTTGAATATAGATTTTATTTTATTTTTTTGATATCACATCTCTCGTACGTTCCATCCTTGAATTTTTACTTCTCACTCTCGCTTCAATTCGAAAACAAAAATTCATAAATATATTTAATTAAGAATATGGACAGTTTTGGTATTGTATCCCTCATATTTTTTCCCCCGGATTGAGAAATCGATCGAGGGAAGAGGAAGGCAATCTAATCAACGGGGATTTTCAAGAACAGAATTTCTCTCTCTTTCTCTTCGCTTGAAACGGAGAACTACGTTAGCACGTAGCAGCAGAGAATGAAGGCGTTTCGTTTGTCTCGTTAGAACTGAATTTTCGCAGACAGAATTTTCCGCTGCGAATTTTCGCTCTCTCGTTATCGTTGCTCAAAACAGTCGAGGAATCTCACTGTCTGGAGAATGAAGCATTAAGTTCCAGAATTCGAGTTGAACGTCGGTGATGAAGGAAGAAAACGCGACAATTGAATGAATTTGTTGTGGATGTCGAAGGAACTTGCGTATGGATGAATTTTTGTTGAATATGTATTATATTTTGTTGCTTGGAGGAAGAGAATTGTTTATGCGTAAAATTTTGTTTAATTTGACTCTGTTGCGATGAAAAATTGAAATGGTTGCGAAAATTATTAATATTTGAATTTTGTTAAATCCATCTTAAATCTCCAAATATTATTTTTCTTGATTAAATGAAAATCCATATGAAATATAATTGAAAGCTGATAAATATCTACGATTCTTTTTTATTATTTTCAAACTTTCAGAATTTATAAAGAAATGATCCAAAGATCAAACAAATTAATAAAAATATGAAATAGATAATCTTATCAAACTGACTTTACACGTTTATTTCGAAAGATTATTTATTTCACTTGCTATTGTAAAATAATTTTTATTCATCCTAGTCTCATTTTATTTAAAGAAATTAAAATATTAATTGAGAGATCTTCTAAAATTTAAACAAATTTAGATATAATTTTATCTAGAAATTGAAATTTTATTTCCACATACGAAATATCTCCCTTTATCCAATCCGTTAGATGTAGATGTTAGATCGGTTTTCTGTCGTGTCCATTTATGAATAAGCAGCATAAATCGAGGCATGCATTAGAAAAAGGAAAGGGGAGAAGAAAATTTCCCCTCGATTTTGTCCCAGCGCGAATTGATCTAAGCAATAGTTTCCCGGGGAATTTCTGTCTCGCCACTGTCGAACCCAGATATTTATGGATATGGCGCGCATACCTCGCGGAAACCTTTTCATTGACGTATTCCCTCCCCTTTCCACGGAAATAAAGCATGTCGCGACACATATTTCGCGTTCTTTCAAAGCGTTCACACTTAGCAGGTTGGCAAGTATAATATTATCGTTTAAAATGATCGTATTTGACAGTTTTATCGAATGAAATACACTCGAAGGATTCAAAGAAACGTCGGTGGTTATTGTGATCGGTGCGAGAGAGAAAGAAATAGGTGAAGTGAAATTTTTTTGAAAATTTCACTTTCAATGCGGAAATATTTTTGAATTTTTAAATCGAAGAATGATCATAAATAAATTTGTTTAAAAAGAAAAGAAGAAGAAGAAGAAGAAAAGAATCTTTCGATCGTTTTATATAATATATGGATAAAATTCCTAAAGTAAGAAATAGATAAAGAAATAATAAATTTTGTTTTTTATTTTAGAAATATGGAAAGGGTGTTCAACATTTTTTATAATAATATAATAAAAGAGATAAAATGAATGTAATTAGATACAAAAGTTTATTAACTCATAATTAAGCAATTTCTCGTAAATGTAAAATGAATGTACTAATTTAAACGCTAATTTAAATTCCGATACTTTCTTCAATACAAAGTTTCAACGAAATTTGCGATTCTATTATCCGTTTACAGTTTCTAAACTAATTAATCAGATAATTCTTACTTCAATTCAGGCAAACATTGTTTTCTAGTTTTGCTTTGCATTAAAATAAAAAGTAGGAAAAATAAATACTATTAAATATCAGATTAAAAGCCTTTTATATAACGTTCATTTAAAATTGTATTAAATAAATCCTTTTATAAATCCGGGGGTAATCCGATCATGATTATTTTATACCTGCTTTCATGTAACTTAAAAATATAAATAATTTTAAATATTTCATTAAGAGACAAATAATTTTTAATCTCATAATTTTCATTACAATTAATTTCTGTATTCATATTTTTTAATTAATTTACTCCAATAATAATGAATCCAACAAAATTAAAATAATCATCTTTCCGTATCTTAAATAATTTTAAACAAATTCAAAATTACATTGTAATTACGAATATATTATATTATTTTAATAGATTTTGCTAAATCGAACCTTAAAAAATTATCTATTCCTAAAGATCGAAATACACTGAATCACTAAAATCATTCGCAAATTTTTTTCCAAAAGAAATTCTCATCCTAAAATCCTATAACTTCAACCTCATTAAAAACAATCTTAAAATAATCCACATAACTCGCAAGGAAAAAAATTAATAAGAAAGGAGCATAGAAAATAATCGAATTAAAATCACAATCATCACAATAACTTCGCTTCTCCACAATCAGAGAACGTCTCTGCACGATCTTCATCCGAAGGGAAAGGTCGCACGAGCGAAGTAATACGGCCATTACTTTCCAGCTGGCGATATTCCGGCCAACTTGTATTCGGTATTCGACGACCGTAAAGCCCATCGATATTCGCTCTACAAGGCAGACCGTGTGTAATAACATATTACACGCCGGGGTCAATCACAGTTTCGAAAATACAGGAATAAACCTGGCAACGGCCCAAAAACCCTCCACGCTCTCTCCACGGGCCGATGCGCGCCGCGTAAAAATGAAAACTGCCGTATCAGATAACCACGTCCTTATGTACCATCGTATCAATTTAGCCGCAATTGCAGACCACTCGAATGTTTGTTCTGTGATCGCGCCGCTCTGTTCAACTGTACAGAGGGGAGGGGAAAAATTCACCTCCCTTCCCCCCCCCGGTTCTCTCCAATTATTCGATCCAATTATTCGGCTGGCGTTCGTACGGTTATATTCGTATATAAATACGTTCGGCTCTTCGTTAGATTTTAAACGAAATACGTTCGGCATGGGATAATTAAGGAGCAGGGATTGAGGTTAGGGGATCGATCTTCGATGCGAGACTGTTCTTATTTTTGTCGCGAGATTCTGGTAAGATTTGACGTTTCGTAATATTTAATGTGGATATAGGATATAGAAGTGTATCGATTTAAATGAAACTTTTATACGAATGATTGAAACGGTGAGAATTTTCTTAAGCCATTCTTGGTTACTATTTTTTTTTTTTACTTTAAAGAAGAATTTGATCTTTAAGTTAAATGTTTCCAAATTGTAAAAGATAAAAAATGGAATAATATAGAAAAATTTGTTAAAATATTCATCGATTCGCTGATATATTGGATATGGAAGGAAGCAAAGAAAAATGAGGAGAAACCTTAGTGCGTGTCGTTCACCAAACTGTCCTCTTAATTCTTCGATATTATTTGCTTCTTCTTTTTTGTTCCATATGGAGATCATGATCCCACAGTTATTTAATACTGTACAAGGGATCCCATGTAATGGTAACTAAAATATATATCCCTCGCAAAAAATATTTAATATATATATGTACAAAGAATAATACACATTATATTTTTGAAACGTATTCTATTTAATTTGTTTAAATTTATTTTACGTAAATTCTTGATAATAATCGTTACGATAATTGAAAGATTTTTCTTTTCCGTGGTGAAAAGTTTATCATTCTCGAGCAATTGAAATTCATGACATTTGAACGTGGAATAATTTCATAAAAGGGAGCAAGGGCCATTTCACAAGCGAATTATTTAAAATCTTATCTACGGTTGGAGGCGTTTTCGGTTGGTGGAATAAGAAAAATGAGAGAGAGGATGCAGCCTTATGTTCGTGACAGCAAGTACGTAAATACTTTGGAACAATTAATTCTTCTGTCATTTCCCACTATAAATTATCCCGGTGAAATTTTATCAGAATTCTTCCTCTCCAAAAGTAATTCAATTCTATGATTGAACAATGAAAACTTTTCTCCCATCTTTGAATCATAATATTATTATTGAACTCGAATTAGGATTAATGAGGATGCTTAATTAGATGAATACACAGTTCTTTCTAACGAACAAAAAATCCAAATATAATTCTCACATCTGCCAAAATTTTCAATCAAATTACAACGTTTAATGCGTTCCAATAACTTGCTTAATCATCCATCATCTCGCGAAAATGAAACAAATAAATAACAAGCCATAAAGTCAATATTAGTGTATCGTGTATCGATGCGATTTAATAAACCCTTTGAAAAAAAAAAAAAAGAAAAAAGAGAGAAACAAACGAAAAGTCATTGTATACAATGGATCAATATTGTTTCAATTTTATTCAAACAAAAGATTTATCCAAAGGATGGGTAAAATTTTTATAAAATAAAAACGGACGAAATCGTATAATTTTTTTTCGAACGAGTAATCAAAAGTGTCATGAAAGAACAGCCATAAAGGGAAATCGTGTAAATTTAATTTCAGTGAAACGGCTTCCACAAAACTCGTCGTCGGCGTAAAAGCGTTACATGGGTTTCCATGAGTCACGCCATGAATTATTAGTCGCACGGGTAGCATCCGCGTTAATTGTTTCTTCCGTGGCCGAAAACCACGATTCGGATAAAGTTTCAAGGACGATTCTCATAGCGATTAAATTAACGTTTTCGTCTCTGTCCCATTGTTTCAAGAGAACATTAAGTAACGATCACGTTTCAATCGATGATCAAGCAGCCTTGTATATTTATAGAAATCAATTAGGATTCTTAAATTGTATCTAATTTTTTGTAATTAATTCTTGTAATTGATACTACTTAATTTTCTTAATAATGAAACTCTTTAAACTCATTTCTTTATAATTGTGAATAAATAAAATACAGCACTGAAATGAATCATTCGACAATCGTGAGTCACTGGATGTCGGGACCAAGAATATTTCGAACACACGGAAAATAGAAACAAGGATTACTGAAACGTGTGAAATTTATGTCTCTTCCTGGTTCCGAATATAATCGATAATTCATTCGAAATTAAAAAATTATCGAAATTATCCTATATCCTAGAAAAATATTCAATTTCTAAAAACTTTATTATTCGCACTTAAACGTCACAAATATTCTATAACTTTCGATTAAATTAATTTATAATCGCAAAGAATATATTTTATATTTATAATCCATCTAACAAATAATGGATTCGAACGAATCTCATAGAAATTTGGAAGTAAAGGGAAACACTGTTGAAATTTAAAACGTTTTCAAGAACTAAATCGGTCGACAACCGGAAAGCAAGGGGGCACCAGTGTCGAGCTACGTTCTTAATTATTATTATCGTGTGAATCGACGGCAAGGGTAATTATTTCCGTCTACAGTAAACGTTTCCTGCGAACGCGGGCTCCAACGAGGGATGGAGCCCAACTTACACGCGTTACTTCGCCAAAAACTTGTTTCATTTAAACTTCTCCGGTTGACGGCATTGATAAGCTCGAAACATCCCCTTCCCTCGTTTTTAATTGCTTCCATTCCGACCCCGATCTCGCGAGAAATTTAAATATTCCTCCGATTTTATTGCCAGTAAAAAAAAAGGGAATTTGGAGCAATTCTCTTGAAACAATTCTTGAAACGATTCTCGATCCTTGAACTGATATATTCTTAACAGAATGAAATTTTGATCTTAGAAAAAGTGAGAAGTTGTAATGATTAAACAATTCTTAAAAATTTCTTTTTTAATATGCTGCAATTATATCTATGATAAATCTTTATATAAGCTTTTTCACATCGATAGAACATTTATTGTCATTGTTGTGCAACATTCAATCATGAAATTGTTTCGCAGTTTTTACAATTTAGAGAGACCATTTAAAAATTCGAAACGAAGCGCACATCCTACTTTCGCATCGAGGTAACTCGTTTCGAGATGCCGGAAGACACAATTTTCAGAATTATAATTTCTTTGCATCTCTCGCCGCGGCCGCTCAAAACTCAATCCACGCTCTGAAGACCGGCGCGGCGCGGCGCGGCGCGGCGTTGGAATAAATTTTTAATTTGCGGCCACGCTGGCGTCGACACAGTTTTTTCGCGGCAACAGCTTAATACGTTCCGTTTGAAAACAGCGTTAAGTTCAAAAAGCTGTGTCGCGCTTAAAAACAACACCAAAGAATTCCCTCGCCCCGTGGAAAACCTGTGCCACTCATTTGCTCGTCGCAAAAATGAATTTTCCCTCCTCCTCCTTCTCCTCCCTCTTTCTCCTTCTCGCCAAAATTAATTTTCATTCCATAAATCTCGCGGCTCGTTCGCGCGTTTTTCAACCGCGGCAAATCGCAAAAATCCGGGAAACGCGTTGTCATCAGAATTTTGTGCGTGAAAACGCAAAAAAAAATATCTTGTTTGAGGGGGTTTAAGGAGAAGTATCAAGAGGAACGATCTAATAAGCCAACTTCACTTTTTCTTCCAAAATTTATCTTCTATTTTTCTTTTCCTTTTCGCAATAACGAAGATTAGATGAATTTACATTATACTTAAAGCGAAATGATATCAGAAGAAATAATATTTAATTTCAAAGAAACATGTAACTGTAACAGTTTCCAGTTTACTGATAAATAAAGAAGAATTTGACAGTAGCTATTGTATACAAAACCAATCCAATTATAACAACAATAAATGTTGTACATATTGTATAATTAATATCAATAATTTACAAGTCTAATCTAACCCTATACAATAATATTATTGTATTGTGTACATAACACAAAGACATTTAATACATTAATAAATATATAGACAATCATGGATCAAAATCGATGAACAAACAATCTTGATAAAACAAATACCGATTAAACAAATAATAAACCAGGGATAACAAAATGCATTTACCACTTCGAACCCTCTGAAAAGACGAATATTCGAACAAGAGCGTGACGTCAACTCGAACAACGCATTGAAAAAAGCGTAGTTCTCTTGTAGAACGCCTGCAAGTTTCCCGTAGCACGTATCGCAAGTTATGTCACGAGTTGCATCGGCACAGATTCAGAAATTATTGACACCCGGTACGTGAGCGCAGCGAAGCCCTCCCCCTCCCCCTCCGCGCAAACAAATGGCGGCCGGTGTGTGCTCTAACCGAGGCCGGAAGTTGACCGCATCTGCATCTGGAATCGGAGAAACTTTCGAAACGTAAACGAACAGTTATAATTAAACAATTTGTCGCTATTGCCGCGGACAAGTTGATTCGGATACTACGTTTTATTTAATTACGCTTGAAACGTCCAACTACTCTTGCGGTGTCGTCCATTAAAAGTTTATTCTTCCCTTTCCCTTCCCTTCTCTTCGTAACGAGACACTTCGAAACGAGATTCCGTTCGTTTATCGTTTAATGCGGATTCGGAAATATTCCTCGTTGGAAAAGGAGAGATAATGTAATAATTTAGTGGGCGCAATGGTTTCGTAAGGATTTCGTTATAAGATGATCTCTCTCTTTCTCTTTCTCTGTCCGTTTGTGAATTTTTGTTAAAGAGAGATCGAGAGCATATTGCAGCTGATTGAATTGAGTTGGTGTAAATTTGATAACAAAAGTGTGATAAAATTTTAAGTAATTAAGTAACAATTATTAGTAATTTGTTTATATTGTTATATGTATAAAATTGGAATAATTTTTGCCCATAATTTTATATCTAATATTAGATTAATTATTAATTGAATTATATTAGCTTAATATTATATATTGGATATTAGTTAAGATTCAATTGAATTTAATTTAAAAAAAAAATGTCCTACTTTTTGTCCAATAATTTTAAATAGATTGCAAATTAAATTAAAAAATTCGTAGTATCACTTCCATTAAATCCTCATCGAACGAATTGATTTTCAAATAATTAACATAATCACGAATAAATCGATTTGATTTTCACTTGTGAAAAACAAATTTAAAGTAAATTAATCGACATCGCACAACAAGGATTATATATGCACAATTAAATCTGAAAACAGATACAAAGAATCTCTCCTGTTTTTCCCCCCCCTTTTTTTTTTCTTACGCGCGGAATTTTAAATTTCTCATTGTGTCGCTGTTTCGTTTTAATTGCCCTGAAAAGGAAGAGTAAAAATGTATGAAAATACTTGGGCCAGGGATCTGGAAGCGGAAGTCTCTCTCTCTCTCTCTCTCTCTCTCTCTCTCTCTCTCTCTCTCTCTAAGAATGCTATTTTACACAGATTACATGCGCGTTGGGAAAAAATGCAATTTATACTTTGACGCGAAAGACTCTCATAAAGTTCAAATAACAAGAAAACGACATTGCGCTTTACGAAGCAGCTGTTTAAACATCTTCCACTGCAATTTGTTTCAGAAATCAATGTCTTTATCTCGTTTTAAAATCGATCGCTTTACAATTCGTTCTAAGGAAAATACGTGGTGATAAAGATGAGAGAAATTATCTCTTTTACTGTTATTTGTCATCATTCGTTTCTAATTTCCTTCTAAAACATATTAAAAAGTTTTGAATATTGAATGTTTTATAATCAAATAAATTAAATTAATCTTAAATAACAATTAATGTATCGTTATAATTATATATTTATATTTTTATTAAAAAATCACGTGTATTTAACGAAATGATACTTTAATACGAAAATTTAATGATGCAATCGTAATTTTATTATGATAAAATCATGTACATTACACAGTAGACTATGATCGTCAAACGAGAAGATTAAAGGAATCTACCTAAAGCTCATTGAGCTACGAGAAAATTACATTATCACACTAATAGAGGTCGTACCGTTTACTTAAGAAACTATGCAAATTTCCTTTCGGACATTTCACGTGGCTCCATGTGAAAATTTCATATATAAACCCAACTTTTTTACACGTTAAGAAACTTTCCTCTTTCCCTCTCTCTCTCTCTCTTCTCTCTTCTCTTCTTCAAATCAATTACCTCCAATTTATTCTCTTATTTCGAGTGGAGAACACGATTTTTATATATTCATACAGTTTCATAATTCACTTGCATTTTCAAATTTCTGCTGGCGGATAATTTGTTATCTGGCAGGGGAACGATGGAGGAACTTTTAAATCATGCAGTTCGCAGCTACGATGCAATAGATAGAAAGCTTTGTGAACTGGTTTTTCACGCCTGCGAGAGCACCTTTTATAATTGAAACTTTCTTAATATCACGGATATTAAAAATGCCCAGAGTTTCCCAATGATTCTGCAACTTTCCCTTCTCGTCGCCGTTTCTCTTACTTATGAACAACTGCTACATCCTTTACAAACTGGTAAATATCATCTCGATACAATGAAACGTTATATTTTAATTTTGACCAAAGGAACGATATCCGTTTTCGAGATAATAAATTCTCGAGATTCGAACAATTTTCCCAATAATTAATTAATGCACAAGCACGTTGCTCTAATTTTTAATAACAATTCTCCATCCAACTTTTGTTTCAATCTTCTGGATCGAATCCAGGAAGAATTGCGTCCCATTAAAATTTCTCACCGAACCAATTCGAATTCCATCCGATAAGATAGATGTTTTCGAATATGCTCGGGCTGAGAAGGTATTTTGTCGCTTTGATCGTAAAACGAGAAAATCGTGTCCACTTGGAGCAGAATAGCGAGAATTTCGTATTTTCTCAAAATAACCGTCCCACTTTTCGAGAAGACGCGATATATCGTTCGGGATTCCATTCCTTGTAAATGTATTTTTGAGAGAACATAGCACAGTTTCGATTCTCCGAGTGTGCTCGAGAGGTAAACTTCAATTTCTCTGTAATACCGGGCACGATATGCTATTTAAATATTTGAAACGTTCCCGGAATAAATCGATGCCTTTTTATTTGTCTATTCGAAATCTTTGGATCACCTCTTTTTTTTTTTTTTTTTTTGACCGGACTACATTTTTCTCCTCTTTCCATCCGTTAAAAAAGTAGATCGACCCGATCTAATATCGTTTCGATTGGGTTCGGATCCAGAGAGGAAAAGAAAAGTCACTTTCTATCGCGGTAACAGAAATTAAATGGATGGGTTATAAAGAAAAATTGTTCGGAATAATTAATCTTACTTCAAATCGAGGTATATAAAATTTCTAAAAGAAATAAAATATTCAAAGTAAAAACTACTTAAAAAAAAAAAAAAAATATCCGCAAATGGTCGGAACAATTCTTTTCAAATCGACGAAGAGTTGCCATCATCGTTCGATCGATCGTTCGAAACGACGGAAGAAGAAAACATCAAAGAACAATTTCCGTTCCATGGGAATCACGTTGAAAATCGATGGGATAAAATCAAAAATCACGGGACGGGCTCTATCGTGCGTGGGAGTGCGAGATTTAAAATTATCGTTCGATAGCGATCCACCTTTGGTAAACCGCCGCAACAGATAACACGCAATATTTATTATCCGCGTTATTGGAAACCGTTAACGCAAACTGCGTTTCCCCGATATTTCTTCCCATCGCGGAAACTTGAGGATTTCCCGGGGAAATAATAGGACGTTAAAAAATTGCAAAACACCCCTACCCCTATTCAAATATTTCGCCGTGTGAATTAAACATGAAATCAACATCCTGAATGTGCTCGTTCCTATTACTGTTTTTCCTGCCTTCTTCTCCTCCTTCATATTATTTCCATTATTTCTTGTACCCGTCTCTCTCTTTCTCTCTCTTTCTCTCTCTCTCTCTCTCTCCTTTTCTATATATTCCATCCTTCCCTCTTACGATCGATCGATACACATTATATACCGGCGCTTCTTCACGCTTTGAACGATGCGGATGAAAATGTTGTTGTTCAGACACACGAAGGGCTCTTTGGAATTCGTATGCCTGCCAGGGAGCGTAGTTCACCCCATAAATCACCGTGTGCAAATCTGCCGAACTATACCCCGTGGATGAAACTTTAACCAACCGATCGTTTATACAGTCGGGGTCTTTAATCTTTGTAATTGCTCCCTTTTCTTCTTTCGAAAATTCAACCACTCGCGATATTATATTATTAAATCGATCATTCGTGAGTGTGGATTCTTTTTTTTTTCTTTTTTTTTTTTTTGATTATTAATTCCTTTGATTTTTTGATTATGCTTTAAAAACGTATACGTATATCGTTTCGAGGATTTTTAGTGAAAATATTGAAAAATTCGAAGACTGAAATATTCTTTTTTTTTTATTCGGTTTTTTATTCAATTTTTTTTTTTTTTTTTGTTTTTTGTTTAGAATAGTGCATTGATTGAATTTGTAACTTGTACGCCAATTGTACAGAAATTGGAATATATGTAATCCAGCGGATTTTTTGAATCGGATATATACATATATAGATATTCTGTAGAATATTATTTATTTATAGATTTTAATATGTTATTTCTAAATATATTGAAAATGTAAAATTTCTTGGAATCATTATAAATTTCTCTCTTTCTCTCTCTCTCTCTAGATCATATAAAAAAAACAGACTATATTTTACGTAAATTAAATAATGAAATTGTAAAAGATATTAATAATCTAAAACAATAGAGAATTTCAAACTTATATAGAAATTTCATAATATCTCCCAATATATCATAATATATATATAAATCCAATTTTTTTATTTGACTTTCTCGAAAAAAAAAAAAAAAAAAGGAAAAATAAAATAAAGTTTAATCTAAACTTACAATCAGTTACGAATCGATTCTTCCAATAAAAAATTTTCCCCCTGTAGTTGGTCGAATAAATCTTCGCCGATAGGGACGAATTTTGGAATCGAAAATTCTTTTTTTTTTTTTTTTTTTTTCGAAAACACTCTCTCGATACACGAGGAAAATGGTCAAAATACACACCAGCGAACCGGATGAATTTACACGCGTCATCGAGCGAAACTCGGCCAATTTGTTTCCTCTCCCCCCCGGTTTTGCACGTGCCACGAAGAAAACACGTTGCTAATGGCTTCAATTTCGACCGTTCAACCCTCGAAAGTTTCGCCGCGACACGAGTTCCGAAAGTTTCGTCGATGTTTTCGAATGCAGATGCATTGAATTTCGAGATTAGTCACCGAGAAATCATGTGCAATGATTCGTGATCAAATCTGTCCTTCGCACGATCGAAGGAACATCTTGGCGTTCCGATATCTCTCGAATTGTCTTCAATCGTCTGTGCTTATCGAAATCGAATCTCTAGCAAGATTCGAGATACGCGAAACCTATTTTTGATCGATGGAAGATTGATAGAAAAGTTTCGTTTGTTAAAATAAAAGTCCAAATGAAAATGATTAATAATTTTTAATATTCCATCTAATATTCCAAACATAACCTCAATAATAATAAACAGCATTATTATAAAAATAATCATTTTCATTCGAAATAAATTTTACCCAGAAATTAATCAAATCGATTGATCAATTAACTTCTCCTCCCCATTAAAAGAAAAACGTTAAACACTTGAAATCCATCGAACTTTCGGACCAACAATTAACGAAACGTGATTGTTCTACGAATAAAGGAATTGCGGGAGGGTCGAAATTATCGTATTATTTATATTCGTTCCAAGTTTTTTCCACCCGATTAAATCCTTTATCCGAGAACAATGAGGGAAGACGTCACGATCTATGGCGCGCTTGCTCGGTCCCGGTAAATTAGATTTTCCTAAATTCACCGTCAACCCCCGTCCTCTCGTCGAATGGTAGTTAAGCAGAAGCCAATTTTCCATCCGAGATTAGATCGTGCAAATGGTATCTGTACAGGTAAGGAATCACATCGTGAATAACCGTGTCCTTAGTTTAGGCCCGTGTATCACGCGAAAACGCCAATTACAGGCAAGTGTAATTGGGCTTTCGACAATGCTCGTTTCACTCGCATCCATCCCATTTTATCGGGACGTCCAACCGAGCCGGCTCGAAATCGTATTTTCGACTCGATAATTCGGACTCGTTCGCGCATTTCCATCGTTCCCACGTGTGGAGACCGATTGTCATCTACGAACGGGAGATGCGATTTTGGGAATACGGATTCACGGTCGGTGAAGTATTTCAGTACCTGTCAGGTAGCGACAGTTATAGAAAGATAACGTTTAAAAATTGGTTAAAAGGAATAGGTCGTTTATAAATATTTTATCAAGGAATATTTATTCGTTTTAGTTCGAGATAAATCATTGATGAGTTCAAATTCGATTTGTACGAAGAATGTATAAATGGTTAAAATGTGGTGAAATGTGAACAAAATGATAAGAATATTGTTGAAAAATGTTTATTGATGGTTTATTTAAAAATAATAATTGTAGAAATGTAAAGTTTGATTAATTAGAAAGTTTAGAAAAATTGATACTTTGAAAAAGTGTGATGAAGATCTAGAAATCATCCCTTTTCTTTTTTTTTTTTTTTTTTTGAAATGTGATTCATGGGAATAAAATCATGAATATTCGTACTATTGTGAATATTTATGAAATATTAAAATATATGAGGAAAAAAGAATAGATAGAAGAATAATTTTTTAAAGAATACTTTCAAAATTTAATTCTACCATATTTTTATAAAATTTAGATAGATAGCCTTTTAGAATCATACGTCAGCAAAAATAGAATTTTGATAAAAATGATATTTCTTATAAATTCTTTGTCATCATTCAAAATCACATATCTCTGAATTTATCTTCTTTTTCTAAATACTCGTAATAATATATAGAAACACATTTATTTTTTTTCAAAAGCATGCAAGTTAAATAAACAATTATGAATATGAAATAAACAATTATGAATGATATATGATAATGTATTTTTGCTAAACAAATAAATATCTTTGTTACAAATGGAATGAATCAGATTGAGCATATATTTATTATTGATGAAACAGTATAAAAAGAAGATAATCGTAGCATAATAATTTCTTGCGAACTGTTGAACAAAGTTCAAAAGGGTAAATTGTTATTGGTAATGAATATTGCAAGTGGGCTCTCAATTTGAATTGTTTTATGAACCGATTTAATGGTTCATGACACTTTTAAAGCTTCGTTCAAAGACTGCTTTGACGTTTATATTGAATTAAGTAAAACGTTTCCACGTAACTTCGTAGAATTACATGTTTATATTACATTATATTTCAAAACTGCATAAATTTTATGGTCTATATCTTTCTTTCGTTTCCTTTCTTTTTCAAGAGAGTAAGAAAGTGTCCAGTAACTGGATTAATATTTCTTATTCTCTTTTCGTTTAATATCGTCCTTCGTTGTTAATTTATAAAACAGAACTTACAATTATACGTCACTATACCTTTTCTTATTTAATCTTGGAATCTATATTTTTCTTTAATTTTTATATTATATCGAAGCACTGTTATTTTATTACTAGATTATATAAAAAAATTATTCCAAAAGATTCAACAATTTCTTTTTAGTAGTTTTATAATATACATCAATATTTTTAATGATTATATTTAATCATATCAATGGTTTCAAATATTAAATAAAATATAATTAATTTTTTATGAAGATTATAAAAAGTTAATTACAAAAGATCTCATTTAGTTAGGCAGATATATTGATATAAATCAAAATCTTAGTAATCATATATCTTAAAAGTTTTATATATATCTGCATTTGAAATATCAATTAACTTTTTCCATGATGACAAAAAACTCCCCAATATATTATTCAACACACCAAAAAAATAATATATACCATTGTAGATTTAACAATTCAAAAAAGTTCAATTAAATTAAGCCTTTCAGGCATAACGATCGATGCAAGAACATTTACATAAGGATATAATGATTTTTAAAAAGGATAGAAAAGGATATGTCATTATGATACAACGAGATATGAAAAGATCGTTGAAAAAAGTGGAAAATTCGATCAGCACTCGCTTCTGCATTTTCACCACCTGACAATATCGCTTGACCAAATTCTCTCGGGTTCGGTTTCACGCGGCAATCAATAACATTCGTGTTCACTAACGTTCCACATTCAATAATTCGCAGTTTCAATAACTTCGTATCCAATATTTATTGTATTCAATCGTTGGCAGCCGAGTATGGATGGGATATGCATTACCTTTCGCGGTGTAGCGGACTCGGATGGTGAAAATTCGCGTTGATAAATGAATAATGAAGCGATCGAGTGTGGTATTCCTAATCTCCAGGGCACGATGAGGAAATTTGCGTGATGAAATTTTCGATCGTAATATCGAGCAAAGAATATTAGAAGTCGTTGTTATTGATGTAGACAATTTTCTGGAGCAATTGTTTCAAGTTTTGTTTTCAAGCAGAAGAGAGCATGGAAGAATAGTTTTAATTCTAGCATGCATCAGAAATAAACGTATCTGTCGTATAATTTACCTTAGAACTCGAGCAAATCTTATTAAACTTTAAACCGCTATAACTTCAAAGATATTGATTTTCGATCAACGAGTAGAAGATCATTAGAAGCGTGGATTCTTACACTTTAAAACGCTTTCTTATTTATCCCGATATGTTTTCCAGTTTCTAAGATATCGTCGTGTAAAGAAAAGATAATTTTTAATTATTTATTTCAAATCTTTAAATCCTATTAAAATTAGGAAAACTTTAAACTTATAATTTCAAAGATAATGATTTTTAATTAACGAGTAAAAGATCATTAGAAGCAGGGAAGTTTGTTCTTTAAAACGCTTTTTGATTTATCCCGATACGACTTCCGGTTCTCGAGATATCATCGTGTAAAGAAAAAAATAATTTTTGATTATTTACTATCTCTATCCTTGTTGTTTATTCGAATATCTCATTTGCATCTCACTGAATTCCAGACAAGTGACAGACGTAATTCCTGGAAGTATTTCCAAGAAAATATGTAGGTCAGAAAGTCACGAATCCATTCATAATTTCTTAAGCATTGTGCAAACTTTGAATTCTTGTATCTCGGCAACCGATTAATGTATCAGGATAATTCAAAAAGTGGGTTCAATGGCATGATTTCTTCTTTGTTTTAAGCGTGTTTTGATGATCAATTTTTTAATTTTTTTCTTATGTTTTTCATATGAAAAATGAAAGTTTTGTTTGCGATTTTGTATGATTGCAATGATCTGTTTCATGATATAAACGATAAATTTATTTATAAAAAATTATATGCATCTAATTTTTTTAAACAGCAAATAAATAATCACTTAGAAAGGAGTTGATGGTTTGGATTATTTATAAAATAGTCTATAAATTTTTATTGGAAGAAGAATTAAAGAAGAATTATCAATATAGCAACTTTAAATTAATATGGATAGATCATCTCTGCATATGAGCACAACTTACGAATGAATTCTTCTTTAAATAAAATCGTGCCATAAAGATATTAAATTTAATTAAATTAATATGGAAATATCATTCTGCATAACTTACGCATAATTATTCAAATCTGAAAGAATTAAATTCTAATTTTTCCTTTTCTGCATGCAAGGCAAATTTACCATCAAATAGAATCAATTTATCGAAGTCGTCCAATGTTAACAAATGAATTCGACGACAGACAGAAGGGAATAAAATATCTACACGTATAGAGAATTCTCACATATTCGCAATTCATCCAGCTTGATGAGAAGAACAATTCTTTTTCCATTCCCAACCTTTTATTCTTCAGCAATATTTTTTATCGACCTTCTTCGTAATATAAAATTTTTATTCAATACTTTTCCAATTTTGAAATAAGTATATGTAAATTATCTTACGATTTTCAAATACATATATATATATATATATATATATTTAAGTAAATTTTTTTAACATGTAAAATTTTTATCTTTTAGAAGAAAAAGAAAGACGATTCGAAATTACGAATATGGAATGCAAAGTCACGTAATGTGTGTTAGAAACTTATGGGCGATCTCGAAAGTACAATATGACAGGAAGAAAACAAATATTTGTAATATCAGCATTTTTTTATATCATAAAAGAACCCCTTGGGACCACGTGCGACCAACAGTAACAGTTTTTCCGGGACACCGAGCACGAGGAAAGGGTATCAACCCCGTCCACCCTTCCTCCAAATTTCTCTTCACTTCTTACATTAGACATGAGATACGAGTTTATACAACTTCTCGTTGCCCTGCTTTCTGTTTTCTAATTTGGGAGATGCTCCTTCCCTCTGGATAATTCCAAACGTCATATTGCACGAAATGTTTACAGCATTCTCTTACTGAAATCCTCTCTTTGTTACGAAGAACATTAAATTTCTTTTGGAATATTATGTAATCGATTGTAACGTTTGAAATTTTATTTTAATATCCGTGTTTGTAACGTGATGTTATATAATAGTAGGATTAAATACGTTTTATTAATAACATCAGAAAAGATGTTGAGAAAGTACTAATTGTAATCGATTATACTTTCTCAAATCAAAAAGCAACGATTTAATCTTCTTCTATAAACTGAAAAGACAATTTGATAAAGATTTATCATAAAAGTAGATTAATCATATTAGTAAAGAAACTTTTCGAAAAAATTAAGTAACCATTCTTTTTCATTTCGAATAGATAAAAAAAAAAAAAAAAACAGACATAATTTAATCTTCTTCTAAAATTAAAAGTTGGAAAAGATAATTTGATAAAGATAAGTTTCCTCATAAAACTATATTAATGTAATATCTTCTAAAGATTTAAATACATTTTTACATTTTTTTTTTTTTTCATTTTCAAAAAGAGATCATTCCAACGAAATGCATTCCACTTTTAAAAAATACAATCAAACTCCATCTATCTAACCGAATAAAAAAACTCGTCGGGAAAAAAAAAAGATATCTTCAAAAATTTTAAAGTTGAATGAAAGAAAAGAGTTTCGCTTCGTTTCGAAACCAGTGTATTCCAGTTTACTGTTCAATTAGTATCCCGAATCGGCAATTTGATTCATAAGATCGGTACATACAATCCCATCGAATCATTTCAAGGGATGCACGGATCGAATTCTGAAAAATGTTCGTTCGAGGGTTGCAAAAAAAAAAAGAAAAACGCACCTGTATCAGCCTTTCTATTCCACGCATCCCTTCCCCTCCTCCCTTTATTTTTATTCCTCCGTCGATCGAACGAAAAATTTCGAGCCCTGATAACCGAGTTATCGGTGGCTTCTTTTTTTCCTTTTTTTTTTTTTTTCGAACTCGTTATCACGTTTCGCCATAACCCATCGTAGAGATAGGGATGCACGCGTTAAAAATGCTCCGTGCACCCCTATTATCGTCGCTAAAACCCGCCTCGCAATCTTCACGCGAGCCAACGATATATCGGATTTTTCCGAAATTCCATTCGTTAACCGTGGTCAAACGTTTCCTGGTTATATGAGCTAATGAATCGTTACAACGCATTGTCTGGTTTTCGTCACCCGTCCATTCAAAATGAATATCATATCAATCGATGAATTATCTGCAATATTCCGTGTTATCATTTTATTTTTGACGCTCGATTAATGAATTATCGTTGGATTATCGATCGATAATCGGTTCACATTCACTTTCAAATCGGACGATGAGGATTAAGAGAGCATACGGCGAACAATGTGAAAAGATTATACTCTTAAGATTATACTTATACAGGCGAACGTCAGCAACAAGATGAACGTCGCGACTAATTCAAACCAATATAATCTTCAATGCAACGAGAATTACATTGAAGCGGTGAGAAGAGGGATTACGAGAAGATTCGTTTTTATTCTGGCTTCCTCGTCTATTTTATTGATAATCTTGAATATTTAATTAGATAATTTTTAGGTTGAATATTTTTTATTTGTAATGTTGTGTATCATTGTTAATGTAGAATTAATATAGACGGACAAGCGTTGCATTGTTACATGTCAAAATATCGTAAACTACGATGTTGCGTAATGATAGGTGAATAGAAATGGATATAAGCGGTTAGATGTTATCTCGTTAGATGTTCATCCTCGTATCACGCCGTTGGAATGTAAAGCAAAATTGACTTATTTTTAATTTAATATTTTTTTTTATAAAGTGCTCCTCGAGCTCATCGATCATACGGATGTTAAATTATTAATGAAGGGGAAGAAAGATGGATATATTCGTCGATAATCTTGACTTTTGAATTGGATTTTACATTTAGATAAATTTTTAAAAGTATAGACGATGAAAAGAAAAAAAAAATATAAAATAAATATGATAATTATAGAATTGATATTAAAATTCGATGTGAAATTAATTTTTGTTTACATGTATTTAATATCGTGAGATTTGCATTGAAATGAAAGGAAAACATTCAGAAGATAAACAAAGAAGGTTTGTATCATTTGTGAAGAAACCTTTGTTAATATTGACATTTTCATCTAAATAGAAGAAGACATCAAGCATCTACCATTACAAAGGAAGCTTATATCATATATGAGGTTTATTAATATTAGTAATAGGTAATGTTTTGTTTGACAACCTTGAATCAACATACTTCTAATAAACCAAATCACTTCTATTTACGTTCAATATGTCGTTCAAAGAAACTCACTTACGATATTATCGAATATTCAAATAACAAAAATTAACATTACAGTAAAACTATATGATTATAGGATTTATGTTGATTAAACATTTTTTAAACACCTCTCTCGATTAGTACTACAAATCCTTTGTTCCCCTAATCATCTATCTATATATCCAAATACTATAAACGAATAAATTAAAAGATATTAAAATATCTTTCATTAATATGTAATATTATATATTATATTACATACTAATATATATGTGTGTGCACATATACTTTTTATAAAAATATTATATATAAAAGTTTCCTATGAATCGTGTATCTATATTGAATATTGTAGTCCAAGTCTTCCATAGACATTGAAATAGAAACAAATAACAATAATATAGCAAGAGGGCATCTGGTGTAGGGGATAGTGAGCCGGCTTCCAAACCTGAGGACCTCGAGTTCAAATCTTTACTGATCTTCTCTCCCATTTTTCTTCAGTTTCTACACAATTGAAGATGGAGGCACTCTCAACTGAGAGCCTGCACACATCCAACGTACATGGGAAAGAGAATATTCCAACAACAAGGCAAACATCGGAAGGGGAAATGCGTGAAGAAAAAATACCATTTATGATTTATATAAAAGGGATGGGGGGGGTTGTGTTAGTTTAGTTTAGTTTTAGAAGGTGTTTTTCGCGTGTTTTCCCAATACCTTTGAATACCTCAGTTTGTTTACTCATTTTTAAAAAAAATGAAGTCATGTTCCGACCCAGTTGTGTGTGTTTGTGTATTATTATTAATTAATACAGCTTGTATTATTAATTAATACAAGTCTCTGGAAGATTGCTTGCCTCCGTTGCTCTTGAAGTAGAAACAAGATAACAACGAGAAGAAAAGAGGGTAATATAGGGAGAGAAGCGACCAGTACAGATAAGAGTTGAGATCCTTTCTGCTTTTCAGGAATTGGAGTCGGCAAAATCGAATCCTGGCTAGGTTCCCTCATAATTTTTGCATATTTATTGATAAAATTTTAAATTTTATATAAGTAGATATTTAAATAAATAAATATATTTATGAGAGAAGCAATCAGAATTTATTCGTGGAAATTTTTCATAAAATTTCTCGTCAGGATACATTAATTATTACAATATATATTTTAATAAATCTGCAATTTAAATTATGAAATAAAAAATAATTTTATAAATATGAATAAATAAATGATATGTTCCAGATTAATTAATGATAATTTGAAAGTAATTTCTCTTCCTGATTAGAAAAATAAAAAAAGAGATAGAGAAATTACTTATACGAATTTTTTCATACAAGTATACATATAATAGATGTTTAAAAAAAATTATTATTATAATTATTCTAATAACGAGATCCTTTCATCGATTAAGGACAAAGAAATTTTCTTCACCTTGTTCACAATATCTTTTTTTTTTTTTTTTTTTTTTACTTCAAAATATGAAAAGATAATGAAAGGAAGTTTATCAAGTTTCGGTATTTTAATTGAAAAAATTTATCTCGCAGTCAAAGGAGAAATTTATTTAACGACAAAAGAAAGAAAAAGGGGGAGAGGGAAGCAGAGAAATCTGTGTTCGACAAAATTCTCTTGAAAAAGCCGAGCAAAATCCTCTCTGCTGCAGAGGAAAGAGGAGGAAAAGAGGAGATGAAACGAACTTTAATCACAAGTGAAAATCGGGAACAGCGATCGGAGACGTAACTGAAACTGAAACAACCGACAGGACGCGTTAAACGAACTGTCAAAAATACAGAGTCGACGAAACTGTATTGTCACGCTCTGTACTGTGGTAAAACTGGAACGTGTTGCAGATCAATGTCGATCACGGCTCGAAAGTTTAAGCGATTTCACTCTGAATTATCTCTTGTTTTCCGCCAAAATCGGATTAGAATTTTTAAAACGTAATTGAAACGTTGACATTATTTAGTTATAACTCTAAACTATTTCCTCTATATGGTAATTTTAATTTCTCAAAAATGGATAAATAATAATTACGGATGATTCTTAATAACATCAAAGAATAAGATATCAATAGCAATAGAAACAATTATAATTAACTTCTTTAAATTAATTATTCTACTTCAATATCTTTCAATAATAATGTATCAAATTGTTCGATAACATTGATATTTACCAATAATAATGATAGCAATTTGTTTCAATATCTGCTCCAACGTTTCATCATTTAAATTATTTTCTTTATTTGCATTTTCTTTTTCTCAATTCTTCTTCTTAATGAAATGTCTATCCCCAGTCACCGCCAGTCGAAAATAGCAGGATTATCGATAATTACAAGAAGGAAATATTCGATCGACGAGTTTTATTCTGGCAAATGACGCATTTTAACAACGAACCATTAATTCTGCGCATTCGCGCGTTACACCACAGTTCCCTCTAGCATATAGGCGAAATGTTTATTTTTGTCGTCAGAATTCACGCTGTTTCAGCCACCTCTAGAGTACACCTATTTTAAGCGTGTTACCGCTTCTAGGAAAGTTGTATGGGTATGTGTTCGACGATAAAACGCGCGAGGCTCGGGTTAAATCTTATTAAGGTGATTCAATTAGAAACAAAGACTTTATCGCGAATCTATGTGGAGAAAGTGAAAGTAACTTCTCTATCTTACATTACGCGTATTCTTCCTGCTTCTGTCTTTTGTGAGAAGATTTGTGAGAAGATTTGTGAGAACGGTGGCACAGAGTGGTCGTTCCAAAGTTTTGTCTTTTCGACAGCTGACAGAGGATGAGTTTATAAATCGTTTAATAAACTTTGGTGTTTACTATTTCAAGTTTTGCGTTGTGATAATTCTTTTATCACGGTCTATAAACGTCAATTTTAACTTCTGTAATGTGTTATATTAAGTTCAAACGTTGACTTCTGAAGATACATTCCTTTGGGGAATTTTCGTGTTCAAGTATAATAATTACGTTGAGAATGTTCTTGCAGAAAATTTTGAAATTTTTACTCGACTGATAAATGTTTATCATGTTAATTTGTTATTTATAGTGATAAACTTTTTATATGAAACTCATACGTTTCCCTAATTAATATATAATTTAAATATTAAAAGTTCAAATCTTGAAACTTTTAACGATAAAGAATTTCTCTTTTTTTAACTCTTTTTGCTAATTTCAATTTCTAATTTAGTTCGAAACATTCTTTAATAATAAATTTCAAGTAGAGATTTTGAAAACTTGTCGAAATATAAACCTTTCGATTAATTTATTGTTATAAATTTCATCGCGGAAGAAAAAAATTCGTTTCACCAGTACAAATACATTTAATAATATTAAGATAATAAGATAATATTTTACGAGCCAAAATTATAATACAATAAACCTCGCTTCTCATCCTAATTCGACTAAAGAGCTTCGAGTAATCACGCATAACCAGAGAATAATTATTAACTGCAAACAATATGTAAACGTGTATCGAGCGTATTAACCAAAAACGTTTCATTGTCGCAGGTGTTATTAAAGCCGCATCGGCTAGCCTGTGATAAAGCAGCTCGAGTCAACAACGGGGAGTGACAACCATTATTCCCAACTCTTTGCAATTTAATTAAACGGTATCAAAATTGTTCGAGTTGAACAATTGAATCGAATTACGAATCTTAAACATTAGCCCCGAGTTTCCTAACCAAGTTTGAATTTCTATCCAGAAACGTATTTAATATTCAAAACTTGGGATGAAAATATGATTTTGCATTATATCGTGAGAACGATTGTTAAAGGAACGAAAATTTTGTGTTTTCTCGATTGAGATATTGTGAATTTGATAAATTGTTAAGAATGATTTGAGAAATGTGAAAATCTTTTGTGTCAAAAATTTAAACCTTAAAACATGTTACTTTGAAGTGAAATGATCGTTGTCTCGAATTTTCTTTTTTTTTTTTGTTAAATTTTTATAAATAACACACACGAGAGATGACATACATTTTTCAGTCATACTGATATTGGATACGTTTTATAATTTATTTTGATTCAATTTTTATTCATTTTTAAAAAAAAATTGTATTATCGCGGTTCTGTTTTTGATACTCTTCATGTCAAAGTGCAACGAATAATTATCGTTAAATAATCGTTATTGAAGCCTGCAAAGCAATATTCAGATTATATTTATGTTAAATTTCGTAATATAATTCTCATAATTGCGAATTAATGTAACATATAACTAAAAATAGTAATTTTATAATTATAATAAGTGCAATTATATTACGTTTGAATATATTTATTTATTTTATAATTATTAACGAATATGATGACTATGAATTATGAATTAATCACAAATTCAAGGTGAATATAATTTGTTACAAAGTGTTTACAATTTTATGCATTATGTTAATTCTGCTACTGTTACGTTTTAGATACTATATTTAGATATTATTAATCACGAAATTCAGATATTTATTTTCTGAAATAATTAGTAGTTTACATTTTAATCATCGAAGTGTTTATAATAATTATATCGAATTCCACGATTATATTTACGTGTTCCATAAATAATTAATCTCTCGAGAGAGAGAGATACACTGATACATTTAAATAAAATAAAAATCAAATATTTGGAATAATATAAAATTTACATGGAAAATTTAATATTTTTCCCGAATAAAAGATTTCATCATTTGCGTCATTGTTTCTTTCTTTTTTTTTTTCTTTTTTTTTTTTTCCTCTCGTCTCTTCAACTATTTTATACATCCAACATTAATTAATTCATCCCCAATGAGATTAAATTCGCGTCGAAACTCGCAAATTTCAATATTAAAAAAATCAAACGCGTACAACACGCTTCACGGTAAATTTCCATCAAGCAAAATATTCTTTCCTCCGATTTAAATTAAAACAAATTTCATCTCCTACAGTGCACCGTATCAAAACCGTTGACAAGCTTGATACCGTAAATTTCGCTCGTGCCAATAAAAGATGACTTCTCGACAACCCGCCAACAATTTACATAATCGCCCGCTTTTGAATATTTATTCCACAATGGAACAATGAAACACGTTTCAACGAAGCGCGAACGTAAGTAATTAAAGAGTTCTTCCGTGAGATTTTTTTTTTTTTTTTTTTTTTGAAAAAGTTTCATCCAAAGCGGCCATCGTTTGTCCAGGTCGAGAAACAAATTTGAAATTTTCGCGAAGACGAGCCCGCTTCAAACTCGATTCCGCGGGTCGAGTCGTTAATCGTGAAGCTGTCAAGAACTGGAAAACGTGCTGGTTCGAAAAGCTGGAGTCGCTTTTCCGATATTTAAAAGTTTCGACGAAAAATAAACTGGCCACACTCGTTAGAAGGCTTCAGAATTTCAGAGACATACGGTTTTTAACCGTGGTTTAAAATTATTTACCTTCCGGAGAACTCTCGTCGAGAGAGTTTGGGGATTCTAAAGAAAGCATTATTCCGCAATTTCCAGTATTTCGAAAAAGCTTCTTTTCGGATGAAAATGTTTCAATTTTCGTGGATATTTTGGCTTGAGAATGAATGAAATTGTGAATTATATGGAAGTTTGAGGTTGAAATTGCGACGAACAGAGAATTCTTTTCGCTTTCTGAAGCGTGATTGTACAATTTCTACTTGATGACAGTGTGATACATCTGTATAAAATTCGAGTATATGCTAATTTATATGCAATTTTTCTACTCTGTATATTATATAATTATTTATTAAATCTAAAAGATTCTTTTATAAAAAAATACACTTCTTGAGTTCCAAAGACGTTTGTAATTTCATTCAATAATAATAAAAAAGAAAGAAATTTCAAAAATAAAAGTTAAAATTACAAGCACGTCACTCTAAAACCATTCACTAAAGAAATCAAATGAATAAAACGCAAAAACGAGTGCAAAAAAATATCAATCAATTCGTTCCATGTTTATTTTCTCAAGTTTCATTCCAGCAAGAAGCTAATACGCGAGTGTATGCGTACCTTCATATAAAAAGAGAAGAGAAAGTTTGATCCGCGATAATTCCTATTCAAATCAAAAGACTATTTTAACTTTAAAATAGTTATCTTCCCAGCAAGAACAAACAACGAGCTGGAAACAAAGATTTCCCTCTGAATGATGAGAGAGGGTTACCTCATTATGGGGATTAAAATTCCTCGACCTCTTAATTCGCCAAAGTTTATACGCGAATTTAGTTTAAACTCCAATAACTTTCATCCTCGTTTTATTTCATAAATTTTTGATCGTGTTCATTTTTCTATTCTTTTTTTTTTCTTTTTTACTTTTTTATTTGCGCCGTGTTTAAAGTTCGATATTATCGGAAAAATTTACGAATTTAGTTCGACGAATCGTATATACTATGAATGTATTGGAATAATTAGAACAAGCAGTTCTTTTCAGATATTGAATGGAACTTTTCGGTTTAGCTTTCGATCGAGATCGCGAATTTAAAACTTTTACTTTAATACGCTTTTATAGGATAAATGGAGTTATACAGATATGATGGAAATTGAAAGAATGTGATATCTGCATGATTCGAAAATCTGCTCCATCGAAACTTTACATGTGATGATTAAATTTGTATCGTCTTCTTTTTTAAATCAATATTTCTCAAAAAGAAATTCTCAAAAAGAAACTCTGAAATGTTCTTGATTTCAAATATTCAATAGGATATTAATGATACTTCGTTTCGTTAATTTAATTAAATTCCACATGATTGATATGTTTTACTGTGAAATTGAATATAGAATTTTGAATCACAAAATACAATAAAATTAATAATTTCTAACCAAAAATTCTAGAACAAGGGATTTTCTAGACCAACATTCGTCATATTATGAAGAAAAATAAAAGAAAAAAACGAATAATACTCTAGAGAAAGCAGCGTCTATAGAAGCAGATATAAAGCAGCTGAATCAGCTAAACCATTGTTTGAAAACTAAAGAAGAAGATTTGTGCTTCTGCTCCAAATCATGCGGAAATTGCTACTAACAGTTCTAGAAGAATCGTATGCTCTAAATTTACAACGTAGATAAGAGTACATCAATGTAATAACAATCCTAAATATGAATATGAAATACGAGTAATTGTGAGAAACATTGAGAAAAATATGTGTATAATTATTTTTTAATATAAAATTTAAGAAAATTTGAAAACAATCGTGTGAAAGTATAGACTTTATTCTTTAAAATGAGATTGATATTTTCTCCCTAAAGTTATATAATAATCTTGATAATATTTAAATTATATTTCATAAATGTTCACAAATCGTATGGAAATCCACGTCGTTAAATTCTTCAAACTTTAAACATATTTCGCCGAACTTCAACAAAACTTGACGTGTTACTCGAATCAACTTCACTAAACTATTCATAAATCCTTTCCCTCCTAACAAAACACGAACTAAACTACATCTCCAACTTTGTAACAACTATTCTACTAAAAAATTCAATCTATAAAATATATTATACATATACATATACTTTCGTGTAAATAATAAATAGACACAATTTGAACCTTTTCATGCTCGATTAACTGGACGTAAATTTCCTTTACTTGAGCTTAAATTTTATCATTTTTTATTAATTTTACACGTTTCCATCATTCGTTAATCAAGAAAGCGTTTCCTTCTGAACAATTTAAAATCGAAAATAAACATTTTTCGTTTCGTTAATCAACGGATTAAGAATTCGTTTTCCAAAATGATTAATGAAAGATCGCGGTTATACAATCCCGCGGCAAAAGGGTGAAATTCTTCCAAGTTCATTAACTTCTTACCAGCCGTTGTACAGGATATCCCCGGAATTTCTCACGAGGCCGCGAACTTGATAATAAACGCCACGAGTATCCGCGAGTATGGCGTTGCCTGCCTATCCTCCTCCTCGCAACGACGACGTGCACCCCATAAATTGTTGCCCTCGCGGGATACACAAGCGCGAAAACTTTATTCTTTCCTCGTTTCGATTTCTTCGCTTATACCCGGCCACCGTATGCAAATATCGCCTCAGCCGCGTCTGGATGGTCGAATTCTTGCCGCAATTTTCTTCCCCTCTTCCACCCCTCCCTCGATTCTCGATACCGGGGAAGATCGACGAAAAAGCGTTTTATACGGGGGATGAAAGGTTTCCGCGTGCACCCCTTACGTCGAAGAGAGGAATATTTTAAAAGAAATTGAAGATTATGGCACCGTGTGCGATGTTCAAAGCCATCAAAGAAGACAGGTTAAAGATTATACTTGTTATTGTAATTTATTCTCGGAATTCTTTTTTTTTTCTCGCGCGCGTGTTTCTCTTTCATTGTTTTCCTTAGGAGAATAGGATATTTCGTTAATTTCTTTATCGTGTTATCATATCATCACTCTATTTTGAATAATTGCTATGATTTATTATTGCACTACATTGTAAATGATATATTTTTATACTTTTGGGAATATAAGAATCAAAATTTGGATGGAATATTAAAAAATTAGGAATTGTATTAACTTTGTGATTAATTTCTTGTTCTGTTCGCGTATGCATATTTTAGCTGGATATCAAGTAGAATGTCAAATAGAATGTCAAGTCAATAAAAAAACATCACTTCACGTAATCGTATAATATATATATCTAATATTATAATAAATTATTGTTCATGCGTTCGAAAGGCGTGACAGTGAATCGTTTGTAAAAATTATTGAAATATTCATAAAGAATTTCTATAGGAGATAATTCATCATGGAGAATGTTTCGACGAAAATAAATCCTTGTATTCTTTCACCGTATGAATACGATATAAATTTATTAAATTATCGTGCTTATCGTTACTCTAATCCACTCTTTATATATGTGGAAGCATACATATTAAAAGAACAAATTAAAAAAAAAACACTATTGCTTTAAAATTCTTTGAAGTTATGCTATTTAAAATTTTTTAAAATATTCCTTCTAACTCTTTAAGAACACGATATAATTTATTTTAAATGGAAATTTATTTCAAAATTATTAAATTTATATTAAAAAAAAAAAAGAAAGAAAAATTTCTCGTATATTCGTCACACTTTTATGTCTTTCTTAATTTAATTTAACGATACATCATGATAAAATTTTCTAGAACAGAAAAAGGATAAACAAAGCGACCGACCTATATATCCCGTGATCCACGAATTACGAAAAGCAGTTATACCTCGCAAGATGTTTACAATTACTCTATTTCTGGCGCCTGGAAATGCGAAATCGTCGCTCACCACCTTGGAAATATTAAAGCGTCTTATAGCGAACATTAAGTTCGTTTCTGAGTAATCAATTCCATTAGAAACCGTAAAAAATCAGGTTAATGATCAACTTGATCGATAAATAAGTTGATAAACCGATAAATTCGTGCAAATAAAAAGAAATATATTCTACACGTGATCAGCTATTATACATTTTAAGAAATCTGTAATTATTATAGATTAAATTCAATTTTGAATGCAATATTTCACGTCTATCTCTAGAAAACTAAGAAATATTTTTAAAAAAATGGAATTCTTTTTAAAGACACGAAATATTTCATTGACAGCAGTGAGCAACGTTATGACACGAGAAAGTTAATCAATCTGAAAATCTGAAACTCGTAACTGATGAGAATATACATTGGATGACAGAAACTTCGAAAAATTTCGTGTTCGAAAATGCAGAGTGTCAATGCGATGAGGGGAAATTAACTCGTTTTTCCCCATTTCGAGTGGATATGACGAATGTGGAAAAATTTGTTCTAAAACAAGCCAAAACAATCCGTCAGAGTTTCGCTGTGCGATATCCAAATTGTGATCGAGCTCTCGATTTCTATCTCTCGCTCGAAGATTCCGCGTAATCTATAAATATGCATCGTGCTTGAATCCGCCAGACTTCGGTCACGTTACACACACGCAGTTAGAGAATTAACATTTTTATTTTATACCGTTCTTAAATTTCACGTTTTATTACCCGCAATAATTTAATATTTGACGACACGCATTCACTCGCTTGATGACAAGGAGAAATAGTATAATGTAAGTTTTTTACGATTGAAACTAAATGAAATAGATAATTTATTCTATTTTGCAAAATAATAGAATTATTTAATATTCAAATAAAACGTGAGAAGATCAAAGATTCTGTTTTAGATTCTGAGAGATTTTTAGAAATGTGTATATTCGTACTGAATACATCGAATGTTTAATACATGAAAAGACGTGTTACGTCATTTCTCAATTTTATAAATCCTAATCATTGCATCGCTATAAAGGAACATCACCCTTATTTTTGCTTCAATTACAAATATCGTATTCTGTATCCAAAGATATTTAAATCGATGATTTAAATTAATATTTTCTTGGAGAGATGTGCAACAAAGATATTTCCATTTCTAGTTTCCTAATTGCAGCAACGAATATTATAATGAACGAATTGGCACTAAAACGTTCATTCGTTGCATCACGTTTGAAAATATACGCACAATAATTTCAACAAAGTTATCGTTTCATATCACTGATATAACTAATAGAAACAATTTGATAAGCAAAATGAAAAAAAAGAACATAGAAATCCACTGCTAAATCCAATTAAATTTCACAAGTTAAATTAACACCTTTCATAAGACAGATCTTTTAAAGAATTAATTTTAAGTCTTTCGAACGATTAATATTTCTAAAGTCGATCACAGCTCAAATACAATACATTACACTTTGTGTACATATATTTATCTTGACATTAACGACAAAAACTGTTCACCATAACACAATACGTTTCATTCATATCATACGTATGATAACAATAACATTTTTTTTCCCGGAAAAGAAACGCAAAACCTTCGTCATCGCGTATCCACGCGTGTACATTTCCCCTTATTTACACAAAACATCGCGCATTTCCACGTAACAAGAGACCAAAGCCATTAACCCTGATCACCAATTGAAATTACACTTTGTGCGTCGCGACCGATATTTCGTGGCGTCGTGTTCCTCGAACAACAACGACAATCGACAAAGCTTGTTTATTCGAGTCCAAGTAACTTACCCGCACTCTGTAACAATCACGAGTTCGATAAATTTGGTAAAACGCGCGACAACAAGCCAGGCTTCTACGAAAAGCGGGATATTTTTTATCGCCACACTCGCTGGAAATTCTCAAGAGCTCGTTTTCCCGAGTTTTTCGCAAATTCGTATTGCGGGCCATTTGTACACGCGTCCCAGTTCCCTTTCTATCTACGTTTTTCTTCGGAATATCCTTAACTCTTTCCCTTAACTTACAAGTTTTCGTCACTTCTAATCTATCACTTTTTTTTAAAACGTTTCCTAGACTTTAAAGATTAAAAAGTTTCTTAAAAAAATAATGACTCAAGAACGCTAGTGAAGCAATTAACTCTGCTCGTTTCTTAAGATTAAAAAAAGGAACTTAACTTAACGTTAACATTAATTCTACATCGGATTACAAAAAGAAAAAAATCGAGGACAAACTCACCTCTAACACACTGGAGAAGCTGGACAAAGCCTAGGAGCGTGAAGAGGATCATCCTCGTCAGATCCCTGTCCGTAATCCTGCAAGGTAAATCCTGTCCACTTGCCATCCCAACGGCGAATCAAACGAAACTCGACTCAATAATTCACGCACCACATTCGTCGGGTCACTGTACCGTGGATATATCCTTCTCTCACGGCCAACACACAACTCACCGACCAATATTACCCTAATTTTCAAACAACAGGTCGCGTGGAGATCGTAGAGAGGAGTACAGTTTCCTGCACTGTTCTCGGCCAGTGGTTGGCCAGTCAGGACCACGATACTCAAGCCGGATCGTGGACGATACCCGGAACCTCCAAGATTCTCCCACGGAGATCGATCCTCCCGCGGAGCATCCGATCCAACACGCCGATCCGATCACAGCGAATCCATTGGAAACACGACATACACCAAACGGGTAAACGTAAAAGCAAATCTGGATCCAAGGATGGAGGCCGTCAGATTGACGGAAGCGTGTCACGAAGGGACGAAACGGAGCACGTGCACGCTCGATAAACGGCGGGCTACTGGTGCAGCCAGCCACCAGGACGGGAAGGGAGAGAAAGCGGAGGTGAGATAGAGAGGAGAATCGGGTCCGAGGGCGTCGACAAGCAGCCACTTGGCTAGGTAAGAAACTCCTGGTACCCTTGAACGAAGGATATAGCGCGCGGTGTATAGAAATAGGAGGAGCAGGATCGCTCTCAGAACGACGTCTTTTGTTACGTTAGAGAATAATAATCACGTCGAGGGATGATCAGGCACCGTGCACCGTGTGTGTGTGTGTGTGTGTACTGCGTGTGTTTTCGAACGAGAGCGACGATAGAGATAGGAGAGAGGCCGCGAATAACGTGCCGGGATACCGTGGTGGCACGACGCGATACGACCGATTCGTACGCTCACCCGAAACTAAGCGGTTCTTGGCGAACGGCGCGCACCTGTCGTTCCGCGGGTCACTGCGCATGCTCGTACGAAGGAAGCCGACTCTGCCACCGCCAGCTCTCGTCCATCCGGGGTGGCGGCAGGTGGGAGAAGCGTGGTGGAAATGTCCTGCGAATTAAGATTTCCTGATGGACCTAGAGGGTGGATATTATTTCCCATGGATTGTTGTCTCGATTCGCTTTGATGTTTGATGTACGACACCGAAATTTCACGGTACACGAATGTAGTCGTTCTCTTGATGAGGGTTAAATTTGAGATAGTTTGAGAATGTTTCTTGGAGAAGATTTTTTTTAATTTGTTAATCTCTTTCTTGAAACAACATAGTGGGATAAGGAGATATACGAGAATTGATGTACTTGTGCATTTTTGCAAAACATAGAATGATTTATATTTACTTTGATAAATATATAAATTATGAAAATATAATAACAAATGAATTTTTGTATCTTATCTTTAGAATTTTGTTTCCAAATACATTAATAGAAAAAGTATATTTTGTTTTCTTTAATAATTTAATTTGCAAATTGACAATTCGTGGTTTGAATTAATTGTCGAGAAAAAAATTATCGAGTTTCGTGAGAATATGAAATAATTTATATGAACTTTCAGTAGAATGAATCAGTGAATGAAGATGCCGCGTTGTTATCGATTAATGATGTATATATATGTGTAGGTATATAGCTATAAATGTATTCTATCTCGAGCAGAACTCTTCTTTCTTTATGATATCCTTTAGATTTCTAAGTAACTAAAGATATAAAGATGAGATTTTCTTTTCTATTCTATTCTATGTATGTATCATGCTTTAGATATCTAATTGATTATATTCATTTCTAGCACTTTTGCAAATAATGCGCGAGAAATCTTTAGAGATTAAATAACAAATTAAATTTCGTTTCAAATAATTAAATAATTTAATTAAAAAGAAAAGAAAATATTTTTTAAAATCTTTTCTTTTATAAAATAGCTTTTGGACAATTATAATAATCCATTATGTAATCTGTTTTGTCAGAGATCAGGATACCCAGATATTATTAGTATCGTTTATGACCCTATTGTGGCTGAACATCTGTTACCTTTGGCGTCACGCTATGTGATTTCACATGTTATGGGAACGCCTGAAAGGCTTCACTTTTTCATTCCTTAATTCAGAGAAGGAATTATTTCTAAAATAAATACTTTCATCGTTCATCAATTGCAGAAAAATATCAAATTATTAATATTTCAGATGCTATCCAATCTCTGAATTTATTATTATTACAAAAAAAGGATTTATTTGAATATTTTATTTTTAATAGTTTGTAAATACATAGAAAATTTTGTCGCGATAATATTATTTATTCGAATAATGGGTTTTAAACGAAATAATCTTATTCAAATGAAATTGTTTTAATCCAGTATAATTCTTCGTTGAGACTGTAATCGACAGTGATATGAATTTTCCATCGTTATTATTATATTTTATTATGTTACTGTATTACATTATGCAAATACCTGTTGTATAACGACTTTGGCCATGACGTATACACATGACATAAATGGAATAAAATTACCAAACAAAAAGGACACGCTTATAATTATAAATGCTTGTATTTATAAATAATCTTTTTTATAAATTTCAACAAACAAGATTTCACAACTCGTACAACGTGACAAATTATTATTCTCAACAAAATTTGTATCGTATATAAAGATACAAAATCCAAAAAAAAAAAAAAAATAAACGATTCATCATATCTTCGATCGATGATATCCAATGATCGATGAAAAATTTGCCTTCATGCTGACAAACTATAACTATAATCATGGATCGAACAACTTCAAACGTGACCAAATACGTTAACCAACTATTTACAGAATTCCCGATTCATAATTAAAACATTAAATCGGATAGAAATTGACTCATCCTCTATCAACGTTACCTCGTTCAAACTCGAATAGCTCACGTTCGGACACCTAAGTGGATTCAATCGACGGGAGTTCATTTAATCGGTCGCTAACTAAAATTTCGTCTCGATAAATGGAGTCTGGATAAATGGAATTCCGGTGTACTCCGTTTCGAAAAGCAGGAAAACACGCACTTGTTACGCGATTCTGCCGATTCGTTTGTTTACGACGATCCGTCAGCTGGAGTACGTTTAATTAACGGAGTACGCCTTTATTACCTATGAAACAAACGGACTGGACAGCATAGAATTTCTTTCGGGCAAATGAATTTTCTGGTTGGCAACCGGGCTACTGCTAATTACTCGCCCGCCTGCTTATTAGTATAAGAGCGGGTAATTGTGCCAGACAAAAGAGATAATGTATATGTTACGTCAAATTAAAAATGGCCGTGAATCCTCCTGTAATACATGTTATCGCTCAAAAGAATTAAATGGAACATTTTTCATAAACTTCGTGATATTTTATAATACTTATATTTAAATGTGTATTTAATTTTAGTTAATGTTTGTATATATATATGAACAAATTATTGGATAATTTGGACATTTATATGCACATTTATGTATTTCTGTTGTAGATTATTTTTTAAATTATTGACAACTATTAATAATTTATCAATATCTATTTTCACGACACTATGTTCTTCGATTCGTTATACAAGATATTTATTATTCAAAAGAGAATAATGATCAGAATTATGACATGTGATGAATAATCAATGATTCAAAAATAATTTCTACTTTGTATGTTTGTATATTTTTTCTTAATTTTAAATTTGCAGAGAATATATTTGAAATGAGGGATACTTCTGGACGGAACTGTACAGCAATTTGAAGTTTTTTTTCGCAAACAAGCTTCATTGAAAAAAAGATACGAATCCATTCGCGTTGCGTGGATTTACGAATTTCTTTTTTCTTTTTTCCCTTTTCTTTCCTCCTTTTTCGTCTGGTCACGAACGCTGATCTTCGACCGGTGATTTTATCAGAATTCCACGAACTCGGCGATTCTTTGCCTGAATCCATTCAACAGGAGGCGAAGATATCAGCGTTATGAAATGTAAATCCCAGGAAATGGAAAGAAAATACCAGGCAACTGTGATTAACTATTCCGGCTTCCCCCCTCGATGTTCTCAAAACCATACAGCGATACAAATTCGTTATTTGTTATAAATATTCAACTCGATAATTGCTTCACTGTTAAACTTTCATGTTTTCTTCTTTTACACTTTCGCGGAGGAGACACGTAGATGAAGGAAATTGCTATTTTCTTCCTTTTCTTTTCTCCCCTTTCTTTCTTTTCCATTCGTAGAAATAATGCGGATTTTGAATTTGAAACACTTTCGTGAAATTCTCGGGAATATCTCTAATTTAAAAAAGATGATTTAATTAAAGAATTCTTACTTAAAGTAGAAGTTTAATTTAAATAACTGAGCAAAAATAAACTCAGGTAGGGGATTCTTCCTTTTTTTCGGATAGTTATGTTAATTTGATAAGCAACTGGCCTACTTTTTCAGAAGGCACTTTGAAACTTCAATGAAATTAATTTTTCTTTTCAAATTCACTTACTCATCTTTAATGTGCATCCGAATATATTATAAATTAAATTATCATTTTTATTCCGTTTCTATCTCAATAAATTTCAATTTTTGAATTGCAAAAATAAAAATAAAAAGAAAAAGTTTCTTTTATTTTATTTATTCCGCTCAATTTTCTATACATATATTCGCATATTTTCCTTTGCATCCAACTCTTTCTGCTCCTCAATATTATTTCTAACAAATGGTTACTGCTCCAACATCTCGATAAAACGTCGTACAAAGTCGATTATTACTTTTCGATCCTCGAGCATCTCTCGAGGAATCAAAGAAACCAACTGTACATACACAATCGAGTTTAACTTTTTAATTCAATCCGTTCTCGAGGCCACTATCGATTTTTTTCGCTCGAACGTCGAGAATTTCCTTCGTCGATAAAGAGTGGATGAGAAGAGTTTGTCATTGAAAAGGGTCGCTGATAGAAGGCCAAGGCCGCCCACTCGAAACCATCCATCCACTCGCAATTTCATTATGCCCTTACACGAATTCTCTCATAATGAATGCATCAGGGAATCGAAAATTCAAGTTAGATCGCGTGGATTTTAAATAAACATCAAAAGAAATTGGAACGATGTCGACTTTGTAATAAAATTTTCTATGTCGATTCTCGTTTAGATTAAAATCGCTTGAAAACTTGAATTAAAAAAAGGATCTTCTTCTTCGATGTTTCTTAAAAATATACTTTTTTTAAGTAAAAACGTTTCTATTTAATTACTCTTTTTTATCTCTCTTTGTCTCTTTCACATCCTTATACAACTGTAGCAAAAATCCATTTACAATAATCACATCTCGAGATAGAAAATCTACTACACACATCACGATACACATAATATTACATTTGTACATAGATATCCACGGATGTAGAGGATCCTTTATCCTGATATTTGAAAGAACCATCGCAAAAACACTCTTATTCTCTACAAAATACTACTATCTTACCTTAAAGATAGGAGGACAAGATAAGCCGCGTTGTCAACTTCTCATCGCACATTTCCAATTAAAACACATACGTTTAACTCTTCTTCCGACATCAAAGATTTTTTCTCTGACCATTTTCACCGAATAAGATAACAGTGTGAAACGTTCTTCATAACAGGGACGGAGAGAATCTCGTTAATCCATTAAAAGACGGAGCAGTGTAAAACGACGAAGTTTACGAAGCTCACTTCCGATGACCGTTGAATAATAACGACGATCAAACCGCTTCCTGTTTGAAAACGCTTCATCACTAGGAATAATCTCGTTTTCTGTTCTGAGGAAAGAGGTCGCCGGAGAAAAAGCTCGAGGGTCGGGCTGTTTTACGATACTAAATGTACATCCGTCTGTTTTTCTTTCATTGTAAACGTCAGAAAATCCCTTGACCCACCCCGAGAAAAACGATGAAAAATAAGAAGAAGGAAAGGAAGAAACCATCCGCGATCATCGTGTTCCATCCGGATCAGTATGTTCGTAATTCCGGAGTTACGATCGTTCTTTCGTGGATTCCATGCGAAGAATGGAGAGGAGAATGGAGAAGTATATACCTCGGTGGTATAATGTCTTGTTACACACCTTGGTGTGATCCAAGGTTTGTTCTATTAAGCCGATAATTCCTAGTTACGCTTCGAGGTTAGATGTTTTCTGCCCTTTTTTTTTTCTTTTGTTTCTTTTTCCTTTTTTTTTTTTTGTTCCTTAGCTCGTTATCTCGCTGCAAATGAACAGTTTAGTTTCGAATAATTGTTAATTCTCGCCTATAAAGCATGATAAAAGATCTTTGTTGAGATTTCAAAGGGAAATGGTTTATTGCGAGGAGTTAATTAATTGTAGGGAAGGAAGAGGAGTTAGTTTATCACGTCTATTTTTATGGTATGGTAGTTAATTTGTTTTCTTCTTGTTTCTGCGTGTTTTCTGTATACAACTTTTGTTTATAAGTCTTGAGATACTTTTAATATTATTATATGAATAATTTATATCGATGAAAATGTTAATAAATTGAAAGGTATTTAGTTTTGTATAAATCTTAATTCTTGTGCCACCAATCTTATAATAGATTACTAGTACCTGTATATAAATCTCTAAAAGTGAAATAATAAATATCACTACTTTATTAAAAAATTATTCAAAGTATAATTTAATTAATTACTCGAATAAAAATTTATTTTTACGGTCGATTCAATCCTGATGCAAGATGAAAATATATCCTTGATGTTATTTTTATACGATAAGTCGAAACATTTCTCATCTTCTCTTTGAAACGCAATCGATACGGGACTATTTCCATTATCGTTGATGCCGCAAACCATAATTCAAGTAATGCGGTCTCATTACAGTTTCGTATGAGAAATTACAGCCAAGTTGTATCGCGTACGCGACGCACGTGTGATGTTTTACTTATAATCGAGTTTCGTAAATGTTTCACCGTCGATATGAAATTTCGTCTCATCGCGGCTTTGCATTATAATGAAAACGGAAACGCGGTCGAATAGCCGAAAGTTAAACGACTTTCATCGAGAGTTAAACCGACGTATCACGCGTAAACGTTGTTACGCGAAATACAAAACAAACGTTCTTCAGAAGTGAGAAACCTCGAAGAGACGCCAAATAAGAAATATTCGTATATTTACATAAATATTCTTCATAGAAATATTATAATTTACTTTATCATATCTATGAAAAATGTTCTTCACTTGTAACAGTAATATAATTATAAAGTAAATATTTGTTGGAAATATAATTAATCTCAGAACTACTTTCTACTTAATAATATTTCAAACTTACGAATAAAACATTCGTTATAATACATACGTAAATTAAATTATATTGTTAAATATTGATATTTTTATATTCTTTGAACATTTCGTGAAGATTAATCAAATAATAAAAAGTACAATATAAATTCTCTAGTAGAATGCGACTAGTTCTACTTTTTCCCGTGGAATCGAAAAAATGAAATTTAAAAAAACTTTGCATCGCTTCTTAAATACCACGACACGTTTCCACTTCGATTATTTCAACATTCTCAAATACAAAATCGCAAAATATCCTCAAGGATATAGCGCAAAACGAGCACCGTTTCTCAGCAACAAAATCAAACCAGCTATAATTAATTCGCATTTGCATGCTACGCGGACCCAAGATTATTTCATGGATAACTTTTCGAAAGCTCCTAGCAGCGTCAAAGTCTACAACCGCGTCTCGTATCAACTTCTGCTCCTCGGGATGGAAAACGGCTGTGTAATTCTTACTCGAGCACGCGCGTAACGTCCATTGTAAATTGCCAAGTTTAATTCATCGCGATACATTACCATAATGTCGCGATAAATATTAGCACAGTATTTAATTAAGAAGGGACCGAGGCGGCCGCCTGTACAATCATTCCCGCCAATCTTCGAATGGAATCGCCACGATCGTATTAACTTCCCCTTACGAAGAAGTTTCCCTCTTTCCACCTCTTCTGGTAACGCGTCCCCTTTTCCTTGTCCTATCTCGTGGCGAGGTGAAATATACGCGAATCCCAAATAAACTTTCCTTGGAAAAACGACGTTCCTCTATCATGGCTCGTGAGAACGGGTGGGTCGTTTACATTGGCTTTCCTAAGGCAATGGGGTATTATTCCGTTTCGGTCAATGGCGTAAAAAGAAAGGGACGGGAAGGGGAGGAAAAAGAAGGGAAACGGTAAACAACGAACTACTTATTTATTCGGAGTAAGGGGGAAAGGGAATTCGCGTGAGAGAATTTTGAGAATATTGTTATTTGAATTTATGGATAATTTGGATTATATGTTACTGTCAATCGTAGAAATATCTTACGTGTTTAAATATTTTTGTTATGTTTCATAAAACTTTATATAATGGATTACGAAGAGAGATGAGACCTCAAGCTTTCGTATCTTCTTGTTCTTTTAAATGTAAGTTTGTAGTAAAGGAAGATAGGAAATTTTTATAAAAATTCAAAAGAAATTTTAAATTTTATTCTACACAAATAAAATTTTCGAACAAGATAATAAATTTCCTTTTAAAATAAGATTAAACACTTTTGGGTGATTGATTTGTAAAAATTTCGTACTAGATTAGAATATCAAAGGATCATTCGTCTTGACAAGATGAATTAATTTTATATAATAATTTAAGTTGAAATACGAAAAATCATTATTCACGAAAAGCTCAAAGCCGAAACTCGGTGGAAAACAACGGTGGAAAAAAGTAGCAAGAACGGTCAAAATCCGGATTTCCACAGTTAAAAAACACTGGAACATGCATGTACCAACTAAGCTCGAGCACTCTCCTCACATATTCTTCAGCCAGACACATCCTTCCTAATTAGTACCCAAATTATCCTCGCCGTATCGTCCAAGTTGGTGCGCGTGGAGATAATCCAAATTTCTCGTGGATTTCTTCGTTGAAAACGTTTAACAGCGTTGAAATCAATTCATCGTGTATCGTTAACGCGGCCACGAATTGTCGTCTTGGAAATTCGAAACGCGCGACAATTTCGAAAAGCCGGTCGGTGAACCAGACCGAGTAATTGCTACGATTTAATGAACGCAGCGTGTTCTCTGGTCGAAGCTGTAAAGTCGTTTATATTTGCCCATCGAATAACGTCCACGAAGTTCCTCGCTTCGTATCCACTTCGCTGTTTTTAAGTTGCAATTCCACGATAAAGTTGCCTAGCTGTCAAGTGTCTACTAATTGGTGCAGCTGGCTCAAGTAGAAACGAACGTTGCTGCCCCCTTCGAATTGTCGACGATCGTTATATTATCGAACGGCCTGTTTCGAGTTTCAAAAACGAGGGAAGATTGCATTTTTTCTCTTCCTTTTTTTTTTCCTCCCCCTGCTTTGTTTCTTCCCTCCTGGTCGAGTTAATCGAGTTCTTCGACGCGGGGCAAGTAAACGAATCCTCTAATTTAACGAAATTTTATTTTTTTTCAATCTATCTTGAATTAGTATATTTAGATATATCGATTAATATTTACGACATATGAAGTATTAATAAATATTTTAATTGCCTTTAATTGTTTTCGTATTTTATTGTTATTGGAAAATTGAGATTATAGAAAAATCCACATTCTAACAATTTTATAAAAATCAAATATTCGTAAATTTCAAAAAATTATCAATTACCAGTAATGGACTAATGTGTGTCTTAATAAATTTATGAAGCATATATTTCTTTTCTTTCTTTTTTTCATAAATATCTCCACTTCGGGAAAAAGAAATAATTAAAAAAAAAAAAAAAAAAAGAAACTACAAAGCACAAAGCCCCTCATTAACCGAGTTAACAATGAAAGTTACACGATACTCGTTATCCAAAATTAGAAACAATATATTATTTCGACATAGCGAAGAGTTATCACGTAGCACAAAGAGGTGTTTGATAATTAAGTCGCAATTACTGCACCGTTAACTTCCTTTTGTTCGACGACAAATTTTAACGTCCATTTTTTCCCTCATCTTCCTCTCCTTCTTCTTTTTCTTCTTCTTTCCTTGTCACTTTCCAAGCGTAGAATAGCTTGATGAGCTCATCCGTTTACGATTATCGAGGAATCGAGGGCAATCGAACTGAATCAAAGTCTCTCCTCGTCTGCAGAAACGAAATCTGAATTGCTTGCTCTCCAATTTCCACTTGTCTCATGTAATTGGATTTTTATTCTGGATAACGGTCTTTCATAGAACAAAGACTCGAAAATATGAAAATCCTGGTGGAGTTCCAGTTATTACCTTGAATTATCAAAGCCGTACAATTTTGCAGCAAGCGAAATTAATAGAACTATTTCAAGGTTTTCGTAACTCCCGTCTTTATTCAGACGGTAGATCAGTTTAGTTGGAACAAAGAATAGAATTCAAGCTTTAGACAAAGGATAAAAATCTTTAATAAAATATAGAGATTCGTTTAATTAGGAAATTAACTCGAAATTTACGAAATAAGTGTAGATGAAATAGAAATTCTATCAAATGTAATATGTATAAATAATGTATAAATGTACAAATGTAATATAAATAAAATGCAATATTATATAAATATACGAAATTGATGTAATATCATTTTAAAAGCACTTTAGAAGCCATTTCAAAATTTATTAATAAATGTAACATCAATTCCAGTGAATGAACATCTAAGTAAAGTTCAGACTAGAAGCTTAATCAACTCAATCCTGTAACATAGTTATCTAATACTTCTAATAAGTTCAACTACACGTTTATATCCACTACGACCGATATAAAATATGCCATCATAAAATCTATAATTTATCTGCGTTATTTTGGACATCACGCATAAAATATACACAATACTACTCCTTTCTTATCGCCGATCTTATTTTGGCACACGTTCTGGTAGGTATGATATTAAAAATAGAATCATAACTTTTCCAAAGAAAAGGGGATTACTACCACAAGAATATTTTCATCAGAAATATAGACCATTTCTCGTGACACAAGAGAAGGACAGCAAAACAACTGTTTTGATCATTTTTTTATCTCGTATGAAAAAGATTCTTATTCTCAATATTAAAATAAAAAAGTTATATAATATTTTTCTTTTACTTATGATAAGTAAATATTGTATGTTTCCAGTCTAAAATATTTTTAAAAACCTTTCAAATTATATTTCGATTCTCACAATTACTATATTTTTTTCATTTCCACAAATATTTCCAAATTAAACGACTTAAGCGATCGAGAAATCATTTTCATAAAATTATCATCAGAATCGATAGATGGACGATTCGCACGAGAACTTTGCTCGGAACTTCGCTTCAAAACTAGCTCGATTCCGCGTTTGTGCCGTCGAAGCATATCGCAACTCTGGGAACTCGCAGATTCGCGACGGGGGAAAGGAACAAAAGCGAATTAGCGATTTCTATCGGCGCTTCTGCGATTGGAATGAGAACGTAGCAAAATCCAGGCCGCGGTTACGACAACCGGCCGTTCGCACGGCAGACATTGCCTCCTCTTTTTCTATTGTTATCCCACGAAACTTCGAGGATTATTAAGTTTAGTTGATTTCATCCGGACTCGAGTCGAAATTTAAATGATCGCGTGATCACTCTCGTGATTTTAAGAAATTTATTTATTTATTTTTGATATAATAATTTATAATTAAGATGTGGGCAAAATTCTTGTTACTTTTCATACTTTTTCAATGAATTAACGTTTTTAAGATAATTACAGATTGTTATTTTCATTGCTACTTTTACGATATATAATTTATATAATTTTTTGTTGCAAATAATGCAAATGAAGAAATTAGATATGGATCGGATTAAAGAAAATTTTTTAAAACATGCACAATTCACATAATAATCGTTATAAAAATGTTTGCCTTAAATTTGCATGTTTAAAATATAACCCATACAATTAAATAAATATCTATTTTAAATTAGTAAATTTAAATTATTTTAAATCAAATTTAATTACGCATTAATTATATCGTTATACCTGATAGGAATAATAAATTCAGTTAATATATTCTGAAATAAATCGATTTTAAAACAATCCTCTCCAAATGATCAGTCCAGCGTTTATAATGACAAATATTTAATATTAAATATTTCACGTAATTATTATTTGCGTATTTTAGTTTAAAAATGTTTATTAAAAATATTTTAATGCAACCAAAAAAAAAAATAAATGAATAATTTAAAAATAAAAATATTTTTGTAATAAAACGTATTAAAAATTACACATATTCGCTTTTATTGAAAGTCAATTTCAATCGATTCTAACGCCATTATCATCCCCCATTGTTCCATCGAATGAAACTCTGATTATAAAATTGCTAGGCTTCTACAATGATATATTTTACCAGAAATTTTCACAGATTCCGCCATTCATTCTTCTTTTTCATCGTTCAATCTAATCCTTCTATTTTTTTTCCATCTCTCTCTCCATTCGAGCTTTTTTCTCTTGCTACGATGCTCGACAAGCTAGGTTATTATGACGGCGTGCATGTCAAGTGTTACTTGACATTATTTTTTCGTTTTGTCGTATATTATACCGTTCAAACGCCGCCAGATATCCGTACGTTGAATCGGTACTTTTTTTATTATCCTCTTTTATTAATCCTTCTTACGATAAAGAACGAGTTGCAAAATTGATTTTCTTTAATTTGTTTTAATATTATTTTATTCAGGCTATAACATTATCCACTTATAGTATTATACCTAATAAATTTAGACTTATTTTATTTGATATAAAAAAATAACAATTTAAAATAATAAACTTTTTGGAATAATTATGGATCTATGGATAAATAATATAAAAAAACAATTTCAATTTCAAGAAAAATCTTTCATTTGTAAACCAATTCATGATTTGAAAACAATATCTTATTGAATAAAGTAGATAAATTTTATTATATTGATATATTCTCGAATAATGCTTATTGGCTTTCCCTCATTAATTTGTATTTTCAGAATCGATGGTTGAAATACTATAATTAATTTGTTATTCCATATTATTCATCTCATTATAGGCCGACGTAATTCTGATTCCACGATAAATCGAATTAGTTTTTCTTCGTTCCCTGGTGATTTTTATTCAGCCATTAGGGTGTAACCACCGTTGAATACCCGTACTGATCACCGACTCGGTTCATTTCCTCTTTACTTTTTTTTCCTATTTTACAATTCTGATTTGCTTACTATTAGCACAGATATATTTCTTTCTTCCTTTTCTTCTTTGTGCCAATTACATTTTCATTGTATCATCAATTTCTATATTGCGAATAGAATCAATAATTAACAAATTATAATCGATATTATATTAAATAAATATTTGGAGTATTTGAAGAAATTTATTTGAATATTCTATAATTTTCTATAATTTTAGTTTTTTATTTTTATTTATAGAAATATATTTCTAAGGAGTATGAAAAATGTATCATTATATTATTTATAATAATCAATACAAAGATTAAAATAAATTAACAAATAAAAATAATTTATGTATGTCTTTTTGATATATGATAAAAAGTTGTCCACATCAACATCACAAATTAACAAATATTACACATTTCTGTTCAAATATTCACAGCAAATGTAATATGCTTAATTAAAATAGATTTGAATTATTATTACACAACTTATTAGCACAAATATTACCAAATTAATGATGATTACCAAATTATGGTCGCTCTTCGTATCTTCGTCGCTCTAATTATTGTTTTTATGTGTTACCAACACATCAATAGTAATGCAAGCCAAATTTAATTACTTTTCGCAATCAATAATCATATGCACATATAATATACACAAATGAATGTGTAATAATATATTTCTTTCAAACTATTATTGAATAAAGATAAATCTCCGATTCAAAAAATTTGATTTTAGCTAAATATTGAAACAAAAACTATCGAAATGGAATAAAATTCCAGGTCCACCAAAATCACAAAGGATTAATACTTAAAAAAAAAAAAAAATCACTGCTTGCATAGCAGATAGATTTATCTATTGCATCATTTTATCGTTAAAATCTATTCTTTTTGAAATTATTCAATTTTTATTCAACAAATTTTTTCTATTATACAATAATATTAAATAATTGTTCAAACACTTATAATGTACATTTCGATAAACGTCAAAACCACATGTGCATATACGACACGAACCGAGAAAAGTAATCTCCAAAAAATAAACAGCATGATGTAACAAACGATTCGAATCAACGGGGTAAGATCGTCCCCCTTTTTTATCTCTGAATTCGATCCCGATGGAAAGTAATGGCGAAAATGAATAAGGGAACGTTGAACAATGAAGAGAGGTTGTCCCCTTCGCCGGCACCTATTTGCCAGATTGTGCAGCTTTTGTCCACTCGAATCAGTCGGCTAACAAGTTTCTCCTCCCTTATCCATTCGCGCAGTCGAGTTGCAAAAAAAAAAAAAAAGGAAGAAAAAAAAACAGATTTAACGTTCGACTCTCGAATAAAAAGTCGTTCCTCTATCGATTACGAACCAAAGCAAAGAAAGAACGTTTCAGGGAAAAGAAGAAGAAGGAATAAAAAAATAGAAAAGAAAAGATGAAAGAGAGGGGAGGGAAAGTAGAAGAGGTGGAGAAATAAAACGAATGAAAATGAACGGGAAGAAGAAGAAGAAGAAGAAGAAGAAGAAGAAGAAGAAGAAGAAGAAGAAGAAGAACGAAGCCTTTCATGACCGATGGAATTCGTTAAAATGGAAAGGTAAAATGGAGGTGGTGGTACGGCATGAAAACGCGAGTTGAAAATATCGTGTCAATATTTGCGAGAAACGTTGGCGAAAAAGGCCCGTTCCGATGGAAGATGACGTCGGATTTCTTGCCTCGCCACGAGAATTTAATATCGGACGTCCTAGTTCCTCGAACTAAGACCGAAGAAACCGCCACACTTCGCCTTAGGGATTACTCGGCCATATGCGTAAGATTTCTTTGTAACGAAAGGGAGGCAAAGGTAGTTTAGGGAACGGCTTGACGCTCGTTCATGGAACGAGGGGCGAAAAACCCTTTAGAACAGCGCGACCTACGCTGTTCTTATTATGGTAAATAAGATAGGTATTTTATTTCGTGAGATGTCGTGATACGTTTTAGATATTGGAAACATTTTCTGGTGATTTTAATTCGGGAAGAAATCTAGAAATTTTGGCTCGTTGTTATTGTGAATAAAATTGTGGAAAAAATGAAAGAGAATGTATAATATACATAAGTCGTTTTATATTTCGTTTGCTAATGTGCTATTTAATGATTGCTTTAAGTTAAATTTATCGGTATTAATTCTTTATGGCTCTTGTACAATTTTCAAGATGGATTTTTCTTCCAGATATTATAATAATATAAATTAAAGGAAAAAATGAGATGTGTAACCTCATTTCTAGTGTGTTTGTCTATGTTCAAATAAATCCGAAAAATGTAACAATGTAATTGTCTTAAATTACTCTATTCTTATTATACTTAGTCACGAAAGGATTGATTAACATAATACGTGTAATAAATTCTCTTGACTTTGAATTTTATATTTTTAAATGCTTAATAAAATTATTAATAACGTTTCATTATTTTCGAGCCATCAAATGTTAATTAATCGCTATTAATTTCTCCTTGAGGAAAACTGGCAAAAAATATCTCTCTCTCTCAGCTTTTAATAATCCTCGAATTACATTTCAACGTTATACAAATTCATTCACTTGCATGCCTCATATTTAAAACGTAATTTCGTCTGGTCGTCGATCAATTTCCAATTTTAAATTTCTCTTTAACAAGTATCCGTATATTTTTAAGCAATTAAATTAATTAATCGAATAAAGATTCTGGATAAATCTAAATCCACGAATACTTTGTATTCGTAAATGTAAAGATTATAGATTTCCAGAATTCTTAAAACTTTCCAGAATACAAATAATAAATCTACAACTTTAATTAATATACATATACATAGTATATTACATTTTATTCAATATGATACTTTCATGTAACAATAAACGTTTGATATGATGAAAATAAAAATATAGAAATATAAAGAAAAAGCACTTCATTGGAAAATGATGTACAATTAATACTTTAATACGCGCTTACTTGACAATTTGACATCATATCGATGAAACTGTTCCGATCTCGTCCGCGTGAAAAAGCGAGACAGATATATTATTTCCCCTTGTTTAAACCGCGAACGAAACGAGATCCAAATTCCGCTGATTACGACGTTGGGGAAAGTTTTCGCGGAACAAATCGTCGAGATGAAAACGTTTTAAAATTGGAGTACGCGTGTAAAAAAAAAAAGAAAAAAAAAACACGGAACGAACGAGAAACGAATCCCATACATATTTGTACACACAGACACACACACATTCATCCACACGCTCGTTACAAATTCCCACCCCAACCCCTCTCCCCCAATTATTTTTAATTACTCCCTCTTCCTTGTTTTCCTTCCCATTTTCTTTCTTTTCTTTTTTTTTTTTAACAAATTTCCATTCCTCCTTATCCATCCCTTTCCAATCTCTCACCTGGCCTATGGTAATTTCTTCCTGTGAACAGTGGTGGCGCGCCGAAACCAAACTGGCCTTAAAACGGCCAATTAAAACGAATAAACGAATTCCTATTAGAATGTAGTAATTAAAACCGCGTGTGGCAGAAACACGGGTCGGGGTTGCGCGGTGTTGTCAGCCGGCTAACGAGTTTCCTTACTTTTCTTATTACGCCACTATCTAATTTCCCCGCGCATTGCAATCTTCCACGCCGATTTTCTCACGTAACGTAAAACGGCGTCGCGTTCAGATCCCGCCATGGTGGCGAGTCAGCGACTCTCCCCGTGGGAATTTTCGGTCGGACAGGTTTACGGTAATAAACGGGGACGATTGTTTCGAAAAGTGAGGATGCTATGCGTGATAATAATAATAATAATTCGTCGCGCAAGCCCGTGATTTATATTTAGGGATTATTAACAACTTTCTGTTTCTTGTTAAGATTTAAGAAGTGACAAATTCGAGGTGTTTATGATGGCTTATCTTCTCTCAGATACGTTTGATTTTTAAGTTGGAATTATTCTAAAAGAGGTTAAAATTTGTCGAGGAAAATCAGAATCTTTGTATAATGGTTTGAAAGTATTTGTAATGATGCTTTTGAAGTCTCGTAGCGTGCCTGAGAAAGTTAAAGAGAAGGTATTCTATTTGGAAAAATCGATTTTCTTTTTTTTGCTCTTGCTATTATTGTTTTTCCTTCGCTATTGAAGGAAATATTGGAGAATTTGAAGATATAAGTTACATGTAGTATATGTAATTTACAAAAATTAACAATATTTAAAAATTGGATCCAATAACAAGAATAAACAAGAGTCACAAGAAGTAAAATAAAATCAAACAAAATATAAATAGTAAATTCACCATGTAATGTTATAAAAATTTTAAAATATATTCTGAATTTAATTCTCTGAGAATAATCCTTATATTTTTATATCATAAAAGTATATAACTACGTACAACAATGAGCGATTTAAAACGAGTAATATCTATATTTATATCATTAAAGAGATAAAATCATAAATGTAAGATTAAACTAATAACGAAGAAAAATAATAATCCAGACACGTGATTAAAAGAATCTTTAGATAGTTCATGAACGACGTGATTGCAAGGGAAAGAATGGAAAGAACGCAATAGCTACGTCCGCAGAATAGCTACGTCATGGTGACGGTAATTGTGCCAATACCCTTTCATCGAATCCCTAAAGATCGTACCAATTCGGAAGATTACCTCCGACATCTCGAACTTCAATCCTCCGTGGAATCACTTTCTGCCTTGAAGAATGAGAACGCCGGTAGGAACAGTATTTGATTACGTGGGAATCGAACACATTGCATGCGTCTTGTTCATTTTGTTTCATGCGATCATCTATGTCGATGAAATCTTTCGAGAGAAAATAACGATTTAATATCCATCGTTGTTTGAGATTGAACATAAAGAAAAATTTATGTTACTATATACTATGGACTGATATGAAAATAAGAAAAAATTAGATTGAGAAATTTTGTGCAAATATATATAGTTTGCATGTTACGTATGTTTTGCATATTTTATATGCAAATGACATAATCATGTTCGAATGCAATCGAAAAATTAGAATATTTGTTTGATTAATCTTGAATTAGTTAAATAAGTTTAATTTATTTAAATATTATTAAACAGTTTTTAAATCAATTTATTTTTAATTTTTAATATATTGTAAGCAATATTTTATCAAATTTTAACGTATCAATAAAAGTTTCATCGAATTTCGTCGAATAGAATTTGTTCGATCAATTCTTAATCGAATAAAATATCGTTACAGAATCGATTCTACAAGTTTTCGTTTCGTACACTCATTTATCCCGATCACCAACCCCTTTAAATCCTAGGAATTTAAGGATTAAGTATAGTAGAAATAACAGTGGAGGTATCTATACTGCCAATCCACAAGCGATATGAAACAGGATGTTACGTGTATGGTAAGTAACTTTGATCTTTAGTAGTAGAACCCAGTATGATCATTGACGGTACTGCAGTTGTTTCACAAACTTGTTGGTATTTCAGTCTTCAATCGATGAGAATTTTTTTCTCAAACTTTTATTACTTAAACTTAAAACTATTTTTCTTAAAATTTTATTCCTCGTACAATCTTTATCTTGTAATAATTATTTGGTAATTTCTTCAATAATAAACTAGGAAATTTTTATGGAAAATTTTTCTGCACCAACCTGCAGAAGTACTACCAATAGTTCCTAGTACCGATTATTCTCACTAGATGGTGCTGCTATTCACAATCATCGTTTTATAAAACAAATTATTTTCAATAATTGCATTTAAATGCAAAAGTAATAAGAAAAAAATTTCTCTCAAAAAACTCGTTTTAGAAAAATAATTAAAAAATTATTTGAATAATCTTCTTTATAAAGTAAGTAGAACGAAATAAAGAAAGAGAAGTTTGTCGAGATATTAGTTTGTCGAAATTTATGATAGTCTATTAATACTATTCTAGGTCATACCATTTTCGTGTACTAGATTTTCCTACATTACTGCGTACAGATTCTGATTAATTTTACGAGCATGATTACGCATAACTAACAATCCGCTTATTCTGTAGGAATTGGACGGTAGTTTACTTGCCTTAACAACCCTAGTTATGATAATGTCAGTACTAATTATGGCATATTGTGCGAACCAAATTAATCCAATAGTAACTGCAAATAACAGCAGAAGCTTTGTCTTTTTCATCAATTTCTTGATTCATACGTAGAAAAAAATTTTATCTAATTAACTTTAAACCAATCCTTTTTACAATTTCGAATAATATTTGACAAAAGCTATATTTTTAATTAATTTTTAAAAATCCATAGAACCAAAAATTATAAATGAATAAAATTGCAATATTTTATGAATAATTTCGATCACCATTATTATTCTAATTTGCTCAATTAGAAGAACCCATTGCCTTTTGTAATCACAATTTACTGATCTTATTACGTTATCATTTTTACCAACACCTGGTAATATCGACAATTTTAAATTAGAATATATATACTGATCATTTGAATTTGGACGCAACTCGTTCATTCAAATACTTTCATTTAAAAAATAAATAAATATAATAATCATAAAAATTCTAAATATAAACTAAATATCAGCAACAATATGTGATATCAAATCACAAGGAATAAAAGAGATAAATTAAATAAAATTAAAAATATTTTACCATATTAAACTACAACCAATTGATCAAGAAAAAAATCCGTTTAAATAACCACAGACAATTAAAGATAACCGCAGCAAACAACTGTATTCGTCGAATCCATTATCATCGATTCCCTTAATAATCACCCTGATAGGTATCACGAAACCCGTACAGATTTCCTTTCGTAAAAGCAGAGAATTACAGGAAATTCCGTATCGATATCAAATTGTTCGATGCACCTAGAACTTATTGGTTTGTAGTTGTAACCAACTACAAACCATCGTTTCTCGTGCACATAGATAGCAAGACCGGTCTAGAAAAAAAAGGGAGTGAGAAAGAGAGGAAGAGGGTGATCCGCGTGGCGCGATAATTTAAAAAGCGTAATAAATTGACACGTACGTAGGAATAAGCCGGCACGAGAAGGGGCTTATAACTTCGGCCAAGCGCATCGGCAGTGCTCGATAAAGTCGGTTAAAAAAAGGGGTTTAAAGGGCCACGGAAAACGAGGTGAAACGATCGTGTCGACGGAAAAATGAGCGAGAAAGACTATGCAGATGGGACTATGCAGTTGTCGGAAGCGTCAGCTGGAGTTTCGAATGGAAACGGTTAGGGTGGGATTCGCCCGTGAATAGATCTTGGATATACAGGGTGTTAATATATATTCGTGATGCATTTTACTCTATTTATTCTGGAGGAATACGGAACAACAATCACACAAAAGTTGGTACACATAAAAATAATGCATCAAAGATTTATCGATCAAGTATTAAATTTACGAGATAATTTCATCTTCGTTCCTCCGTTCCATCTCATTTTGTTCAGAACGAACTTCAATTCTTCAACTTGTAACTTAATTATAAATAAATAATAACTTCAATTCTTCAACTTGTAACTTAATTATAAATAAATACTTTTCTATATCGAGTTTTCAGATCTTCCAAAATTGTTCCATAAATATAATGACACCCTGTATAGAGTGCAGGTATGATGGCGCTGGCGGATGGCGCGGGCCGGAAGGAGGGAGTCCGGCGGATACGAACTCGGATAGCGGAACAGTGGCTCAGTTTGTTTTCGTTGGTCCTTGTGGAAGGTTCGTAGTGGTCGAATTTTCGTACCAAAATTAGCCGGCTCGGTACAGTTCTCTATCTCCTTCCTCCCGATATACAATCGTTGTCAAATTTTCAAAGAATCCCCGACGAGTAACGAGAGTTACTTAGTGTCGACACCGCGTGTAAATGTCGTGATATGAACGAAGATCAATTGGCCAACTTAGAAAAGATTGTCGTGAGTAAAGTGTCAAGTGCGAGCGGACCATGAATACGATGACACGATGCTGGTTTCTCTGCAGTCTGTTTCTGCTGGGATGCGTTCAAGGTCGGTGCGCAACCCTTTTATTTATACCCAATTAATCAGACTCGATTTGTCAAATACGATCTCGAACTTCACTCATCGATACCTAAGACCAGTTTATCGTAACGCATCCAAATGGAACAAATGCATAATTGATGAATATGATACAATGTTCATGTCTAATTTCGCGGTGTTTGAATAGAAAGGACCGCAGGTGGCCAATACAGTTGCCCAGAGATACGAAATTGTTTCCGGTTGCGTTGCTAGTTTCCGTGGGGGTCTTTTTACCAGTAGTTGTTTATGCACACACGCGGCACGGCCACGTGCTTTATTTCCTCGCGACGAACGAAGTCGAACGCTATGCCCCTTTTTTTCTCCCTTTCGTTTCCGTTTTCCCCGTCGAATGATACGTTTGCACGCCTGAACGAGTTTCGAAGCTTTCGACGAGTCTGTTTGAAAAAGTTTGCGAACCGCCGCGCAATAGAACGAGCAAAATTCCTGCATTCTGCGACACCACGACCGTATCCTTGGCACACATCGTTCCACCGAGCTTTGCCACGTTGCTTTCGAAGCTATTTTTAAGCGGACCCACAGTTCACCGATCCGAGTGTGCCAGTCCTCCTCCTCTCTGTTCATCGCGTCGTCGTGGCGTCGTTTTCGGCCCGCGTTTCGCATTCGAAACAGCGATGCTCTCATGGCTCTCGCGCCCTCAATTCCACCACTAAGGCGATCTAATTTGATCGCTTTTGGAAATAGAAACCGGAATGCGAAAAGGGAAAGCACGTAGGACATTTTCTTCGTCTTGTTTTTCATCCTCGAACCTCGTTTCTTCGGAAATTTTCAATGAGAGATTTTTCGTTTCGTATATTTTTAGATTTTGCTAATTGTTTATTAGCTCGATCGAATTTTTCTTCTTGTTGACTCCTCAATTAATATATTTCTCACTGGAAAAGGAATTTTAGTACACGTTTAATTAGAACCGTAATCAAGCGACACGGTTAAAGAGATATCGATGGATAAAAATAGATGAGTATAAGCTTGAAATTTTTCGCTATAATTATCGAACTCGTTTTTATACTTTCGTTTTATTCGATTCGGAACGAATTCGAAGATAATTTTTGATTTCTTGAACAGATTGATGGTAGAAAAACATTTTAAAAAAAGGAACCGCTTTTTTCATAAATACGAGATTCTCCATGCAGATTCTTATTAACCGTCATTTTACTTATTCAATGCTTTTTCTCCCTTTTCTCTCTTCCCTATATACCTACAATTTAACTTTATCATTGGAAGGGTGCAAAGTGTGCGGAAGTGGAGCGCTGTCCGTATTTCTTTTCCTTTCTTTCTTTTTTTTTTTTCTTTCCTTAGAATCGTTCCCCTTTATGCGGGGTTTCCATTCATCGTGAATCACGTGCTGATAGACACGACCGCTCGAGGGCTCGTGCACGGTAAAGCATTGATTTGGAACGATCCTCTTTAAAAATGACACAATGCGTATTTTAAATTGGAAAATGATCATTATATACGTCGAGTTATTTATTTAAAACCTTCTCCGCATCTTCTTTGTGGAATTCTTCAGATAACTTTTGAATTTATATCTGGAGCAAGATTTCATTCTTGAGTTTCTTATTAATCTCTTAAGTATTTGATTCGACGAGCGATTGTTCTATAACGAGGTGGAAACTTCAATTACTTAGAATTTTTCGAGATTTTTTTTTTGAGAGGCTAGAACAGTGAAATAATTGCAGACATAAAGGATCTAGGTTAGATTACTAAGGATCTAGTTAGAAAACTTATGAATGAAATGAATTTTTTTTTTGATGATAGAAATAGAATAGGGTTAAGAAGATTTTTAGCTTTTGAGAATATCTTTGTAATGTAATAATGCGAAATGCAATTCTAATTGCGTTTTGTATATTAATGCCATATGATATTGAAACAGTTAAATATCGTATACAAAGATACATCACTTTGGAATTACTTTGTTTATTAGTTTACCAGTAGGAACTTTGGTGTTACAAAGTTATTAGATTCAAGTCACTGTTAATCGCTTTTGAAGTACGTGTCGCCATTGTTTTACTAAGTGCACGTAAACGCGTAATTTACACGTCCAGCAACAGCAACTAGATTAAACACTTCCTTGAAATGCAAATTGACCTATTGTCTAAGGATTTTAGAAATTTGAATTTATAAAAAAATTATTTCCTTATTGAATGTATAATTACTTGTAATTATGAAGAATAAATAGTCAATTGATAGAGTAATTAAAAGTTACGATGATATTATAATTATATCATTGATAAAAAAGAAACGGAAAAAACTTTGTTAAATTAATCATTATAATTTTTGATTAAATTTAAATTTACTTCAATTTCGTTTTGCATTGTTTCTTCTTACATCAAAGGTAACATTATACAGTTAATATAATACTGGATAGTAGACGGTGCCAACTGGCATGTGTAATGTAAAATTATATGTTCAACTGTCAGACATTTAAAATAAATGAATATAAACGAACTTGGTTATTTTTAAGTATTCATCGAAAATTTTTAGAACTTGTGTCATTGATGAATCGATGATTGAAATTGGTTCATAAGCTATTAACTATATTTGCAAACTATTAAATTTTATGTAAATCTTATAAATTACTTCTATTTTTATTATTTTTCTCGTATTCTTCAATTACGATAGGTTTCTTTCCATTCTTCTTTCTTTCGATTGTTTATTGAAATTAAAATAAAATTTATTCAATAGAATAATACAATTTTGATGAATTAAATAAAATGAAGTTTATTACACTTTGAATATTTTGTGATTTTTTGCATTTAAATTTTGCATTAATATCAAATTAACAGATTAATATTATAAGCCTATGTATAATTCAATTTGTTGAAGAACCTTGGCGTCAAAGCGAATGTAAAATAACAATTAAATCAATTATATTTTCTAAGAAATACTCTTACAATTTTTAACTTTAACTGTTATTTGTTAAATTTATTTAATCCTTCATTTAATTAATCCCTCTGTGCTGCAGGAAAGATAAAAATAAAGAAAAATTGTATCTATCAAAATATATTCGATAGAAATCAATTTTCATTGAATAAAATCGTTCGAGAATTTAAAAAAAAAAAAAAAAACCTTTGAAGTCGCGGTACTCCATATAACATACAAATATTTTATAATTAATAAAATCAGTTTTAAAGCGAAATTTTCCATTCAATTGTATATTCGTAATTACGTTTTAATTTTATTATTATAACGAAAAAAGTGCATACGTTAATTCGTGTCACAACTGAGGTATTGTACGCGTTACCGCATTTATTGGAGATGATCACCTTTAATAGAAGCGGAGGAATTTTAAATTACACCATGGCCGTTACGTCGCAGCATTGAAACTGTCCTGTGTGTCACTGGATCACTGTGTGCCTGTCCTCGATTCTATTGCGATTTTCCGGCAGAAAATTTATTATATTACGTTTAATAGAGCACAAGTTGTTTAGAAACATTGCATTCGACCAGCCGAATAAACTTAATTAATATATATTTTTCTTATATTATTGTATTACCCTTCTTAATCTTCATTCCGCTGAAATGAGATCCCCCAAGTTCTTTGTCGAGGGAATTCCTTAAGCTGCATTGGTTTATCGTTTAGGAAACAATTTGTGTCATTTACAAACTTTCCGTATTGCTGGCCATTTATTCGATTAAGATTCGATTATAAATTTTGAAATTTTCCTTGTAAATGTAAATTTAACGAGTATTCGACAATGATTGAATCAGGAATATCGGATAAGCTATGGAAATATGAATATTTTTTTTTTCAAAAATGGGAAATTTTTGAAAATATCTCGAAACTTTCAGATTTCCCAATAATGTTCGGGATTCTTGAGAATATTTGGGATTTCTTAGAATGTTCTTAGAATTTAGAATCCCGGACATTGCTGACAATCCTGAAATTTTTTGGAATCAGGACGCGTTCCCGAAACTTTCGAATTTTCCAATAATGTCCAAAATTCTCTGGAATGGTGTTAAAATTTAGATTCTCGATATTCTCAGGAATCTCGACATTTTCCAGAATCAGGACGAATTTCCTGGAAAACTTTCGTAATGTGGAAAAAACAATCTTAGAATTCAATATTAACAAATTTATTTCGAATTCTCGCGCATTCTCAGTTTCCAATACTTGAAATTTAGAAATTTTTCTGGATCCTAACCCGATCAATGCCTTGCTCGAGTATCTACCCTACCACATATCCCTTTTTCAATACTCTCAGCACGAAGAATAGGAATAAAAGGAAAGGATCGTTCTTTCCACCCACTCTCGTAAATCGATCCTCCGCAGTCCACCACCAACCACCTTTTTCTTTTTTTTCTTTCTTTCCTTCCTCGTCTTTTCTACTGTTCTTTTTCGCTATTCTTCAGAATGCTGGCAACTCGTGATAAAAAACGTCACCATACCGTCGATGGTGAAAGCGAACGACACCGATCATGTGATCCTGGATTGCGATTATGATCTCGAGGACACGCCGAGCAAAGGATTAGTCGTGAAATGGTTCTTTAACGCGGATGAAGTGGCCTATCAATGGATATACGGTAGGAAACCTCTGGCCGGCGATGTATTGTCGAACTATGTCGAACTGAACTACCCTGCCAGCGACGATCCGTACACAATGTTTCGAGCTATAAAATTAAATAACCCCGATATCGAACTTAGCGGAGAGTACAGGTGCGTCATATCCACGTTTGCGGACGAGAAATCCGCTAGCGGATCCATGATCGTATACTGTGAGTATATTCTGCCTCCAATTTAACTGAATAATTAATTTTTAACGCCAATACCGAATAAAATGTTCAATTTTTTATTAGAGTGGTTATTAACATTGATAATTTTCTTCTTCTTTACTTTTTTTTCTTCGTTCTCGTTTTTTTTATGCTTGTGCATGTTTTTGATTTGTATACCAATTGTGGAAATTGGAGTAATATAAAATATTGATAATTAAATTTGTGTTAAAAATTGTGTTCAGAAGGCAAAAGTATTTTTCATTGCATTCATTGAGTGAAAGTTTAAAGATAATAAAAATTGAAATTTATTATATCTCGTATTAAATAAATTAATAAATTCGTTTGTTCCAGCAACAGAGAAAAAGTTCGATCTTATATATACAAAGAAAACTATAGATGATAAGGATGGGGTGGAGATAACATGCATGGCGGAAGGACTATATCCACAACCTACTCTTAACATATCCATCGAGTAAGTACTTACTTCCAACAAGCTTTCTAACAAATTACTCTATTTTCTAGATATTTTTAAATCTTGATAAAAAACTTCTCTTCCATTGTTAATGAATTACTTGTTTGTACACGAAATGTTATATGATGTTATAATTTTAGTTTAGAAAGATTATTAATTAAGATTCTAATCAATTCTTAACTTAAATATACATTTATTTATTTTTTAAAACTCGTTTAAATATAAAAGAATGAAAATTATTTACAATATTTTGTATATTCCAATCTTTTTGATAAATAAATAATATATATTAGAGGATAAATTTTACAATATGATAAAATATTAAATTTAATATTTAACTTCATAATAAAATAAAAAAAAGTCAACTTCTATTGTTTAATATTTTCTAGAAAAAATATTTTATCACATTACTTAATAACGAAAATTGGTATGCATGGAAAATTTATAAATGATAAAAATAAAGTAAAAAAATAAGTATTTTCTTATCTTAACACAAGAAACTTTTTAACGATAACAAAGAAAATTGTCAGATTATAATAATAAGCTCGAAATACATGGAAGCATTATATATAGGAACAAAGCAAAAGTTAAATTGTATTAAATAAATATCGTCATTATTTTGAATATTCTTTGAAATTTTCAACCTTCGAAATAAAATATCGATTATTATAATTATTCTATCTTTTGGATAACATTGGAATATGTTTAAGTTATATATATAAGGTAATACGCAATATGTTTTTTTTAACTTTAATTTTAAATTACGCGTCATTTTGTTCCTTCACAATTATATATAATAACAACTTTCAACTTTTATTCTCTTTCAAATTCGATAAATTCTACGTAATTTCAAACTGTATATATTTTTTCAACTTAGAACTTTTTTAATATTTAAAATTTGAGACAAACTGAAAATGAAATTTTATTATGATTTCCCAAATTTTTAAATTCTCTTTTCAATTAAAACTTTTTGCTCAAAAAATCTTTACTTTCAAAACTTTTTTCCTAAATTTCAACCATTTCAATAATAAAAATTTCCATTTCAAAATCAACAAAAGAGAACCATTTCAACTGTACAAATTCACATACTTTTCATTTTCTACAATGATCAAACATTATTATAGACGTATTTCCCAATTTCAAGGTAAAATTACACACGCGTCTTCGAAATAACATTACCATGCTAATGCTCGTTCAGCCGACGTATTGCATGATATTTCAAGTTGGAACTTGGCCGTGATAATTTTGCAAGTTTCGCTTCCATTACAGGGGTGTCCCGGAAAATCAAACGTTCGATATTATACAGCGTGTCGATGGACTGTACGACGTCTTATCACGAACGACCTTTCTGGACGAAGAGTTACCGGATATAACAACTATCTCATGCTTGCTCCATATACCAGAGGCGAACTACAACGTTTCCCACGAAACCGTCTACTATCCCAGTTAGTATAAATGTATTTTAATCTATCCTATCCACAATTAGCCGCAAAAGTCTTTAGTGCATTATCTTATGAGAAATTTCACCTAATTCGGGAATTATTGTTCCAATAAAAATTATTGTGCAGGGTGAATTTTAGATTTTTTTTAAAAGAAAAGAATTCTGTCTAAAAATCTTGTCAAAAAATTTTCATCTTTTAATTTTTATTGAACTTTTTTATTTCTATTCTCCTATTTTTTATTCATTCTTTTATTTTTTTTACAAAAAACAAAAATAATAGATCTGAACATTTTATATATTCGAAGTTTTATTGTTTTCTTCAAAATGATATTTTTATATTTTTATATGATTATTATATGTATTTGATAATACATTTTGTTAATTGAATACACATAGAATGCGTGAAGACTTTTGATTGCATCTTCGTTTTTCTATTTCTCTATCTTCCTCTGTTGTACGTTGTATCGAAAGTGTTTTACTTTTGATCTCTTCATATTACAGTTATAAGGAAGGATTAGAGGAAAAAAAGAAAAGAAAAAGGAATAGCTCGTTATTAAAGTTGGGATTAAAAAGAAAATGCAGCTCACGAATTAACGATGTTTTATTTTCCTAACTCTTGGATATCGATTGATGTTAACCCTTTAACGGGACTTGATTTACTCGTGTTTCGTGATGTAAATATTTACCAGGTAGAGTTGTTTGCTTTTATAACCTGGATAAATTTGCTTGGTGGTTTTAAATTGCTTTAGTTTAACCTTGCTTTCAAATTTTTCGAAATTATACTTGAGATGAATATGTGATAATTTATAAAAGAAAGATATAAAGTTAGAAATTATTAATTTTTCTCTTTTATTTTTTTTTTTTTTTTGCAAAACTTCACTTTTCAAATAGATCAAATAGATTGATATTAATATCATCTTTTAAAAGAAATTTTTTTAAGAATGATTTAAAAAATTTTAGTGAGTAATTATTTATAAATATAAATAAAGATATGATAAACGAAGCTTTTCTAACAATTTGTAGCTAAAAATAATTACAGAGCTTCTACTATCAACTTCCTGCAACAACTTTCTCTGAAGTAAGTACTGGAAAGCTTTGCTAATAAAAATGTGATATTAATTTATAAATGTATTGAATGTATAATATAACTCTTGTCAATGTATGTAACATTTAAATATATCTGAATTAAATCGAATTGCCTTGGCTCGTGTATAATTGTAAGTGTATATATGTCTCTGTTCTGTACAACAAGCAATAAGCACCAATGCAATAAATTAAATATGATCGATTGAAAAATAAACAAAATAACTCATTGATCATCTGAATATTTCATATATACATATTTTATTTAACATATATATTCTGCAAATATCCAGAAATAAAATTATACATATATTTTAATATTTATTACTATATTTATTATATTTATAATTATTATTTATATTTATTAATATTTATCATTTTCATTTTCAAACAATCACATATCCACATTTTGTAACTTCATCATATAATTTATAAACAAATCTATCACATAAAATCATAGTTTATCCTTTTCTTACTTTCATTTTCCTTCATTCTTCAATCTTTCTTTTTAATTTGCTTCTCAAAATTAAATTTCAAAATAAATCAATCAATTTAGAGACATAAAAATTTAAAAATATCTCTGTACTTTTTCCTAACAAAGAAAGCATTCATACAAAGACACTATCAAACCAATAAACTAATTAATTAATGAACTAAAATCATAATTGGCTGCTTCTGTTTCTAACACCTTAACTACATTGATAGAGGGATATATGCTTACTACTTGATGGACGCGATATGTGGTGTTTATTGTGCAGGGCCGCCTACTACTTCAACTACTACAACGAAGCTGCTGCACAAAATGGAGACCCAAACGTTAAACGACTCAGAGCCTGGCAATGGTGGTGGTAAGGCTTGTAAATTTCTCTTCTTATTCGCATCACCACCATAAGCCATTATTTATAAAAATTGGAAACTTTGACAAGATCGATGCTATTGTTTTTCTTGCATACAGGATTCCAAATTCCAGAATTTGCTGATAAACATTTGAAAACTGCTTTAAACACTCTTTAAATGATCTGATTTCTTTGATTTTTCTATCTTTTCTATCTCGGTTCAAGGCTGGACGATTCGAATTTAAAAGGGATTCACGTGTATCGACCGAAACTATTTGTTTATTCAATGTAAAATTCTAAAATTAATAAAACATTGAAAAATTCTAAAAATAATACAATGAATTTTCAAAGTGAGAATTCGAGAATCAATAAAAAATAAATTTATTTTATTTTTGTATTTAAATTGAAGTAATTCTCTTTTTTAATATTTATTATAACTATTTAATATATTTTCGTAATTTAATAATCGTATATCAAAGAGATTCTATCAAATAAGACGAAAATTTTTATTTTCGAAAAAAATTTCATTATAAAATTCAAATTATATGTAAAAAATATAATTATACATTTCAGTCATGCAAAATCACGAAAGAAACTTTGATTTTTCATTTAAAAAAAATATAAAAAGATATTAAAGATTTGCTCGTCAAAACCTATTCAAAACATAGAGGAAAGTATACCATTGAAGTCACTTTTTGAATTATCTCAATATTTCAATCGGCTGCCGAGATATAAGGATTCAAAGTAGCTTTAAAGTGTGAAATTTATGAATGGATCCGCGACCCAGTGACCTACATTTCTTCCTGGAAATGCCTACTACTTCCAGGAATCGCGTCTGTCATTCGTCTGGAGTTTGGGATAGGTTAGTGAGACGAGGTGCGAGCGAGAGATCCGAATAAATGACAAGGATAGAGATAGTAAACGATCAAAAATTACCTTTTTCTTTACACGACGATATCTTGGCAATCGGAAGTCATATAGGGATAAATAAAAAAGCGTCTCAAAGGGCAAAGTTCCACGCTTCTAATGATCTTCTACTCGTTGATCGAAAATCAATATCTTTGAAGTTATAGCGATTTAAAGTTTCCCTAATTTTAATAGAATTTAAGGATTTAAAATAAATAATCAAAAATTACCTTTTCTTTACGTGACGATATCTAGACAACCGGAAGTTGTATCGAGATAAATAAAAAAGTGCTTTAAAGGACAAGAATCTACGCTTCTAATGATTTTTCACTCGTTAGTTAGAAATCAATATCTTTAAAGTTGTAGCAAGTTAAAGTTTACTTAATTTTAATTTTAAAGTAAAATTTAAGGTAAATAATTAATTTTAATTAAGGTAAAATATGGTAGATATATTTATTTTTATGATCTTATTAATGATGTATTAATAATTTTTAACAAATTTAATAACTTTCTAAATAGCTTCATATAATTATTGAATATTAATATTCAATAATCGATTTTCAACTGTGAATAACTAATAGTGAATAAATATTCTTGATTTTCGTCTTATTTTAAACCATAGAATATACGAAGAATTAATAACTTCTGTATGCATACAGATATTATTACACGTGAATTTCTTTTCAGTTGAAAAAACTTGATTCACTTCGAACAAAATTTTAAACAAATTTGCTTCTAGCATCGTGTTTTCTGCACTTTATTGCACTTTGGTATTTCTTTTGAGACATTTTGTATTTATATGTTAACGCTTAAAAGCTTTATGGTCAATGAAACTTAAATAAAAATAGCATTTCGGGTAATTTCATCCATAATAGATTGCTTTTAAGGCTTTAAACGATTGCTAAGCAAAATATTGATATGCTAACTATGTCGCTTGCTCTGGCAAAATAAACAATATTTGCATATGATATACGAAGAATACACGCACAGTTCCTAAACATCGGATAAATAAACAAACATCAAGTGTTTACAATATGCTTTACAATGGAAACTATACATCTCTTCGTAAATATTCCATTGAAATTAATATTTGTACAAATTCGTACGATGAACAGTTAGTTTTATCAAAAATAAATATTCAAGCATGAAGAAAATTAAATTTTATGTAAATATAAATGAATTTTTAAAAATTCAATATTACGAATCATCAGAAATTCGTTCAAAATTTATTTATTCATTTATGATGTTTAAGGAAGACAACGTGCATTTGATAATAAAGAAAGGAAATTTCATTTTCTAGAACTTCAACTTCCATCGAAGATTATTATTAAATTGTTCTAACTAACATGTCTCCATACATAACATCCTTTTCCTCGTGGAAAATTTCTTCCATTAAGTTAACCGAACTTTCCAAGATATATCTTCATTGAGGAACTAACTTCCATCCGACGATTAAATCGGAACATTATCGAAAAGATCCTTATTCTCATCTCAAAACTTCTTTCATCAACGATTAAATTTTACGTTCGCCCATTTTTGAAACATCTTATACCATTTCGTTACATCTGTCCTTTTCTAAGATTCTTTCTCTCTCTCTTTCTATTCATCCATCCTTGACATCCTTTTGAAACATAGTATTACATTCACCTTTTTCCAATCTCTTTCTCTCTACCTTTTTACATTCTTTCGAAGCATTCTGTACCACTGTTACATTCATCTTTTCTTCATATCTCTCTCCCTGCCTCTCTCTTTTTCTCTCTCTCTTTTTTCAAGATATATTAAAAATATATCTCCGTTACATCTTCTCTTTCTCTTTCTATCTATCCACTTTTGGCATCCTTTTGAAGCATCCTGTATCGCTTTTCCTGTATCCACCCTTACAATCATCCCTCCTCTCTTTCTCTTTCTCTTCTCTTCTCTTCTCTTATCTTGGCAAACGATTAAATCGGCCAATGGGAAAAAGTTTCGAGCAATGAAACTGTTTCTTAAGTTAATGGAAGAAACGATAGATAAAAGAAGAAAGTTCACAAATAAGAAAGTAATTAGCCGTGGAAGGGAGTTAATTCTTACTGCTAATGGAAATCCTTTCTGTTGACGCAGGGATGAGAGGCTAAAAGGAAGAAGAAATTCCTCTAATTTAAAAACACGCAGTTTAGCATTAGCGATCCATGACTTAAAATAATTGTAACGGTGTTATGTGACATCGTATCTCGTAAACTTTTGACCACGGAATCGAAATTTGATAGAAAATGATAAAAATTCGGTTAAAATTTCTGGATGTCGTGAAGAAATATCGTACTATATATTTTCCAACGGTAAAAATAACGACGTGTTTATCGAGTTTTAACGAGACGATTGACCGATTTCGAAATGATATTGAAGATAGAAATAAAAAAGTATGCTGTTATCGATCGCAAAAGGAGGAAGGAACTGGAGAGAGATGTCCTTTGTGAAATTTAAAAGAGGAACTCTCAGATAGCTTAGAATTATCCACCTTTGACATTTGTAAGACACTTGATGCCTTATGAATTGTGTGGCCTTTCGACCCAATTTCTCTATCGTAGCTCGAAATCTCTTGAATTTAAACAAAAAAAAAAATGAAATAACCGTAACAATTAGATTTTTTCTCTCGTGTAAAAATGAACGGAGATATGATAAAAATAAGTGATAACTTTCACTACGAAGAAAAGTATAATATTATTAGAATATCAAGATAGATGACACCATGACATGGTATTAATTAATTTTCTTAAATAAAAAAGAACAAGTAAATGAATAATTTAATTATACGACGTTCACAATTCTAAAAGAAATTTGGAATCTGAAATTGATAAATCGTTAGTTTTTTAATATTATTGGTATATATTAATAATAATTAGAAGAACGTATATTGAAAATATATTTAGAACATTGTTAAAATTAATTAATGAATATGTATAGTTTCTTCTGACAATACATTATGATGATTTCATTGCAGGAAATCTGTCTGGTCAATTGTCAATCAATATTCTGCTAGCCATTATGCAGTTGCCATTAATCCTCACATTCAATTATCTTCAACCGTTTAATTAGGTAAGTAAATTAAGTATTATATTTTTTCAGAATAATTTTTTCTATTTTTAATTCAACTATATTCGCTATATGATATTCTATATTGATTTAATTTACATACCTTGAATAAAGCATCAAAGAGTTATAACTTTTTTTCAAAGCTGGATATATGTAATCCAAATAATTTCCATTTTATTCTTTATATTTTAATGATCTGCCAACTTCGTTATTCCAATTTGACAAGCTTTAACTAACTTTGAAAATCTTTTGCACAATATTTTCAAAGACTTCTTCCTTCAAAGTAATTAATTAAAAGAAGTCAATTTACATATTTATAAACGTAACAAATCTTTCTGACTTCACCTTTCGCTTTGAAAATCTTTTCTGCATAAATATATCCCCTTAACGAACTAACATTTAAATATCAAATATAATTTTTTTTTTCTCTCTTCCTAATTTAAATCCCAAATTATTCAAGTATCCTAATTTTAAAATTTATAAATATATCTCGTGTAACTTTCTTCCCCATTTTTATTTCATATATAAATTTATCAATAAATTAAATTCATTATTAAAATATTTGTTTTCAGGTTTGAAAGCAAAATTATCAGAATCATTTGTATTACGCCTAAGATACTTATCGATAAACACGGTGTGCCTACGTTTATTAAATGTTGTTTCACGAAATACAGACAGAGCCAAATGTCTGAACATCAAACGTTCATTGTTCACACTGAAAAGTTTATAACTATTCACACACGTATAGATATATAACAATACATTAACAAGATAAGATGTACTGTTTAGAATGTTTTTTTTTTATTTGTATTATTCTTAGTGAAATTCTAATTGTCGTGATTGAGCACGATTTGAAAGAAAAACCAAAGATATAGAGATACATGAGAAATATGGGAAGAAGAAAAGATAAAAAAAATTTTATAGATAAATATGACTTTGTAAATAAGATTTGATCGTAATATAATTCGAGTCATGATTGTAGATTCTGTTTGTTACTCTTCGATGTTATGTCAGATTTATAATATATATATATACATACATTGTTTAAATGAATAAGAAATAAGTATGAAATTTTAAATATGATATAGGTACAATAGAGAAGATGTGTAATATATGTGTATAAATATAAAAATACGATGATGAAACATGCAAAAGAGAAAAAGATAAGTGATTATATGTGTAATTATTTTGATATATGTATGTAAATAAGTGCAGAAATATGCGAGGATTATGATTAATACAATGGAGCCTTGATTAAACAAAGTTTAATCGAATTTTATAAAATATCAATTTTGAAAAGTAATAAATAATTGGTGGAAAGAATTATTAATTAGAGAAACAAAGGAAAGAAGAAAAATGAGTGTTAGTAGATCGAGGTTCGATTGTATTTAAAAAAGAAAAATAGATTCTAGCATCTTAGCTCAGGAAAACGAATTGTACAGTCTCTGTAATATGATGTTACAAACGATTATTATACGTGTTTATTATATTATACATGTTTCCAGAACTCAAAACGTGAGGAATATACTATAACAGTGCGAAAATTAAAAATGTATATTGAATGATGGAGAAAATAATTTAAAATTTAAATAATAGAGCAATTTTGGATTTATAATTTTGAAAGAGATGATAACGTTGTCAATGAATCAATGAAAAATTCGATCAAGTATTTCTATCATTCTATCATTATATTAATTGCTGTCCAAAGAAACAATCAATGAATTAGCGTTTGAATTAATTGCTATCTTCATTGAGTTTTGTTAATTATGTTCAAAGAAAGGAAAATGTGATAAAATAAGACAAAGCAAATAAAAATAAGGATATGTACCAAAGTTCGTGACTAATAAAATTAAGTTTAATATTGTATAGTATCTCTTGTCGTTATAATATGTGGAAAAACATCAATCAATTTTTATGGAAAAATCAATGTTAAGACCAAAATTGCCAAATCAATGTAATTGATTAATTTCAGATATTATTTTTTATAATTACTGAAATTATATAGATATTTTTGAAAAAATTATATCATTATTGATTTTATTTATACATGTATATTAAATTATTCAATTATTTAATACTAATTTTAATTCTAATATTATAGATCAATTGTTCCAGTGTTCTTTTTCGAAAAAGAAATTTTCACTTACAATTGTTAACATTGAAACTTACTTATTAGAATTAAAATTAGTATTAAGAAAAAAAAATTCTCTTATACATTCAGAAACAAGTAAAATATATTATATTAAATCTTTTGTTGCTTGATTATTGAATTGAATTTTATTGTTCTCAAAACTGAAAAAGAAAAAAGAAAGGAAAAAAGATTATGATATATGTTATAATTGTAAATAAAATTTCTGTAACATTTCTAGTCTTTTAAAGATGAGAAGTCTATCAGAGGAGAAGAGGAAAGTGAAAGAGGAAAAGATTCTGTATTATAATTAAATTAAATTATAGTATAATTAATTTCTAGTTATGCTTTAGAGAAAGAAAAAAATTTTTCATATTTGTAAAATGAAATATATTTCTATACCAAAGGGATGGTGTACCTATATCATTGAATGTTCCATGAAACATTGAGTTCTAAAAAAAGATGTTCGATATAAAAAAATCGATAATTAACATTCACCTTCTTCGCTATGCTAATAAAAGAAAATAGAAAAAAATAATAATTAAAAAACAAAATATATTTAAAAAAAAAAAAAAGTAAAAATATATAAGTGAATCAAACTTATATATATATCTGTGGGATAATATCAGAAATATGAATATAATGCATACCTCGAATCAATAGGATAGTTGATAATTTCTCTCTTGAATTATAATAGCTTTTAAGAAATCAGGTTTATATTTTTGTAATGTTTTCACACATGAATAATAGTTATCTTAGTATATGCTTTATTTGATATTAACAATTATGATATTAATAATTTTCTTAATTATTAATATTTTTTTTTCTAATTAATTCATATTTTTGAAATAATTTTTGCTTGCCATATTTTATATATACTATTTTTATTTTCTTTTTTTTTTTTGTTTTTGTTAATATCGAATCCTTCTCAAGGATTTATTTTAGAGACAGGAAATATGTGATTCTTACTAACAAATTCTAATTTTTATTTCATCTGCTTTATTATAAAAAAATTCCTCATTCTTCGATACTTTTTCTAATATTTTAATGTGATGTGTTCTGTAATATTTAAAAAATTGAATAAAAATGTTAATAAATATGATTTGTTTAATTTCATTCTTCTTCTGTTTATTTTATCTTTATTGCATTTATTTTGGGACATTTGAATTTTATTTTAATTTTTATTTAAACATTTGATTTATATTTATAAATATTTAACGCATATATAAAGTATATTTCTTTAATATTCATAAATTTGTGTATATATTTTGCAATATATAAAAAAAAAATTATATCTATTTCTGTGATATCAAAAAATGTAATATATGTATGAAATAAATAAATAATACATAAGTAATCATATTAAAATAATCATAAAATTTCGTACTTACGTATAAAAATGGACCTATTAAGATTTTTAATAAATAAATTAGATAAAAGATTAATCAAGACAATAAAATTAATCAGAAAAAAAAATTAAAAATCAAAGTCCGTATCTTAAACATATAAATTCCGTAGAACAAGTCTAGACAAGGAGAACAAATAGTAAGAAAAAGATAGAGATAGTGTAAAAGTATTGAAATCAGCGCCATCTGCAGAGTGCCGCAAATGAAACTCGTAAAGAAAGGACAGAAAATAGTGAGACAAGGATAACGAGAGTGAAAATTGAGTATGTGGCGCCATCTCTCGAGTACAAATGTAACTATTCAATAGAAAGCATAGCAAAAATCGTGTACGTGGCGCCATCTCTCGAGTACAAATGTAACTATTCAATAGAAAGCATAGCAAAAATCGTGTGCGTGTCGCCATCTCTCGAGTATAAATGTAACTATTCAATAGAAAGCATAGCAAAAATCGTGTACGTGGCGCCATCTCTCGAATGCAATAGTAACTATTTATTAGAAAGACAAAGCAAAATAAGAATTGAGAATTAACGCCATCTCTTGAGTATCTTTTTAAAGGAATATTTTCGATACTCAATAGATGGCACTAGTAATTAATTCTCTATCTCTATCCTTCTTCTATTATCTTCTATCCTTCCTTTTCGAGTTTCATTTGCGGCACTCTACAGATGGCGCTGATTTCAATAATTTTATTCTATCTCTATCCTTTTTCTATTGTCTTCTATCCTTCTTTTTCGAGTTTCATTTGCGGCACTGCAGATGGCGTTGATTTCAGTAATTTTTCTCTATCTCTATCCTTTTTCTATTATTTGCTCTCCTTGTCTAGAACACATGCTTTCGACACGTGATTATAGAATGTTATATGTTATATGTTATATGTTATATATTATATGTTATATATTATATGTTATATGTTATATGTTATATGTTATATGTTATATATTATATGTTATATGTTATATGTTATATGTTATATTACGAAATGTTAAATGAATATATTTTCATTATTTGTTTTTCAAAATTATAATGTATGGAATATAAAAAAATACATTAAATGTTAAATTTATAATTTGAATAATTTTTATATATATTGCATATATGCATTATATATATTTATATTTTTTATATCGTATATATATTTTACTATTCCTATATATCATAATGATGTTCTCAATTCTTTAGGAACATCTTATTATTTTATTTCACTTTATTAATAAAAATCTATTTAACATAAGAAAATAATCAATTTTTTATATTATCTTATTACAAAATATTTGCTTGAAAATATCAATCAAAAAAGCAAAAATATGGATAAATAAATATTTAACATTTCTTTATTTAAAAATATAAAATATATTCATAAAATATTTTATTTTATAAAATTATTTATAACATTATAACATAGAATCACACATAATGATATCAGACTTTATTTTCAATTATATTTTCTACCTAGTTTTGTGCTTCCAATTTCTTTTTTCTTTTTTCAATTCTTTTATGCTTTGTACTTTTTAAATGAATGTTCCATTGAAATTCTCCAATAAATATCCTATCGCAAATCTGTCAGGAAAAAAATGAAATTTTTAATTTTTAATCAAAATCCAAATATCATAAATCAATATTAAAAGATTAAAAATTTAATACAAAAATTTACATCACAAAAGTGTCTTTCCTCATTGCTACTATCACTGAATTTTTTATTCTCTATTGATTCGTTTAAAGGTTTTTGTTCAGGCTTTTCTCCTCTTAGCACAGCTTCGATTATTGCCACAGCTGGTTCATATACACAACTGTCCCATTGATTCACATCGGTAGAATCTAATACATAAATTGGTGGTACCTGTAATCATTTTAAGTTAAAATAATTTTATGTTATGGAAATAAAAAATATTATAAAAAATAGTAGACAAACTATTTATTAAATAACACTCAGAACACTTTGTACTTGTCTGTCACTGCGACGAAGTAGACGATTCATAACCCATTTTTTCTGTTTTTTCGCGTACCTCTTCGTGACCATTTTTAAGTCATCAATACCCCTTTGCAATAATTCTTGTCCCTATAAATGAAAAATTATATAAATGAAAATTTATTTAATTATATTTATCATATCAATAATACATATACATTAATGTAATTATTGATTGATATTTTGAAATAAAATTAGTAATGGAAAGAAACATATTATATTTTTTTTGTCAAAATTCATTGCACCAATTCTTTCCATCCATAGACAATAATTATATTTCTATCAATTTCAAAATTAATATCAATTTTGATCTCTAATTATCTGAAATTTGAAAACTCATATAGACAAGCAAATATAAAAGAATAAAAAGAAAAGAGAATAAAATTAATTTATCATTCTCATCTTCAAATTGTAATATCCAACTTGAAAAGATAAAAAATCCATCACTAATAGATCAAAATTTATATAATTTTATTTATCTTATTCGCTTTTTCACATTTGCTGCTCACTTTTTTCCCTCCCTTCTCTTCTTCTGGCAACACAAGGTAATCATGAAACTCTTTGAAGCCGATACTTTGAAAAATGCCCTTCGTATAATCGACTGATCTGAAATCAGAAACAAAAATAAATAAATAAATAATTTATTCAAATCTATTTATTCACAGCCTCTCTTCAAATCATTCACGCCAATTTTATTTTATTCTCGAACAACCTTTTATATTCATATAATATGGAATATATTCTTGTTTTCTGATATCAAAATAACTTTTTCTATCAGAACGTGTCACTGATCCATTGTTAATACAAATTTTGTATGATTTATAATTAATGCAAAATATATAATGGGCATTCATGAAATAATAAATTTTCAAAACATCCAGCTAATCAAACTTTTACCAATAAAAATCGCAAATAAAAGAAATATCATCATCGACAAGTGCAAGACTTACAAGACTTCTTATTGAGCAAACAAAATCATCGTTCAGCCCTTAAAACCAGACTATCAACCCCAATTATTATATCCAAGAAAAAAAAAAACTTCTTCCATCCATCTGATAAAAAATTGAGGAAGAAGAGAATTTCGAAGGTGGAATCTTTTTTTTTTTTTTTTAGATAAGCGTCAAGGGTTCGTTCCATAGTCTTCAAACAACACGTCTCGAGATCACGTTCTGTGGCGATCGTGTCACGGCTCGCAAGTGACTGCATTTTACAACCATCTTATCACAGCTGGATAGTGATAACGGGGCGAAGCGAGGCCGAGCTTACGTGGCGGGAAAAAGGCTCACTTGCTCGCACACGTGTCAATGCCAAATATGTACCTGCCGAGTAGAAATCTGAATCTGTCGATGGTGTGGGTGTGCACGTGCACAATTGCGTGAACCGTGGCTCTGATGGGTGTCAACAGGGCAGCCAGATCAAAAAGTCTTGTCTCGTACGCTCGTCGCTTCGTTAAGATTACTAAGATTTAAGTTCTCCGGCGTACTTGTGATGTTTTCTAAACGTTTGATAATGAGAATTTTTTTTTTCTTTTTCTATTCGAATGTATCTGCAATTGTTCGAGATCGATCGTGATTTTATGATTGAAGTTATAATAATAATGTCGCGATTTTTTAATCGGGGAACAAAGTGGAAAAGTGATATAATATAACTAGTTAGGATTTCTTTTTTTTTTTTTAAATAGAGATAAGTTGATTGATTGAATTTTATAGATAAGTTGATTCTTGGATAAGCTTATTTTTCTTAATTATATTTTGTATCTTCATTTTCGTTGAAACGTTGAACTGAATCGACGATAAAACAAAAGTGATAAACATTTATCGAGAATACAATAGAATTTTAAATATTAAATGGGTATAATTGTGTATAAAATTATGAATCTATGAATTTCTGAAATATTTATAACCGTGTATCGGTAATATATTTTGTATTGAGGAAAAATTACGATCTACAGAAAATAAAGTTTATATGATTATTGCACAAATTGAAATTTTTTTAAATTTCAATAATAGCGAGAAAAAAAAGATCGTCAAATAATTGTTATTACATTGTCGTTCATAAATGTATATATTTGTCGAAAATTCTCATCTGTCATCATTGTAAAATTATCATCCTTGATCCTAAGAATGATATTCAACACATCAAATTATAATATCTACTCGTACGAAATGCAAATCATGGTTTTTTTTAATTAACATCCTATGATCTTTACAACATGATATACTGCTGAAATTAAAAAGAACGGTTTCAATGTTAATAAAATTCAATATTTTAACAACCTTCTCGTTTCGATACGTTTTTTTTTATACATTTTGTTTTTCTTTTTAATAAAGAAACTCAAGCAAAAAAAATATTTACAAGGACATGCGATATATCATTTTGGAATAATCAATATTTAACAGAGAATTCACGAAATATTGTATTTTTAAATCATCAAAAAACAATCATCAAGAGTTAATATCAATTTCTTATTGCATTACAATGTGATTCTATCCAGTTACCTTCTTTCATACTAAAAATGTACAAGAAACAGGTATGTTACGATGGAAAATTAATGGTTCCATTAGAAAAAATAAAATGAAAAGTTAATTCTTTTTCGAGTGTCATTTTTCTTCAAACAACTCGATATCGGATGTATTTTTCTTTCATTATATAAGTCGCTCGCATTTTTTTTTAAATTACGTGAAATAATATTTAATTACAGTGATCTTGTTTCGATAAAAAAAAATTCTTTAGATGGTCTTTTCTTTCAATTAAAAAAAAAAAAAAATGTCATTTAAAAAATTTCCTAACGAACGAATTTGTTATAATCGATATATATATTTAAATTACATAAACTCAAATTAATTTTTTAACGATTACATAATTCGATTAATTTAACTAATTATTTAATTTCTTGCCATGATTAAATCTTGCAACCCGTTGATAAGATTTAAGATAATTAAAAATAGAAAAAAGATAAATAAAATTAATAGTTTATCTCTTTCTATTTATCAAAAATAATCCATTAATATTTTTATCTCTATATGACAATACAATAAAAATAGAGATGGCAGCTAGAAATTTTTCATTATCCTTTATCCACTATCTTTATTTATATTGATAAAATTCCTCGTTCGAAAATTTTTCATAGAATCCTACCAATTACGAACCAATGAAATTATAAATATATTTATGCAACTCAACTTTTATTTCTAAAAACTCCAATCGATAATTAATTAACCTTTCTTCCAAAAATTTAATTAAAAAAATCCTATTTTACGAATGCGCACAATACGCTCGTGCGATAATCCGATAAATTTCGAAAAGCTCATTATATCTCGTTGATATAATTAACAAGCGGCAACCAGTTGGAATCTTTCAACCGCAGTAAATCTCTTGAAATAAATGCAAATTGACCAACATCGTGACACATCGATATACCCATACATTAACTTTTAAACCCATTTAAAACCCCATTAACTTTTTTTGCAACAAGTCTCGTTAACGCCTCCCCTCTCTCTCTCTCCCTCTCCCCTTTTCCTCTCTCTCTCTCTCTCCTCCCTCCCTCGTTTTCTCGCCTCGCCCATCCAAAGATATCGCGCCAATTTTCCACGAATCAATTACACATTGATTCTAAGCATGATCACAATTATCTACAGCCATTATGATTGTCATTAACAAGCTTGAAAATTAATGATAAAATCGATTCAATCTCTCATGGAATTGAAATGAAAAAAAAAAAGAAAAAAAAAATACAGTATTGCAACAAGTAATAATAATAATAATAATAATAATATATTCTGATGCCAATGGCAGGTGTGCAGTGATAATGACAACTAATACAGGGCAGTGGTGGTAGTGGCACAGGTAATTAAGATAAGGACGGGTGACAGTAATGATTATCGAGAATGCATACATACGTAAATTGGTATCAACTATTTTTGCTACTTGTTGCCAGGCGGTCGTAAATATCGTTTACTTGTTTCACGTTAGGGAGTTATGAACTTCTTACGATATATCGTATCACGTGAAATGTCGATTGGCTGCATCGTTATCCTTTCCCCACCAAGTCGCAGTGTTGGTATTGGTTGGTGCAAGAATTCGAAAGTGTGTCAAATTCAATTCCCAATTAACTTCTTCTTCTCCTTTTGTAAAATACAAAAATTGACTGTGTACATAAAGAGTTCTTTTTTTGTTCAAACAATCATTTCAAAATATTTTTTCCCTCTTGGACGATGATTGCGCGTGATTTAATGATAACTTTTCTTTTTCTCGATAGAAAGTAGGTGTTTCTTTTATTATTATTATTGTTGTTGTTGTTATTTTATAAGCTGGATAAATAATTATTGTTCCTTTTAAATTTTACACGTTCCTCTTTTTTTATGATAAATTCTAAAAACGGTTTAGCAATTCAAATTGTTACACTTTATTTTACATTGGAAATTTAGTTTAGATGGATAACATCGAACAACTATAATTTGTTAATTTGGATTAATTTTTAATTTGAAAGGAATAACTTCTTTCACAGGTCTATAAATTTTTAAATAAATTAAAATCTAATTCAATCTTTGAAGAAAATTTAATTAAATACGGAATCAATCTATTTTACATTTTTCATAAAATTAAACTAGATTTATTTAGAATGAATATTTTTCTTACATATCCTTGAACCATAGTTTATATAAAATCATGAATTAATTAATTCAGATACGTAAGAAAATAATACGAGAAAAATAAATTAAAAAAAAGAAAAAAATAAATGTTTCTTTATAAAAAAAAAAAGTCATCATAAAGACAAATATTTATAAAATGTTAAAGAACATTATACATGTTAATTTTATGAAAGGAAAAAAGTATTTTCGAAATGTAATCTTGCAAACTTCTGTAACTTTTTCAGAACGATTATAAAAACAACAGTCGCACAGTAACAAATCGTGTAATTAATTTCAGAGAATGAAGGATCGTAAGTTTTACTTTTTGTCACAATTGTCACATTAATCTCTTATGCAAAATTATTCTCGCTGAATATTTTTTAAACGTTCAAATTATAATTCCAATTGTAAGAATGGAAAGAAAGAAGGATCATTTCATGAATACGTGCTACGGTATAGAACATTGCGCAATGTAATGGCGAAAGTTAACTTGGCCATGTAGTTAATATGCGTTATACATGATAAAAATTAATTTGTTTCCCCTGGGGAGCCCCATCCGGTTGAATAGAAATTGCTACTCGATCGATTGCTACAGATCTGCTCGATAAATTTTTTGCATTACCACGAATGAAATTTTACACGCGTCATTTCACACGATTGATTCGTGCATATCATTTCGCGTACTTTTACGTAACCAAATAATATATCGAATTTGTTTTTTTTTTTTTTATGTTTTATTAGAATGAATTTAAAACAAAGATTCAAAAATTTAGAAGCTTAATCTCTCGAAGATCGTCAGAAATACTCGAAAAGTTGAAAATTTGAAGGTTCGATATTTTGACAATTTCACAAAACGATTTAAGAAATGTAGGAATATTTTAAGGTGTAAAATAATGGATAATCTAATAACTTAAGCATCGAAGTGATTTTAAAATTCGAGGAAGGTTTAATGAAAAGTTAGAAATTGTTTCGTATTTTTTGCAACGTTAATTAAATTTAATTTGTCTTTTTAAATACTTTTATATCAGATACAATGAAATAATATTTATTACTTTCTTGATATACGATATTAGGCATAGATCAATTAATTAAGATTAAATTAATTTAAGTTAAATTGATTTCATGTTATACAGATTTACAGATACACGGGAATGTGTACACTGGAAAGTGGTCATTGAGCGAAAATAAATAAATTAATGAAAGCTAAGTATTTATCAGTGTGTATAATAACAAATTAAACGAAAGGCAAAAAATTTAATGCAGAATGACTAATTCAATTCAATTCAATTCAAACGCATAATCAGATTTATGATTAATTTGTAATAGTTGTAAATGTTGTATCCTTGATGTCGATCTTGTATTCGAGCAGAATTAATAATGACGAAGATAATTATCAATCACTTAGAGCAAATAATCATAATTTCAAACATTTCTAGTGAAATAATTGCGAGGAGATTAATCAGTTAAGTAAATCTATCGTCTGGCAGTTTTGTTTACTTTTGCTGTTAATTAATATTGACACGAGCAGATTCAATTTTCAATTATAATTTTATAATTTTAAAAAAAAAAGTTTACGCTTCAAAGGATTAACTTATCAAAATCATTTTGACAGATTCAGTAACAAATTATTTTTTTTATTATTTTCCTTGCGCAATACATTTAATCAAATTTTAAAAAGACCTATTTTCTACATACTTTCTAAAAAAATAAAATTAAATAAAATAAAAAAAATAAAATCCTTTCAATCGTACATATTCCTTATACCAAAAAGAACATATTTCCATCGTTATACAGGTTTAAAAATAAATATTCTCTGGCAAAGAAATTCGAAAGGATAATCATTCAGGAATTGAAAAATGAAAAGGGGGAAAAAAATAGATCAAAAAATTAATTACATCTCATTATCGTTCTTGAAGAAATAAAATCATTACAAGTGGAATCAAGAAAAACTTGTTTATAAATTAAAGAAAAAATTCGAAATTTTTTCTTCAATTTAATGCTAAGAAGCTCAAGGAGAAAGATCAAGGAATATTGTAAAATATCGATCAATTTAAATGCAACAATTAAATCTCATATCTCGAGGGGGAAAAAAATCATACTTTCAGATAATTTTCCGGTATTTTCATTATTCGATTTATAATCCAGAATTTAAAAAAGATCGATCATCAAAATTCCAAGCGAAATAGCTTCATATCCACGTGTCAAACGTTATCAGTATCTTATCCCCGATTAGCAAGAGTATCATAATTAACGAGGAGCCTATCCATAATGAGCGAAAGGCATTTAATTTGCATACAAGTTGCATCGAGGAATAACCGAACGATCGATTTCGCAGTAAACCTATCGGTATTTATAATTAATATCTTCCTTTTATTCATGGAAATTTACGGGTGTGACAGGGAAAATCCATCTTGCGTAAATAGATATTTTACGAGGAAGTGAAAATTCATTGAAAATATATAAAGATTTCTATTTGCACATGTAACTATTATTTAAAATATCTTATATATGTAAGTATAAATTTCACGAGAAATGAAATATAGGTAAAAAAATTTTTCCTGACAGGTATTATTCATTACTTTATTCCATAGTGATTGAAAATTACGTATTCAACATAAATTTAACTTAAAATTGAAATCAATGATAGAAATTGATTTAAAATAAAGAAAAATGCAGAATGAAAGTATCTAGGAAAAATTCAAAGAAGTCATTTAAATGGATACTTTTACGACCAAGTTAATAAGAGTAATAATTATAAATATATAAATGTATAATATTGATTAGTTGATAAATTATTGATACATTTCAGAACAAAAAAAAAATACAAACACGTTATAATTATACATTCGTGGAGAAAAAATTGAGGAAAAAAAGCTACTGACTGATCATCATCATGTTTTATGCATGGAAAGGAGACAAACAAAGAAAAACCGACATAAGATCTACTGTTATTAAGAAAAGAAAAAAAAAATAAATAAATAAATATAATAAAAACGAAACAATGTTGAATGAATAATGATCAAGAATTTAATTTATTGTTCATCCAACTTTATACAAAATTTCCTGTAATTAACCAGTCTCGTAGCTTTCGTATTGGTACACTATATATTAATCACACCTGCCTTCTGAAACTTTGATGTTCCACGGTCTGACGTCATATCCGGCAGAAGCCGAGCAGGCAGTGGCTGTGAACAGGAGCATTTGCATAATACGAGACATGCTACTTGCAGAAATGTTGCGAGCTACGTAAGTAAGGAACGATACACCATGGAAAAGGTTACAAGACCTGTGGTGTAGAAAAAGAAAAGTCGATAATTGTACGAGACACGATCATCGAAAAAAATATTTTGACATGACATCGTTGCTTCTTCGTTGCACGAGCAAAAATATAATGAACTTGTTCCTCGTTACACGTGTAAAATTATTGTCAAACGTGCGAGCGTTAAAAAAATTTATACAGCACGTGTCTTTTACACGATTACCATTAATGGCTTCGTTTCTTTCAATTTTTGTCAAATTAAATTTCCAAATATTTAAATATAATTGCAAAACTCTCAAGATATATCTTTAATATTCAAACTATTACTCAAACATTCCATCGGCCAAATATCCTATCCAAACATTTCAAACGTTACTTAAATATTCTACTATTTAATTAATGTTTTCAATATTTAATCAAGTTCGGATCATCCAAACATTATGCACCCCTTTTAAAACAAATACGTAATAACTGCGATGAACTTTCTGTCGAAATTACCTATTAATCAAACAGTTATTATATTCCCTGATTAATCCATTATTCAACCCCTGTTTCATAATTACAAACCTAGATTTGTAACTACTTTTGTTCCATCTTAAGCCACTTTTTAAGAAAAGGAAATAATTTTTACCCCTTTCGTTACACGTCGAGCGAATTCTTCTGAAGAGCGTAGCAGACTTTTCATAGACGCCTCAGCCCCCAGAGTTCCCATGAACTCCTTCGAGACGTCGATGTAATTCAGTCGGAACCCCTTGACTGGCTCCATGTTGCGTACCGCGCATTGCACGTGCCGTAGCGAAGCCGACTGCAAATTGGCCTGACGGCGTAATTTGCATAGCTGCTGGTGCAGCGGCGCGATGAGCCGCTCAACTCGACACGCACGTATATGTACGCAGTCGGCGATAATTAGCGATAACTGTCATTGAAAGGAATTAATCGCGATAAAACCGCGAAAGTTCATGATTGATAAATTTATGGGTGATTAAGAGAGAGGAATTCAATGTCGATTCCCTTGTGGAAAATAATTAATTTTTCTTCTATTGACACTTTATTGGAATAATATACTTGTTATTACAATGTGTTAGATTGTTGGTTAATTATTCGTTTCAAAACTATTCGGGAATAATATTAAATTTTCGGATGAGCATTTCTTTTGATCCTTGATGGAAGACATCCTTTGCTTTGTGGAACGCCGAATTTTTTGTTTCAAAGGAATATTAATGGGAACAAGAATTTTTTTTTTAAATTATGTAAAAATTATGCAGGAATGATATTAAATTTTTTTTTTTTTTATTTGACCGAGCAGTAACACAAAGATGGATAGAGAATACGGGAATACGGGGGAGATGTGAAAGGAGATGAGTGTCGGCTAGAAAAATTGTGTACGTGATAAAGAGGACGTGGAAAGAGAAAGAAAAGGGTAAGTGTAAAAAAAAAAAAAGGGTAACAAAAGGGTGAGAAAAGGGTGAATAGAAAAGAAAGAAGGTGTGTTTATGTGTCGCAGAAAGAGAGGTAAAAAGAAGGTACCTGTGTGTTTATGTGAAAAAGAGAAGAAGAAAATAAAGGGAAAAAGAGACGAAGAAAATAAAGGGAAAAAGAGAGTTGTTGCGGATGTATAAGAATGAAAAGGAATTGCTGATTCTTTGAACAAAGTAGAAAATTTATTAACAGCAATTAGCTAATGTATTCTCATTATTTTTATAGAAATTTTGATCAAAATATAATAATAATAATAATTTAAAAATATTTTATGGAAAACAAGATTAAATATCTTTCTCATCTATATGTATTTTTGAAATGATTTTCCTTATAATCTTTTTTTTTTAAGTTTATGACATTATTTCCTATATTTTCTTTGATTTTCTTCTATTCTTACAATGATTATCAACACGAGTAAAGAAAAATCCTTTTCAATCTTACAATATTGATCACTGAGATGTCAAATTTTTCGAGAACATAAAATATTTTTATTAATTTTAAATTAAAAATCGTTAAAATATGAATCATTAATAATATTTCAATAAAGAACAAATAAAAAATTAATCATATATTGAATAATTCTTCTCATTGATCATCTCATTTCACCATTGCGACTATTCTCAAACTGAATTCATTTCACAAATTGGAATTTCACATTGTTTGTAAACGATAGTTACACGTCTCACCATTACACATAGTCTCATCAAAATCTCACCTTACATTCTCAACTTGAATCATCAAATTCCACGAGAATCAGGTAGCAAACGCGAAACGCTTTGCTTATCACCGGTATCATAAGCTCAAGGTCCAATGGAGTCGTTGTCAGGATTAATTATTTCACTTACGTTAGATTGGCACACGAAACTACTAAAGAAACGTGGGAGAAAATCGAGTATTTAATATATATTTTTCCTGCCAGCAAAAAATTAAATAGAAAATATTGTTACAAAATGCAGAATTGGAAAATGGAAATTCTTTTTTAAAAAAAAATTATTTAACATTCACAAGAAAATATTCAACAAGATATATCATATTTGCTTTCATTTTGTGAGTGAATATATAAGTTGGAATATTGACAATTATAAAATGAATCAATAAGATACTTTAAGTTGATATATTAAATACAATTTAAAGCAAATATAGAGAATATAAAAACAAAGAAAACTATTTTTTTTAATATCAATTCATAAATATAACTTCTATAAAATAATTTACAATAATTTACATACAGAATTTACATGATTCTTAGTTCAAAAATGTACATAGAATATTTGAAACTAATATTAATATTGAGTTGATATTTTTCTAATTTAAATATAACAAAGAAACTAAATTAAAGAAACTTTTTTATAATGAAATTATATTTTTTATTATTCCAGTTATGAATTAATTCAATGAAACATATATTCTTGTTTTAATTCAAAGTAACTAAAATAGTTGAGGAAAAACGAAACGTTGTTTTTGCTCGAGATAGGAATACGAAATGCCTTGTGACATTTTATCAAATTCTTCGTCTATCGAATTCGCTGTGTCAATCAACGATTTTGCATATGCAAAAGTTTTTCAGTCGAAACTGTTATAAAATATTATAAACCAAATTATGATTTACTATTCCAAAATGATCAGCGATTTTTGCAAAGGAATTGATGACGAAAGTGGAATAGATAAGAGAAAAATGTGACGTTTAACAACTTTTTTTGCGGATTTAAATGCGATAGAATTGGATTTCTGTTACGACTGTCTATATATATATATGCCTATATTTTTTTGAAAACTAAATCCTATGTAGAATAAGATTAGAATATTTGCCAAAGAATTTATTATAATATTTCGATCATTTTTCTGATATATTTTTAATTCAATGAATAATATCATTCAAAATTTTATAATCATTTATCATTATCTACATTCTCTATTTTCTTTCTTCTAAAATCAAACTTCATTTATTATATCAAACAAATTTGTCATATTCATTCGATAATTCTAAAAATATCATGATCAACGTAATGATATATAACGACGCAACAATTGAAAACTCTTAGAGATTAAATCATTTCTCTCTCTTTCTCTCTCTCTCTTTCTCTAAAGCCCACACGTTTCTTTCCGACAAGTGAATTTTTTCACCTGACCCATAATTTAGAAGCGATTCAAGGTGATCCTGTTACGTGGTTATAACCCGGCGCGGAATGTTCTTTATCTGCGGCAACACAATCGATTGGCACACGAGAAATTCATTTCACATGGGTAACGAAACTGGTGGAAAAACGACATGGACACCGGCCACGAGGTATTTCCAGTCTCCTTGTGCCCTTTCGAAGAACCGTTAGCCGGAGAAAACGCGTATCTGATAAGGCCAGGTATCGGATTCGATTTAACCCAAGTGCATTATGCAGGCAACTCGTATCCCAATAGGGGAAAAGTGCATTGGCGATAAACGAGGTTTATTGTTTTTATTCGATCTAATGCTCGATATTTTTTTGTATAAGATTTGAATCGTAAGAGTTGTTGAATATTGAATAATACTAAAGATGGATTTGTTAAGAAGAAAATTGTGATTGAGTATCGTTATTTTTATGTCACATCAAAGGTTTGTTTTTAATTATATTAGTTTGAAAGAAATTTTTTATTTCTCTATCCTTTGCAGGGTTCTAACGATCGATGAAATTTATGTATATGTTGTGCAGTATTATGAATTTTTTGGAAAATTATCGTCGAGTGCTGTTTTATATTATTTAGATAAATGTAAAATTTTTATTAATCATTTCTGGATTCCAATTGAATTTTCAAAATATTCAATTTAGGATGTGCATATCATTTAAAATTAAAGAAGATTGCATATTGTGCATTTACGCTATTTATTGTTTGATTATTTCGATAATTAACACGTATATATATATACTTAACAGGTAAGTTGTTTAAAAAATTTTCATCATGTTGAATACACAAAACGCTGAAAGTTACTTCGTTTACAGATTGCTAAACTTTGTTTGTATTTTCTTTTACAATGTTACGATTCTAAAATTATCTTAAAATATATACTTCGACGTGTTTAACGTCGAAAAAAATTTCTCAATAATTGACATGCCAATTAACGTCATTCAATGTTGGTTTTAATAAAAGAAATGTATAAAAGAAGTATATACGCTAATGAAAACGTTAAATTAGCGATAAATGAATAAAGATCCTTTAATGCTGTTCCAAGAAGAAATTTAAACTCAAGATTTTGCTTAGAATATTATTTTATCAAACATTGGAAACACATTATGAAATATATACGATTCGCGTCCAAATTAAATATTTAATTTGATTCTCGTAAAGCTATAAAGTAATTAAAGCAAATGCAATTCTTGTAATTTCAATTAATATGCATATTTGTATTGTTTATTCGACACATAATGCCGGTTAAATAGTATTTCTTCACCTTTCATTAAATATTATATCGAGTAAATAGTATAAATTAACATAAGTTTCAAATTCATAAACTTTACTTTTAATTTATCTTTTTTATCATGAATTTTTCAACAATATTAATAACTAAATTCCTCATTTAATAATAATCACACAGTAAAATAAAACAATTCACTCGTTACAATTTCCCTTTCCTTTAAATATAACAACAATCCTCTGCGCTACGATTCTTCTACAAATCCTTTCATTTTACAAATCAATCCGACTTTCCATCAACTTTCGTTCGCAAACAAAAGAAAATCCTTCTCTTCTTTCTTACCGATACGAAAAAAGAAAAACATTCTCGATTTAAATTCCCTCAAGATCTCACAGAAAAATCACGTGTTCATCGAACCGCGAAGCGGTGCTAGAATCGCAGCGGTAAATCGGCTTCCTAGATGCCAAATGATAATCGCGATTATCATTCTCTCGTGCTTTACTTCTTCCCTCCTCCCGCCACTTTTCCCTCGCGGCTGGCTACTACTTCCTTTATTTTCTCTCGGGCATCCGGTCGACGCGCCCGCGATTTCCGGAAGCGAGTAAGGCGAAGAGAAGAGCCGTACCCTTCAGAGCCTTCATTCATAAAGCACGCCTGGCGTGCCGCGTACGAATCACGTGCCAACCTTATACACGCGCCGTGACTCGTGAATTTCGAGCACCGTGAAATATTCGCGTTCTCGATTCACGGTTGTATTGTTCTTTCCGCCACGATGAGGTTAACCGAAAGAAAAAGGGGAGGAAAAAGGAAGGGGGGAGGGAAAGGAACTTTCATGGTGGAAAGATGAAAGGTAACGTGGAAGTGTTTGAAGATAATAATCGGTTAGAAGAGAGAGGTGATGTTTTTTTTTTTTTTTTTTTTTTTTTTCATGATCTTTTTCTTCCACCAAGCGTAATTGATGAGCACGTCGGGTAATGAGTTGTTAAGGAGCGTACAGATATAGGGAGATCGGCTCTTTTTTTGTTCAAACGTGTGGAGGGAAGTATAATGTAATGAGTGTGCGAATATTAAAATTGATTTGGGAACGTTCATTCTTTGACGAATGAGGTTCTTGAAAATTTTTTTCATTCTTGAAAGGAGAGCTGATTTTTTCTTTTCTTTTTTTTTCTTTCTCGTACTCGATGGAAAAATTATTCTTCGATGCAATATAATATTATTAATGTATAATTTGTTGTTTAATGAAAATTTGATTGAAGAAATCAAAGATATCAGATTGACGACATCCAACATTATAGTTTGATTCTACTTTTAAAATATATTGTTATTTGATAAAAATATAATAAGTTTTATAATAATTTTGGAAAGAATAATTATCGCACGATTCTACCTTTATCCATTTAAAACCTACAACTTCAAATTCAAATTTCTGTCTACAATCCTGTCTAAACTTCTCCAAAAAAAAAAAAAAAGAAACACAAAGAATATCGTGTAAAAAACTTTTAATCAATCTACTCGAGGGTAATCTACGAATCTATTATAAGAATTGTTACAGAACTGCCATATTTTTATTCATTTAAAACTTCAAGAGTTCACCTGCCTTCATTTGCAGATTCTATCCAATCTAAACTTTTCAACAGAAAAAAGGAAAGAACAGCATATTATTCGAAGGAACTTTTAATCAATCTACTCGGACCAAGAGAAGTAAGAGAAAATTTTCAAGCGAACGATTCGTCGAACGGTCTGGCGAGCATGGATCGGAGGACCTCGGCGAAAACACGAGAAAAACGAAGGATAAATCCTTGAACCGGTAGACCAGACTCGCGTGATATAAAGCACTTACTGATATAACTCGTGCACTTACGTGTTGGACTTAATCCGTTGCTTGTTGTATCTCCGATGAAAGTCAAGCAGTTCCTGAACCAGACCGGTCTCCACCATGTCGTCGACCCTTCTCTCCAACCGATCCTCGAGGACTTTCTGCAATAATTTCGGAGAAAACGGTCCTCGAATTAATTGGCCGCGATTCGACACAGTATAATCTATATGAGAGAAACAGACACTTTCCAATTATATTTGATTAACGTGATAATTTTTATTCGGATAATTTTTAGTTGAAAATATTCCTCAAAATCTATAGCTTTTGCATCTTTCGATGCCTTGTTCCGACTCGATGAAATTTTCAGTATATATTCTTTAATTTATCATTACAGATAATTCTTCCAAACATTTTTTTACATCATCTATAAAAATAATCCTTCAGGCTTTTCAAAAATGGTCCAATTTTTAAAAAGTCATTTTTATTTAAAGGATAATTGAATATATCTTTTTGCCAGATATCGAGAAAATATCGTAAAATCAAGGCCTTGTCGTATGGTATAATATGTATATAATTTACATTTTCAAGAATATCTTTTTTAAAAATTGCAATGCAAATTCTATTACTTGCGTTTCTTTATTTGCAAAGAATAAAAACCTTGGAATCTCATCAAAAATGAAATATCTTTTTTATTTTTACATTGACAATTTAACAAGCAAGCCCGATCACACTTTATTACATCAATGGTTTCGTGTAAATGTCACATTTCACACCCACGATTGCATTGGTAGCAATCGAACTTGTCAGAAGGAGTAGGTGTTCAGTCTCTTTGAAAAGTTGTTTCCGTTTAGTTTCTTTAATAAAATATCTTTGCAAGACGTTTAATTTAAAATTTTTCCTTATATTCGATCTGTGAAATAAATTCAAGAATATCTTGAATTGCAATGTAAATAATCAAGGATTATTTCTATTTTATTCTTTGTCCTTGTTCTTTGATTCTTCAAAATCATATTTTATATATTATATTTGATCAAGAATATAAAAAAAAAATTATTAAATAAAATATACAGATGGGTTTCACGAATATTCGATTATTCATATCCACGATATTTCGATGATCAATGAATTAGACACGAGCTCGAAGGTTAACACGTACCATTAGAAAAAAAAGAAGGAAACGCTATTGTGGCCTTCAACGGGTTTTCAAATTAATTTGCCTCTCTCTCGCACCTTTTGCTCGTTCCTTCTCATTTAATATGTACTTGCTAATAAGTAAAACACGTTAAAAGAGTTCTTCCATGTCCTCGAAATCGTGTATAAAATAATTGACTACGTCGTGTACGGTGATTCACAAAAATATAATTATATTTAATGTAGAGAGAAATTTAATTTATTAAAATAAAATAATAATTTTCAAGAGTTTAATTAGATCTAAAATTTGTAAAAAAAAAAAAAAACAATAATAAATGTTGAAAGAAAAATGACAAACTTGTTTTACAAAAAAATTATTACACATTAAATTATTATTTAAAATATATATATATTAAATATTAAAACAAATATTAAATTTAAATATCTGAATATTTCTATAAATAGATATATACATATGAATGTTTAAACAAATGATTTATACTGTAATAAAATATTTTATATAGATTTATTCTGAACATAGAATCAGGTCGAAGATAAAATTTAGTGTCCAAACATTTTTGTGATTCACTGTACAGCGTATCGATAGTACGTTTTTTCAACTCGTGACTCGATTTTCGATGAATACGCGTTAGAAATGTACGAAAAGAGCAGAGCCATTCATCGATTCATTTGACGGAGATCGGTGTCGAACAACGTTACAGGTTGTAAAAACACAGATGAGATTAATAGTTAGACAGCCATTTTACGATGGACCACCAACAGATTTTTTTATCGTTGACCAATCACTTTTTTCATAATTTTGTTGGATAGAATTTGATCGCCATTTTTTTGAAAATATTCATGAATATTTAAAAATGAAACTTTCATAATTACTTTTAATAATAAGATTATCTTAAATAATTGATATTCAATAAATATAATAAAATATTCTAGAATTATAGGTTCGTAAATATATCATAACGTAAGAACAATTATTGGTTTTTACTACTTATTCAATTCAAACTCACACAATTTTTTTTTATTTAAATGTTCTATAACTAGATTAGAATTTACAATAGAAAAAGAAACAACTGAACAACTAGAATGAAATATAAGAACATTGGAAATTTTCAGAGTTAATAAAAATAATTGCTAGTCTAGTCCTACATTATAAATCAATGATTTTGCAAATGATATTCATTATTATTCATAAAATTAAGTTAAATTAAACGTGAAATTTTTTTCCTTCGCAAATAATTATATGACATTTCGAAATTTAAAGTTTTTATCATGAAATAATGAAAAATTTATAATTCTATATTTCTCATATATTCATTATCATATTAAATATTAATTGTATTCTAGTAGAAGAAAAAAAACCGACAAAAAATCTATACTTCAACTTCCAACTTTTACTGATTAAATACAATATAATAAATTTAGTAATTTAGAAATTGAGGATGTCCAAGAATCACACAGGATCCGACTTTTCGCAATCCATAAACGATGGCTTAGTTCCACTTTTGGTAATCATCGTCTCTCTTTCTCTCGAAAAATCCCGCTAATTAAGACGAGTTTCACGAACTTTTAATATTTTTAATGCCACTCCCCATGTTTCACCATGTTCCACTGGATGTTCCGGAGCGGCAATTAAAAATGTTTTATCGGTACGAAGATAAAGGCAATAAAAAGAGAAGAAGCCACAAAAGAAATGAATTTGCAAGTCGTAAATCGATATTACGAATCATCCTCGAGGCGGGTTATAAATAATTTTATGACGTTATCTTATATTCCACCTTAAAACACGTCGAATATTTGATCAATCGACCGAAGAATTTCCTTTTACTAAATGTAGACTTTTGAAAGGAACGAGGTTGGGCGTCGATTAGAAATTCCGATAATACAACCAAATGGAATTCGTGCAAACGTTAGGTTTAACAACGAGATGGTACACGTTTTCACGAGATGGTTACGTGAAAAGGGTATGCCTAAAAGTTAGCATGATCGTGTCGAAGGCAAACAGAGAAGTTTGGAAATCATTTCTCTTATTTTTTCTTTTCCTTTCTCTGCCAACCATGGTGAATAAAAAGAATGTTTAAAAATGATATTTAGGATTACTATTGTTCGCGTTTTGGGATTTTGGTGAAATTAAAGTAGAATACATAAAATGATCACGTTAATTATTTTCAGATTCTTTTATCTTATTCAATCTCGCTTTAAGGATATTTATTTAAAATAATTTAACAGTCTGTTAATTTAAAAATTGCGTATTAATTTGCAATTCAAAACGATTAATATACTCCATTTAATTAGCTGAATAAATTACTCTTTCGATTTGATATATCGATGGCATTAAAAATCAGGACACATACAGTAAAAAAAAATAAATAAAATTAAAAGTTTTTATCAAAATTGATAAATTCCTTTTCTTCCCGATAAATGAAACAACTTTCAAAAAGAAAACATTACACGTGCCCTAATCAAATCTTAGAGAGATTCCAAAAGAATGAAGAAAGAAAAAAAAATAGAAAAAGAAAAAAAGAGATAAAAAGTTACAGTATTCCCCTAATCAAATCTCCAAACCAAAGATTCCAAAGTAAAACTCAACAAAGGGGGAAAAGTGATAGAGAAAGGAAGGAAAGGGAGAAAAATTTGAAAAATCCTTCCCTCCGTGTCACAAGAACCAACCTAATCGAACCAAGATTCCAACTAAGAGAGAAAAGAGAGAGAAAGAAGAAGAGATATACACGAAGAGAGATAAAAAAAGCAACGGATTCCTGTCCTTGTAAAATGGCGGGACGGGACCAGGCGTGCACGGCTCCTTGGACAGCGGCGGATCGTTCTCACGCTCGTTCACGGTTAAAACGCGACCTCCGCAACCCGTTTCGGTCCGCGTTCGGTTTAAATCGTATTTAAATGCCGAGTGAGCCTCGCGAGCTGCACGTGCGCCTCCACGGTTTCATTCATGGGCGGCAAGCGCGTCAATGACGCAAGATTCTCGCCCGGCTCGAATCGCTATTTGACGGGCACAGGGTATACACACGGACACGGACACGCGCACAGACGAGGGCAGCAGACGTGATGCCTCGTTCGGCCACGTTTCGCTTATCGCGTGGAACCGAACCAGCTCGTTTCTCCCGTGGCACCGAGCTCTCGAACGGGAAAGATGAGAAAGGGAAGGGGAGGGAGGGGGGAAAGAAAGGGCGAAGGGGACGGAGGAAAGAGGAGGAAAGAGGAGGAGGAGGAGGAGGAGGAGGTGGAAGAGCGAAGGAGGTACAAGGAAAAGGAGATAAGATATTATACTCGGGAGGAGAGAAAAGGGTTTTGTTTGTGATATTTGAAACGTGGAACTGTGCATGACGATTCGGAAGTAGATGGCGCTTGTTGAGAACGTGATGTTGACAGCAGGTGGTGGACAGGTGTAAAATTAAGCTCGTATCGTATGGAATTTTGAAGAATTGGGAAATTGTTTCCCAAGTGAGAGAATATTAAATTTGAAGACGTACGATAAAAATTATGTTTTTGTTTTAATTTTTAGGGATTTTTCTAGGTCAATCGAAATTTGAATAATAACGATGAGTATAGTTGAGAGTATGGGATAGAAGGAAGGAATAATAAGATAATGTAAGAGTTTGAAAACTACGCATGCACGTGATGTAATTTGCGGACGAGTTAAGAAAAAAGAAAGCGTAAAGAATAAAAAGGATTATTGGTCGGAGGATACGCTTTCATGAAAATTTGTAGCTGCCCGAGAAATTTGACATTGATGCGTGTTAATAATGGCCAGCTTGATGGATTTGATCCTGCTTCCGATTAAACCCTTCAGGGATTGGTAAATTGCCTCTTAGTGGCCGATGACTTAATCCTGGTTTATCCCGAGAAGTGAAAGCCGTTTCTGAGACCTTGCAATATTGTCCAAAGTTATTAAATGAAGTAATGGAATCTCCTCTAATTTAAAAAAAAATAACACTGTTATAGAATACACTTTTACATTTACGATAAAATTCTACAAATTTTTCAAACATCTTTACTTCATCCATCTTACGATCACATCAAACGAATAACATTGAAACAATCATAAAGATTCAAACGATCTGTCAAAAGATTCGTACAATCTCAAAAGAAAAAAAAAAATCTCCTCCATTCTTTCCACACTTTCGATACCGCAACCAAGGAAACGAAGCCACAGACCACGTCGGTACCGCACGGTGACCCTGTAACCCGATTCATCCCACCCTTAAAAATAAACCGAAAAATCGAAGGAGGGAAAAAAAAAAAAAGAAAGAACCCTCTCGGGAACAACGTAGGCGCTAAACATTTGGAATAAAAGCCGGGAACGTGGCACGTCGCTCGCTTAGTCAATTATAGCTTCCGCGCGCAAGTCGATCGTCCAGGAATAGGCATCGGAGAACAGCCCCTGTTGGGGAAACGGCGTAAACTGGCTCGTGATAAATGAAGGAGGAATCGGTTGGATTCTAAGGGTTGCGATGACAGCGGCGGCGACGAGTTAATACTCTCGTAAAGACGTCTAATTCTCGGTGGTTCGAAGCCGAACGACGGAACGTTGGGGAACGTTTACGTAACGGCAAAAGAGGCGATGATATTCCTCGGGTTTCACCCGTATATGGCTGAAAGCGAAGGAACCGTGGCGCTGAAACTAGAAAGGACCGGCTGTGTGTGCTCGACTCGTGGCCAAATCGGGCCAAGGTCCTTCCAGAAGAAACAGAAGTGGAAGACGAGGTGGAATGTGAGCGCGTGCGAATTTTCGCGGCCCTGTTCCCCGATCCGTTTCAGTTCCAACATTGGATCGTTGGTGGATTTAGGAGGTGGAACAGGTGATTAAGTAAAGTTGGATTATGTTTTAGGGAGAATGTGAGAAATTATTTTTTAAAGAAAAATCATGATTAGTAAGAAAATATTGGAGAAGGAGAACAGGTGTCGTTCGAAAGATGAAGAAGGCTGTCGATCAAATGAAAATGATCGTATTGTTAGAATACAGGTTGCATAAAAATTATATTTCTTGTTTTTATAATATACGATGATGAATAGTTCTCAGAAGAATTATTATATCGTGGATATTTTAGTAATTATTGAAAAAATTCTAGTCGTTCAATGATATGAGAAAATTATAAAAAAAATTGTAAAACAAATCACATTGCCTATCATTTTTTTTAAATAATCCAAAATAAAGTATTAATAATGTCCACTATAAATACCAATCAGAATAGCGAATCATAATAATATCTTTTAATAATACTTTGTATCCAAAAAGAACAAAAAGAAATCAGAAGTTATTATTCTGAAACATTAAAGATATCTATCCTGACAAAATGATCTTGAAAATTATTATCTCTTCCACACAATAAATATATAACATTTCTCAAATTATTTTCAAAAGGAGAATATTTATAAAAATATATATACGTATCTGTGTAAATGCATTTCGAAACCAAAACGATTATCATACAAATTAAATTACAATTAATAAATCATCTTACACTCCATCGCATTATCCAATTAACATTATCCAATTCCATTCTCTCCACGAAAATTCAAATCATTTATCACGGTCATTTTTTTCACCGTGTTTACGTCACACAGATGCAGATTCCAGATAAAAAGAAGATCTCGTTCTTCTGCCACCGACCTTCTCGTCTGAAGGTGAAAAAGTCAATGGTTCGATACAAGACCGATTTCGTAAATATGCACGAACTTCATGTGAATGCGTGGGTGTCGATTCGTCTTTCGAGAGACGGGTTCACGTTTCGAAGAAATCACGCGCTCTGATAGTGGCTCGATCTTGACATTAGAATTTTTGCATGTTTAATTGAGAGAACAATTGAGAAGAGGCAAAAAATCGATTAAAAAAAAATCTGACAGAGAATGCATACGAATTATAGTATCGTAGATGGTTGAAATTAATTTTATATTTCAATATATATTTGAGATTCTTAGAAATTAAAAACTTTCCTTCAAATTTCCTGTAACAAAGTACATAGAGCTTTCAGAATTTTTGCGTTGAAATAATTTCTTAAAAAAATATTAAACAAAAAGAACCAAAGAGATCAATATACATGTTCCTTACAAAATACACAAAAACGAATTCGATAAAAACTAACGTTTTACCAAATATATCACTCGAATTTTTCCAAGGAGATACGGTGTGTTGTATATAATTTACAGAAATGAATTTTTTCGTGGAAAAATCAAAGTATGCCCAAGGCGTCGGCGTGCGCTTTCGTGAGAGTATGGCACCGTTGAAAAAGGGTGGTCGAATAAAAGAGATAGAAATGTGTTCAGAAAAATTGGCGGGCCTCCGGCGCCTAAACACTCGTGTATGAGGACGAGCACCGACTAAATTTGTCCGCTAATGACACGCTTTCGACCCGTGTTTCGTGCAGCAAATTCGATCGTCTCCGCTTATTATCAAAATATCCCGGCCGATAATCCCAATAATACTCGACAAATCGGCTGACGTATTTTCAAACAGCCGGATATCGTGTGAGATTGGATGAGGAATCGATATAGAATATATAAGCTGTTATGTAAAAATATTTCCATGTGTACGTACAATATTTATTTTTGTACCTTTTTGTACTTCGATTGGATCGAAAAACGATTTGTAAGATAATCGGGCCTTGAGAGATTTTTCTGTTCACGAGTCGATATTTGAATTCAATGAATGAAATGGATCGTGGGGCGTGATTTAAGTTTTTAATAATTAAGATATTGTAGAGAAAAAAAAAATTTTTATAGACACGTATCATATTTGTGATTTGAATTGAAATAATTATACGAGGTGTTGCAAGTGTAACGAAGAAAACAATACGAAATAAAGATATTTTAAAAAGAGATATATATTTTTAATAAATAAAAAATATATTCCATAAGATTAAAAAGTAGAAAAGTTGTATAAATTGTTTTGATATGTAAAAATCGACTCAAAAATAGTGAATATAAAGTGTTGCACGGAAGTGAAACACCCCGTTCCAACAGAAAAAACACCTCTCCAATCAAGACTTTAATTCCATTACGTCACCCTGAATTTCTCACCCTTCGCACGCAAACACTCGTGGCCTGACCGAGACCCGCGCGATTACCCCAAGATTAAATAGCTCGCACGCTTTTTCCCGGCACAGTGATCCCGATCCAATCAACGAGACGCTTTAGGCAAAGAGAGTAAAAACTACATTTACCTCAATCCCCCTTTTTCCTCCCTGTTAAATCAATTTAATCTTCAATGTGGTTGGATCAAAAGTGACACCCACAGTTATTCGACACTCGCACTTTTCTTCTAATTTTTGTTATCTAATTAACGTCATCGCCCACCGCTAAATTGACCGGATGAAAAGAAAATAATAGGATTATGAGGATCAAAGATCAACCGATGGTGAAACGTTTATGAAAAGGCGGACTGAATAATAGCGAATAATTATTGCATTTCTGCAACCAGAGACTTTATCGAAATTTTCGATAAAAATTGATATATATATAGATAAATATTATTAGTATTAAATATATTAAGATTTAAAATCTTGATATAAAAGGTTTCTATAAAGGTGAGACGAGTATTGCAATTGTTCAAGACTATAAATAAGTAAATTATGATCCTTTTTCCATATAAATTAGAAAATTAAAAAAAAAAATTGTACGAATAAAACATAGCAATGCAATTATATTATTTAATCAGCCAGAGACAACTGAGACTTTAGAACTTCAGGACTGGTTGATAGAACGTTTAGAACAGTTTGAGAATCACTACCTCGAGCATTAAAAAAGATATATCTTAAATACTCATAAATTTTTCCCTCGAATCTTCATTCGAATACCTGTACAAAACCAATTATTGGCGAGTAGCAATCACCTCTCGAGTGATTTATCGCACGACAGAACAGAGTGGTGTCGCAAAATCCGGCCAATTATCAGCCATGAAATCTGAGATCAGAATTCACAGAATTCCGTGTGAAACAAGATTGCGAATTCACAATCGAATGACTGAAAGCGAATCGTCGTTTGTAAAACGAGAAGACTACCAGCGACGAAAACAGGTGGTTTTCTGGTACCGATCGATAGGAACAAAGAGGAATTGGAGAGGAGGGGAGGAAGAAGGAGAAGGAGGATGAGGAGGAGGAGGAGATGGACGATCCTAATGGCGTCCAGGCGAGACAGAATGAGAGGCACGCACTTGGGGGACCTACCATGGGAATGCCTGGCCGCGTTCCCGGCGGTTCACGTTGGCTAGGTTCTCTATTTTCGACGGCAGCTCGCTGCTAGCGATTCCTCGATCAAGGGGGCGTTGCAGAAAGGCCAGCATTAGCGATGGGATCAAGCACGCTAGCGTCCCGCTTTAGCGTTAACCCGGATCGAATTCGAACGAGCTTAACTGGACAAGTGACTTCTGCGAATTCGAATTGAGAGCGAAAGAGAGGAGTAGGACTCGGTAAAGAACCGAGTGTCAAAATTCAGAAAGATCCATCTTTAAGAATTAGCGAGGCTGAAACAAAAGGAGTAAAAATTTAGATTGTTAAAGTGAGCATATCGTACGGAATGTTAATATATTTATGAATCCTTTAAAGATTGGAGAATGATTCTAAAAGATGTTATTAAATCATTTGATGTAATTAAATGATGTTTGAGATAGATGAAACAAGATGAAGATAGAATGAAATACTATTCTATTGCTTATAAATGAATAAGCCTTAATAAATAATTATTTTTGTATATCAATTTTTATGCTTGTTTGGAATTGAATCAATATTTGAAGATATGAATGTATTGGATCTTTATCTATTGAAAAGTAGATTTTAATGTAATTGATAAAATTAGAATCATTTGGAATACATTTATGATAGTTTCCTGTTCATAACACTGTTGAAATTTATTTTATTTTTGCAGCTATGTAAGAGCAAAATGTTAAATATATTGCCAGGTATGAGTTAATCGAAAATATGGTGTAAATCTTTAATAATCATTTCACTTGATTTGGATTCGTGAGTACATATTGAACTTGATCCCATCACTAGCCAAGGCATGAATTCGTGCGCGTGTATTCGTGGCAGAACTCACCTCGGAACCAGCCTTGGCATTATGCTTCTTCTCTCGAGCTCGATTTTGTTTTAAAACCGTCTGCATAGATATGGAAACTCTCAGATATTGCTCTGAATTCTTCTATTTGAAGATAGATTACTTTGAATGCAATTTCTATTTCAATTCTTCTTTTTCTTCTTCTTTTTCTTCTTCTTTTTCCTTTTTCGAGGAATTAGCTATTTGAAATTATATATGTGACGAAAATATAGAATGTAGAGACTTAATAAATTTGTAGGAATTTTTAAATGGAGCTACATATAAATAAACGTCAAATTTTTCAAATGTCTGTTTTACAAATTTGAATTTTTTTAACTAAATAAATTATTTATATAAAATGAATAAGTAAAGAAAAGTTATTGAAACAATAAAAAATTTTGATACCACTATAAGTAAATGATATATAATATACGAAAATATCTTGAGATTTACATTTCAAGATGTAAAATTATTTAGCACTGGAAGATTTAGTTTTGAAACAGCCAATCTTGGATTATTTATGATTATGTATCTCAGAAATAGTTTCTCTATTAAAATTTTATGTTAACAAAAATGAGCTGAAAAAAAAAATAGAAAATAATTAATTTTTCTTGTTTTCAGGAAAATAATTAATTATTCTTTAATGATGCAGAATCACGATAAATGATTTAAAGGAAGGAAATTTTGATATTATGTGAAAAAATTAAGAGATTTAAGGGAAATTGAGAACCGCTGCTTAAGCATGCTGAATACCATAGGGGTCGTCAGCGTTACTAAACGTGATTAGGCTACCTCGAATTCCGAAACGATAATATTCGTGAACGATAATACACCATTGAAAGGGATAAATATTTTTGTATCGAGGTATTATAGGATAGAATTACAGAACTAAAAAAAATATCGTTAAGATAAATGAAGTATATTATGAACATTGCTGAGGAATATGAACTCTAGCCAGTAGTTAATGAATTAATATAAAGGGTGTCCCAAAAAGTTGAAGCCAATTACGTTACTTATCAAAATATATTCTCAAAAAAAAAATTCTTAATTAAATTAACTCCAATCTTCATGTTCTGTTATCAAATATAATGATACTTTCACAATATCATTATGCGAAATGCAAAAAAATTAATGATATTAAATTATATATATCAACATATAATCTATCCTTATATTTTTTCATTAATATACTCGTGAACACGAGTTAAAATCAATCTTTTATTTTTTACAATTTCTTTTACAAGAAAAAGTCGATCACGAAATATTACAAAGGGATAAAACAAATTTAATTAGAAGAAAGATTGATTTTATACCAAGGATTTTAAGATTCAAAAGATCATGTTTCACACTTCTATTTCAATATTCGTACATTTCCTACGCTTTCTTGGAAAGATTTCTAAATATGTGTATGGTAATTTGTCGGACGAAAGTCTTGTGAGTGAAAGAGGAGGAGGAAGAACTTCGTAGCCCACTTGTTGCGATTTTTTTTTTTTTTTTTTTAGAAGTCCAAAAATATTGCCACACGTGTTTCTTACGTTACCAGAGAGAAGAACCACTTCTCTTAGGTTTCATTAGTGTCAGTTAACATTTAAGCTGTATAATATTAACTATCCAACTATTCAAAAGAGAATAATTCATTATTAATTTCATTGCTAGAACTTCGTAAATTATTTCTTATTTCTTTTCTACTTTATTCTCTTCGTTAAATGATTATTTATGATAGACAATAATCAAACGTTTTATCATTAGAAAACGAACAGAAAACATAAAAGAAAAAAAAAAAACTGAAAGATTATTGACTGGTGTTTTTTTTTTTTTTAAACACTTTCCAACCAGAAAGGGTTAAGAAGGAAGCCGCACCAAGGTTTCTTCAAATTAACTGTAAAGGATCTGTGAAATGAAGCGTTAGTGTCGCGGAGAATTTCTTAGGCTTCCCATCAAACCCTTCGAACCCTGGATTGTAACGAAAAAAAAAAAAAAAAAAAAAAAAAAGAGACGTAACTAATATCTTTACTTTAATAACTATTTTATTTCATTCTGAAAATTTTTATAAATCATCGGTATAATCGATACTAATCATCCGTTAAAATGCGTAAATTGAAATAATAAAATAAAAAATGCTATTAGAAAAATTAATACTGTTATTAACAATTGAAAAATAACTCAATTTGCAACAGATACACCTTTCACGATTATCTATTGTTATCTGATTAAAAGATTGTTTAAACGTGTTTTCGAAATATTTTTCAAGCGAATAAAGATTACGTCTATTGTTTCGAATTTATCGTTTAAAAATCACAAAATTAGCTTTGTTCAATATAAACGCAACGTATCATTTATAAAGCGAAAGAGTGAAACACGATAGGTATCTACAATAATTCTCGACCGAATTATACTTCGCTCCTTCATTCGAGAGAGAATCACGTTTCTATCTACTATTAGAAATTCCGTTTGCACACAGCGATCATCGACAATTCGGATTCAACGAGAAGCCAGGCAATAAAATAGATTTCACAGCGATCTAACACACTCGCTTGAAACAAAGTGGAGCTACTCTGTAACAGTCTCCTTCACGAGCAAATTATGGAAGGGATATATAGTCGAAACTACGTATGTAGTAGGTTTGACCTTTTCCTCAGACGATATTAAATTTAATCTCTACAATATTCTATCTGTTCTGACTTTCTTTAATTAAAATATAATTTTTTAAACGATGAACGATTCGTGAGTACATATTAAATAAATATTATGGAAAAAATATAATATAATAATTTAACTCTAATTAATTTATTATTGTAGATAAATTTTAAATAAATATTATTGATATATGGATATTAATTATTTTATCTTGATCAATAAAGTATAGGACAAAAATTAATGAACAACATTAAAAAGAGAAATAGAAAATAGATGATCTCATTGGACAAAATTAATTATTTCATTTTATATTTTTAAATATTGAATATTATAATATTTTAAAAATATTTTTAACATCGAAACGCGTCACAAATGATCTTCATTTTAAATAATTATAAAAATCTTCAATTTTGAGAAATATAAAAATGATATATCGATTCTCTAACAATTATCGAACGCATCTCAAACTCCCACGTTTCATGTCGAAAAACAACAGTTAGACGTCTCGAAATCCGATTCTAAATAACGTCAGCGTTTCCATGATGGTTCGATTCGACGAGAAAGACATTTTGCTGTCACGCGTAATCCTCCACCTCGCCGATATGATAATCGCAACGTGAATTAAACTGGCCGTTTATGTTACGACGTGATGAATTATCATTGCAACGTGGATCAGAATTAAACGTTTTTCTTGAGGGGAGGGGAATTTAACGAGCCGACTTTTGTAAAAGTCAAGGGAATGAGCGATGGGTATTCGCTTTTTGCGGAAATTTTATCCAGCAAGATGGAATTCGTGAACTTCTGCCTTGTATTGTAAAAGTGAAAGTTGCCACGACCGTGTGGAAAATTAATTTCTTTCTCCGATGCGGCACGAATTTATGAGATCGTTCCAGGTTTCGAGTTTTTTATTCGAGATTATATTCTTCGTGCGAGTGTTACGTTTACTTCGTTTGAAAAAAATCGAGAGATTTTGGAATTGAAAATTCCTTTCTATTTCATTCTTTATTTTTTTTTTTTAATTATTTTGCGTGTAATTAATGCACAATTTCTTATTAAATGTACTAACATTTATTGCGATACATTGATCAATTTTGTTAAGAATCTTGAATTTTAAGAATATTCTTTTTCTACTTGTTGTTTTTTAATTTACAAATTATTAAAAATTTTTAAACCCTCATTTCAAAATTAAATTTCCACACCCTCCAATATAGAATTTAATGAAATAACGTTATATCACACAGATACATATCTATAACTTTACAATTTCCTTTCTTATCGTCACTAATGGATTACACTCGCGCAATTTCCTCGAGAAAATACGAACCACTCCCCACATCTCAGCCAAGTAAGAAACAGGAGCACAAGCAAGCGACCCAAAACCCCATAAAACTATAGATGAAAATCGAAATTCAATCTGGTAGCAGGAGCCACGTCACGGCCAAAACCGAACAATTTCTTCAACAATTTCTTTTCCACACTCGTAACAGCCTTCTCCCTGTTCCTCTATATTTTATTGCTCGTGTATCTAACGACCGTCGGTGGTTTTAAACACGGTGGCATGCATGGCATTTCCGACTAGTCGAAGGGAAACGAATGAAAGAAGGGAGAGACTCGAAGCGAGGAGGAGCTTTTTATTCAACAGTCAAATTCGCGTCGCGAGAATTCATGAAAGTGAAAGCAGTATCTCGCCATGGGAACAAATGAGAATTTCATCGATGCCTTTCTTCTCTTCCTTTTTTTTTTTTCTTTTTCTTTTTCGTCTTTTTCCTCCTTATTTCGAGGATGGATGAGGAATCGATGATTGTGTACAGTTGACAGTTTTGTTATATCGAGGTAATATGGATGCGTTTCGATGGCGGAGCATTGCTGGGTTTGGCCGGATGATCGATGTAACCGATATTGGTACTGAGATTGAGTTGGAGAAAAATCGTGAGACGGAATGGAACGTGGGAGAAAATCGTAAAAATAAGTAAAGTTGTCTACATTGAAAATTTTTCTCAATACAACCGCGTTATTTTATCGTTTCAAGATTTTCTTTTTTTTTATTTTAAGGAAAAGATTAAATATACTTTCGTTTGAAGGAATTAATTATAATGGATATTTCAATTATTTAAAAATTGGATCGAAAATGTTGCTAATATTTCTTTTGTTATATTCATATTTTTTTTACTTACTTACATAAATATAACATTTCTCTTGTTACTTCTTTTACTACACTTAACTTTCCAATTGTAAATAATTGCCGCTCAATTACACATTGTAACTTAGAGAAAGTAGCCACAAAATTACGTAAGCTATAAGTCGAGAATAAATAACATAATAGTTATTAGATATCTATTCGAGGATTTTTTGCACCAAAACTTATAGGAGAATATAAAATTATTTTATAGGAATAGTTTATCTTTCAAATTATATCGAAATAATTTTCAAATTTTTATTCGTCTTTAAGATTTTTAATTTCATAAATATTTATCTTTGAGATTTAACAGTATTTTCATTCCGAAATTATCAATTCTAAAATTATTTATCTTTCAAATTTCAATTTTCGTATATATCATCTCTCTAGAGAATATCAATTTTCTCCTCATTCGTTGTCAAGTTTCAATTTTCGGAACATTTATCTCTTGTAGTTTAAATTTCACTTTAGAGTAACAATTGTAAGTATCTATGTGCATTTATCTTGGCTTCGGAGTGTCGCTCAACCCATTCGTCCATTTTCATTGCCTTTCTATTTGTGCCAAGAATAATCATAGAATGGCTTAGTTTCATTTGAAATATTATCTCCCTTGCCCTACATTCACAGTAACCTCTCTATAAATGTTAATGTCAATTTCTGAATATCTCTCTTTATTAACCAATTAAAGATCATTAAATTTCAACTCTGCAAATTTTCTTCTAAGAGGTAAATTCAAATTTAATGTAAATCAGTTCTATGCCATCAAGATTATATATTTTGATTTGGAAATTCTATCCATTGAAATTCTATTTGTGCACTCTCTTGAATATTTCAAGTATACTGAATATCACAGTTATTCAATATTTTTTATAATTTTTTATAGATTTATGACCTATAAAAATAACTCAAAGAAGAAATATATTTAAATTTAGATATTTAAATTTAGATATAATTAGTTAGATAAAATTAGTTCTAAGAAGATAATAACAAATTCAAAGTTCCAATATTTCCATATGCAATTTTTCTACTTATTTATAAATATATACACATCATTAACATATCGGAAACAATATGCAATACATTACATCACATAAAATATTATTGTTAAATTTGAAATATCTTTTTACGTTTCAACAAACTAATTATTTTAAAACAATATTTGTACAAAAAATAATATTTATTAAAATGTCGAACAAGCAAAAATATTCACTTTTATTTATCCATTTTTTATCCATCATTAAAAACTCAATTAATCTTCCCTTTATATCCCTCGTATCGCATCCAGAATTGATCAATTCTCTGATCACCGCTCATCGAAAACCGTAAACTATCCCCCCGCGCCATAATCAGAACCGTATAATATATCCCCGAACGTAAAGCTCCGCCGATAAAATAGAACCGCTAAACCAGCTATCCCCATTAACAGGGCTAAAAGCTCTAATGGAGACGTCAGATCAGGAAAGTAACAGGTTCATGAGCGTCCAAGAAAACGACGCCGGTCGTAGCCCTTGTAATTGATTTATTAATAGTAACGTGGCCCGTGTTAAGAGCCTCGTCGCCGCATATTCGTCCCCTCGTGGGGGAGGTGCGGTCTAATTTTAAGAACCGGCTCCGAATTCTCGAAAACGGATCCCACGGAAACGAGCGAAACATCCTCCCTCCTCTCGTTACACGTGGCTTTCCCTATCGCCCGCTTCCCGGATCTTGAGGTATGCTTGTCGAGATCACCGTTTCCGGGATGATTTTCCAAGAAAACCGCGATAATAAAAACGAACGATTCACAGTTCGAGGCGTTTTCGGATTGGGACCGGGATCGATCCGTCTTCATGCGGAAGAACAGATTGAAACGATATACATATGTACTTTTATGCGAGGTATTATATTTTCGACGAGAGGTTTGATGGATCTTGAAATGGTCGTGATTGATATACTTTTATTGAGACGAGGTTTCCTGGTTCGGATAATGGCTGATCGAAAGATGGAGTCTCTCGAGAGACTCAAAGAAGAAGATTTACAACGGATTTAATCCAATTCGATTAAATCTTTGTTTTTAAAAATTATTAAAAATTGGAAGGTAATTAACTAATTTTTATTAACAATTCGTAATAAAAAAAAAACGGTTGTACAAAAAGAAAAGATCTCTATTAACTTTCTTATTTGAGAAAATTTGCAAAACGAGCAGGTGATTTTATTGTAAATTATAGTTTAAGAAAATTTCTGAGAATTGCTTCGTTAAAAAAATATTGTTACACATCATGATCTTCAAAGAAAACACCTGCCCCTGAAATTACACATCACATGCGTACTACTAATTTTCCTCGCGTGGAATATAATTTAATTTAATTTCCTTTTAATAAATAATGTCATGAACGAAATATTAATTTTAAAAATTATTGAAGTCGTCAATGCTTACGAAATGAGTATATATCTTCTTGGTATCGTGAAATAGCAATATTTTAAATATTGCTCTCATGTTCTTAGTCATCGTAATTACAATCACAAGCTAATTGCAAAAATATGTAATATTATTCACTTTGTGGTAACAATGACAAATAAAACAAATAACATCGAGGAGGTTAAGAAAATGACGTAACTTTAATATGTATGTAGAATGTTTCAGAACAAGACAATCAATGAATTGTAAAAACGAAAATATATATTAACATTAATTTCTAATTCTATAATAAATATATTAGTCATGTACACAAAGTGAACAACTTCATCAAAATCGTGTTCAGTTTTTGAAAATTAAAATTTTAAATCTTATCGTTATTTGATTAGTATTAAAGCATAGCAAATCATTAAAAATAGAAGAAAAAAAAAAAAGTAAGATAATTTCGATGAGATTACATTATGAGTATTAGTTTTCGTTGATAGCACTGAGTACAAGTTAAATAATAAAGATTGTCATACGAGTATTTTAAACAATAATTCCAGAGCCGAATGTAGTATAATATTGTTCTTTGGGTTTGTTTTAAATATCTGTGATTTTAAAACAACGATATATATTTTATCATTAATACGATATTCAAAGTATCATTTCACAGTTGTAATAATATTTGACCAGGTGTATTATATTATTACATCATTAACATTTTTATTGAATTTTCCTTATTTTCTGTATATATATATTTTATTATGTCTATGAATAAATTATTATTCTGAGACACATTCCTGTAACGAAGCTATTCTTTATAAATTTTTTAATCAAAGAGCCCTTAGAATCCTTGTATTGAAATTAAACAACGAATACCTAAATACAAATATTAACGTTTATTTCTTGCATACATTATTCATTCTCATATCAAATATAAAGCAAAAATTTCTTTTAATAACCCCCATTCTTTCAGCTTTAGATTAAAAAAAAAAAAATCTCCATTTAAAATACAAATCACAATATCGATTGGTAACGATACATTTCTGTTAAACGATACATTTCCTCGGTTTTTCTGAATGAGCGCGCCAAACACGTAGCGAGCCATATTAGCGACCACTTTGCAGAGTCGAGTACTCACGTGTACAAGTTTACTATGACAAATACTCGGTGTCGTTAAAATAAAACCGGTAGTTTGCGAGGGCGTGACGTCGTCGGCAGGAAGTGACAACATATCCTCGTTGCGTATCACCAGGAGCAAGAGGCCGCGTATACCGAGCGACAGGTGGTATTCACGAGGTGTCACCGGAGATTTTATTTTACACGGATATATAGTACTCCGTTTGCATGGACAATCGAATCTGTTGCGACGAGTGGAACATTTGAATGAAATTGATCGGCCACGTGTAATTCTAATTTTCAGTCGGTCGAAACAGGTTTCGAGGCCTATTTTTCTCATTCTCATGCGTCAATCAATTTTGTTTCAAATCTTGGTTTGAAACGGTTTTGATACGGGTCGAAATAATTGAATTGTCACGAAAGAATATTATTTTTTTTTTCTGTTTTTATTGAAAAAGAGATTGGAAATTGGTGTAATATATAGTGTGATGAAATATTAATTTTACAACACCAATGATTATGTTGATCTCTTATCTTGCTATAAATAAAATATGTTATCTAGTATTTAGAAAGTAAGTAGAACCGAAGTTTTTATTATTACTTTTTCGTAATAGGAAAAATAAATTGAATCTAGATTCTAAAAGAGATACAAGACTTTCCAACTTCATTTAAAAGTTAAAGAATCCAGAACTTATATACCTTGAAATACCTAGTATGTACAACAGAACATGAATTAAAACAAAGCAGCGAATTTCTCAAAATAATCTATAAAAGAGAAACAAATTATTCTTCTCATCATCCAAAAAAAAAAAAAAAAAGAAAGAAACCACAGTCAAAACCTCGTCTCTCTCCATCAACCCCCAACCTGTATACGAGCATCCATCCACGCGTTTAAACATCGTTCAACAACCTGTTCGCCAGCCAGACACGATCTCCAACAACCTGCACAATCGACGACAAAAAAATCTCAACCCTTCCTTCCCTATTTCCAAACACTCTCTACCGAATGAACCGAACTTCATCATCCTCAAACATCCTCAAACCTAACGGTCCACGGATGAGCGAACAAGATTCTACGGGTTCGCGGGCAAAAATACCGAACCCCCCGGATCCGCAGGAAGTGACGACACATCCTCGGCATGTGTCCTCACGGAGAGACAAAGAGAAAGAGATAAAAAGAGAGAGAAAGAGAGAGTACGTATACGTGTGCACGAAACGGCAGCTGTCGTCCAAGTGGCATTCCCTCGGTTCAACTTCAATGTTGCGATTCTCTTTGCGTGCGATCGCACGCAAGCAGAGAGCAAGAGCAAGAGGGGTGGAAAAGAAGTTGGATGGAAGAAACGTGGAGAGTCTGGGAGGGAAGGGAAAGGGAGGGTAGGGGAAGTGGAGAGAAAAGGCGGGAACGTGAAACGAAAGGAAACCGTGGACGGAGGGAAGGAGCGAGCGAAGGAGAAGAAAGAAGGGGAGGAGGGGTGGTGGTCGAAGTCGGCGTGGCATCACCAGATGCGCGGCACATTTTAATTAACACCCAGACATCCTCCGAGACGGGTGACCCCGAGCTCAGGGCCATCCGATGACCCTTTTCCCAACCATCGCTCGAGTCCTGGGGAACGGATAACAGGAAGTGGCTTTCCCCTCCCCCCCTTTTCCCCCCCTCGAGGAATAAGATTCGCTGGGCTGGCTTCTCGCGATAGTGCCTTCGTGATAACTTTTAACGCGCCTCTTCCTGAACGCGAGCGGAGAATATCAAAACTGTGTCGATCGCTTTTGGCGAATTTGATATTCTTTTTTTTTTTTTTTTTAAGGAATGGGTTGGTCGAAATAAATGATGGTGAATAGTATATATCGATGAGTTGACAAGTTTTCGGATGTTTGAAGGGATGGAGGTTGAGTAGACTTTTTGGAGGAATTTATATTTTTTATTTGATGAGAATTTCATTTTATATGTTTAATTATGTCCTCAATGATGAAAAATTTATTGTATCGTTAAATAATAATAATGAAATGAAAATTAGATCGTGTGAAAGTAAAGAAAATCGATTTGAAGGTATAATAATCTTAGAGGAAAAGTAGGACAATATTGTTTTCGAGTAAAGAAAATTATAAGTGATATTAAACATGATTTTAAAATATACTTTCAAACATTGAATCGAATTCATGAAGATTTTAAATTTTATAAAGAGATTGCGTAATTAAAATCAGATCTTATGTATTATTTCATATCTGGAAAAAAGTACAATTAATTTATTATTGATGATAAATCTTTCGATTAATTTCAGAGATTACAATTTTTTTTCTTTAATTATATTACTTGAACTTACATATTCATTCATATATTATTTATTAAGTATCCTGGGATATTGATTGAAAAGTTTTTAATTAGAACTTATAAATTTTTTATACTTCATAATTTATATACACGAATTTAAAGTTATTATAAAGTTAGTATATATATATTGAAGAAACGAATACACTTAATAAACACTTAATAAACAACTATTACAAGAATAATATACGTGATAAGTGATAACGTATCGTAATACTAATAGGAAAAAGTACTTCAGGAAACTTGATAAAGAAATTCCATTATGAAGTTTCCTTAAGATTAATATAAATTAAAAATAAGTTTACTATTTTATCAAAACAATATTATATATATTGTGATAATTCTCTTCCATCTATAAAGTATAAATAAATAAATTTTGAAATATAATTTTTCTCTCAATATGAAGAAATAAATATTCTTTATAATTTTACTGAACACGCTTAATAATATAGCTTAATCAACCAAATGTTACTTTGTCTTTATTAATTGGGCAGGAAAAAGTATCATTTTAATTAGTATCAGACGGAAACAGAAAGATTAATTTTGTCGTGGAATTTAAGCTGTGAATGAACTTGTAGCCTTAAGCACAATGTGTCCGCAACAAAGATAACTTTAAATACCCTTTGTCACATAAATTTTAATCGAGTTAATTAATACAGAGTATTATATAATCATGAAAATTATTATTGCTTGTACGGAATAATTTAGTCTAGTTTATTTTAATCTTCGGTATTATTAATCTTTGATACTTTGAATACTATTTTATAAATAAAAAGAAATATTAATTTATCATCAAATTTTTATCCTTATTATTTTTTATTAATTATTAATTATATTTTTAAATTTAGACATTTATTTAAATTTAGTTTATTATTATACTATTATAATATCAAAGCTACTGTGTAAATATCAAAGCGGAAGTTATTATTTTCATAAAATTTATATTTACGATAATAATATTTTAACAATAAAAAAAATTCTAAACTTCAACTTTAATCTATTAAAAAGAAAACGAAATCTAATCTATTAAAAAGAAATCTATTAAAAATTAAAATATTGAAACAAACATTCACGTTTAACAAACATTAAATAAACAAATAAAAATCAATCAGCAATGTTGCACGTGCTATCGATACCGGCTTGAAAATTATTATAACTTTCTTAGAAATCAATCTTTTTATCTTCACTTTCGTTTACATCGATGTTTCTCGAACTTCTCAATACAAATCTTCGAACGAAGATCTTATAAAATCATAAATAAACCTTATTTTCTAGAAATAATTATCCCAAAATTACAAATAAGATGAATAAATAATAACAAACAAATTGATTTCAAAAAAAAATAAATCAAATCTAACGAAATTTCATGAAATGGCGGAATTATCGAATATTTTTTCCCCGATTTATTTCCGATTTTACAAGTCAAACGGCGATAACTCACTGTCAAAGTAAACACTCCCTATCGCGATTCATTGCAATCTGTACGAGCAAACACGAAGCACGTTGGAAATTACCTACGCAACCTGATAATACAGGAAAATCGATCACCATTCAGAATCGAGTGTACTAGACACTCTATTGCGACGTGAATCAATCGTGGTTGAGTAAGAAAAATCTATCAGACAAAAAAAAATTTCAGACCTTGGATTTTTGCTTTCTTAAATATCAGATAGGATTCTATAAATATTTTCTAATGGACCAGTGTAGGTTGGTAACATGAAAACTAGGCTCTACGAAATATATATTTTTATTTGAAGACGTTTGAAGACGTTAGATTTCTCCTTACATTTTTCTTTTCTTCTTATTTTTAACTCGAATTATGTGACAAGGAGGAAACATGTGAATTGAATATTTTATTCTGTTATATTATTACTTTTTTCGATTTTGATATTCTTTCTTCTAGTTTATGTACATAGTGTTTATTATAAAAGATACGAATAAAAAATTAACTTGAAAATTAACTCTAATTCTATTTATCGTATTCTTGATAAAATTCGAATAACGATAAAGAAATTTTATAAATCGATAAATGCAAAATAAAATGAATACATTGAATTATTCTTACACTTGGACGAAAAATTGCAAATTTATTTTACGAAGTAGAAATTCTTTTCTTCTAAACTCGAGCCAAAAAAAAACTACCTAATTTACAAAAGGTCTAATTCTGCAATGATTAAATATCTACCGAACAAAGTAACAAATATAACCCAAGCATCTCATTATTCAAAATAACATTGCTTAAAATAAAATTAAAAACGAGAAAGAAAGAAAAAAAACTCGAACGATTTACTTATATCGATAACGCCCAGTTTCTATTCCCTCTAGATCCGTCCCTGCAACCCGTAATACGTCGTCGTAGTTGCACGTTGGATTACGTTGCCGGCAAGTCATTCATAAAAATAACGCGGCCGACGCACGCAGCCTACTACTACTACGAGGTGCATTCAGCCGTTCGCGTACTACGGTTGCAACCACGGTTAAAGCCTCGTACACGCGTGCGCACTGGCAAGGAGGACTCCACGTAAAAACGCGGATACGTTCACGTGCACGTCGCGTCGTGCGGCTAGGTAAGCGTAACACGTCAGAGAGGAGGGAAGACGAGAAAGTGGAAGTCGGAACGAGTCGAATGAGACCGAGGTTCGTCGCGTATGTACTACTACTGCTGCGTGTGTATGCATCGAGATAACAATTCGCGATATTACGATGCTGCTACTACTACTACTACTACTACTTTCGAATGATGGAAATATCTAGTGATGGGAAATGGTGAATGGATCGTAGACGTTACGTAGACATTTTTAAATGAAACTTTAATTTTTATCGTTCTTATTGTTATTAAATAAAATTTATCGATGCTGCTTGGTTGGTGATCAATATACGAATATGAGTGAATGGGGCTTAATTTTGGTTTAAGGAGAGAAAGAGAGAGAGAGAGATAACGGAGTTTCTTTTTGTTTTTATCATTTATGTAATTATGCAAATGTATGTAGTGTATGATTAAGTGTATTGTGTGGGTGTGGAAATCCATCCAGTCATTAAATGAATTAAAGAAAGAAGTAATGAAGGAAAATATATCGAGAAAATTAATTTGAAATTTTCTCTCGTTATTATGGGATTAAAAATCTTTTAAGATCTTAATAACGAAATGATTCGAGGAAGAGCTTGGCTCAGTAGAGATACATTACTCTGGAATAATTATGTCATTGTTCAAATATTTTATTTAAATATGTTCAAGCACGTTTTAAGACTTTCTTACTCAGAAATTGTGAAAAAAATCTAAGTATTTTTCCTGTTTGGAAGATCTCTATCCAGATAACTGAGACGAGTTATACAGTGGAGGAAGAAACGTGAAAAAACTGTGAATGAAATTCTTCGTATTATACGTGAATTGTGTTTAAGTATCTTTTTTTTTTTTTTCATTTTTCTTTTCTGATTAATTGTGTGATAATGGAAATAAATGTACATACAGCGAATAAAATAAGAATTTTCAATTACAAGTTATTTTTTTTTTGTCAATGATATTAATTGTTTCTATTACATTTTATATTAAGTATCAAATATTAGAAATATTTACTTTAAAAAATTTTTTATCGTGTATGTAGTTTATTTCGTCATCGATAAACGTTCAAATCAGCAAGACTAAATACTATATATATAAAACATCTTAATGAAGAGCGAATTCTTCATATTCATTCAAGCCGCCATCGATTTTTCGATCGATAAAAACATAAAGTAAACGTTTATACGATCGGATTACGACACTCGCGATGTAATTAAGAAATATTTACTACTTCGCAACACGTCCGTGAACTTAAATATAATCAATTAGAATTATTGTCTATGAGAAAATAATATTTCAATCTAATAATGTAAATGAAGAAAAATAAAACGAGAAGAAAGATGTTAATCGTCGATAATTCTGCAAATAAATAATCATCAAAGAAACGTCAAAGAGCATGACGTGAAAGATAAACATTAACTTCGCAAATTATTCGACGATCCCACCAATAGGATAAGATAAAAGTTTTACCTTGAAATCTTTCTGGAAAAAATACACATTCTTTTTTGTAAAACAGTAATATAACAAAAATTTCCATATATAATTTTCACGAAATTATTCGTTTCAACGAGTTAAAATTTTTTTCCCCCTCATTAATTTCTTTTTTGAAAAATAATAATTATGGATAATGTTAAATTCAACATTCTTTTAGCAAAACCATGATATTATAATTATATGAATCGATCTGTTTTGACAAGTAGGATACGAAAATATATTAAAATTATTCTAAAAACTTTATTAATAACAATTACGTATAAAACAATTAACAGAAAATATTTTCGTAACCCATAAGAAAAGAAACGTGAATCGTGTATAACCATAATACAAGATCAGATCATTTCTGTGAATATTAAAATATACAACAGTTAATTAAATTTAAAAATTCGTTTCCCTTAATGACTAATTATCCGATTCTTTATTTCCGTGATGAAGTTATTAAACAGGTCGTAATCGGCGAAAAAGAAAAATTATTTTCACAACCAAGAATTCCACGAACTGGACGAAATATACTTGTACGTATATACACGTGCGCTGTTGATGCATCGAGAATCGTGGATGCCCACGTTTACACACACTTAAGCATACTTATGCCTCCCATAATAATTATCCGTTCCACGAATTAGCCACTGAGACTGGTTCCTATTTTTTTTCTCATCCTTACGAGGAGGTTCGCGAAGGTGCAAAAACCTTCTCGCGGAGAGAGGCGCGTGAGAGAACGTTTATTCTCTCCCTAGTCTCTTTCCTCTTGGCCGCCGGAAGGAAACTCGATGTTCACACACGCGAGGAGAGTGTACTAGACGGTGAAACAGATACGAGTAAATTGGAGTGTTATGTTTAGTCCATGTGGAAGTATTTCGAATTTGATGACAATTGTTAACGTGGGTTACGAATATATTTGGACATCTTTTTTGTTTTATTGAAATTATACGAGAGAATTGAAGAACTATCGACAAATCTTGTGGAATAATTGATGAAAATTTTGCTAGTTAAAATAATGACATTTCGAATGTATATTATCAAATTGAAAAATTTGAAAATAAGGAATTTAAAATAAAAAAGAAAGATGAGAAAAATTAGAGATAAATAAATTGTTTGTTTTCGAGAAAATCTAAAGTGTGTGAATTATTACAAAGAAATCTTTTTATAGTGTTGTAACGTAGAAACAGTTATATAATGTTATTTATCACTTATTAATTTGTATATATTATAAGTGTTAGTAATTAAAGGTAATTAAATTGCATGATTTTCGCTCGAATGCAAATTGGTTAATATAATTAATATAATTGAAACAGATTAATTCGAAGAAAAAATATATACAAAATAATGATAATTCCTAGATTTTCTAAAATTCTAACTTTTATATAATTTATCTGTAATATGTATTTTTGGCATCTTCAAAAAAAAATGATGTATAGTAGCGTGCATGTACGACTAATTGATTAAAATTTATGAAACGAAATTCTTAAAATTTATAATTAAAAATATATATATATAATTCCATCACGAAATTGGATGTCGATCAGATATTAAACGAGATGATATCTTAAATTGAATTAATCAAAAAACGTAATTAAAAATGAATCGAATAAACATAAATAAATGAAATTTAAAATGATATGAATATAAATAAATTAATTTCAAAATTTGCATTCAATTTAAATAGTAAAATTATATCCCGCCATATTATTCTTCTCGTATAAGATATCTTATAGTTCTTCAAACTCTTGACTAATTCAATAGGAATTTGCTAATAATCTCGCTTTCTATTAGAGAATTTTGGGGAGCGTGTAACTGTCTGCTCTAATTCTCGAGGATCCCATGCGATAGCTAGATCATCAGCGTGGGTGGACTTAGTCAGGCTTTTATTTTAATCCGACCCATTTCCCTCTTGTTCCACAACGCAGACTGATCTACATCGACAAATTACTTCCGCGATTCATTCTACGAGACAGCTTGTGATCACAGTATACCATTAAAAATGTTATATATTAGCATAAGCTGGAAAAAAATATATTCTTGACCTTGAAGAATCATTAAAAATAACTCTTGAATATTCATTAAAAATTATAAAAATATATTACAAGTTTTAATTGGAATTTTTAATAATAATTTTATCAAGATATACGTGCTTTCTACTGTGAAGAATTTGTTAAAATAATCGTTAATTTTTTTTTTATAAAAAAATAGAAGAAAATTAAACAAAAGAATCCTTCGTAACCAAAAAGGAACGTTTCTTCTTTTCCATAAGTTTTAAAATAATTACGTAATAATCGAATGATAAAATATTCTTTTCATTTGTTCCTGATTACTAAATTTTTTTTCCTTTTTCATCGTTGAAATATTAATCATTGTAATTAAATATCCAAAATTGATATTCCCATAAAAATTTTCTGAAATATAAATCTGTTATTTTCTTATCATATGATCCTCTTCAATCTCTTGCATCGATTAAACTACTCATAAATTATTCATAAAAATCTCAAAGAGAAAATTGTGAAGAAAAAATATTTTTTTTAAATTTTCTTTTAAAAGACGTCATAAATATGCTTCTCGTATACATAAAATATTCCCTTTGCATTTTGGAACAACCCTTATGTAGTGGTTGAACGCCAAAATGTAAGTAGAGATAGAATCGAATATATATGGGGTGTTCTGTGAATGATGATACAACAATACAATCGATATATTATATGCAAAAGTAAGAAAGAAAATGTGGAATAAAATTCGAAAATAAAACATACAAGAATATTTATATTGTAATTTCAGAATAATTCCTTCCCTTGCGATAAATTTTAACCCCTTCGAGATTGATCTTTCTTTCAATAATGAATATTATAATACTATTTTGTAATATAAATGAAAAAAAAAAAAATGTAATAAATCAAAGTTAATTTTTTAAAATACTATAATTTCATTTCTAATGGATTCTTTATCTCGATACGATTTATACCTTGATCCATGAATATACTACAAAATATCTAAAAATATCATTGATCTTTCACGTAACTAAATGAAAAGAAAAAAAAAAAGAAAAGAAAGGCGTTTAAAAGACAATACAATCTGATATTACTCTACAAAAAAAAATCTGATATATATATCACACAATCTTCGCGCGAACTCGTTTTAGAGTTCGAAATAAGCTCGAAACAATCCCGGTACATACTCTGTAAATATAGAAAATGGAACGTCATCCGTTAAGAGTGGTAATCGAATAAATACAAAAGTGAAACTTCTGCAACGAGATCGACTTGAATTCGGTATAGATGTACATATTATATTGAATTTTCCATCCCCTCCCATTCCTAGCTACAGTATAGATCCCCACGAAACCACTGACGTAAATTCGAGAATGGACGTAATTGATCGCCGGCGAAGTGAGCGACCGACTATCGCGAAACGAACACAAAATACGCGGAACTTCGTCTGTACGGGTACTATTTCTATCGATGTTCTGTACAGCTATATTTACACCTACGTGGAACGTACTGTTATTTATATTTGTCTAGGGATGTAGCTCTAATGTCTTTATACCATTTGATAAAGATGTAAATTTCGTCAAACATTCCGAAATTTCTCAAAATTTCGAGATATCTATTGCTCCGTTCTTCTTCCCCATTCCTTCCATATCGTTTACGAATATTTGATCAAAATCGATTGAATATTTCCAAGGACTTGGACGAATTAATTTTCGATTTTAAATATTATCGAATGTGAAGCAAAGTATAATTTAAATAAATTATAGATATTCTATTAAAATTTTACAATACGATACGATAAATCTATCTTTGAAATTTTATCCTGTTCAAAGAAACTCAATTCGATCTTAAATGGCAATTAAAATTGACCTGATAATAAAAATAAATATACCCATTAAAATTAAATGAAAATTCCAAAATCGTCTATCTACAAATTTCACAATTTGTGGACTCGTTACAAGGATAGAAAATCGAAGGGGATTTTCGGGGTGACACGGTTACACGAAGGAATCGGATTCAACCGAGGCCAATAACGGGAAAAGCAAATCGGTATCGCCTCTCACTCACTCGGGAATGGAGGTGTGCGTGAGTGGTGGATTGCTCGTGGAAGGTAGGTCTTTCTCGATCGGGAGAGAAAAATCCGACATTCCAGCTCGCGAAACGGCAGCCAGCGATCCGTGGACGAGCGTTAAACCGATCACTCTTCGAGTCTTTTTCAGGGAAAGTTACGCGAAAAGAGACAAGTCATCCCTTTGGAAATTAGCCACGCAAGAATCGATCAGGCATTGGAGCTTGATTATTTAGTTTTTAAATAGTCGAGGGGAACGGAGATATATTTTTGCATAAAATAAAAAGTCTCTTAGCAAATATCGTGAAAGCAACAATCTATATGAAGAATTTAAAAATTTGATTTTACCCAAGCAAAATCATGTGATAAATATTTATTATAATTTGTTCAGATATAGTCGAAGATCGGTTCAACGAATCGAAAATTTTTTTGAAACAAAGATTTTTCTTGAAGCCAAGATTTTTCTGTATCGAGATAATTTTCTTAATTTTCCCAACAGTTATAATATAATCTCCGTGCAAAACGGCCGAATGAAAATTATCCAGTGAAACTATTCGAGGTTGGCAAGCGATAGCGTGAGCGAAACAAGAGTGCAACGATTATTACTCAATTTTTCACCTATTCGTGCACGTAGGCCTAGGTGTGTTACTCAACGATCCCTTCGGGGAAAGTATTGCTTCGATCTCTATCCCGCTCTCTTTGTCTTTGTCTTTCAATCTCTTGCTACCCAATCAAAAGAAATTCCTCAACGGATCCATTAGTGTGCGCAGAGTTGCAAAGGGTGATGGATCGACTTCCGATTTCGACATCGAAGTACGAAACACCGTGCTGGAATGCGCTAGTTTCAAGTGTTCAGGTATTCGTGTCAACGAATGTTCCACAAATTTTAACCCCGTGACAAACCCCACCATCACGAAATTATGTAATAATAGAGACATAAATGTTGGATAAGGTATCGTCGAGATGGTTTCGTCGAAGAATATATTGGGGGGGGATTAAAGAAAGTTGATATTGTGTGTTCGTAGACTGGTAAACTTTTGGATTATTTCTTTTTAGAGTTGAATGTAAATGAAATTTCATTTTTAAACAAATTGTGATATTGATTGTTGTAATACGATTGAATATTGAGTAAAATATAATACATAAAAATGAAAAAGAGTAGGAAATTTGAAAGTGATATTTTAAACTAAACCAAGATTTTTACAAAATTAAAATAAATAAGCTATTCAGAATATTTCATTTTGTATTTTGATATTTTATTTTCAGAATAAATTATAACGAGTATGCAATCATGCGATAAAAAATATGTTGTAAAAATTGATTCTAAGAAAAATACAGGCCAATTTTTTCCCCCTTTATATTGCAAATAGTTCTGAGGAAGCGATATAATAAAGCGAACACTGAGATATCATTTCCAGATACTGTACGTAAAAAGATTGATCGCGGCGAATTTTGGGTGGATTGAAAAATTTTACAAATCATTATAGTTAAGCTAAAGACACACCTGATACTGCCTGAAACGTCAGCGCGCGCAATAAATCTATTGTGTTCATGGTCTTTTGCTATCTGAAACGAAAATACATGCAAAAAAAAAAAAAAAAAAAAAAAAGAAAAAAAGAAAGGTTCAAAATTACTATCGATAAACAAAAATTGTTATACAGATCCATGATAGATCCATCCAAAATCTCTTTTCAAATTAATACTTTTTTTTCCAATTGATATTAAAATGCTTCTTCCTTTTTTTTTTTTTGAAATTCAAAAATGAAAAAAATATTACATCAATGAATCGTATCATTATAATACAAATTCAAAATTCTTCAACTATCATATCTGTATTTGGAATACAGAATGAAGTATTAACGATAACGTAACCGATTACTTTGGCGTGCCCGAAAGAACGATTAACTAAACAGCGAAAAACCGAAGGACATGATAAAACTTATCGTTTATCAAACGAATAAATGATGTTATAGGAATGTATTATAATTATTTTTTTTGTCAAACAAATTCATCATTATTCGTGATATGAGCATCGTGAAAATTTCATAGTTCTCAAAAAGAATTTTTTTTAGAATCCGATAATAAATTATTTTTAAATTATTAAATTACACTAGGAAAAATCAAGATGTACTCATATCGATTTAATTATATCTCGATTACGTAATTAATAATTTAGATAAGAAAGATAATGTACAAGGATGTAGATACATTCAAAAATTTCCAAATAATGGAAGCAAGAAATCCAAAATTTAATCGATTAATTTTTGAATTTCTTCCGAACAAGTTTCATGCAAAAATTTTATCAAAGCGCGCGATCATCATTTTATACATCACAAATATTCAACCTCGTAACGAAAAAAAACTGAATGGACGAATTATCTAGAGTTGGACCGCGCGTTAATAGCGCGACCAAGCTTAATGGTCAACCGATAAATTTTATCTCTTATCAAGTAGCACAATGTTATGAAACCCGGTATACGACGAGTTGCATAGCCTTGAAAACGATTCATCCTTTCAGTCAATCTCGAATAAAGGATTAAAAATATTATTTAATCATTATTTTACCTTTTACATTTTATACCAGACCTTTTATACTAGAAATAATTAAAATATTCAACATTATTAAATTTTTAATTAATCCCTCTCTGTGAACAATTTTTATATCTCATATTATGATTATCTATTTTTCAATAAATCTTTTAAATATTAATATTATACGACGAAGTAGTATAATTTTTTTTTTTTAAGAAGATGAAAGAAAAAAATAGTCACAGAAAAATACTAATAATTTTATGATAATAATTCTAAATTTGAATTGTAAATCGATAATAATTGGAGAAATAGCGATGACTTTTGGATGAAATTTGAAAATTTGAAGGATAAATAAAAAATTTTTTTTATATCAAGTAAAAAAATATCTGAAAATATACAACCAAGAATATTAACACAAGTTATACAATATGAAATATAATTCTATTTATATATTCTATATAATATTCTTATCTTTATCCTACATATCTATCTACATATGCTATATATTTATACGCTTATATTTTATACTATGTTCTCTTTATGGAACAGTTTATACGATAAATTTAAATTTAATCTTCTGAGGTTATTACTCTGAATAATGAATAAAAAAAAAAAATTATGAAACTCACTTACCATGTCACAATTGATCCATAATAGAATGGCATTGCGGTATCTTAAAGGACCTCCTAATCCAGAACCACCAGCTATCCTTTGAGCTTTTAGCAATTCTGAATGCTTCACACCATGTTGCTCGAACACTTCAAGTGACCTGAAACAAAATAAAAAAAAAATGTTAGTATTATTTTTTTTTCTTTTTTCCTCCCATCTTTGAATCTTCCCATTTGTCTTATAGAATTGTGAATTTTTAATTGAAAACAAGTTCATCACAAAATTGTTGAAAGTTTGGCACTAATTAATCTCTATTTTCACTGCAAATTAATTATTTTAGAAAGTACTTAAAATAATACTGTAAAAAAGAGAAGATATCTTTTTTCATCTTCTTGTTTTATATTATACCCTTCTTTGTTTTTGTATCCTTTAATTTTCATGCATATTTTCTCAATCAAGTTTAATTTCTCTTCATAATTAAATTTTACTTCAAAACCATTCATCTTTTCACGTGGAAATTACGACAAACATTTATATAGATTAATGATTGTTTAAGGAAAAAAAATCTATATCATGTAAAATATACAAAATTCATTCATATCGTAAAATATCAATTAAAAAAATAATGTTATATCCTATAATTATTTATTTAGTAATACTACGATTATTTTTACATTATTCTGTTACATACTATTGTTACAACAAGTTGCACAATATGTATTACAGCATAATGCAACATGATACAAAATAGTAGATCTAATAGAAGTGAAAAAAGATATATAAAGACAATAGTGAGTAAATAAGTGATACTAAATTAATTTAATTTCCTCTTTCTTTTTTTATTCTTCATTCTTTTCAATGACAAATATATATATATATATATATATATATTCAAATGAGGAAAATAATTAATTCGAATTAATTCTTTTTAAATAGTAATTATAATTTTGCAAACACAAATAGAATCGATACTTTCTAATTTCTTCTGTTACTATTAAAACGATTTTTCGAGAAGATAGAAGTTGTTCATTTGATAAATTCAAGAAATGTACGATGTGTGCCTGAATTTGAAAAATATATTAAATTTAGATTGACACATACGTTATCAATTGTTGAAGTTCATTGTACGAGAAAGAAAGAAAGAAAGAAAGAAAGAAGGAAGAAAGGAAGGAAAGAAAAGGAAAGGTTTCTAGCCTTCGAATTTCGAAAATGTGTGTCGAGATATAAAGCTTTACACTGCTACCTTGAGACTGACATGATATTTTATAGTGTTTATTTTCGTTTTAAACTCTGAACACGTCGTAAAGCTTCGATCAAGTTTTCTATACACGATAAAAGTACTTTATAGTATCTATGATTTATTGTAACGTTACAGAATACATGTACGCGCGTTTATACCACACAATGCGAACAATATATTCATACACATATTTTAATGTTACAACACTCTCATAAATAATGTATTTTAAAGCATGGCGGGAAAAAAGAAGAAAAGAATAGAAAAAAATTAAGAAGAAGACGATCGAAATAGCAAAGATGTGAACAATCGTTGCAGAAAACGAATACGAAACAGTTATAAATACGTAACTGATATAAATTGACTGTTTTGTCCATTTTAAAAATAAGAGAGAATCATTTATGCTATTTGCAGATAGAAACTTTATATAACTGAATATTAAATATGAATAATATGTGCTTATTATATAAACTACAATTAAATAATTCTCATTAGAGTATCCATCATTATAATATATTTTTACATTTAAAAATAGAAATAGAATAATTTTTTCTTTTTATGGATGCTAAATAGTAATATATATACATACACTAAACATATAATAAATCAATAATTGTACTATGACAATTATCACACATCTCTCTCTCTCTAGATTCTTCAAACATCTTCAATTTCCTTTTGTCCAATTATTTTTAAAGATCTCTTCTTCGTTCTCTCCATTTAAAAACAATTTGAACAATTTTCCTAGATTTATCCAGAAACAATCGTAGACATTTATCCTTGATTTTCCGATGAAGTGGCACATACGACTTATTATTATACATAGTGTCTTGCATCTTGGCCATAAATAAGAATGAATGGCCAATTTGAAAACCAAAGAAATGGTGGAGATAGGCAATTTGCAAGGCAAAATCTATTCTGAAGTCCAATCTGAATTATTTGATATTACAATGAAGTATTATCGTATTATAATTCTATTTCAGTATAAAGTCATATAACGATTTCTACTTTAATGTACTAAATGAAACAATACACGATATTACTTACAATCTGCATTAAATCAATCTGAATCCTGATTCAATTTCGATCCCATCCTATGATCAGGATCCGTCCACTCTATTTTGCATTATATTTTAAATATTTACTTACACCTGTACAACGACAGTTTCAACCCAAGTACGAAGATCGATTATCATTATAATACCAAAGGGATCCAGACCGGTTGGTTATATGTAAATCAAAGCGCGCTGGATCATGGCTCGATTATGCGCACGTGTATTATGTGACACGCTCGTTTCCGTTGCAATTCTACAACGAAAGCCTCGACGAAATCCGATCGATTGCAGGAATCCGCCGTCGATGGAGAAACGGATACGAAACTCAGAATTTTTTTGAATCTTCACTACCTTTTACATATCATTGATTGGAATGAGATTCGAAAGTACGGCCAATGGAACTAGTATTTTTTTGAACAGAATTTTATTCGTCCAATATAAATGAAATTTTTAAATTTATATTACATCTTATTTTAGAAAATTCCTATATTAGAATTGATAAGATATATATATTGTATATATATATATTTTTTTTTAAGATTATAAAAGATATTGTTATATCTCTACAAGAAGAATTAAAGAAATATTGGATGTAAAGTAATTAAAAAATTTATTTGTGTACATATGTTAAATTTATAGTTGAAAAGATTAATAATATATATTTTAATTATTTGCAGATTTGTAATTCAAATATACAATTATTTCATTTAAATTTAAGCTCATTTAAAGAGAAGATAGTAGAATGAGATGTAGTAGGGAAGGTTCATGCCAATATGTAAAATAATTATTAAAATGAAGTCGGCAAACTTATTTATGAAAATAAGTATTGATTTTATCGATATTAGTATTCTTTTGTCATCGCTTTGAAGTATTATACAACACACTTCTTCAGAAGGTAAAAAAAGAAGTGTACTGTGACACGAGCGGAGAGTATCAAGTATTTTGCATAAATATATTATGCATTCACTCAACTTTGTGCGTATTTTGTAATCTTAATGAGGTTTTCGAGCCTATATTTTCTGAAACATTATAAATTCCTTTCGTTAATCCAACTTGCAACCATTATAATTCTTCTAGTGATTCACTGACAAAAGTTTCCCCCATATTGATTTGGAGTTATCACACAAATTATATTCAACAATTTCCAGCAAATCTTTGAATTTATTTTTGTAACAACGAAATTTTAATTAAAAAAAAATATCAATTTATCAATAACAATACATCACACAATATCAAACGCATCATATTTACATCATCGCCTATGAAAGATTGCATTTCGATTTTTACAAAAAACAAATATTTTCAAATGGTTTCGAGGAACATTCGAAAAGCCACAAATTCGAAGGCCCGCAGCTTATTTTCGGATGTTACGTCTGCGCGCCCGTAATCGAAGTTTTTAACGTCTAAACATCCGGCGCGCAAACCTGATAATTAATTCAATACCGGTCGTCAACTGGTTAGGAAATTACTGGGTCAAAGCTAGTCGCGTTCGACACCGGCACTACATCACACTGGATCGATATAAATTTTCAAGATGAAGTTGCCTTCCTAATCTAACGCAATAACGACAAATCTTCCTTGAGTTGACAGCTGATATTTACGAATGCACAGTACAAGTACGACCGATCAAAAAGATCGATTAAGTTGTCAAGTTCCGGCAAGTTGGAAGAAGAAGAATTAGGTAAAAATCTGTTCAAATTAAAGTTTCTCGTTTCAGAGAAGTTAATTAGAGATATTTAGTTAATTAGATTTATTCAATGGTGCAGTTTAAATATCTTTTTCGAAATAATTTCGAAAATGTATTAATACGTAATAAATGTAATAGTATTATTGATAAAATTTTTAGTAATTGTAAATATATACATATATTATATACTATTGATAAAGGTATGATACTGTTGAAATTTAGATGAAAAAAAAAGAATTGGAAAAAAAAATCACTAAATTAGAGAGCAAATTAATAAGATGAAATTCGTGGCATCATATTTTGTAATTCAATGGATAAATTAATTAATGAGAAGCTTTCACGCCAGCCTGTATAGTTAAAATGATGTTCAAAGTTACATATGTCGATTTATATGATAGACATAAGCTAAGATTATCACTATCACAACAAAACGATTATAAATGAGTATATAAACCGGAATTCTAGAATCAATTTTCATTCATTAAAAGACCTCTTTCTTAATTATTCGTGTCATTATTTATAATATCAAGCTTATTTTCTCTTTTACTGTATAAATAAATATCGAAATTCATCATTCTATATTTCAATAGATTATTAATAGAAATACAAATTGAATGAGAAATAAATCGATTTCGAAATCTTTCGCATACCATTCTCACCGATGCAATGCTACGTTGATCAAATTTTGTTTTCAATTCCCTACAAAATCTACAAAAAATTTCACGCAAACGATATTTAATCTTCTCCAATTTTTCGATCTTTCTATCTCTATACATAATATTCAATAACGTTTCCCTCCACGAAACTTTCCAAAACTTTCCATTTCCCATGGAAATATACCGCGGGTCAAACTCATACGATAAAACCATCCAACTTATATACGAAAACTTTCCTTCTCTTTCCTCAATTTCCAACAATACGGCTCGCTTCTCATCGAACTCTTCTCATCGAACGCGAGTTCCGGATGTGCTCGAGCTATGAGCAACGATCCCATCCCACTGGTTCATCGGCCGAATTATTAGGTCGATCCGTGAGCCAATCGGCCTGACCAGAGTTCATCCAACCAGATGTCAAAACGTTGTGTACAAAGTCTCTTATTAAACCGTTCCACCAACCGAACTTATTAAATCGGGATTCTTGTGAAACTGGCCAAATAGATATCCGGTCTGTATCTCTCGACACCATTGCCATCGTATTTTGACCCCCATCTCGTGATATTTTATGTATCACTTATCGATATATTCCCTGTGCTTTTTTTCTATTTTTCTTCTATTCATTTTTTTTTTTTCTTCAATCTATAATGGATTTTCATCCAAAATTTTGCATTCCAGAGTTAAATAAAAATATCAAAATTTTTGGATGAATGAATTATTAATTGAATAAATTATTAAATAAATAGTAAAAGTACATATTTCACGAAGTTATGTATAATCGTTTAATTCATAATTTGTTCTAATTGATAGTTTGTTCATCTCGCTTTATTTATTCGTTTTCCTTTAATTTCAATATCACTTTGTTTCTTTTTTTTCTCCCCCTTTCTTTCGTCGAATATTACAGGGAGCACGGAGGATTGTTGCACAATCGTGCAAGACGGTGCAATCGAGGAGAATTGGAAAATGGCGGATGGAAAAGCAGACTTTCTCCTCCAGAGAGACAAGTTGATCCAACGGCACCCCAAGCATTATGTCACTCCCACGACTCGTAGAATTTACTGGAGGACAAATGGATCGAGCTGACCGGATTGTAACAGACGGTCGCTCTTGTTTCTTATCGATTAAGCCTTCATATTAGTCAAGTTGCTCGAATTCGAAAGCTGAATAAATCAAATTGTCGTTTGAATTCGAGTAGCTAAAGTTATCTCAATTTCTAAAAAATTCGAAGTAATGTAATTCGATCAATAAATGACACAATAAGTGATATTTGTTTATAAGTTATATAAGTTGTTTAACAATTGTGAAAAGAAAAATTTTGTTAATGTTCAATATTTTATATTTTATACTCTTTCTTAAAATTGGAAATATTGATTTTTAAAAAAATCTCATCTTTTTAAAATAAATTACGCGAAAAATCAATTTTATAGAATAATGGAATAGACTTTTGCGAGTGACTGTAAGCAAACTACAAGTAAGCAATTTATTCTATAAATATATCCATTAGGATACTTGTATGCAGGCAAAGACATAAATTTATATGTTTCAAGTTTATCGCATTACTTCATTTTTTATATTATTCACAACATGTATGCATAGATAAAATGCAAAATTGATTAACAATTACCACGAACAATCATTTCTTTTTATTTTTTTTTAAACGATATGGATTGGATAAGGAAACGACAAGAAACATATATCATGTACGAAAAATATGTAAATTAAACGATATATTATGACAATTTGCGATGAAAGATAAGGAATTGTTACGAAATTTATACAAGAATATTTTAATTTATATTTCCGAAATAATCGTTCTATTATTTTAAGCAATAATTTCCACGATTACGACGTAAGAAATTTCAAATATTCAAATATTTGTACATTTTAAGAAACATTGTTTCCAATGAATACCAAAATGTATAATAAATTATATGGAAATGCAAATTTAATAACTTCGAGATCGATTGCAGATTCGATTTAAATCCGATTATGACACATTATGACACATTGTATGCGAATATTACTCGTGTAATTTATTCATTTATGTAACAAGAGCTTTCTCAATTTTCTGTGTCATCCTATGCATATAATATTTGAAAAAGAAGATACTAAAAATTATTTGTATGACTCATATGATTAATGATCATTTTAATTAGAAATACACGAATAGAATGGATAAAATAAGAATTTTATGATAGGATTTATATTATACGAAATTTTATTTAAAAATAAAAGGTGTACTACGATTTTTGTGCATCAATCCACGATCAAATGCACAAAATCAAATAATCTCCGTTCATTAACACTCTCAAACACTTCTTCCACATCCACGTAAGTACGATTTTTCTAACCTTTTCAAACACTTCTAAAGACCACCCTCGACGAGGTTAGAAACTTTACACGACATCGACTTCACTTCATGTTCAACTTCAGATTAACTTGAGATTAAGTTTCGAAATTCCTTTATCAGAATAATTGAAAATAATTAAAAATTTCACTACTTTGAAAATTTTCAAATGCAATGTTCTATATATATATATACAAAGTATATATATTACATTATAATTATATTATACTGTATAAATTAATTATTAAAAATTATAAAAAAATTTTGATAAATATATAAAACAAATTATTTTAGAATAATTATGAAATATACATGTGATCATATAAAATATAATACACTTGGCCCTCGAGTCACGAATTTATTTAAACGAATCTGCAATAAACGAAACTTTTGTAACAATTTAGCCGAACATCGAGCCTTCGATAAACTCGAACGAAAGTGAAAGAGCGAAACGAGGGAAAAAAATATATCAGAAAACGAGAATAATGAAAAGAGACGGAGGTAAAAGATAACGTCAAAGTAAATTCATCGACGAGACAAGCTCGAGCAGTTGAATTCACAAAACGATTCGTTACTTTCCCCGGCGTTCCTGAGAAAGCATAACGCGGCGAAATATGCAAGGAGAACGTGTGCAACAGATAATGCCAGATTTTTACAGAGTAGCGGATAAAGGTTGCTTTCGACTAGCATTTTCGTCCACGACCACTTGAATAAATCCTTCTCACGACATACTTGAACCGATATAAGGAGACACAAGGTATTAATAATACCGTGGAAATAAGGATTATAAATTGTTGGAGCAATACTATGAGAATTTACTAATCGAATCTAATTGCACATGATGGAATTAAAGGCTGAAAGATAGGTTGGAGTTTCTATCGTTTGTCTCGTCGTAAAATTTGCTTCCAAGAGATGAATAATTTTTTCTGAATTTTTCTAATTTTTAAAAGGCACAATTGGAAAAATTTAAAGTAGACAAAATAGTAATTTTTTCATCACGTGAAAGGCAAAATTGGAAAAATTAACGACATCCATGAAAACTTAATATATTGTAGATTATGTACAATACTATCTTCCTGTCGAGCTATGTATAAGTTGAGTTAATTATTTTTCTATGGAATATATATAACTGTATCTACACAGCAAGTGTATATATCTTACAAGCAAGTATAGTTCACAGTAATGCGTCACGGGAGTTCAGTTTATGTCATAAATTCGTCAAATAGACTTGATCTTTGAACTTCGTTATACTTCATGCTGTAGCAGAAGATGCTGTTGCCAAAACACTTCAATACAAGAATTCAGTCATTGACTTTACATTTCTTTCTTTACTTTCTTTTTTTTTTACATTCAATATGCAGAACAGAATGTATAGAATACTTCAAAAAGCCTTATCACGAGTTTGGAAAACATTTACTTTTCATAAGCTTACTTGAAAAGATTTCCGAATGTCAAAAGTAACAAATAGATCGTATCCTTAACCTACATCTTTTCATCGTGGATCTTAGAATTAGATCAGATCTTAATAAGATACTTTCAATGTACAACAAGTTTTATCGAAAATAATGTTAATTGTTTTATCAAATTTAATAAAACGAGATTAAAATAATCACAATTGAAATATTTCTGAACTGATTCTTATCTTATCAAAATACTATAGGAATTTAAATTAATTACATAATGATATGTAAAATATATAAAATATGCGTAACAAAAATTGAGCAATATATTAACAATACATTAAATCCATCATATCCTTCCAAATCAATATCAAAATATCACTATTTTTTACTACAAGATTTTTAAACATTTATTAATATATTGAAACTAATAAATAAAATAAATACAAGCATCAGATATAATATAAATTTTATTGAAATTATTGAAATTATTATTTTGAAACGTCACACATGGAATGATCAAGTACACACAGTGATCAGATCATACTCTTCGAAAAATCCCCGATTTCTATCAACCCTTTCTCTCCCCTATCACGTGGATCTCTCTTGAAGGAGGCAACATCAACGCGGAAGAAGATGTTCCGTCTGTCCACGTGGCAATGACAGGAGTACAACCTGGCTTGGCCAAGGTTGTGTCAAGAAGAGCACAGCCTCAACTAAAATCTATCCTCCGTTCCACGGGGGAGAAACGTTTCTGGCCTTGTGCCAGAGTAGGATGTTAGTCATCGAGCGGGGAGGCTCGAGTAGGAAGAAAGGGAACCGGCTAATAAAAGACAAGGGTAACGTAATTCCACCCGCGCACCAATAATAGCTACGCCGTTTAACCACCGCTTCCGCCATCGGCGCTTCTTGTCTCTCGTCCTAAGTATTTTCATCGAGGATGATTTACGAAGCAGTGGAAGAAGGAGAGAATTGGATGGATTTTGGAATTGTCACACATATTGATTGATAAAACGAATAATATGAAATCTTATATAAATCTTTATTTTCGATATCGAATCAAGAGAAATTAAATTGTTTAGAATTATTGAAAGATTGAGGGATGAGTTGTACAGAGAGATATTAAATAAAATGTATTTGTTGAATAAGTTGTTGGATAAGTTAATAATTCGTTGAACAAATAGATATTAAATAGATTTGCAGAAGAAATTTTTCTTATTTTATAAAAATAAATTCCACGGAAAAATATTTAATAATTTACATTTTTCGAAAATGCTAATACATCGATATCGATATGAAGTAGATTTGGATAACGTGTCCTCGGATAAAACTCGTATAAAATCGCGATATATCGGTAAGAAATGCGTTACACTTCTGCTAAGCGAGCTATTTATGGGACGGTGAACCGACACGAAGAGAATGTCCTTTTCCTCTGAATAACGAATCGCGAAAGTGGAGGACGTTTCTATCTGGTGATACGATTTGTAAGAGAAGTGGGAAGAGAGAGAGTCGCGGTTGGTGGTTTGGAATTCGAGATTTTAATTCGATGATACCTCGAGTTTCAAAAGGTTAATCGTTCTGGATTGCATAAATGATGTATTACGAATTTTTTTTTTTTTTTTTTTTCCATTTAACGTGGAATGGTCATAATTACGTTGGACATTCGAAGCGAATTTTAATCTATAACGACAGTCTGAATTAATAATATTGAGAAAAGGTTAATTGTTTCACAATATCTTTTCACAATACTATGAGAGAAACAAAACCAATTGTATACCCAGCTCCTTTCAAATATAGTATTGATTCATAACTGACTAATAGATGATAATTATTCATTCCATAAAAATGTATATTTTTAATACATATGTTTCTTATTTATTTTAAATATTATAATTTAAATATTATATTATATATATTATATATTATATATTATTATATTATAATTTAAATACTGAAGACAAGAAAAAAGTATATTCTTCTCTTGATTGTTTTCTAAAAATAATAGATATTGCAATGAAATCTTATCTCGATTATCTGAATTATATGCTAAGTCTAATTCCAGTACAATGTGTCATATTATACAACAATATTATATAGACAATAATAGATATTGCAATAAAAGTTTATCTCAATTATCTGAATTATATGTTAAATCTAACTCCAGTACTATGTGTCAATAATGTTATAATGAATTGCAATTTTATATATATATTTTCATAATGATTTTCTTGCCCTATTTTATTTGTCATAAAATCATACAGTAACTATAATAGAAAATTTTGTATTTTTTAGTAAAATACAGAATAAAAACTTATTGAAAAAATCTTTTAACATTTATTAAAGACCAAAAATTAATGTGTCTCAAGATATAATCATTTTAATTATATAATTATTTTAAGTTTTCAAAATTAGAAAATATAATTTATCAATTTTGCACTGTACTTTTCATATGCATATCTTCTTTTATTGGTATTTTGCTAATTATGTAAATTTCACGTGTTACAGTGCATACAATGCAAATATCAAGAGTCTCAAATGCCAGAATTATAAAATTATGAATTCACGATTTTCCTAACAAAGCAAAATTTTCCTTCCTTTATGAACACTCATAATCAAACAAAAGAATTTAATTACAGTATTTCCCTTAATTAATCGTAGTTTTCTATAATAATTAATTTTTGATCAACGTTCTTCCAAGATCTGATGCATCCTTATTACCTACCTACTCTCAACCTTGGAATTTTTTATGTTTACGTCTTGTCTTACCTCGAACCATAATTTCACATAATTTCATCATTTAACTATGCTCGAATTGCCTCATATTTAATTATCAAATAAAGACCAGCGATTGTTTACGCGATAGCGTACGTGTATGCGTTACAATTAATAAACATTATCCTCCAATTTAGCAACGATCCAAGGTTATAATCACGATTTCGTGCCGTCTAGATGCCAGAGATACAGTTAAAGAATCCGCATAAATTCAGATCAAAGGGTAGAGAAAGAAATCTAGGACAGATTGAAATAAAGAGAAGAATCAAATGCTATAAAATTTATCCCATTTTCATGAACTCATGCGGGTAAACGAACTCGTAAAAATCCTTGTTTTATGGATTGTTCTGTAACTTTCGTTTGAAGTTAACTGCTTCTGCGTCTGTTTTTCATGTTAAAATTTCATAGAAAGACATTCTAGATCATTTTGTTATACACTGTATTGCAATAGACTATATTTACATTTTTATTTAAATCACAATTATTTCTTTCTATGAATCAATATATTATGTGATATTACATATTTTATCCAACTTACAAATTTTCATACAGATAAAAATGATTAAATTGCTAATATCAGAGTTCTCAGAAACATATAACTTTATTAAAAACAAACTCTGAATCAATAAAATTCAAATCAAGAAAAGAAATTCATATACAACAACAATAGCTTATAATTTTATAAATTATATACAGAAATTATACAAAGAATCATTGATTCGATTATCAAACGTAAACGTTTTGAAAAAAACATTTGTTATTTCACGCAAAATTTACAAATCTATCTGTGTAACTCATAACTTGAAATACTATCGTATAAACAATTGCATCAAGGGACATAAGGCCTCGATATTTTCAAGCGAAATCAAAGCGAAACGCTTGGTTAACAGGAAGCCACAATGTTTCCTCTCTTCGAGCAACATTGTGAAACATTCTTATTTCGTATCTCTTATACAAACCACTTACGTTCTACGATAGAGACACACGAACAAATGTGAGCACACAGGATAACACCTGTTCATATTTAGTCTTCACCTCTAATAAATGCCCAGTTTAGTGTTTCACCTGGCACGTTATCTCCTCACTACTTTTCCGATCGGTCGATACAACTAGTTAGAATAGATATGGTGCAAGGTAGCGTTGTGAGCATAAATGTTTAGCATGTGAACTATACATGTGAGCGAAACGGGCAGAGGAGGGAGCATGAACGAATTTTAGAAGACAAGGAAGGTTATTGATAGGGTGTGGTAAGTGAAAAATCATCGTTCTTATGGGTTAAATGTTTAAATTTAAAAAAAAAAATTCTCGCTCGAGAAAATTATTCTCGAATGAATGCACAATGCGAGATTAACTCTTGAGAGAGGAACTGTCAAATGGAAATTAAAGATTTTTAACAAATGATTAATTAATTGATAAGCGACACAAGCGGCCGATATTGATTCGTGATCCATACAAACGTAAATACTTGACATAATACTTTATCTATCAAAATTTAATAAAATGAAAACTTGGAAAAGGAAAAGAAGATAAATTTAAAAAAATATAATTATTTTCCAATGACTTTGGAGATGATCTCTCAAGAAAAGTGTCAATTTGATTAATGTTATTTATTAATTAAGAAAATCTTTTGGATTATTGAAATATCATAATGATTTATCTCATCTAATATTGCTCGAAGAATGATTTTTTATCTGATTATTTCTTTTTCAAGATCAATTTTCTTATTAATCTACTAGTAATGTTTATAAAATAAATTTTTCTCTTTGCATGAAATTGCATTTTCATTACAATGTAACGAATAAAAAAAATAACGTGCATTCGAATGACGCACGAACTCTATTATTTTAAAATTAATATTCCATTCGCGCAATGAAAATTACTAAGTTGAACAAAGAATTCAATAAAGAGGAGCAACGTAAATAGGATTAATTCGAGAAAATTGAGGCAGTGTCGAATGATCGATTAATCGTGGAAAAAATAATTTGCATAACACGTCAAATTGTGAAGGTTTCGAAAAGAGAAATATATCTTGAAGCGCGAAATGTTCACGAAATGTTCATCTCCTGCATATACTCGATTTAAAACTGGTTTATGATCGAAGAAACTGGAATTATCGGAGGACACGTTCAATTGAGAAACCTGAGTCCTCGTGGATCAACCAAAAATGTATTTGCGTGCAGAGCTTGAATTTCGATACACTTTCTTTTTTTCATTCATTTCTTTTCTTTTTTTTTTCCCCCCCAGAAAAATTCGAGCACGTTGATCACAACATAAGCAAAATTAAACACACTGATTTTTGATAATATAACATCTAACGAGAAGTATGAATGTAATATGAATTTTAATTCGAGAAATTTCGATTCAAAAAGTTTCGATATCGATTGATTTGAATTGTAAAAATTTGTTTCCAATTTATATTTTTATAATATACATATTCATGAAATACGTATAAACATACTTTAATTAATACTATCGAAATGATAAATTTCAATTTATCTTTTTTTCCTTCAATTTCAACAAAATTAATTTTTGCTTTTACTTTTTTAATTAAATTAAAATACTTGTATCATTTATTATCATCACACTAATTGTAAATATTTATCTATACTTATTATAATTTAAATTTAATACATTGAAAGGATATTTCGAACAAGTTGTTATTATTTATGTAAACACTTGAAATCGATGATGATATAAAATAAATATAAAATATTTTATACGAAAATTATCGTATTATTATTTAATAGATGCTGAATGATCATACATTGACAATTCATTTAGAAAATTTTTTCAAATATTCGTCAATAAATTAAAATACGATTTATATTGAAATTCCACGGAAAATATCACATTATACTCCATTCTGCAAACTCAACCGCAACCGCAACATGATATTCGTCAGATCGAAATTACCCGACGTCAAATAACGTTAAGAAGCATGAGAACAGCATTTTTACAGACCATCAATACCAATGGAAAGCGGATTTCTGGAGAATAAATAATACAATCCCATGGAAATTTACTTCTTCCTCCTCCATATACATAATCATAATCCTTCACTGGTCTAAATAATTTTTAAATAAAATAAAAATTGATTCGTACACTATAAAAAAAGTCTTCTTTTCAAAATGCTCATTTGCAAAAAATTTCTCTTATTAATCGATTTCTAAAAAAAATTATTATCCTCACTCTCGATTCAGAGACTCTTCCTTCTCCGATTCAAAATTACCTTCGATCGTTATCCTTTAGAATCAATCCCTCGATTTCTAATTATAGCACGTTCCTATGGCTGTGGAATTTATCAAGAGGAATACGCCCTGCCCAGAATTACGTAAACTCCAAACCAACGTTCACGCTCGTTGCGTTTCGCACGAGTTCTCTAAACATACACCACGCGTTTTAATGTACGCACGTGTCACGTTTATCCACGCACTCGTCCTGCATTTTCCTTTTCTTTTTCTTCTTCCCATCTATAACCCTTGTCGCGCGCTAATTAACGATGAGATCAAGTTCAACGTTATTAATTCAGATCAAATCTAATACAAAAGATTCGTTACGCATATATATAGATAGTTCGAATATTAGATACTAGTATCGACGAAGAAAAAATTTGATTTTGATCTTCAGTGTATTATTTTGTACCATTTTTTGATACTTTTATATATAGAAATTATTACTAAATTTTTTTTAACGATAGTATAAATCGTTGTAAATTATGAGTGTCAGGAAGATAGTTGAATTTTTGGAACAAATTTAAAAGAATTATACGGAATTATTGTAATTCTATTTTAATTTTTTCCATTTGTTTAAAAATAACATTTGACTTATAATATTGTTTCAAGCTGGTGAAAGCATGAAGATATATATACAATATTTCTAAAAAAAATAATATTTTATGAGATAGATAATATTTTATCATTTGTCAATGCATAAAAATTGGTACATACAAGAATTTGCTTTCAAAAGTAGCCAAGAAAATAAAACGAATTGAGAATTTCTAGCAGGACATTCATCAAATTTCAAACTTTCTACTTGTTTTCTAAAATACTCGCAAAAATTTATTTTAAATGAACAGAAAATTTCCATTAAGATATTTGTCAAGTTTCTAATCTCTTTCGACCAATAAAAATCATAAATGATTCGAATCTGTCCCGCTCGTGATTAAATTTTCTTGAAAACACTTATAAAGAATTTGATCTGTCGAAAGATTTACTTGCGATACACTTGAGCCCATCACTACCGCCAATATCCTCCCAGTGTTTCAAAAAACACGCCCATTTTGAAGGGATGAAAACGATGAATCGAACGATGATTCAAAATTAGAAAGAATATCCGTGGTCCCCTCTTTTTTTATTACTTTTTTTTCTTTTTCTCCTCGAGGGGACTACATTTATTGCTTTCTTCGGTTTGCTTTTCTTGCTTCTCGGGTTTTTCCTTGGATTCTTTTTCCCTCCGCTCGGATTTTAAATAAGTACATTCCCTGTCTGTAAGACACGGGATGCCAGTTTTAAATATAATACAGCATAGTTGCCGATAATCCAACACGCATAGTCTTGATTATGCACGTGACTTATGAACGTAATTTGGCAGACAATGCGACCTATATTTCGCATGGACAAATGATTCATTTTGTGAATAATAAGGGTATATAAAATATATATATATATATATACGTGAGTATGTGTGTGAATTTATATACGTATTTTAAATAATAATTAAATAGATAAATAAGTGATTTATCGCTTCCAGTGCATTGTATAAATATTACATTATAACATAATATAATTTATTGATATTTTATGAATATACGAATAACGCATAATTAATTCATTTTTTTTCTCTATCTCTTGACTTCTTTTATATCATGATTAAATTCCGGATGTTCGTGAATATTTATGGAAAACTCAAGGACGTATAAAATATACAATACATGCGTGATATTTAAAAATAAAGTACTTATATTCATAGAAAAATATTAATTTACATAAATATACTCCCGGCTTAATTATGATTTTATGTGTATTTACGCTATATTATTATTTAAAAAAAAAAAAATAAGAAAATATATGTTTGTCCTATCCGGTTGGATAAAAGAGAATTGAATGCATATGTTCTTACATTCAAATTTATGAAACAGAAATCAAAACATGCATATGTTTCTATACCCCACGCGTTGCTCGCCGAACTAAAATACTCGACTAACGTTTTCAAACTTTTTAGCAGCTCCCTTCGGGTACAACGACCCAATCATTCGACCTAAGCATCTGCGCTAATTGCCTTTTTTCTTTTTTTCGAATAAAATTCAAAGAATATTGAACTTCCAATAAATAAATTCTTTGTTTAACGTTTTTCTTTAACTTCGAGTTCCCTATTAAAATAAAATTTACGTTGCAAAGAAAGAAGAAATAGAAATAGGACAAAGAAAACTCATTGTCAATAAATATATAATATTCCCAATAATAATAAAAAAAATTTATTAAAGATCCCAATTTTGAAAAATTAAATACCTATAAATTATACTTCGATGCTAAAATTGATATAATTCTGAAGCTAAACTTTATTTTATTTTAATCATCAAATATATTATTTTCCTTATATCAATTTCTTACTTCAACTTCAAAAATCTTAAAAAAAAATGTCACTGGAGTTAAATAATAAAAAATTACTGATAACAGTCTCTAGTAAAATAAAATTTCCCTAATATTTAATCCTGAAGAATTAACCTCAAAGCTTAATAACAACGATAGGTTGCAAATACGAAATACGTGATATACAAAATGGCGAAACATAGAAAAAATTCGCGGAACATCGGATAATCAGGCGATACGCAATCGGATAAAATTGATCCGACGGACATTCGATCCCCTGTTCTACTTGGACAGGACGACAGGAAATGCAAAAGAAATTGAAACGTTCGAGGTTAATGGTGGTCATCGAGTCGCGGCTAAGACCGAACCATCGAAGCTGTAAACCGTTTGTTAACATTCCTTTTCCTGAATGTTCGCGGAGTCAAGGCCGGTACCTTAACTGTAAAACCGGTTTCGAGGAGATGCAACTCGACTCGACGAAGGAGGACCCAAGGCGTTTACCGGCCAAGTAAGTCATAAGTATCAATTTCGCGGTCGAAAGAATCGTGTCCTCGGTGGAAAATATTCGAGCAGCTCTCCACAATGCATCGAGTTTCATTGGACGAAATTTTAATCGCGGGGATGATTAATTAAAAGATTGGCGCAGTTCGAATCGATTCATCCTAGGAACGAAAAATGTCTTTGAAAATGATACTGAAAAATATTTTAGAGAAATGAATGGTAATTTTGAGGAGCATATAATCGGATGTAATTGTTGATCTTATGTGGAATTATTTCGATTCGATGAGTGATGAGTTGAAGTGACGATTGAATGCACAGCTTGCAAGATTTTTAAGTAGGATATCCTGTGTTTAAGAGTGTTTTGAGTTTGTAAATTGTTTCTTCAAGAAATTTTCAAACAACGTCCTCTTTATTTTAATTTTCGTTAAATATTTATTTGAAACGCTAATTTTGTTCTAATTGCAACTTCATTAACATCATCATCAATTTCATGCATGAATTTATACTTTGCATTTTTTAAATTTCTTACTATTCTTTTGTCCCTTATTTTACCTTCATTCTTCGAAAACAATTCGTCCAAAGAATATTCTCCTATTATCCCTTTATAACAAGAAGAAACAAGAAAACTTGATAACATAATGCAACTTCATATATGCAATTCGTACAGTCATTTTTCCACCAGAGACAAAATTGTGTCAAATACTTTCATGCATAAATACATTGTTTATCAAAATGAATACACACACGTCGGACATACAACACGTACGAAACAACAGAGAACCCTTTCAACTTACCAAACTAATTAATTCATCGATACTTTTTGATCGAAAAAAAAAAACCTTTAAATAAAATTATGCATTGTTCGAATGACACGTCTCTTTGCGTGTCAGTATGCCAAACGAATAACATTGTAGGTTTATTGCCGGTAAACAGATAGCTATTTCTGACTATCGACTCGTGGAACAGACGCAATTACAGTCGAAACACTCATCCATGGACTGTGAACTCAATGTCGTTTGCGAGAATTGCATTGAATCTTATCCAAGACTTAACTCTTCTCTCCTTACGAAATTATTAGATTATAAAATCCATTTTTTATATGTTTCTTTTCTCTTTTCGAAAAATCAACGTGTATCGAATTAATTATCGAATTAATTAAGCTAGTAGTTAAGAGGGCTTCTTCAAGGATGGCTCTTGCTTCGATTGACCCTGACCCACAACGACAGGTCTATGGTAACCTCGTTGAACTAAGCATCTTCTCTGACTTCATTTTTTTTAATTTATCTTTTGCTTTTTCGTTCTCCATTTTATACTTTTCATTTCCATCTTGAACAATTAACAGTTTATTTGCTATTTTTAGATTTGTATCTTTAAATTATCCATAAGAAAAAAATTAAATCTTCGTACTCTTTATCGATGAAATAAGTGAGCTAAGTAAGAATTTCTTGAATTTCAAAGAAAAGGATCTTTCTTATTTTGCAAGAGAATGAAAGAAAATTGCGTGCGATTATATTAAAATTAACATTCAACCGTGAACGTTGTTTATGATTTATCGATGGGATACGTATCTATTTTTTCCATACAACAAAAAATGAAATTCCAACATGGAAGCCAAGGATTTAAAAAGACCGATGACCTAGCCAGTCACGTATTATCTGATAGCGAGATAAAAAAAATAACGAACAAAGTACCACGCCACAATGTCGCAATATTACTACATTCTCGTTAAGATTGCACAATTATTATCACGTCGACCGATTAAAAAAAAATTTTCAAACTATTACGTTGAGTGACGCTTATTAGAGTGGCGACGGGATGCCTACTTAATGTGATGAATTGTCGCGAAATTGAATCATTTTTGCATAATGTGTTGCAATCGTTCGTTGCAGAGGACGGACAGTTGATGGAAAATTGTGGAAAAAGAACGATAATAAATCTACGATAAAAGAATAAAATCGAAGATGATATAAATGAAATCAATTGATAGAAAAGTATCAATAATTAATTGTAAAATTATAATATTTTATATATATAAATAGTGTATATATTTGCTTCAAATACATACATAATTTATCTTTTGCATCCAATTATTTAACAAAAATAGTTTTGTTAGGCGTGATTGTGATCTCAACATGTGATTGTAACATTGAAATTATTCATCGATATTATCCTTTGATTACCTTGATTTACTCTCATTCTTACTCGTGTCATTTGATTTTGCATAAAATAATATTCATAATAGTCTATTTATAATTTATCTATTTCTTTACGTTTCAATGTTCGAAACTGTAGGATATACAAAAATCACAATTAAGTTCATTTAACTATAAATTTTAATCGTTCATAACTTAACAAATATCCAATCTTCTATATCAAACTATACTCAACTTCATATCCAAATCTATCCTGTCTCTTTCTTCAACTTTTATAATCACTCGTGACAAATAAATCTCTAACTATATCAAACTGCATAAAACTTAACTCAAACAACCTCAACAACCATGCAACTATTCCCTATCGCTTGAATACGTCTCGCCAAATATTCATTTTTCCAAAAAAAAAAAAACCTTCGCCCTTTATCGATCCTTTTAAGGAGAAACGTGAGGAAAATTCACCCCAGTTTTCGGCCTCACGATCATCCCCACTCCGCGACGGGGGCTTAATACCGTCTAGACCGGATGGATCGCGAGTATATTCGTCAAGTGGAATCGCCTATTACGCCCTCCCCTCCCCTCCCTCCAAAAATCGGCATGCGTTTTGGGAGGAAACTGGCTGCAGGACAACGTTCCGTACGTGGAAAAAGGGAGATGATGGAGGGGGACGAGTGGATAGGAAAAGTTGGGGGAGGGGAGGGGAGAGAAAGGACGCGAAAAGGTTCGGGGAGAAAAGGTTGGCAAAGATTCAAACAGTGATTGCAAGGGCCTGTCTCAGCGGAGCGCGTCCGGAATATTTCTCCTTACTTTTCTCTGTGTCTGGACCTTTGTTCATCTCCTGCCAACCTTCTCCCTTAGCTCGTCTCCGTCTCCCTCCATCCTATTCATCCCCTTGTTGTTGCTCCTCGTCGAGGCCTCTCCCTCCTCCTCCCTTCTTTTTTCTCTTTACTCCCCGCGTCCAGTTCGTGCTCCTTTCTTTTTTCACGATCGCAAGAGGGACTATGAGAGCGAGTATTGACAGAAACACGGTATGAAATATTCGGTGACGATTTATATATCGCGGGAGAAAAAGCGCGAACGCGGCCATATATCAGGATATATAACCCGAGTTGAAAAGCTGAAGGGAGGGGAAGTGGGTAGAAGTGGCTCCAGACGATCTTGAGCGAATCATGAAGCGGCCCCGGTGAAACTGTGTCCTCGAGGGGACGTATTTCGGTTAGGGGGACGATAATATTGTCTTGCGTTTCCATGAAGTGATAGATAAGGTGATTTTTTTTTTGAGAATATTATTATATAGGAGGAATTAGATTTAATTGGATCGTCGTATTATTCGATAAATCAAAATCAAGTTCTAATAAGCTTTTTGAAAGAAGAGAATGAGAATTGATAGTATATACTCGAATTCGAATTTTCGTAAAGGGAAATAGTAGATAATCGACACACAATGAATCTAGCTTAATAATTCTTTTTACGGGAGATACACTTAAAGATAAAAAAAAGAAACGACTCACATAGATCATCCGAGGGTTGAATTTAAAATGAATGAAAATTATTCGTGTTCACGAATATTCGTATCCTGGAAAATCCAAACGAAACTAAAGACTCCAAGGTAAAAGGAATCTTTCGTAAAGTCACGACTTTACCCTTATTTCTCGAGCAACCATAGTGATAGATTGCAGCACGTTTCTTTCTTCACAGAGCGCACCCGTAAACTGTCCCCGTCAAATTGCAATTCTATCTACAGGAGGGGGTGAACGCCATAGAAAGAGAAGGCATTATTTGATAAATTCGAACAGCCACAGATGCACGTGTCTCCCTTTCTTACAGCTGCTTCCCCCACCCTCCCTTTTCCCAAATCGCCAAGGAGAATAGAATTTATTGCGCTAAGTCACTGTTATCAGTCCTGCGGAGCGCGAAATAATGCGCAGTAAAGATATCTGCATTTGTCAGGCTCCGGCTACACGAGCAGATGGGAAACTTCGAAATAAATACAACAACGGCGCGACACGTTCACCGATAGCGCGGCAGAGAGACTTGCTAAATTCTCTTCCAACTTACTAGCGTTAACCGACGTTTCTCATTAATTTTTCTTCCCCCTCTCTCTTTTCGCGCTTTCTCGCTTCGTAACCACCCTTCGCGAGTGTCGAGGGAATTTACAACGAGCCGATCACACCCTCCCTTCTCCTCCCTTCTCCTCCCTCCTCCGGTCTTTTCGCGAATGGAAATGGCTCGAGTCGAAGAGAAAACGTGATTTAAGGTATTCGAGAATATCGATAATCTACGTTTGATTAGAGAGAAAGAGAGAGAGAGAAAGAGAGAGAGATGCATGGAAAAAATTTAAAGAAGTAGAAATATTTAAATACGAATGTAGTAGAGAAGTATGGAAAGATGGTTTAAAGTGTTCTGTCAAATAGAAAATATGATATTATTTTTCAATTACTTAATCTCTTGAGATGGATAAGGTAAGTTATCATTTTTGATTAATAAAAAATTACTTCAAGAGATACAAAATTTTTTTCTTCCCCAATGGATATAGCTCCCTTTTTCAAATAACTTTGATATTAAATATAATTAAGAAAAAAAAAAGTGATTATTTTCTTTTGAAAATTTAATAAATTCACTTGCACATTCGAAGTTTTCAATAGTTTCAATGAATTCGTGACTTCCAAATATTAATTGCCTGCCTAAGTTGAAAATATCTTATCTAATACTTTCTTCATTTTTCAAGATATATCGTAATATTTGAAGTTTTGCTTGTTTTCTTCTTTTTTTTTTTTTCAAGTAAAATGATAATAAAATGATTATTATTTTATCTGTTAAAAAATCGTTCGCATTGCACTCAACAGAAAATGATGCACGAGACAAGAACGTGTTAAACGAATTCTTTATCGAGCGAAATCGAAAAATCCTGTTTCACCTGTTTCCTCGAAGAATTATCATAGAAAAAACTCAATGTTTTCAATCAATCCATTAACAGTACGATTCATATATATTATCGATTAACAAGTTACGTAAATGAAAGATACGTGGAACGTATTCTTTGCTTCTTTCTTTCTTTTTTCTTTTTCTCGATATTTTCATATTTTAAAAAAAATATATATTCAAACTCTGAAAGTAAAATAAAATCGTAATACAGTAATATATATCTAATTAAATGTCAATTTTTGCCATAATAAAAAAATATTATCTCTTTGAAATTCAAATGCTGTAAACTTTATTCCAATTTGATTAATATATTCCTCTAATCCAATATTTGATCTTGTTCTGAATAAAAACATAAATATATGTAATCTCTATTTTTTATTTTTTTTTCCTTTGTATTTTTATTTTTTTCTTTTTCTTTTTTCCTCGTAATTATATAGAATTTTAATCTGTCTACATGATCAGATAATCGTGGAATAAATTTCCGTATAATCGACACGAGGATAATCGTGTAATCCATCCATCAAATAATCAACATTCTGCAGCATTATTATTTTTAATAGAACGTAATATAACACGTGTATAACTTCTGAGCGTAACATGTGTTAAAATATTCCAACAAATATTTCAACAATGTACGACGCTATTAATAAAGGAAAAATAAAATAATTTGTTGTTTTTTGAGAAGCTATACTTTTTCAAATCGTCTATATCCCATACGTATTTTCCTATCTCGAGATTCTTTCAAAGAATAGATAAGATTCACATTAACTCTATCAATGATACGAATAAATATGAAATGAACAAGTACTTACATTACCAATCGAATCGTTTAACTAACTTTAACTTTAATTATTATTCCACTGAAATAAGAAATATTCTTTCATTCACTCCTTTTGAGCAAACTGAATCATTTTCGACTCTGAAATAGAATAACTGTAATATTCGAGTTAACCAGAATCGAAGAAAGGAAAGAAAAAAATATATATATTTCAATACACAATTCGACCAACTTACGACCAACTTACGAAGTGTTATACTATATACACCAGTGTAATAAAGCCCGTTACGAGGCGACCAGCCTAAACATGAATGGATCGTTTAAAACAAAGGAAGAAGTGTTACACACGAGAAACTCGAGAGAAATTCCTTTTTGGAGACCGGCAGAACGTGCGTGAAACGTATTCCTCGATCGAATACGGAGAGCAGTTAAAAAGCACAGGGACAGAGAGAAGCTGGTCGAGCGAGAGAGAGAGACGAGGAGACGTTTGCACGTAAGTGTAAGTATACGTAAGAAAGACAGAGGGAGAAGAACAGGGCAAGTTGGGAAAGAAGCGTGAAAGGATCACTGGGCGTGTCCAGACAGATCGAATCGAAAAACTCGCTGCTTTATTAAGGCGGCTGGGTCAATGCTGAAACACCGGCCACGATAAAGACAGGGCATTCCCTTTACTACTCTTAACTTAAGCCTGTATTACGCGAGCAGAACGCTTTTATTTCGTGACATTTATGGATTAATCGCTATTAACTATAATTTTTGGATCAATTGTAATTTATTTGTTGTATACTTTTTTCAAAAACATTTCATTCGATAGAACGATTCATTCATGAACCGATTGATTGTTAATTCATTCATTTTTTAGGATTGATCGATGGTAATGCAATTTTAAAAAATTGTAAAGAGATAATGAGGTCAGATATTGCAATTTCGACATGTTTCATTATGGAATAGAATATTCATTACTGTATATTACGTAATAATATAAAAATTGTGCAATAATATAAAGCTTTTTTCAAATTGTCCTTTTTTTTTTTTAATGTGGAAATTTGAAAGTATAGCAAGATATTATTTCAAATGTCGTTTTTAAACACGATACGAACTCGCCAAACATAAAGTACGTACACTTCAATTCATTGCAAGGTTAACTTCCGTTTTGTAGGTTAAGTCATTCAAATTTATTACTGATTGCAACTATATTGCACTGCGCGTCATGATACCTCTTTGTTTCTATAAATAGAGCATGTAACACCGTTCAAATGAAGGAAAAGGAATAAATTCAATTAAATTCGAAATATATTCTTGAAAATCTACGGTATAAATATTAATCCAAGATGAATGAACGATTATTTATAATTAATGACTTGATAATTTGTCTTTCTTTAAACGATTTGAAAACGAAAAGAAAAATCGAAATCAGAAGCCGAGAAGAAGATATGTAAAGATTTTTACCTGCGGTTACACTTCGCGAGATTTCGCGACTTCGCATTACACCAGCATTAGCCTGTTCGTACTATTTGCTCGGTGCTAATCAAATACCACGATCTATATAATTTGTTTAGGAGTGGCTATAAATCATTACACGAGCTGGCAGCTTATCTCGAGTGCTGATTCAGTGAAATTAGTATTTCTTGGCCTCGTTCCTTCTCGTATCTGAAACAGGTCGATGCTCCACAGATCTTGCATTGATACGAAAGTGACTCGAGATCCTTGAATTTCAGTAAGAATTCGATCTCGCTTCTATCTGCCAGGATCTTTCGAAAGGATCGATATCGAGACTTCAAAGAAAAGCAACTGTCGAATTCGTTGAAAGTCGAGTTAACAAAAGTTAACAGAAATAGTTGAATTCTTGATTATTTTTTTTTTCCTCCCCCTCTTAATCAATGATAACTTGTAAATTCTATAATATTATCAGTTGTAAATCATTGTAAAAAAACAAATTTGTTCGAAATAAAAAAACGATAATAATTGTAATTACAGATCAAAATCAAACATCCTGTAATATTAAAAAAATGTTCCAAGATTTAAATAAAAATTCGTGTAACAAGAATTTTTTATGAACCCCGAAAAAATGAATCAATAACAAAAAAAGAAATATATTTCACGAAACGAGCGTTATATAAAAATTCCGATAACATTCCGTCATCGTTGCTTCGACCAAACGTATTATGCTAATTAGAAATTCATCGCGTCGTTTAAACGCCGTTGTTTGAATCTCAACGCTGACGTAATAATTAACGTTGACGGAACTTAAAAGGAGAGAGAGAGAAAAAAAAAAGAAAAAAAAAGGGAGAGAAAAAGAAAAAAGGAAAAGAGATCTTCCTTTCACGATATCGTAAGTCAGTGACTCGAGTCGCTTCTTCAAATCGATATTTGGCGAGCACCAGGTCCCTAGGGTAATTTCGGGCGAAATTATATAGGGTATCGTAACAATTAGCTCTTTATGCCGAGATCGTGAATTGTGTCATAGAAAAGTTCGAAACTGTGGAGGCCGGTTCAGAAGGCACGGTCATTAAACTAAACCGAGCCGGGGACCACCTGCTAACGAAAGTCTGATTTATAGGCCTCCGCTTCGAGGAAATTCATTCTGCTTCCTTTCAACCGATCCTTAGACCGTGATTCAAGGCCGTAAACTTATAATCGTGAAACTGTTTCGTGATTTGCGAATGGAATACGCGAAAATAGGGAGATAGGTTCTTTCACTAGTCACTTTCACGAGAATCTCAACGTCACGGATTGGAAATTTGCAGAAGAGGTAAGTACTTTGAACTTTTCAAAGTTGTATATTATTAATAAATAATTTTCATATTATTACACGTGAATTATTGCGTGAATTTTTTTTTTTACAGCTTTTTATTTGGATCACAGGTTTCTAAGAATAAAATCTATCTAAATAAAGGCTAAACGAAAGTTATTTTTAATAGATATAAAAATAGATGTATAAAATCAGTTTTTATAATGGAAAAAAAAAAAAAATTAATTATATTATAAATGCTAGGAATAATTTTATTCAAGTTCGTAAGATTTTAATTTTTATTTTGCATTATTAAAAAAATACAATTAATGTAAATCAGATGAAAAAGATTGCAAATTAGATTAAAAACGATTGCAAATTGCGTCTATTTTTTTTTTTTATTTATCAATAATAAGTTTTAAAGAATTTAGATTAATCGTTTAAAAAATTTATTAATGCAATTACACGATTTTAATATAAATGCAAATAAGAATATCAATATCATTCTAAAATAAAGAACAGACTTATTTAAATATTCAATAGCAATTATGATATAGAATAAATTTATATTTTATATAATATACGCGCAGCGACAATATCTTCTATTATAATTTTTAAAGAGTACATCCTCTTCATCATATTGATTACTCTCCTAGTTTTAAGCCTATACGGAATAAGATCAGTTACAACTTAACAAACTTTACATGAACTTCATACCTCTTTTTTTTCCTTTTTTCTTTTTAATCAATCTCATAAACGCGAAACAACGAAATCGTAAAATGCACGCTTCGAGCAAATACGACTACTAAAAACAATAAACAACCTTGAGGAAGGAGGAGGCATTGTGCGGTACACGATACGAAGACAGAGCCACATTTCGAGTAAAATTAATGAAACGCCTCGTTTCCGGGAGAGGACATCTCTCGGGCACCAGGAAATCGTGACACGGCCCTGTCGCTATTCGTGGCTAACGTATAATTATTCGTAAACATGTACGTGAATGTTCGACAGCAGAAATAAATTTTTAGACTTGATGTTTCTACCATAATAAAGATTTAATGTTAACTCTTCAATGTATCGTATAAGGATATTCAAGTAAATATAATAAACATATTACGTATTGATTATTTTCTTATAGGCTGTAAATGTGGAAAAAGTAAATAAATAAAGAGAAAAATATTGTCTTTTAAAAACAATAAATACTTACGAACGATATATCTTCATCTTAAATAATATAATTATGATCTAGAATTATTTTTTTCCTTTCTTTTTCGGGATTAATCACTAAAATACATATTATTTAATCTATGTGTATTTTATCATTACAATAATAATTTAAAAATTATCCTGTATCAAGTATCCATGCTTTATGGAAGATGTATCTGTACATATTTATTTTTTCCTTTTCAATTATATAAAAAGTATTTGTAACATTTAAACGCATTAACGAAGAATAAGAAATTTGAGTCTTGACAGATTAATCAAAACTCATGGGATGTGTTCGAGAGAAAAATTGTTGCCTTAACTCGATCCGGAAAGGAAGAGTTCCAAGCACGTTTTCTCATTGATGCAGAGTACACAGGATATTTGGTACATGGCTGTTCGATCTGTGTCGACTTTTAAACTATGTCAGACGGAACAAGTGTCGGCATATTTTATCGATAACACGAATTACAAATTGATAATCGTGTAACAGAACAGATAACAATATCTATCTCTTTCTATGATCCCGATTTAAATGGCCACGAGATGCTACATCGATATTATATAGCATAATTTGTTATTCAAATATTGGGAAACGTTTGATTCACATATATGAACAGAGAGGGAAAAAAAGGATTAAATTAGAAAGATAAAATAAAGACATCGAATTATGTATAGAAAATTAAATGTTTCGAATAGTGAAGTTGTTAGTAGATATTGTGATAAATTTTTTGAATATATATTTTAAAAATCATTCTAAAGTAAATTTATATAATTTGTTAAATATTAATAATTTTAAATAAAATGTATAATAATATACGAATATTCAAATTTGAATATTCAACAATCCAAACACAATAAAAAAAAAAGAAATTTAATTTGTATGGATTAAAATTATTAAAACTTATTTTAAATATTTTCTGATCAATGTATCGGATCTCATCGTCTCTAAATACTCAATGATTCATACGATATGAAAAAAAATTATTCTTTGCAAAGATGTATGTCTCGAATAAACTGAAAAACAATATCGTTAATGTTTCCACTTGTAGAAGATACAACTTTGCTTTTCGATCGGCTCCTCAAAAAGTGTATCAATTTTCGACGTAAAAAGGAAAAAAAAAATGATAACGGTCAACCTTGCTCGTGTTTTCCTCCTTTCATTGGGCTCATAAAAAATAATGTGCCGAAAGATGCACAACAAGTATGATTAAATAAGAAGTTAACGATGTAAATCGTTTTGCAACTTACTCGAACTTATGATAATGATCGGACACGGAAAGGAAATAGGGGAGGGATACGCCATTTTCTTCAATAATAATATTAATCTTATGCAATGAAGTGAATCATCTGGTATGGTTCGTAAGAAAACAAATTTTTCCTGAAGATCAATTTCGAAAAGTTATCTTATACTTTCAGTTTTGCTTTTGCTTGAGGAGCTGTACAAATTGTTAGAAAATTAAAAAGGAAATCGAATTTTCAATTATATTTTTCGATAATACGAATGAGAAATTTCATCGTATTATTCAATTTTCATTTAAAGATTCAGCAAAAAAAAAAGTCAAATAATCAATATTTACTAAAATCCATTATGATAAATATTAACTTTATGACAATTAAATATATATTTCATCATAAAGTTTCAGAGATGTATTTTTAAAGGATCGTGGAATGTTTCATCTTTCGATAAAAGCTAATTTTAAACTAATTTCAAAAGTATGCAATCCCTTAAGCTCGTTAAAAAGATTTTTAGGGAGTAAGGAAATTTTTAAAATAGAATTGAATCCGATGCCTTTTGATACCAGCTACGTAAACGCTTTGAAAAGGAAGCGTCTACCCAGTTTCCTCTTTCGCAAAAGAGCCTTTTTTGCGTCTTTATCCCTTTACCCTATGCGGTGGAAAATACTTGATGAATTTTCCATCCTCTTCCCACCGAAAACTCGTCTTTTAAATAGCCTTTAACCACGTCGCCGCCTTTCCAGTCTTTTTCTTTCACGAAATGAATAACTACGTTAAAAAAAAAAAAAAAAAAAGGAAACGCATTGACCGGTATCAATCGTCCATTTTAACTTTGTTATCATTTTAAGCGATTGAAAATGGCCGATTACGATCTCTTTCACAAATTTTTAAACAAAGGAATAAAATAATACCAGATATACTTTTCAGAAAATTTTAAGAAAAGCCAAGTTTCCGTGAATAGAAATTCTGCAACTTGGACCTATGAATATTTTCCAACAATAAGCCTTTTCTACGTACGGTCACGCATCACTGGAAATCCCTGAACGACAATTAAACAATCCGCAGTGGCTGTTGAAGATCTACGAGACCGTAGAATGTATATTTCTCGGTGGCAGAGAAGCCTCGATACAAAGGAGGCAGGACTCGACACCTGGACCTTGCCTCCTACCTAAGAGAAGCTTGGTTTCTACAAAGTGGTACGTCGCCTTTTCATTGAAAGAAAATGAAATTTCCGTGGTCCCTTCCGCCAGAAAAGGTTTAACAGCTGCCGTTTCGTGAAAGCCAGTACCAGTTGCACAGAAATGTGTATCTGGTCTGCTCTAATTGGCCATTGTCCATCCATGTTTCGTACGATCGAGACGACAGAAATCGTGAAACATATGTGGCCACATGGCCTGATTTTTATTTATTTATTTATTTATTTTTTTAAAGAGTTGAACCTTATCTTTCTGTTGAATATATAATAGTACGAAAAATCAGATATTTCGAAGTGAATTTAAATGGAATTTAGAAAGTAGATATGAAAGATTTCCAACGTAATAACTATCCTTTCCACAATAAACTTCTATGGAAAAAAGTAATTTATGAAAATGAATTTATGAAAAATGATTCGTAAAAGATCTTCAAGAAAATTATTCTTTTAAAGATCTTTAACTATAAATTAAAATGTTTGTATATAATAAATGACACCTCGTTTTTTCTTTACAATTTATCAATTTAAAAATCTTTCTTGCACATTCTCAATTTATCCATTTAAATCATAAATCCTTTGTTGGTGAAAAAATTTAACAACGTTCTAATTATTTTGCCCCAAATTTAAACCGACTATCACACTTTACATAAGATCGTGATGACCTAATAATTATGAAGGGGAGTGTGTATTTGCATAAGAAGTGGCGTACATATCGAGATGCATATCAAAATATTAATTGACTGTTACTTAATTAAAATAGCCAAGGTCTGCATTTATGTAAATTATTGCGTGACACCCTCCAGTAACAAGCAATTTGACCTCATTATTGACCATCATCAAATTAAACAGAGGCTAATCAATTTAAGGAGGACTTAATTGCAAGGACGTTTCTCGCGAGTGAATATTCTTAATTTGATCTTCGTGAATCTATAAATTTGTACCCTGGGAAGAAGGGTACATTGCCGTCTGGCTGACAGATGGCCCCGAATACGCCTCTTGTAATGATAGCGATCGTGATAGCGAAGGGAAGAACAGGTGGAATTGAGGTAACTTTTCCACGAGTTTATTTCTTACATGAAAGATGAAAGGATGTTTCATCTTTCGCCAAAAATTTTTACAAACCGAAAAATAAAAGAAATTTTATTTAAACGATTCTTTCTACTTGTTGCTGTAAATTTATCTCATCTATTATTTCATATCTTCTCTTCACGAGTTTGTAATTGTTTATTTCTGAACTTTATGTTATTTATTAAAATTTCTTGAATTGAATATCCATTTTTGCAAGAAAATAAAATAAAACAAACTTATTATCTCTTGCTTTGTTAAAGATAATTTACAACTCGTTCGAAACCAAATATATCTTTTATAACAAATGGATTAATTGGAAAAAAAAAATCTTATAAAGCTCTGTATGTTATTTGTACAACTACCATGAAACATGAAAGTTTCGTTTCGATTAATTAGAATTCATTCTACATTCCTCGCGAAAGTAAAGTAACAATCGTTAATTAATTACACAATCGAAATAAATTCGTACAAACACGATACGAAGAAATTAAAAAACACCCTTTCTCTCCACTTTCGATCCATTTGTTATGACGGTCGTCGCATAACGAGGGAGCGGTATCAAAAACCGCAACTCTCCATCCGTTCGAATTCGAAAGTCAATTTTACAGTGGAGACCCTTTTGCATAATGCGAGCATGCGATCTGTCTGCGGCTAAATTTCGCCTCGACCCCGAAAACCGATGTTCGTTTGTTGTAAGAAAGTTCAATTAAAACCTGGTCAAAGATTATAATTACAGTTTTAATCATCACAGCATTGCAGCAAGTTTTTAAAATAGGATGAAACTCATCTGACAAAGGAAATAGCTTTCGAAACAGCAATTGTCATAATTATGCAAAGGGTATAATGTCTAATGTGATAAATTATAAAATATTTTTCTAACAATTCCTAGGAAATTTTAAACGAAGATTAAAATCATCCGATTTGTAAGTATTTAAATAATATTATAAATAATGAAAATGATGAAAGATATGTATATATTTTGTTTCATAATTTTATTTCAAACATCTTCGTATTTCTTTGTCGATTTTGATGGATTTGATTGTTCTAGTAGATATTTTTATTTCTTTTATCCATTTTGTCTTGTGATTCTCTTGAGCACAATTCTCTTGGTTATAAAATTATATTTTGAAATGTAAATTTATACAATGAATAGAATTTTCAAAATGAAATTTATTTCAATTTATCAATTAATATTTATAAAACAGATTTCCATCTGTTCTGTTTAAAGTTTATCGAATGATTAAAAAATATCGAGTTATAAATGGAATTCTTAAATATTTTTTACATTAATTGCTGGTAAAATCAATATATGACGATAATTTGTTAAAGTTTTCACCAAGAGAAAGTAAATAAGATTGAATGGAAACGAGGTAATAAATATCGATAACATCTTCTTCTGAGGCGAACCGTAGAAAACTTCCTCGAATTATCAGCGATAAACATTTCTCAATAAAAAGGATGAGCAATGATGATGGGCAAGTATTAAAATACCATTGAATTAAATAATGAGAAAAGTAGGACGAAAAATTATATAACCCTCGAAAGGCCGAAGTGTGAAACACATTTATTCCTCGTTCATTCATACAGATAAAACTTAATCATCAAATTCAACACATAAAATCTGTCAAGATTTAACATGTTTATCATAATGTGTTAATACAAGCTGAAATGATTGATGTTTCTTTTATCAAGCATTCTTATTATATTAATTTTTTATTATAACATTACGATAACATTGTTTCTACTCAAAAATTTATTATTAATAGAGAAAAATATTAACAAGATTAGTACAGATTTTTGTTTAGAAACTGAACAATTTTCTGATTGTAAATTATTATTATTATTAGACTATCTTTACGCAAAATTTTTTATAAATATAAAGAATGAATCAAAGTATCAAAGTATCCCACGAATACATTAACACTCTATATATGAACAACACTACAATTTACTTTCCATTCATGATATTTTAAATTTGTGATCCATCGTGCACATGCATCACACGAAACCTTCAAATCCAACAATCCAAATTATAAACATTTAAAGCTAATTCCTCGATAGAGAAAAGATCTTCAGACTAAATTACCCAAAGTGATAACATCATCCTCCTATAATAATGGATAAACGTCACAAACATATACAAAAACAAAATTATCACCGACGCAAAGTTGTGGTAGCCGAATACTTAAGCGAGTAGCCGTATTCACAAATTCGTAAATCGAATAGCTTTCAACAGTTCGTTCCGCCTGTTATTCCAGCTGATTTATCGCCAACGGGACGTGGAAACGAGACAAGCATCGAGAATCAATCGTTGAAAGCGTGGTTTTCAATAGAGGCTGACTCGGTCTATATCCTTGGCAAGAAATTTCGCGACTAAAGGTTTCGCGCAATTACCCAGTCCTGGCCGAGCTGCCCAGGTAATTTGCATCTACTCGGGACTAAGAGAACACAATTACCGTAATTTATCACGGGATTCGTCGCGTGATAAACAGAACGAGTGCCGTGGCTTGAATTACGATACCCTGTTTCGTATACAATGAAGTTCCATGGATTTGTCTTGCGACGAGAATAACTGAGGAGGGTAGAGGAAATTTTATATAAAGATTTGTTTTTTCGGATTTCTATATTTAAATTTAGAGACTTTTCATCATTTTTCTTCCTCTGAATTAAATTAATTTTTGGCTGACACGCCCCACGTTATCGTGATTAATTGTTTTTTCTCTTGTGAAAAGTGTGGCTCACGATATTTAGAATATTGTGACTAAAAATAATAATTAACGAGGAGGAGTTTCTAAGAAAAAAAAGAAGAAACGAAAATTCAGGAAACGTATATGATCGTGTATATTCGCGTGTATATTGTTTGATATACGTTTTCGAAAACGTGCAACGATAAATACAAATGCAAATTTTCTGTGAAAATTGACAAGAAAACATTGCAAAAATTGAAAGATCGTAATTAACACCTAAGATACAATATCCAAGAATACAGTTTCTTGAAATAAAATATTTACTATGTTTAAAGTGTAGTATTTGCTTTTCATGTGAATACATTTTTTTCTAAAGATAAAATTTCATCAATTCTTCTCATTTCCTTTCATTTGTACATGAAATATCGATAAAGTATTCTCTCTTTGATTCAATAATAAAATTGCAATCGATAAGTGGATATTTCGTTAAATTATGCCGAGAATCCAATCGACGAAATTAAAGTAACCTATTGAACCTGATAGAATATGACACAAGACAGAGACTATTTCAACGAGAAAAAATTAATAACGCTTCAGCCAGAGATTATGCGAACGAGGAACGTTTCGCAAAGGAATTGAACTGATTCGTTTTTTTTCTTTCTTTATAACTTGAAGAGTGATGAAGCAAAGATGACTGAGACATAAAATTAATTCAGCTGTAAAATGAAATTTAAAAGTATTTAGAAAGTGTAATAACAAAATTTTAATTAAAAACTGCTAATTAAAATAGTAAAAATTAGAATATTTAATAAAAAAGAAATTGTATTTCGAATTAATTAACACAAATTTTTTTTTTCCTTTTTTTAAAACATATTAATTGGTTTCTGTGATACCAGAAATTATTTCAAAAAATTATTTAAATCGTAATTATCTTTCAATTAAGACGAAACATTACATTTGAAATACAATTTCCTTCCAATCCAAAAACATATTTACACGTCGAAAGAAAATCGATCGATCAAAAGATACAAAACCACTCACCGAATGATCTTCCTCCTATTGTTCGGATGAAATCTCTTCGCCATTTCCGGATCCACTTTAACCAACTCTTCGTAAAGCTCCTGGTTATCCTTTGTCATCGATCGATCCAACTCGATCTTCATCCTCTTCGTACGCGACACATTCTCGTCCAACCGGTCATCATCGTCCTTGCCGATCCTCGAGTCGTTCATCAGAACTTCCCAAAGGATGGACTCTATGTAATAGTTGGTGCCACCGACGATGATCGGGAGCTTCCTCCTCGCGAGAAGATCGTTGATCTAGATCGACCAAAGAAGAAGAAGGAACGTTCGAGGGAAAACTAGAAGCTTGCGCGTGCAATCGAATTCCAATGGGGGGGACCAATGGCGCATCAACGATTCTATCATGGTCCTTCTAATAATCCTGACAATTCCGCTTCGTTCGAGTGTCGAGTATTTTTACGAAGCACTTTTCTTTTTCGTTCTTTTTCTTTTTTTTTTTTTCTCTAACAGCAAACGAATTTACATAGCGCTAACGTGGTGAGGGGATACGAAGGATATCTAACAGATGTCTAAATCTAAGAGAAGAGGGCGACTCCAATGTTATAAAGAACGTAGTAGGCACGTTCTATCCTCTGTATGAGGATATGAGAGAGAGAAAGAGAGAGAGAGAGAATGCAGAAGCATAGCTCGAGGGTATTTACAACATTGTATCAACGATTTAACACGCCGTTTATTGATTTATCACGCACGAAAGCGATCGTGGTATGCTGCGGGTGATATCACAATTCGTGTGTGGAAAATAATATTTTTCTCTTCCTTCCGAATTATTTTTTCCCCTTCACTCGTTTCTCGCTTTCTTTTTCGAAATTTCAATTGGCCTGGATTTTCATATTTGGGCCAATATATTTTTAATAATATATATTTCCTATTTTTGTGTATATATATTTTTGTTTAGAGTACTAAATGCGTTAGAAAATACGTAGAAGTGAAAAAAGGAGAAATTACAATAGGTATGGCAGCATCCCTGAATTGTACCACCGTGTAGCTAGGGTTCAGAGGGTCTACGATGTCCAACATGTGGTGAGCCGCCTTTGCTTGTTCCTCTTTCGTTACTTTCGCGGTCACGATGTCGAGGCCTTTGTACACCTGAAAATTAATCGAGTGTATTAGAATAGTGTGAATGGTTATTTTTCTAGCAGAGGAAAAAAGTATCAAAGATTCATCGTGATTGTGCGTTCAAGAATTTTAAGATTTTTTTATTAAGTTGAAAAATATAAAAGAATATCATTTTTCTTGTTGATAATTTAATCAACATTTTAATATTAAGTATATCAAATTTTCCACGTATGTAAATAATTTTATAAAAATAGTTATTTCAAAATTAATCTTATAAGATACTTCAAATTTATCGATATCGATATCATTGAATATCGTCTCTCATATTTGGACTCGAAACTTGGAAGCAGAACGTCGAATAATTAAACGTCGAATTCCAATTTTTGCTCGAAATTAACACTTGGAAACACAACTGGAAATTTCTCGAATTCTCCGATATCGTTAATCGTATCTCGAAGCTCGATGTCTCTCGTTTCTGGAACTCGAGCTGGAAGATAAGTGAAACGTAGAAAGCCGGATCAGGAAATGTCAAATCCCGTGTCACTCCGGTTATCAAACGTTACCAAACACGGTCAGGTCACTTCATCCTTTCCACTGATAAGTGTCACGAGATCTGGTGAACGGAGGAAGTGGACCAAAGGAAATTGCGAGAGGCGGATAACTCGAGGATTATTTCTTATCTTCGGTGTATTATCGATTTCGAAAGAGTTTCGAACGCCACCCGGCTTGGAGGAGAAAAAGGGATCGAGAAGAGATCGAGCGATAATTGAAAACACTGTTTCTTTTCATTTTATGCGCTCGGATAAGGTGATGACAGTGATGACTCTTTTTTCCCTGCGTTTTGCGCGTTTTATTATGTATCGAGTTGAAATAAGATTAAGAAAATTGATGGAAATGGAATTTAATCATTGGAAAAAGGTACAATTTGAATTCGATTGGAAGTACGAGGATTTTGTTTATTAAGGAAAAAAAAGAAATCGAAATTTATTCGATAATAATTCCAGATTAGAGTTGAACACATTTTTTAAAATATTTTTGAAGTGATTCCGATTGAATATATTAATTTATAATTATTCGAAGATTAATTAAACACGATGATGCATCATTTCAATAATCTTTTAAAATCATTTATTTTAATAAGATCCAGTTCTATCTCAAGATAACAAAATATATGTATATATTTATCTCCTCGTTCATTAAAAATAATTTTTTAACACTCAGGATACTAGTCAAATATTTAGATAGAGATCTGATCGTTCAAAGATATCTAAATACGCAAAGCAGCATCGATCCATTTATTCTCACAAAGTTGCAATTTTCTCTCTTTTCCCACCTTATATTTTAATCCCCGGTTCACAATCGTGAACATATAAAATACATATAAAATCGCTAATTAACGCGCAATTCGTGCCACCAAAAACACCTTTTCGCCAAAATTAAGGCATTTCTCGTCCCGATTGACGATTGACCAACTCGTGGAACAACTTGTCCAGCTTTCTCCGGTGTACAGGTGTATAGGAAATAAAAATGAAAAGAAGGTTTTTCGTTTTGGAGGAAGTACGTGAAACGTAATCATAGTCTACTCACACTATTTATTTCTTTATTCAAAGTTGGATAAGAAAGTTGATTACTAATCAACGTTCCTTGAGAAACCTGTTATGTTTTCAGAAAATGCTTACCTTTAGAATTTTCTATGATTGTTCGCAAGATGCGTATTTATATTTTTATATATATTGTACAGATATTTACGGATACAGATAATTTGTGCAACGGATGAGAAAAGAGAGATGAAAAGAAATTTGATTTAAAAAGAAGAAGAAATTTCCTCGAGTCCAAAATCCAAAATCGACGATGACCCTCACAGATGATGTGAATATCATCGTTGCAAAAAGCAAAAACTCTATACTTTATACCCGCCATGTTCCGTTAACTTACACTATCGCTAACCGAGCAAACAGGTTTTCGATGTTACGGTTTGAGCCTGGCTGGCCAACTTGAATGACCACGTCTTCAACCTTCATTAACCTTTTTTTTTTTTTCTTCTTCTTCCTCTTATCAACGTCTTATTGGGCCGAATCTCAACTTTGGAATACCGTGTTTCGTCTCTGAGGGAAACGTGAGAAAAAGGAAAACAATTTTTCGTTTACTTTACGCGATGACAACTACATAAATCATATTTATTATTGGCAGTAAATTGATAGGTAATGATACACGCGTAATACATGAAATATAATAAAATGTTTCAAGATTGAAAGTAAATAGATAGGTATTATGCAATAAAGTTTCTACGACGATATAAAAGTCATTAATTTTGTTAATTCCACTTGTGCTGAATAATTGCAAAAATGAAAGACCATAAATAAATCTATTATTTTTCAAGGATTTCTAACGTTAGATATATAATATATATTTTTTTTTATCGCGTAAATTTTATTTGGACGATAAGAATGAACGGAACAGGAAATTTTTCATTTTTTCAAACTTCGATATCACGTATAATATAAAAGAACAAAAAAATTTTTAATTTCGCGATGAAATAATTTATTACGAATCTGTTACGAATATACAAGAAAAATCTCCATAAAAAAAAGATTTAATAACGCGCTCGTTCTAAATAAATAAATAAATAAAAATCGGAAAAAATGATTTTCCTCGAAGGAAAGGAACGAAGCGTTTTTCGAGATTCTTAGCAATATCAGATTGGATGGTAAGTAGTTTAGTATTCAAAAAAAGAACTGATTGATGAGCAAATGTTCCTGCCGGAAGTTTGTTTATACTTATGTGTGCTGCTTCGTCGGAAAGCGTAATGATAAAACAAACGGAAAAAGAAAGTAGAGGAGGCCGAGTAACACGTGGACGTGGAGGTATCAGGCACGGTTCAAGGAGAGAAATCGAGCAACGACCCTTTTATTAACGGAATTAGTATCTGCTCCATACTAATCAATATTGTATCCCGAATCATGTCTCGAATCATTCTTTCCTCTTCGTATATTAATAAGATACGCGTTATGCTTGTTGATAATTTTCCTCACGAGTTTATTACATTTTTATTCATTCTTATTCTCTTCGAACATTTCTCGCTGCCATTTAAATCAAGGTTATTATCACTTGTACAGCGTTATTTAAAATTTTCTAGTATTTTCTATTTTTTAAAAATGATAATTTTCAACCAGATTTCGAAGAATTTTTATCGAATCGATGATGAACGATTGAAAAATGAATGATGTTTCGCATTGATACCGATTCTGACAGGTGTAATTAATCATACAGTTTTTTTTTTTTTATTGTGTATTATGTAACACGAACTTTTGTAAGAACTTTTGTCGAACGTTTTAAATAAGATCGAACACATCTCGATGATCGTTTTGGGTGGCACGAATTGGATCATGAATAATCCTTTGAACCACTAAATTGCGATTTTTCAAAGAATTTCTCTTTGTTCCGACCAATTGTTTATTCGTTGTATAATAAATTTTTTTCTTTGAAGAAATACTTGAGCAATGGGGATTGGAAATTGAATTTATTAGAAGAGTTAAATATTACGTAAGGGTTCAATGTTTTTGTACGTAATTAATGTTAATTATTTATCTCTCTTAATTTTTAAATGCTGTATAAATAATATAATTAGCTAGCTTTTTCGAATTCAAGTTTGCGTTTATATTAAGTGTACCATTTTGTTTCAAGGATTTATTTTGTTACTCGTTAAGAGATAAAGGTACACCACTCAACTTGCTAATTTAGAAACACCATTAATGATGTTGACCAAATCCAAATTTGGCATTGTACATCGATGGTCTAAATGAAAAAACAACATTGAATTTTTAATACTGTTGTTTACGATACGAATTTATATTACTTCGCGTATAAATAAAATATTTCCACGAATTTTTTTTCATTTCCATCCTCATAATAATTAATAATCTTTTGATTTCCATCCTTAATAATTAATTAACCTTTTGCATATTGAAGCTTGATGAAAACTTTCCAAACTAATGTATATATATATATATATATATTATACGCATATATATATATATACGTAATATACACATATATACATACAATATTATACACACAAATTCCACGTATATTAACGCATAAAATCTTAACTCTACGCTCTCAAACACTTTCTCGAACATACATCTGCTATAAACATGATAAACTTTTCCATAAAGATAGGTAAAAGCAAAAATAAAATTCGAATAAAATGAGAGATAATAGGGATCGTATTTACTTATCGCAATATATTAATTTTTGCCACTGTGAATCGTGAAATTTGCACGAAACAAATTAAGAGAATAATAGCTGCTCCTCCTCGTGTGGAAAAAAGGATTAACACCGAGGAGAGGAGCGGAAGCTAAGAGGCAACAACCGATCGTCGGAGGATCAGCATGGAAATGATCGACCAATTAGGAGAGAAGCCGAGAAATCTACAACGATACTACAACAACACCGGTTTGAAGTCGAAGAAGGAAGTTGGCGCGATGATTTATCGATACAGGCATTCGAAAAGGCGAGGGAGACCTCCCAGGGGTATCTGGTCCGCAATTATTCGAGTTGCCAGCGAATCGCCAATTACGGCGATGATGCGTAATCGATGCTATCGCGCGCCATCTATGCGGATGCCTCGAAATATCGCTATCTGTAATTCGAGCCTCTCGACGAGGGAATCCGGGAAATAAGGGATTTCCGATCGATGGGATGGATAGAAATTTAGAATAGCGCGTTTCGTGATTGTTTTTTTTCTTTTTTTTTTTACTAAAAGAGTGACAAAAAATTGTACAATGAGAGGATCTTTAAGATTACTACGATATATGTACGACTACAATATGTTTTTATAAGCGATGCGGAGAATTGATGTATTACGAAAGTAATTAAATATATTATATCTATGTATAATTATCTTTCTGTCTGAACAAATGATCTTGTAATTGTAAATAAAGAAAAAATAAAGAAAGGATATTTATAATTAATCAATTTGATTATGAGTAAGTAATTTTCCAGCAAATTAACTTGGATTTTATTATTCGATTGTTTTCAGTTTTTGATGTAAACAAAAATAAGAGAAGCATGTGTGCGTGTGTATGTATATATGTATATATAGATATATATATGTATATATTTAAAATTAGAATCTTGAAATTATTTTATACGATATTAGCCAAGTAATATATAATATTGAAAAATAATATCCGGGAAAGATGATGATTTTTAAGGAATGTAAATAAATATTCATTGAGGAAAGAAACATTTTCAATTTCTTAATTAAAATTTTTTGTTTAAAATTTAAGAGAAAACTTCTCCAGACAATATTCTTCCTTAATAGTTTAAAAGACACTTAAGGGGATTCGAAAGTGTCTTTTTCGCGAGAAAGAGCAAAGTAAGTGTATAATAATTTCCACCTAACATTTTCACCAGGCCCAGCCCATGCACGAAATTACGACAGAAAACTTGGTGAACGCAAATTCCACTTTCACTCGACAGGACCACAAGTGAGGTAATTGAACACTTGTGATACCTTCTTTCCTGTTTTGTCCGCGCGATAATGGAATGAATTTTTATGCCACGATAAACGATTTGGCTATTGAACGTTACTCAACGGAACAAACATTGCAAACTTCGGTTAAGATAAGTTATATTCGGAAACGAGGATCAAAAATTCTGAGTGTACAATAAAAATAAATATCGTATCGATACCCGCTCCTTCCTTTCCTTCAATTCACACTCGATTCCTGTATCTTCATTGGTGTCGTAAAGAATCCCTCGATATTATTCATTTTTACACTTTAAAATTTTATCTTGCACTTTATTGCACCTGGTATTTCTGGAGATATAGATACCCCTTTAAAATTATTCCCGCGTTCAATAATATTATTATTATATTTTCAATTGTGTAAATAAGATAATTAATTTGTTGCCTAATCTATAAACATTCTAAAATTGAAAATAAAATTTAATTAAAAAATATTTCAATGAAAATTTCTATTCATTGATATCTATGGATAGACGATGACAGATTTAATTCTTTATCACTTAAGTTTCATTAAATCTTTAATTAATTTTAATTGGATCAATCATCGAGCGAAGAAAAATAAAAATAATAATAAACGACAAAGCTTTTGTTTAAGAAAAAAAAAAAAAAAAAGAAAGAAAAAAGAATAAAAAGTCGAGCGATTGACCGTGAAGGAAAAAAATGCACAACTGTTACATATATATTTCGAAAGAATCGAAATATACGCTTCTGAAAGTCTGTAATACGGGGGTAGATTATTATTCATGAGCACTACATCCGGATCGTGCACATTATATTCACTAATTTGCATTATCTCTCGAAGACACTCGCGTCAATAGAAACTCCTAATGTAAATCGTTGATTCGAAAAGGGTAAAAAAACTCGCTTGCTTCAAATTTCAATACCTTGCATCATGAGTGGCAACCACGTTTTAATAATACTTTTCGTTTACAAGTTCCCTTTCTTATTGAAATGAAAGAGAAGAAAGAGAGGAGCTTGACGATATTTAAGTAATCAATTTTTCAAAAAGAATTATTTTATATATACTTTTTATAAAATTATTTACCTTCATGCATTAATATTGCACAATATTGTAACATCTGCATGCCAGATATCGTAATTTTTCTATGATTTCATACGTATTTATACGATATTCTCATTGCATACAACGCATACAATTTTGAAGAAAAATTTCAAGTTTCAATCATCGAATTCCAAGTTTCAAAACTTATCAACTTATTAAACTTGAAGATTCAAAGTTCAAAGATCAAAGATCAAAGTTTAAATTGAAAAATCCCATTCATTCAATTCATTCAATTCCAAATATCAAATTTATCAAAAAAACTTCAAAGTTCAAAGTTCAAATTCTAAAATTCTAAGTTCAAAATTGTTCCAGAGTTCAGGGTTCAAATCTTAAAATCCCAAATTTTAAATTCTAAAACTTCAAAATTCAAAGTTCAAAGGTTCAAGGGTTCAAATTTCAAACATCAATCCTAATCCGAAAAATAAAATATTCCAATATCCTTCGCCAATAAATCAAAATAGCGACGACAATTACACGAATCTTCCCCAATGGCCACACACCTCTTGACAACCTTTCGATCAACCGACACTCGAAAATGCAAAGAAAGAAAGAAAGAAAGAAAAAAAATAAACTTCCCGTCGAATCGTCATGAACGAGGCAGGGTTCCTTTATAAGGGTAGCGTACCACTTGCCAAAGTACGACCGTGAAGGGTCAATAAATCAGCGAGGAGGAAAGGGTCCACGTGGAATACTTAATCAGTAGAAAAGCCAGGTCACATAGCGGCACGTCTATCGGCTTCAATTGCGGCGACGTTAGAATTATTTAGTGACAAAGACGCCGTGGCGCGTTTGATCATGTCGCTCACGAAATATTCAGGACGTCCGAAATGCGATGTGCGGGCAAGAAGGATGTCGCGATATTATTCGCGACTTTGGCCGGGTCAAACGGTGGCGGAACGAAAATCTTCCATGAAAAATTTTAATATTCATCAAACACACGAGGCGGTCTTCAAAGAGCTGCTCCGATCGGTTAGATAGACCTTTCTAAGGCACCGACGAAAGAAGTTCGTTTCCAATTGGATGGAACTCTTATGAGAGCTCTCTTTGTCCGCCACGTTGCCGTATAACGGATTCCCTTATTTAGCCTAGGACTCGATTTCTATCGGGACCGAGCAGTCTACTTTTACCTAATTCTTCTAGTTCTTCAAAGTTCCAGCTTTCGTGCGTCGAATATCGCTCAATTCGCGGATGAATTCATGCTTCGTACGTATGGAAAGAGAAAATTTACTACGAAGGGTAAATATACTTAAAATTTCTAATCTCGAATTTTGTAGAATTTTGAACATTCATTTATAAATATTATATTGAATGTATATATTTATTATAACTCTTCAAAGTTCTAACTTTCAGGTGTCGAATATGCTCAATTCGCGGATGAATGCATGCTTCGTACGTATGGAAAGAGAATTGATAAAATTTACTACGAAGGGTAAATATACTTAAAATTTCTAATCTTTGAATTTTGTAGAATTTTGAATATGCATTTATAAATAATATATTGAATGTATATATTTGAAATAATTATTAGTTGTCGGTGTGTAAATATTATTAATAAATTCCAACGGTATTACACAATGTATACAAATATATCATTATATAAGGTAGAAAAAGGATACCAAACATTTATCAAGTATTTTGCATGGGATCAAGGATAAATGTTGAGCACACAGAGACTTTTAACCGACATTCATACCGTTCTAAGTGCAAAGTGCACTCGAGGATTCAAGTCCAAGTCCCTCCAAAGTGCTGTAAAAACTTTCGAAAATGCGGTATCCTTTTGTCGGCACATTTTTACTTCATTTTTTCCATCTTTCCTTTTCGTTTATTTATTTTTTTTCTTTTTTTTCCTTTTAATTTTCCTTTTTTTCGAAATGGTTACTACCTGACAACCAGAGATGTGATCTCGAGCACGAGTCATTCACCGGTTAGAAAGGGGCGAGTAAACGACAATAATGAATCACAAAAGTGAACGTATACCGGCGCTTTTCTTTGCGAGTCGAGCTACCACACACGGGGCCACATATCAGAGGAATAATTGGCAATAAATTTCAAGAAATATCTTTGGCCAAGAAACGCTAGTAGTATGTAACCACGTTCTAAGATAGTTTGCGTTTAATGCGATACTTTTTTTTCCGTGTTACGATCGTAAAAATGTTTTTCTATTTCAAATTACGGCCACGTTTGATGCTAATACCCTTTCTAAATATGTATAATATCAATGGAATTTTTTTTTTTATATATATATATATTTTTATACAAGTTTTCTCGAATGGTATTTTTACGTCACGTTTTATACATTTATTACTTTTTTACGTGAATCTCTCGGAAAAGAATATTATAAGCTAATATTGAAATGATATAAATTGTGATATACGTTTTATTTTTATAAATCTTATATTTCGAATTTCCAATATCGAAGTTCAATTTAATTTCCAACTTTCAACTTTCAGTTTCGCGTTTAAAACTTTATTCATATTTAACTGTTACACAGCCGCTTCATTTCAATTTCCACGCTTGATTTTAATTCATTCCTTTCCCAATCCTCTTCTAAAAATTTATTCCATCCTATCGTTTCAAATCACTTCCCCTTTATACGTAATTAAAAATATTGATGCGTAATTTTTAAAAATTCGATAAAATGATCTAGCAATCGAATCCCACACTGGTACAGGGAAGCAGGGAAGCCAGATCAGGCCCTCCCTTGAAGTATTCCGGCCTGTATAGCCTTTAAGGTACCTGGGGCCAAAAACAGGAGATGGAATGGCGCATACAAACGATCTCGTCTCCACTCTCTCCTCGAGGCGGTCTCGTACAATCGAGCTGCCCACCTCTCCTCTTCTTCCATCCTTGCCCGATCATTATCCTACCTCTTCTCCCTTTCGCCGATCACCTGTCTCCCTTTACCCCTAGCCAAACCGATTCGTACGGCCACGTATCGGGCATTAGAATTTCTCACGTCATCCTCTTATCAAGTTTGAAAAAACCGGTCCCTCCCTCCCTCGATCTCGCTTCGAGTACGCGCTCGATGATTATCCTTATGAATATTAAGGATCTTTGTGCGTGCATCAAAGGAAATTTCGTGAATGTATGACAGTTTTTAGATAATATCGAGTTTTATTCCTCTCTCTTAATTATTTTTTATTCTTCTTGAAATCAATTTATTATTTTATTTTCGATTTATTGAACGTGGTAAACGTGTGTTCCAAATCTATAAAGTTTACGTTAGATATAAAAAGTGAATTAATCCTTTCTTCTTCTTTTTCATAAAAATTATAGTTATCATTTTCACATAGCTCGAAGGTATATTTTTCATCCCCAATAATCCCTTGGAACATTGTTGGTTCGATAATAATAAAATAATTTCCATATTTTTATCCCTCCATTTTCGAATCCTCTCCCACAAAGGTTTAATTAATTCGAAAGGGAGAAAGAGAGAGAGAGAGAGAGGGAGATCGATCCGATACTCAGAGAGAAAGTCGCGATAAATCTCTGCGAAGAAGGTTAAGGATAAACCGAGGGATACCGAGTGATACTGTCAGCCGACTAGAGAGTGGATAATATGCAACATTATAATGTGCAACATGGAATTGCGGTTTGATCTGAGGTTTGCTTCTCGAGTTGCTGTTGCGAGGTGGCCCGAACGCTCTTTCGTGGCAATTCGTGGAATGTTTCCTGGTCTGGGAGAAATAGTATCTACGAGCACGTATAATAATTCTTCGGATGAAAGTCTAATCCCGCCGCGTTATTCGAGACATTTCCCTATCTTTCCGTATTCTTTGAAGAATCGTTCAACCAATTTTCAATGTCGTTCAATATTCCTCGATCCTCCTTAATATTTATATTTACCAACGATAAGAGATTTTTCTCTTATCTTGCAATCCTGATTAATTAATGGAATTTAATTCGATGTATTTATAGCGGTATCTGAAACTTCCACCGGTTTGATACTCGTGATCGAGACGATATCAAGAGGCATTTAATTAAGCCTCCAAGGAACCGATTAATATTCGGTTGACGTCGATTGTCCAAGAGATATATTCGTATTGATATTTCTACTAATTCCGCTTATGACGAGAGGAATTGACCGATTGCAATTTGGAATTGGATCGAAGAAGCTAAATGATATTCTTTCAATGTGTTTCAAGCATTTGCCCAAGATCTAAAAAAAAAAAAAAAGATTATCCCTTTCTTTCGATTTATTTTTACGCAGAAAGGAATCTTTCTTACCTCGTCTCATCATATCACGTATATATAATATAGATGTAGCTTGACAAAACTATGCCAACGAATATTAATTACTTTAACACGACAGAGATGTGTCAGAGATATTTGCCAACTGAAATATCCAAACACGGGAAAAGAAACGATGATTCAATGACTCGTTTGATCACAAAGGAAACAAGGAATATTTTCACTAATTTAAATTGTTGATACTGTAAAATGTTGCTACTAAAGATGGACAAGGTATAAATACTCGTGAACATCTTGTCGAATAATAGTTTTCGATGTCGTACACGCGAGAAGAATATCGCCAATAACACGATTATTCTATACTCAATTGTATTTTCTTCTGGACGAGCATCGTTAAACTTCGATTCGTGCGCGAAAGTGGTTGCAGAACGTATTTCTCATTGCATTACCTCGCGTATAAAGTTAATCCAAATAAGTAAAGTTGCAATGAGACGTAATAGGGAGGAAAGTGTTCATTAAAGGAGAGGGGGGGGAGGAAAGAAAAAAGGGGAGCGTTTTATAAACTGTAAAAGTTGTTAAGAATGTTAATGCAAGAAGAGCGGGATGGCGAAGATTGCGAAGTTTCGAAGCGTCGAAGCCCGGAGAAATTCCGAAACAGGCAAGTTTAAAGGCCCTAAATTATTGGAACCTCCAAGTGTCAAAACTTGAGGGCGCTTGTTAATTCCCGCGCCTCCTAAACCTTGTATCTTACGATGCTTCCATTATGTGAAGCGGCCGACAACAATTTCTCCTCTCCTCGTCGGCCTCCTCTCCTTATATACTTTTCGAAAAAAGAAAAAAAAAAAAAGAACTGAGAAATTCTATTGCAAAAGAATATTTCGCCACGAGAGCGAATCTCGAAGGTGAAAATCGGACGGATAGATTTTTAGAAATTTTTTTTTTTCGTTCCACAGGTCGTTACAAGGTCGTAATTAACGATTTTGTCTGTCTGTACGAATGTAATGTGCGAGGCGAGACTTTCAAATTCGTCTCTTTATCTCGAATTTGAATCTTGTATAAGTGTGTATAATTTATCCCGTCGTACGATACTTTTCGAAGAAGTTGTTATTCAAAAATGGCTCGATAAAAGTGTAATTCGAATGTAACGAGAGAGAGAATGATCGGGAAGAGAGACGCATCGGGGAAGGGATTATGTAAATTTATTGAATTGATCAATTTTACGATCTATTGGGAAACGTTTGATTAATATTAAATAACATCAAAGGTTGGTAAATTTTTTAAATTTTATTATTATAATTTGAATAAACGTTCAATGTAATGTTTTCAACTTTGAACGATACCCGATTTAAACTATATTAAACTATAAGATTGTAAATTTAGAGAAACGTCTTGGAATTTATCATGCTTTTTTATCATATCTTTTTGAATTAGTGTTTTCAAGAATGAAAATATTAATCGTGTATTTGATCGATAAAATTGAAAAATTTCCAACGAGACAAAAATTCTGAACAGCACATTTAACAATATATGGAATATAAAGAAAAAAATAAATATCGAAAGATATCAGTGAAATATATTTCAATTATCCCTTAAAATTTATAAAAAGAATTCCTTACATTGTGAAACAACGATAGAGAAAAATAGAAATAAATAAAGAAATAAATAAATAAATAAACTCGTGAAAAATATTCACGAATCGGTTTAAAATCTATTCACACTTACACCGAAAGTTATTTTTATTCGCTTATAAAGAAAAAAATATTGAAACGATGGTAAATTGATGAATCACGCGCGAATACGTGGAAAAAGATGGAAGAAGGTAGTTAATGATACTAAGTGATTCGCTGTCGAGAGACAACTAAACCAAAGACCAATCTAATTTGCAAAGGTTAAAGGTATTTGGGGAAGAATGTACAAAGGTAGGACAAGTTTCAACGAAACTTTGATAACAATAAGCGACTACTCTTTCTCCTTTTATAAATATATATTTAAATTGTAACGTGAACAAGAGGAAATAATTTTTTTTAGTTTTTTGTGAAAGGAGAAAATTTATAAACGTTGGATAATTTTTAAATATGTTTGTATTTAAATAAAATTAGTAAAATTTAGAACGAATGTGAAAAAAAATTTAATTTTTCTATATAAATCAATTTTATAATATGAAAAGGATATTCAATGATTTAGATTTAGATTTATATTTGTGATCACTTTGTTAAAAAATTATTTTTACAAGTGATGAATGATTATTTTCAATTTGTATTAAATTTAAATGAATTTTTTTTTATATTTCTTACAGGCATTTGCATAATGAATTAACTCTGATATAATGGAATACTCTTGAATATTTTTTATACTTCTAAAGGTAAATATGTTATCTAATTCAAAAGTCGTATAAAACACTTTGATTCGAAGATATCTTTGACAGAATAGCAAAACAGGTGATTTCTACATCATATTCTACATATAAACTAATATCTATTCCATTATTCAAATTATATATTTACTGCAACAATATACCATGAAGGAATATTCCATAAAATTAAAGAAATCAATAAATAGAAGAAAAAAATCTAATAGAATATGTAGAATAAATAAACTATAATTGAGTAATGATTTCAATTTCATAGAAACAAAAGAAAAATATTGTTAATAATATTTATTCTAATAACAAAATATTAAAAGAATGAACATATATATATCTTCTCATTTTTTAAAAAATTTAAACCACTAGAAAAAACATCTTCAAACCTGAAAATGCTTCAAATGAATTCTCAATTTAAACAATTCGTTATATTTAAAAAAAAAATATGATACAATTTGCCAGCTAAAAAAAAATCCCAATATCTCAATTTCATTATAAATAAACGTATACGATATAATAAACATTCCATCCCACTCCTTTCATTCCTTTCATCTCCCCTGCGAATCCAATATCCTCCTCCATCCTCCTAACGTCTCCACCATCTCGCCAAAAGATACCATCTAACAGAGACGTCCGGAAAAGAAAAAAAGAAAAGTCAATTAATAATCTCATTTAAAGTAACGCGGATGAGAAGGAGGAGAAATGGGAGAGGCGAGGGACGAACCTACCGAAAAACGAAACCCTCGCGTATCGACTCGGATTCACCGGAAGATTAAGATCATTGCTTGTGAACGTACGGCCAAGGTAGAGGAGGAGGAACAGGGAGAGAGACGCTGTTTCCAGGCAGCCAGTGTGAACGTAAAAACGAAAGAGATACAAAGTAAACTTGTCCGGTTCCCTGTTTCGGTGTTTGTGTTCCCCGTACACACAGATGCAAAACGTGTACGCACACGTATTACTTGCAAAGGTAAGTGGCCGTAGTAGGGAACGAACGGCCATTAGCATCCTGGATTCCTACTAATTATCGTAAATGTTAAGTGGATCTTAGACGTACGCTGGAATCTACGATACACATTCGGTAACCTTAATGGCACCGGTTCTCCGATTCCTTTTCACGATACTCGCCCGTTCGACGTACTCGTAATAATTTCGCCGAGATTGACACTGTCCCCCGTGAAATTTTACTTTAAGGAGGGTAAAGGTGTATCATATTCGAGGGGAGGATCAATCTGGTGCAATTCGAATGTGCTACTCCCTTCAAAGAGAATTTCTTAGAATTACTTTTATATCTTGAAGATCAATCCTTTGAAGTTGATATTTTTTTGTTTTTTGTAAAACTAAAAAATTGAACGAGGTTAGATTTTAAACTAAATAAAATAATTTGTTATAAGATTTTTAGAAATTATGTGTTTATGGAAAAAATGATAAAAATTGATTGAGTGTTAAAAATTTAGCAATAATTTAAAGAATGATTTATAATCTATCGAGGCGAATAAAATATTAAGGATGATGTGAGTCTAATCACATGTTTTTAAAAATGAATTATTATTATCCTAGGAAAAATATATTGTATTTCTAAATAATTACATAAAAGAAGGGAAAAAATAAAAATAAAAATATCCTACCAAAAATAAATTTTTAAACAATTATGAAAAGAAAAGGACTTGGGTTGCAGATGGATTTCTCAGAAATAAGATATTACAACGGGGGAAAAAAGTCGAAGAGAGAAAGAAACGCGGTATAAAGCGTCGAAAAAGAAGACGTCTCAATTTTCATGCTGGCAAATATTAAGGAATATAATTAATTCCACGAATAATAAAACCAGTCGAAAGGATTAATGCGGTCCAAGCTGGACCACCACGAGAATATTGTTTCGGTCATTCAAACAGAAGATTTTCATATCCATGCGACGTGGCGCGTGATAATCAATTTTCTGCTGTATTAGGAAAGCGTGCATAATTTAAAAACGCCTGTATATCGCTGTGAAGGAAGGTTAACACGAACTAATCAGGTAGGAGGATTATGCGAGATTATCTTCTCAAATATAATATCTTGTGTGAAAGGAGTCTGCCAAAAAAAAAATATATATATATATCCTTTCATTCCTGTTCTTAAATATTTTTTAATTATTTCAAAAAAGATTACAAACAGAATAACTTGACGAATATATATTTTACAAAAGAAGTATCAGATATCAGAACCAATTAATTCGAAAATCTATCTCAATATATTATTATTCTACAAACGTATCGATGGAAAGTTGAACGAAAAAGTTAAATGAAAAATTAATTTCGATACGGTAACTTAATTGATGATATTGTATATCGAAAGAATTCAATTTCAATTTTTCCTGCAAATTGAAGCAACACGGGAGAAATTTTATCCAAGCGGAGGTTTCTTAATGAAGTGAAACATGGTTTGATCACGAGGACGAGAAAGAATTCAAAACGCTAATGACCCCCTGGGTAATATTAACCTCGGTGGATCACGATGTTTTACGGTAATTGACTCATTGACTCACTGTGCACGTTACTACGGAGAATGCAGCAATTTTATTCACGAAACGTGATGGAAAAATGACGCCTTGTATGAGGTAACATCAATATTTCCTGGAATAGGAATTATTGATATGGACGTAAAACGTTGATTGAATAAATCTGTGGAACGGAAAATCCACTTGTTGTTCTGGTACATATGTAAGTTGAATACGTTGAATAAATTGATTGAAATTTTTTTTCTAATTCTCTAGAAATATTAAATGTTAAATTTTATTACACGGATGAACAATTTCAAATGACTCCATTGTTCAATAATAAATTCACATTATAAAATTTGATATAGATACAAACACTTGTAATAATTGAAATAAATCCAAAACTATAGATAATTTGTGTTTTGTATTATTTATAAGAATTTAAAGAAGAAATAAATGTGAATATTAAAAAACATTTGCTACACCTTTGAAATGAACGATTTATCAAATTAAATAAAATTTACTAAATTATTTAAGGATCGATGAAAGGAAATATTTTGAAAAATATGAATAGAATCACAATATTCACGTGACTAAAAGTCAGATATACATTATTAAAATTAAACTAATCACGTACAAATTATTCAAAATGAATATAATTATTTATCTCAAATGTAATCAAATCTTGAATATAATTTACCAGAATCAATAATCATTAGCGATGGCTACAAACATCTCACGAGTAAATTTAAACACCGATTATTAATAAATACTATATCTTGCATTAATAATAATAATAATAATAATAATCGAACAAAATTTCCACTTCTAAAGAAGCTAAAAAATAAAAACTCCCAACATTGTCCGCATCTCAGAAAAACATTTTCAATAAACGGTAAAAATTCAACGAAACAAAAGATCGATTCAAACAAAAACTATTTCCATTCAAACTATTCGCATTCCTCGACGAATCCATCCCTTAAACGATCCAAAGAAATAATCTCCGCCTCGTTAGATCCATCTAACGAGATTTAACGACCGGTCACAGATTAAGCAAATACATAGATGTAAATGGTTAAACACGAATAGCAACTTCGAGCAAGCGGCCATCGATTCGAAAAGTTCACCATGTACCAACCTTGAAGGAACTGGAAGCGCGACCTTGATGGCGGCAATTGCGCAACGATTCCCCTCTAAGAGAGGTCATCGGCTACGTACGATCGTCGATCACGAGAGCCATTCTAAATCCCATTCACGTGCGACAGCCTGTCCCTAGATCTCTCTCTCCAGTTGTTCGTGATCGTGGAATTCTCGAGGCGACCGTCCACCACGGTCTACCTCGGGATCTGATTTCTGGTTTAGCACCTGGTTACCGCATTTAATTAACCTGGACATTATCGCCCCGGTTTCGATCGATATCCCATCGCAACGCGATTCACCCTTTTACACGGCCGTCTTATCCGATCGTGTCTTATTTTTCTCGGATCGGGAAAAGCCCAATTAACGATAACGCGATAGAAACTCGCGTGGAGAGAGAGACGAGCTTGTATCGCCGATGTCTTCATACTAGTTTGCACGGGTATACACGTGATACGCGAACGAGACGGATAAGGGAATTTACTTGTTATATAATTCACTATATTATATAGGATAGGAGTCGAGGATGATTTTATAGAATTTATCTAATTTTTTCTTTTTTTTTTTTTTTTTTGGTGGAAAAATTAAATGATTCCATAGGATCTAGTTAAGATATTCGCGAAACATCTTTAGAGGATATTGGTAGAGATTTGTTTTATTGGATTAATTAAGCAACTTAAGCTTAAGTAAAGTAAAGTGAGATGGAAATCGATGTGACGAGGATAGAATTATCTGATTTTACATGTAGTAAATTGAATGGGATAAATTTAAAGATCTTATAGTATTTTGTATGATCTTAAAAATATTTCGTGGGAAATAAATTTGACAAATATCTTGGCACATATTTTTGAAACGTCTGCCAATGTTTGTCACATTTGATATTTGTAAAAGATTAAAAAACTTGTTGACTATCTAAGACTATGTCTAGATATTGATCTAAATTTCTTTTAAACGTGAATATTAATATTTATTAATATTAATTAATTATATAAAATAGATTTGAACGATTTGAATTATCGATTATTTATTTTTCTATTATATAATACGTTTGATAGATTCTTTCTACGAAATAATATCAATTATCGTTAAATACTATAAACTTTAGATACGAATCCCGGATTTACTAGAATTTATTATATTAAAAAACAAAGAAAATACGAAAGTAAAGATTATTGCGAAACTATTATTAAACGCACTAATCTCGTTAACTTGATGTTATGATATTACCTGTTATTAAAGATAAGATAATCATTGTTGAACAATGTTGATCGACTGTGAAATAATAAGTGAAAAAGCATGAAGTAGTTCAACGATAGTTTGATTTGATATTTAATACTATTTCGAAATCTTACGAATGCGAATTTAAATATATCAATCCCTTTCGATTTTCTTTATTTAATAATTGTTTTATATTAAACTACAATTTAATGGAAAAAATAGATGAATTAAGACGAATAAGTACCATTGAAGAATGAATATTTAAGTAAACGACAATATCTAGGATTTTTAGATCTCATTCACTTTTAACTTCACATCAAATAATATTCAATTGATGCCAAGAATTATGCCAGAATACTATTTTGAACGTCGACATCTATCATTTCACGATCCATTAAAATTTTAACACAATCCAAATTGAATTGCGATGCTTGAGCCATTCCAATAGTTTCAAGATAATTTTTGTAAGTGTTATAAAGATTTATAATTTCCCTATAACACGACTAATACAAATTCTAATTAATTAAATCCTACGTTTCATTTATCTTTTATATCCTATTGGATACCGGATCAAATATTTCAACTTTGGGCTCGTTCTATTTTCATTTGAATTTATAATATATACCGATATATTATTCGTTGTCAAAAGAAAAAGAAAAAAAATTCGTCTCAAGATGTTGAGGTCGACGACCAGAAGAACCGGCGCGTATTTCTGTTATTACTCTACGTCGCCTACATGGTCGGTCCAGAAAAATTTTCATTTAACCAATACTTTCAGTAATTTAGACTACGAGAAATCGTAAGAATTATATGATTTTTTTTTTTCGAAAAAACAATTTTTCTTTTCAATTTTTTTTTCTTTTTTTTATTCAAATTTTCAAGTCAAAGCAACTTTAGAAGTAGAAAAAAGAATTAGAATTTCCAATCGTTGATATGCAATGTCATATGATATATACATACACCATTTATGTAATTTTAATTTTCTTATGCACATATTTCCTTCAAGACTGAATATTTATGTATATAATTGCTGAAGCTCATTTTACTCGAAATTCGCAATATAATTGAAAAGAGCGAAGAGAATTATTAAAGAGGAAAGGGTGATTACCGACTGAGAAACGATAATTATTTCTTTAATTTTCTATAATTCTTTAATCATTTCAAACAAAACTATTAATTTTATATTTTATTTCCCAATTATACTCAAACGAATTGAATCGTACGATCTCTTTTACGTCCTCCTTATACCTTTCTTAATTCCGCTCTGAATCAAAATGTTCGAAAGCTAAATAGATCAGCATCCCTTAACAATTTAATCAATTTAATTTGCTTCTGTTTATAATACACTATCATTGTCTCTAATACGTTACTGCCATAACCACGATTTAATGATAGTGGAAACCACCACGTAAACGATATTTAACTTCGAAAAAGTGGTTGCAAAATTCTTCGCTCGACTATGTTCTAACAGAAATAAAAAAAAAAATGAAACACTTTTCAGGATGCTTATGAATAATTATGTAACGATATAATCTGCCGCTGATTATACAACGACCACGCTCGACCATGATAAGGTAATACTTATACCATTCTCGTAGCAGAGTCGAGTGCATTAATCAAGAAGGTATAATAAACTCCTCCTGATAATCAAGAAACGTGTGACACATCCGCTGCTCCTCGTCTAAACCATCGCTGAATGAGATGTCTTATCGGGTAAATCTGATTAATAAAAGAAGAAAAAAAATTGGGAAAGGAAGTTATTCATTTTCGCTGATAAAATTGTACAACCATTAATTCCGTACAACAATGTTACTATTTCTTCGAAAGGGAGGATCAACGTTTATTATTGAATATTATTAAATATTATTTTCATTGTTGATAATGATGTGAAAAAAAAATTATATCTATAAATATAATCCATTATAAAAATTGTAATTAATAATATAGAGAAACGTTTGAACAAATTAAATAATATTTAACTTTCCATTTATTATTTATTCCATTTACTGTCTTACCGACTATCAACAGTTAATTATAGAAAACTATTTAAATCACATCTTTTACCTACCTGTGAAAAATGTGATGTTAATTGCAAACAAGATAAAACGAACAATAAATTTGCATAGTTTCCACAAATTTAACCCTGAAATATTAATTAAATAAACAGATGGACACGTTTACAATAAAATAGCCGGTTAAAAAGGATTTCGAAAAAAAATAAATTTCTTTGCATGCAACAAAGGTATCTATATCTAGGTGTCTTTGACAAAGATCAAGAAAGAGCCGGCAAACATCGAGGTCAACTTTGTATGAAAGAAAGTGTTATAAAATTCGTCGCATCACCTGTACAAATGATATTACTCTTTTACATTGTAATTAAGACGTGCAGACACAACAAAGAGTAAACAATACTTCGTTAAATCAACTTCGTATCGCAAACGAAGAGAATGATAATGTCGGATCGAGTTTACGTAATCTTGATTCAACAAAGTCGAAGAAAATTAAATTAAGTATGTATCAGACTCCATGATATTTTTGGCCAATCGTAAAATTTCCACTCGCTTTTCGAACTTACTTAACAATTGTGAGACTTTTTTTATAATTAACAATTTCAATTAGCTTTTAATATTATGTTAAAACGTATTGTTTTCTTGGCCTTTAATTATTTTCTTAACCCTAGCACAATAGAATATTACTGCAATAGAATTTCATTATCGTAGAACAAAATTGCAATAAATGTAAAACTTGGATTAATTTTTTTGAAATTAATTTAATTATATAATCTAAAGATAAATATTTCAAACTAATGAATTTCTTCTTTTCTTTTTTTTTGAAAATGATATGAATATGTGAAAGAGGAAGCCGGTGACTATTATAGAAATAACTATACTTTTATTAAAATAAATAATATTAGTTACGTTGTTCCCAAGAATATTAAAATTAAAAAAAAAAAAATATTTCTTAATTTTATATCTAAATCTTTTAATATCTTTACCTTTATAATATCATTTCATTCTATACAACACGCGATTAATTAAAGAAAAATGAAGAATTTATGTAAAAATTGTTTGACGATGAAAGAAATATATAATAAATGAGAAAGGATGAGTCCAAATGGGGGAGAAAATTGCTAACGACTCACGAAAGAAAACTGCAGGGTTGAAAATTAGAAGGGAGCCATGGACCGCAAGGTTATGCGGTCTGTGAAGGCCCCCTTTTCTGACTCAGCCCTTCAATTGACGAGCTGCGGGTCATTTTGAATCGGTTGGACTATTCTCTGGATTAAATTTAACGCAAGAATACAATTTCTATCACTCCAATAACAATTTTTGCGAATCGAAAAAAAAAACGAATAAATTTTCATATATTTCTAATTTTCACAAATATATATATTCATTCTAAAATATTATTTTTAGAATAAATTTATGTTTTTCTTTTTCAATGGAGAAAATGAAACGGAAGTAAGAAAGAAAAACTGTACGATTAAAATTGAAAAAAAGAAAGAAACTCGATCAATTTATCTAATATCTTAAAAAATGTAATCTACTATTATCATTCAATTAAAAGATATAGATTTTTTAAAAATAATTTTTTTTTTTTAATTCGAATGATAACTCTCGATATTATAATTAACAATTTGATAAAACAGTTTTGACAACGTGATAAATAAACTAAAGGCAAAAAGCTAATTGTGTATACGGAAACTTTTTTTTATCTTACAATTAGTATACAAGCCTTAACGTATACTTTGCCCTTTATCATAACAACATTTCCTCTATTCAAAACAATTTAGACAATCTATGTTGAAATTAATCAACATGGATAATAAAACATCGAAGCTTTACAAGTAAAATGATTAATGTATTTCAAGAGATGAATGAGATGTCTTAATATTTTCTTTTTCAATTGCACGGATACATTAAGTTTTCTGCATAAAAATAATGATTAGAAATTACAATTCTTATACATTGTGTGCAAATATGTTTATAACCTTATAACTCGCATAAACAATTGTCCTCAAAACGTTTTTTTTTTTTTCTTTTTCACAGAATTGAATATAAAATGTATTCAACGATTGCATTTTTCTTCAAATTAATGCTAAACCAACCACTGAAAGTAATAAAATCAATATCTCATTCAAAGATCTAAATTTTCGTTATTTAAATAAATAATCAAATATTCTCTCTTCAAATTTTCTGAAATAAATGTTCTCCTATCCGAATACGAAATATATATATATATATATATATATATAAATCTGCATACAAAGGAATGAATGAAAATTTCAAATGTAATAATCCCTGACAGCAAACGATCGATAAGAGGAAAGAATATAATTTTCTGGAGTATTGCGGCGAACGTAGCACGGCAATCTAACGAAACATCGGTCTCGAGTCTTCTCAAGGGCTGTGTCGACAAAAGAGCCCCGTAAATCCCGCGTCATCGCCTCGTGGATTTAAAACCGGTTGGTCAAGTGGCTTGTACGTACGTGACCAGCTGTAACTCACGATTTTTACCGCAATTTTCATATCGTTCATAACAGATCAGACGCGATTAACCGCGGTAACCCATGAGCACAACGAATCCACCTCTTAAGCGTGAATTATTTAAATATCGTGTCGAATTCACAACTCTGGATATAAAATAATTTTACGTGAAAGGAGACATCAAACGTCTCTTTACTTTGTACTGTTTGAATTTAGAGAAAATATCGTTTGAGATGTTATATTGTAAATTACTTTTGTTAAATTTTTCCTATTTACCATGTCCATTATTTTCTTTGTAGTTCGAAAATTGAATTTGGAAAAAATATTTAAATATGATGGACAGTTGGATTAATGTTAAATTTGATAAGAAGCTTTAAAAATTAATATTCTTTTTTTTTCTCTCCTTTTTTAATGAGATTCATTTAAATAAAAAGCACAATTTTTTGAGATTATTTTTAATACTGATTGATTTGATATTTTTATGGTAGATAGCAGAAAAAATATACCTTGCAATATATAAGTTTAAGGTAGGAGATATATAATGATCCAGTTTTTAAAAGAATGAATCAGATCTTGTTTTAGATCAGGAAAATATATCTAATTATTTTTAATTTATGATTATAATTTATAATTCTCCTTATATCCATTTTCCTTTGGATTCCTGTTACATCCTCTAATGTATTCATAAAAATGTATATCAATTGTGCGATAATTCTATTATATACCTTTCAAAAAAATACTTTCCATTTATTCAAAAAATACTGAATTGAAATATATGTATCCAAGACACAAATATATTATATTATAATACTATATTATATTATAATATATATATATTATATTATATATTATAATAATATCTTCTCTAAATTCAAAAAATACAAATGACAATTAAAAATTTTCACCACTTTTAAATTTTTATTAAAATATTTGTAAATCATTACTAGTTATAAATTCTATAATTCTGATTTACGATTGATTATAATTTCTCTATCCTGATAATTCTATATATATATATATTCATCTATCGAGATAATTTAATTAAAACATAAAATTTATCTGTCACATTGCGCAATGCACCTACATTAATGTATACATACTGTACAATAAATTCTAACTTAAAAAATTTAAATCGGGTGAACAAAAGAAGGAATCAAAATATATGATATAAAGCTCGTCGACGAAGCGGAAAAACATTTTTGTTTTCGACGTATCATCACGTTTCAATGGAAACGTGAAAATTCAACGAAATTCGACCAAATAAATCCGAAAAGCTGTATGAAAATCATCGTTGCGTCGGCTAAGTCCTTGGGACTAAAGTTAGAAAATTCGATCTGTGCTTTATACGTGAAATTCCGCTTCCCGTAATTCGAGGCGCCATTCTCACGGACAAGAACGGAAGTTTTTCATGCTCGGCACGCACCCGTTTCTCCGGCCGAAACGACGAAAACTATTTTGAATTCAAGGACCACGGTCCGTTGCCTTCCACGGGTCACCGTCGTGATAAACTATCAACAAAAGTCGTAGAGCATCGCTGCTCTACAAAAAAAAAAAAAAAGAAAAAAAAAGGAAAGGGGGAGAGAAAGGAGAGGAGACGAAAAGAAAAAGAAATCTGAAATTCCTCCTTCTAAATCTTATTGGAACATCTATCTAATAATTAAACGAAAAATCTCTCTTTCTCTCTCTTGTAATTTGTTATTTATTTGGAAATGAAGAAATATATAGTAGATGGATATAATAAATGAATGAAGAATAATATTATGTAACATTTTGTTTCTTTCAATTATTTTAAATTTAATAATTTTTGAATCACGATGATTTTTGAAGAAAAATAGAATTAATTTTACAAAACTTTCGATGACTAATTTAATCTTATATTATCAAATTAAAAGATAATTATTCGATAAAAATAGTATAAAATTTAGAAAAGTGTACAGGAAGATAGAAAAACATTGAAACCTTCCGACAATAATTCCCTACAGGTTCTTCTGATCAAAAATCTAGAGATAAATGAATAATAGTTGTGAAACGACAAATTTCGTTTCATTATACAAATATTACAGCACGAATCAATAATAAATTTATCGGAATAACATGTGGAATACTCGTGTCACGAAGGGTTAACCGTTAACTGCTATCACGAATACGATTTTCACTGATACCCGACTCGGACGAGAAATTGCACAAACCAATTATTTCCCAACTCTGGGACAAGAAATCCGGCCGTAACGCAGTCGATCGTTTCTCGGTGTCTCCGATCCATTCGTGAGAAAGAAAAAGAAAAAAAAAAAATAGAATTGAAAATGAAAAGTGGGAATTGAAAAAAGAAAGAGAACCCGTTCGCGATGCATTTCGCAATTTCAGTTACAGCTATACATTATTAAATTCCTGAATGCTGTAACCCCTGACAATTAGATAATCGGTCGTTTACACAAATTATTATACGAACAAATAAAATTGCGTGCATACACCATACATTTTGCCTGAAACGAAAGGAAAAATTGGTGCAACGCGTGCCATATATATACAATGAGAGGATAATTTTGTGGAAACATTCACTTTCTTAACCTTTTGATTCGTGATGAAATACACTTGATTATCTCAACTAATTAATAAACAATTTTTCAGATAATCGTTCAATAGAAATAAAATTTCATTATAATACATCATTTGTCAATCATTGTCGAGCTATTTAAAAACTAAACTAAAATTTTCAAATATGAATGTTTATTAAAAAATATATATATAATAAGATATCTATTTAATCATGCAAATAATATTAAATGAGACTTAAAATTTTGAATTTCACTTATGAAAAATTATAAAATAAAATTTCAATATTATCATATAGATATGTTTCAATTAACTATTTGAGAGAATAATTCTAAATATTGATTTCACTTTTTTAAAATTGCAGACAGAGAATCTCACGTATCCGGCGAATTTTTTTAAAGGCTACCTTCAAAAGAGAAAGAATTCCAACTTTCTCATCAGAAGTATGAGTACGTTATTATCTCATTCCTTGGATTAAAAATATTCTAATTCTATTTGCACACGAGAGGATTCGTGTAACAATTCGAGCGAAAGCAAATTTCAATATTGATGTAGTTGTTACCCGTTACACGTACGATAATTAAAAAGTGGGAAATAAAATAATTCCAGGATAAAAAAACATGTGTTGACAGCTGAACCAATTTGGCTTAAATTATTTTTATATTTTAATTCAATCGAGATAAACGTTTTCTTTTCCTTGGGAATATATACCCTACATATAAAAGAAGAGAAGAGTGTTTGTTTTAACAGTTCTTTTCGAATCAATTTACCGAACATTGAATAAACTTATTCAAGCCCGCATTGCTCGTGATCCACTGCTCTGCTCTATCCCACGAGCCTCTAATAGACCCGAAATTACATCGTGCCCTTTGTCAAACAACGAATTGAACCTCTGAAGAAAGGATATGATGCTGCGCGTTTAGACGAGGCATTTATTTTCATAGAACGAGCGATGAATTCAAATTCAATTCTTCAAAACTTGAAACTTAATTATAATAATTTAATTTCTTTTAAAAAAAAAAAAAAAATATTCTTTGTAGAAATCGCGAAATAAAAACTAAACTTTCCCAGACTAGAAGAAAAATTTTCGAATAGATCGAGGAGTTGAATTTTTTCGTCATCATTATAATAGGAAACAAAGTTCAAATCATGGTTTAACTCGAATATATATTTTTCTATGGAATATGCAAAATAATGTATGAAATGCGTGAAGTTAAAATGATTACGCAAAATGTTGTAATGGAAATATAATTTATTGTGCTTGCATTACGTCATTCTTTAGTTAGTATTGCACAGCATTGCATACTATGAAACTGTTTTATTCGTATAATCGTCTCTATAAAAAATTGACAAAAAAGGAAATATTAATATCTATCTTTTATCATACTGATATTTAATAGAATTGTGAAATTATAACCAAATTAATTTGTTTCAAATTTTGTGATTCTATTCAATTTTATCGAAATTGTAATTTTTATTCGTTCAAAAACACAATTATCTATCCTAGATTATATTTTTATAAAATTATTTTCATCCTGATCGATAGTAAAATAGACTCAAATACATATTATAGACCGATAGTTGTTAGAATCATAATTAAAATAGTTTTTTCTAAAATTTTAATCTTTATATTAATCTTTATAATTTTAATTATAATAAATAAACGATATATAATATCATAATTTGTATATTATAGCATTGAATATCACAGGAGAAACACGTGGCATATTTATTCGCGTCATTGAGATAAAATATGCAAAACTTGTATAACATGAGAAATAATATTTACATAAAAATCTATAATCTAAATGTTACAATGTTGCACGGAAATTTATGTATATGTATATATATATATAATATTCCACGCATATAACTCTATATTCTCTTCGTTTCCTACGAAAGTTTTAAATCAATGAAACTCTCTATCGACGAGAAAATCTCAATGAAGCAGTTCACGTGTGAAAATTTTAACAAAGTCACGATGAGAAGCAATGTCGTGGACAAAGTAGGAAATGGAATACAAGGTTTCCAAGTGTACAATAACAACTAATCCTCATGTAGAATCAGCATTTCCGATAAGTATGTTAATTCGTTCCCTTATATATTTTAGAACATAATTATCACTTCTTCTTTGAACCTTATGTCCCAATTTTTGACGACAATCTAATAAAAGTTTAATATATGATAATCTTTTCATACGACATAAGATCCCTGATATTTTATAAATTAACAATTATTGCTATTAGACACAATCTTATATGTTTAATTATATATAGAGAAAGGGAAAAGTAATAACGATATTCATCTTTTAATATATTATAATTATATAATCGAATGACGAATATCAGACAATAGAATTATATAAAATAATAAGAAATTTAATAAGAAAAACCATATAGTGTGACTAAAGATAATAAAATCGAGAAGTTGAAAAAAATATAATTATGATCATCTATCTACTAGAAATTTATTTATATTTTCTAAGATATATCCTATAGTGAACGAAACTAAAAAAATCTAATTTCAATAAAATTTTACAACAAACTCTCCTAAGAAAATTTCTTATGGGAAAAATTAAAGAAGAAGAAAAAATTATAATAATTAGTACCAAGATTTCCACAATTATATAAAATATTTACAAAGAAAAAAAAATGGTTATATGAACGAATGTAATATTTAATATTATATAACACTTTTTTTCCCGAAATATTTAAATTATTATTATAATTACAATAATTTCTTTCTGCATTTACATATGTAAACTAAGAAAAATAAAATGTAAATATAACATGGATAAAAAGTTAAAATTTTTTTATGGATATCATGTATCTTTTAATTATATTTAATAAGAAGTAAAAAAAAAAAAAAATTACGCAAATAACGATGCGTTAAAATTAAAGCCAAAAATCTTTATCAAAATGTATCTATTACTTAAACATTTAAATAACATATCATAAAAACTTGAATCCAAGATAAAAAAAAAATCTAAGAAAAACAGATTAGAATGAAATTTTAACCAACAATGTTGCCAACTCCCAATATTTTTGGAAAATCTCCCAAAACTTTGATGACTAATGCAGATCTAATAAAAACCAGATTAAAATTCGAACCCAACAACTTGCCAAACTTCTAAGAAACTTTGTAATCTCCACATAATGTATTAAAATATTGAATATTAGCATGCATTCAACAAAAATACTCAATTAAATAAAAAAATCTTCCCAAAAAAGCATTATTAAATAAAATTTAAAAATTTCAACATCCTTTCCAAGAAACATTTTTAAAAACCTATACTCGTAATCCATATAAGTACATATATTCATGCATATATTCATAGAACACATTTGAAGGCCAAACACAAATGTTGATTGAGATTTATTTATTGAGTTATAAGCAAATTAAATTTTAAATAAACCGAGATGATGATAGACAGAACAACCTCCTATATCCTACTTCGTCTAACCTAACTTTAAATTGCTTATAACTTAAAAAAAAAAAATAAAAAAAAATCGCTAAGAATTTTGATATACCAACTTTTACCAACGTTTTCGAGAGTCGAAAAATTCCTCAAAGATATGAATATATTAACATCCTGTATAGTACCTTGCCCAAAACGTGCGAGTTTGACGGTCATGCTCGCATTCCACGTATTCTAAGTAACTCTCGCGCTCGTTTGAATTCCTACGTGGCCTAACACGACGATATTTAAATTCAGTGGGCCAAGTGCTCAGCAGAGAGAGAGAGAGAGAGAGAGAGAAAGAGACGTGCCGGTGGGACTTTGAGCAACCCGTACACGCGCGGTTCATCGACTTCTCCGTATCGTTCCGTAACGTTCCATCGATTCGTCCCTGAAAGTCCAACCAACCGAACTACTCTATTCGACTCGTTTTGCTCTATTTTAGGGAGTCAGAATTACTCTATTTTAGGGCGGAAGGAACGACTGGCCGTGTCACCGCTCCCCAGAGTATTTCATCGAGAAGTCTGGCGGAAAAACAATTCCGCCAACAGTTGATCCATAATTTCACCAACGGCCACCATGACTCTCTCGTAACCTCGACGGTTCTCGAGTACGAAAAATCTCGTAGGCGGCGCCACCATCGTCACCAAAACTCGCAGATATCTTTTTTCGGCGCGTGTGTGGGCAGACACGTGTCTGACATTGTCCGGATTTCCCCGGTTACCCCCACGGTCAATGGAACACGTGCGTGTGTAACTTAGTTTGCACGCAACCGAAAAGTGCCGTTTTGACGTTTCTCGTCTCGATGGGCGTTGCTCATAGTAATCATATTATTGGACGACTAGAAATTAATTTTAAATAATGATCCAGGAATTACGTTCGTTCGAAATCCTCGAATTTTTGATCCTTAGATCAATTTTTCGCTCGAAAACATTTTTTTTTTTTTAATTAGATCGACGTATTTGCTATCGATTCATCTTGGAAATTATCTAAAACCTTAATTGAATTAAACGCATTTCATTTCTTTTCATTGAGTAACTTTTTTTTAATTCGAAGTTACTTGAAACATTTTATATTCGTATTGAAATATTCAGAAATCATATTATTGGATAATAAACGACAGGTAAGAGTTAAATGCTTCGAAGACAAATAGTAATAAATCAATTGTTATGAATAAATAATCATCGATGTATGCCTACAAAAAAATCCCACGTAAATCTGTCGACGATTATTAAATTATCTTTCCTCAAAAAATTGTGATAAAATAAAATTGAAATATACTTAAGCCTGCATAATATTAATAAATCAAAAATTTAATATCTGGATATAAATATCAATGTCACATCTTTCAATGGTTTACAAATGGAAGTACAATATTTTTAAAATATTCTTCTTGTTCGAATAAATCAATGACGATAATGGACTAATATATTCCAGTTAAAAAATAACTATGGAATTTTTACATATAATTCTAATTCGGTGACAAAAATTACAATATTTGATAAAGTTGCCGGCTTATTTCATAATATTATCTCGAAAGCATAAATCGGCCTTGACCCGCCTAAATGGTCATCGCGTGCATTTAATTATAATTCAAAAGACATTTTCAATTCAATATTATATATTGCGAAATATGCTTGAACTATACAATAATTTATACATTTATTAATACATATTTATTTTTACCATACTAATCGAATAATAACGATCTGTAATATGTTATAAAATGTCACGGATCAGTATTCTACTATTAACCTTTTGAAAATTAATTATTCCTAATTAATTTTTTATTCTCTTAAGAAAAATATAGAAACTAACATAATTAGCTGATATAATTAGATCTGCTTTTTTTTAAAAGGAATGCAAAATTAAAATATATTCAAGTTATATGACGTTATATAAGAAATTGAATCACGTCAATGAATGAGAAACTTTCTCGAAATTAGATTATCTTCTAGAAAGAAAAATAAAGAGAGGACAGTATTTTTTTTATTATATATATATATATCTCTTTATAATTCAAATTTGATTCTAACAACATGCAAAGTAATACTCTTCACTGAAATATAAATTGCTTTAAAAAGATATAGGATCAACTACTTGAATTAAAAAATTTTAATTTCTCAACAACTATGAACTTTATCTTAAAGAAAAAAAAAAAAAAATAAAATAAAGAAATAAAAGCAAAAAAGGATAATTTTAAAAATTACATGGAATAATCGCAAAGGTTAATAGAGAAGATACTCAAGGCAACTCAAGAAATACTACATTTCTAACTCTAAGTCTGTCCTGATTGCGCAAATTAGAAGGGAAATCCTTCGTCAATTACAAGCGATGATACAGGGACAAAAGAACGTGGGAGAAGATATAAAATATTGAGAAATATTGAGAGAATAAAATGTTGAAAAAACTTGGGATAAAAAGGATGATGATTTATGCATGGATTAATAATGAGGAAAAAGAGATCAGTACCTCGATCAGAAAATTGATTAACATCGAATGGAATGAAAACATCGTTTCAGAACACGTTCAGAAATATCACAATAATCATGAACACGTGATTTACGAGAAACTATCATGCGACATTTAAAAATAAAACTAACATCTGAAACGAGGATGAATTGATACGCGTCAATATAAAAAGCGTAAAATCATGTGTATATCGTTACTCACGTACTAAAATATTCACATATACTGGAAAATTTGTCGAAAAAATTATTCTAGAGAAAAGAAAAATATAACTTTTCGATGATTTTTTTTTTTTTAATTATTCTATTTACGTATATTTATTTCTCTTTTTTTAATTAATAACTATTCTAAGTGAATTGAGAAGAGATTAGATGACTTTGACCAGATCAAAAGTCAATATCTTGTTTTTTTTTCATTAAGTCGAAAAATTTGATTTATTCATCTTTAATAATTAATTATTAATCTACTAATTCTGTTCCTTATTGATAATTAAATTCAGTTGAATAATTAAGATAAATGCGAAGGATTGTTGATTTAAATGATTTCGTTCCGATGAAAAATTTAAAAAAAAAACAATATATATGCGCATGATATTTAAAATTACCTTGAAAATTTAAAAAAAAAATATCGAATCTTTTTAAAAAAAAAAAAAAATCTATTTTTCAAGCATGTATTACATATATCTTTCGTATCTGACAATGAAAAAAAAAGATCTTTTTTTACACGCAAAATGAAAACTCGAAGATAAAATTTGAACAAAAATAATATAAATATAAAAAGGATTAATAAAAAACTAATGAATTAATCAATGAGACAAACCATAAATATTCAAGTATCAAAGTGTATTTCATTAATTAAGAAATTAAATATAAAAATATTATGATCAAAGAACGAGAAGTTATATCTATATATCTTTGAGAAAAATAAGAACACGAAATAAAAGGAGGGATGTTTAATCCTCCTTCAACCCAGTTTTCACTTTCTTTGTATATTAACGCGTGATGTAAAGGAAATGGTATGGCTATATTATTAATTCAAAGGCCAAAAAAAGAACCGGAAATCCCACGATTCTTCAAGGTAATGAACACTCAAACAGGACAAAGTTTAATTCGATCCACTTATTTTATAGCAGCTATCATGCGAGCTTTACTACTTTGCATTTAAACAGTTTGCTTAGCAGGCTAAACGCGACAAGATAATAAAACACACTCGGATATATTAATAAAGCACGAGATAAACCCGGTCCGTCCATTAATGCGGAAGATATATGTAAAATAACGCGTCAATTGGAGAAACATTTTACATAATTTAATTTATCTTCCTTGATAAATTCTTTCTGTACAAAAGGGTTTAAGCAATTTCATGAAACTCATATATATGTTAAATATAAGAGATTGTTTAACAAAACCGATTTCTTTTATTGCAATATTTTTAAAGAGACATTCAATTACTAATTAACCAGTTTCGAAGAATGATGTAACTTATAAAATTATAAATTTTTCTATATTGAAATATTTAATTCTTTCGATATAAGGATTATCTATTCATTGAATCTTATCTTTTTTTTTAATTATAATTTTATGATATAATAATTTATTAATAATGTTAAAAAAAGAAAACTAATTGTAATAAAACTAATAAAATGAAAATGAATGTCTCTTTTATAGTTGCGCAATTATTCTTTCAGACAAACGATGTAAAGGAAGAGAGAATGAAAAATACAATGCAGAATGAAGTTTTATTATTCAAATCTTTTCATTATCCGGCAAAAACTTATAAATTACATGTAAATTTTATCTAATTACCAACTGAATGTAATTAAACAATCGACAGATTATTCTACTTGTGAAAATAACTGAAGAGTGAAAAATAAATTTTTTTATGTAAGGCCTTTTTTTAAATATATATTTAAAATAAAAGAAAATGTTATTCTATATCTTCGAATATTATTTCTCTGCAAAATAATTTCCTATTCTACCATCAATAATTATAGAACACCCTATATAATATTAATATTAAAATTTTTTAAATCATGAAAATTACAAATAAAATATATCAAAGGCTAATTAAATGTCGCATCTTATTTTTCTTAAATAAATCTTTGAAAGGTGGAAAGGTTAAAAAATTTAAATATTTAATTTTTTTAACGCGTATTTAATTTTCTATTTGAAAATTATGCAATAATCTCAGATTAATATAAGCTAGTATAAAGCTTCTAAATGATAGAAAGATAAAATGGAAATATTATTTTTATAAATTAGTTTCTTCATAGCAAAAATATCATTTCTTTAAACGAGAATGGTCTTTAAACGAGATATTCTTGCAAAACATTTTCTTAGAATTGATAAGAATTTTATTATTCAAACCATGCATGTATATTCATATATATATATAGATTTATTTAATAATCTAACATCTAATTAAGAAACAGTACTCATTCATAAATCTATTGATAATATATGTGAAAATTATTTGTTATTCTAATATACTAAATTGAAAACTTATTATCTATTTAATAAAGAATTGGAAGAATGGAATTTGAATATTTACTTAGTAAATAGTAATTTTATTTTTAAATAAAGAAAATCTATAATGATTAAAAAAATATTTTTCTATAAAACCTCAAAAAAATTTAATAATATTTATAAATATGAATCTTAAGAAATTAAATATAGAAAATATTTTTCTAACTAAACATCAATGAAATCAATGATATATTTCATATAAAAAAAGAGATGTAACGTGTGTTGAAAGATGAGAGTGAAAAAGCAATGGAAAGATAATTTACAAATGCCTCATTTTCGACGAAATTTTGGACCATCCTTATGTCACAAACGGTGTAATTAAATGTTCATTGTGGTATTTGTACATGTGAAAGAGTAAGACAATTAGTACGATTAACTCTGAGCCCTCTCCAAATGTTACCACGTTCAAATCTACGACTATCATCAAAACTAGCCTTTGTAACACAGATGAATTCAGACTACACAAAAGATAATAGGAAACGAATAGCAGACGGAGCGAGATGGATTAGTTCTGCAATTACACTCTTATTTAACACTGTAATCTATTCTCTCGTCAAGATTCAATAATTTTTATTCGTCATTGAAAACGATTATAAATAGAAATATATCAATGAGTTTTAAATAAAAAATCTTTCAAATAATACAATACCGTTATGAAATAAAATAATTCGATTTATTATGCATGAAAAATATTTCTATTGTATTTCTTTCGAATTTATTTTTCTTTTTAAATTATTAATTCAATATTATTTACGTATATTGGTACGTTTTCAAAAATTTAACACGAATAAATTATTTGTTCCTAGAAAAATATGAAATATGCTCCGTATGAAAACATGGCGTACATTTTCACACACACACACACATATATATATATATATACATGTATAAAATTATGCGTAATTATGATAAATTGTAATAACATGTGCATAAAAATATTCGTATAATAACACTGTATCAATAAATGATATAAATTTCTATCGCATAAAGTATAACAAAAAATTTCCATTCGTATAATATTAAAATACATACAGAAATATATACTAAACAGATTCAAAGCTGAAATGAAATACATATTGCGTAGAATGTAAGCCGTTCGATCGCATCGACAAGTGAAATATTTTTAACGACCAATATACGTTATTTTATATAAGAAATAAATTAATATGTTTGAAATATTAATTCGAAACGAAATTAGAATATATTAGTTGAAAGAATCTCTCGAAATAAACAACGTTTGAATACGCACCTAACCTACAAGGAGCACGACGAACAGTATAAGATAATAAGTAATTATTTTCTCACTTACCTGCATACTATCGGCTGAAATAATTTCTCCGAAGAATTTACAAGCTAATTCGATGGCCAAACGTGATTTTCCACATCCTGTAGATCCCAAAATTGCTAAAACTGGCACACACGACATATCGACCTTTTCACAATCACTTATGGTTACTTGACACTGCGCATGCGTGGCTTTACTGCGCATATGTCTCGCGTTCCGTTGATTCAGTCGTGTAAATTAAAGGCGGTCAATTTTAAACAAGTTTTTATTGCATTTCAAAATTGTTTTGTCAATCTAGACATAAATATTAAATTTATTATATTACCTTAATTCTTTATTATTAAAAATAAAACGTTTTGTAATGTAATATAATTTTTTGTAAAAAATTATTATTGAAATTTTACATATTTTCAATTATAATTTATTAAAAATTCGTTTAAAATAAAAATACTCAATTATGAAAAATAAATCTGAATTTTTATATGAAAATATTATAATTTTTTGATCATATAAGACTCAATTTAGATGTAAAAATCTTTTTGTTTTACTTTTCTTAATCAATATAATATTGTATCAAATATAAAATCAAATATTATGTATATATAAAATTATATTTTATTCTATTGCGTATCATAACATAATAACATATAAATAAATTTATGCATTCATCTCAGTCTCTATTATAACCAAGAAATCTATAAAGCATCATTATGCGTCTTTCAATAAACAATCATGCTCTTAAAAATTAGAAGCACTTTAAAGTTACATTAATTGAAGCATGAATAGCAGTAATTGAGCTTCAGTAACATTATGAATGATTTCATTAACAAATTATATTCGACTTGAGCCTTCTTGCTTCACACAATTTCATTCAATAATAAAATAATCTTATAAATTCACTGAAATTATACTTTTTATAATATTTAATAGATAATTTGATTGTAAATTTGTCAAGATTCAAAATAATGATACAATTTCAAAAAAATAACTAATCAACTTTCCATTCATTCATCAAAATAAAAAGCTTGTTATAAATTGATAAAAAGTAATTTAAAAATTAATTTGTTTATTTATTTATATATTTTTTAAATATATTTTAATTTAAATTAATTTAAATTAATTAATAATTAATTTAAATTTTATTATATTTATTTTTAATCTATTAGATATTAGATTCTATTCTTCTATTCTCTTTCTTCTATTTTCCTCTTCTATCATATAATAAATTCAACATAAAAGAAATATCATACTATTATTAAAAGAAAAATAAGATATTAATTTAGAAGACTAAGAAATCGATACGCAATAGTATTGTATAATATTAATGACATTTTTATAAGTATTATCATCTATTCACTTGGCAACAGCAACATGATATCTTATGTATCACAATTAATTCTTATATATATTTCAATTACACTAATTAAACATATATCAAAACAAAAATCATTCTTGTTTCTAATCCAAAAAAAAATGATAGTATTTAGATTACTTGTCCTTATATCATAAATCATACTTTTAAAATTAAAAAAATTTAAGATGTAATTCAATTTAAACAGCTGAATGATAATAACCTGATTAAATCTACATATCAACAACTACTATTTTGCTGATTGAGTTATTATATTTATCATATCCCTAAATAATTATATATATCATTAAATTATTTATTCAAAACGGTTAATCAAATATAGTTTTATATTTCAGAAAAAAAAAAGAAGAAAAAGTAATTTCTTGCCCTATTTTAAAAATGTTGATAAGATAACAAAATATTGTAAAAAAAAAGTAACTTGATCATGAAAGATCATAGATAATTATTATCTATTAGATAATTTGATCATTATGATATGGATCTGATATATCTAAGTTCTTTCCGCTTCAAGATAAATATATAAATTTATTTTATGTTTAAATGTATACTATTGAATTCACTAATAATTATCATAAATTTTCCAATAACTGTATTCTTGCTGATAATATGGAAAACGATTGGATTGATATATTTTCGAAAAGAAATTTCAAATGTATTTAAAACATAGATATTCTTATCTTTATCTTTATTATTTATTACTTAAATATTTCAAATATTTTTTTTTATAATTTTTCTACACAAAGTTTTTCTCTATTAAAAAATAAAAAACTTTTTTTAAAAAAATTAAAGAATAATTAATAAAATTTGAGAAAACTTATGATTTATCCTATTTTTATTTTTTAATAATTTAGAAAAAAAGCAAGTAAATTTTTTTTATATTTTTTTATAAATTATTAAAAAATAATTTTTTTCTTTCTTTCTTTTCTTTCTTCTAATTTTTTCTTTCTTTTATAAAAATAAATCAATACATATGTCATGTAAATTAATAAAAGATCATTTTATTAATCAACTTCAATTTGTTTCAATTTTGATAAATTAAAATTTAAATAAATTTTAATATATATATATCAATATTTAATTGAAAATCTAGAACACATGTACTAACATTAAAACACATGTGCTCATAAATACGTACAAAGAATTAATATAATATGCAAAAAATAATTAAATAACTAAATAAGAAATGGAAATTTTCATGCTCAGAAATGAAATATTCAAAATTTCTTTACACTTTATATTTTAATCTAAATAAATGTTTGATAAAGCAATTTTGAAATGATTTAATATCCTTTAATCTATCACAGGCATAAAATTTAAATTTTTTTCTAAATTATCCAATTCTGTTCTTTCAAAGAATACTGAACATTTATATTTTGAGAAAGCGATGCTTTCAAAATAATTTTTACATCAAAATATTCTTTCTAATTTATATAAAAATATATATTTTAACCGCAAATTTTGAAGAATTCATTGTTTGAAATCCTTCAAATCTATTACAATAAATTTTAGATACATATATCCAATTTTGCTTTATAAATTTTAAAGTTATAAAATTATAATGAAACAAAATCCATAAAAGAAAAATTTAACATGCATTGATAAAAAATAGAATTCATGCTAATTGAAAGTGTTGTAAAAATATTGAAAATTATAAAATTGCATAATTTAAAATTCCGCAAATTCAAATATTCTAAAAATTCCGAGATTTCCAAAATTTCGAGACGACAAAATTCTATAAAATTCCGATTCTCGAAAAATCTCAAAATTTTAAAAATTCCAAAAACATCAAAATTTCGACAGATTTAATTATATAATTCATAATACGATCGTTCATAAAGTCGTAAATATAATTTTAAAAATGAATTCATTATATTCTAATTTACCAAACTCTTAATTATCTTAACTCTTAATTATCTAAAGATCATCAGATACAAATTTTCCTCGTGCTTATTACACGGATTTCATTATTTGCAATTAAAATAAGCCTTAACTCTAATATATCAAATATAACAACCTAACAAACACAAGCACAATTATGCAAAATATGCGTGAAATGAAAAAATAATCGATTCACATCCCTGGGAATGAGAAGAATCCAAAAATTTCAAAGACAACGTGGGGATAAAGTACAAAGTAACTCTCGATCATGGAAACTCGTCGAGGAATTTGATCTATACAATCAATTTTATACTCGATAAAAATTTCTCAACGATTTTTTGTCTTTCTCAATTACACGTGGTATTTCTGGGATCCGTTATATATCATTCGCTTTATTAGCCGCGCGGATGCGCGCACGTTTGCCTCTGCTTTCCATAATTCTCACATTTAGCCGCCTAATCGCGGTTGGCCCGGTCGAAATACTCTATTGACGCAACTGTACGGGAACTTTCCACAGGAAGCGCGAACGTCGTGAAGATAGAGAGAAAAAATGGTAATTGAAAGCAACCGAAAAGATGACGTAAAGGGAAATAAGACAGGAAGAAGGAAGACTTGGAAGAAAGAAGAAGAGAGATGGTTCAAATAACGATAAGAAGAAAATCGGGCGGAAAATGATGTAAGGAAATGATGAATGTAAACGTGGAATGTATTAGAGGAAAAAAAGGAAACATATTCGAACTTGAAATTTTAAAATTATAGGAGTTTAAAAAATTAAAAAAATTCAAGATTCCAATATTACATCTTTCAAATATTAAAGAGAAATTAAATCAAAACAAGAGGGTAGAATAGTATAGAAATGAATGAAACGAAAATCTAGGTATATAAAGTACTTATATAAAGGAAATGTCAGAAAATAAGAAAAAGAGAATAGTCGGATATAAGGGAAGAAACAAAAGGGTAAGGCAAAATAAAGAGAAAAAGATAAAAAGCGTATCTGATCGGTGGAATGGATAGTTTTCGTTCGTATAACGCCACTACCACTGGGTGGCTTTCTCGTTAAATTTCTGCTTTGGCTTACCTTCTCGCCGGCTCGCAGTTTCGGATGCATCCCAGCCACCCATTATCTTCCTCTTTATGACGTCGAATTAATTCAACGAGCGAAATAAAGGCTCGTAAAACCGGTGCCGGTCATCGATCGTACCGTTAATCGCCATAACGTGATATACGGTACGAGTGAAATGAAGCGGATGACTGGAATTCGATTATATTCTCCTCATTTCTTTTTTGCTTTTTCATTCTTATTTTTTCCCCCCTTTTTTCGAAGGGTTCTGCTCCTCTTTTCAGCCCTCCAGCTATCCCTTGTTGTTGCCACGATTACCTCGATCTTACGAAACGAAACGATTCCTTCGAGATACCCTTTTATCTGCACGATAACGATTACTTTTGAACATTCTTTTAATGCTTCCGACAAAGAACGAGAAATCAGTGGTTATAAAAGATACTGATTAATAACGCTAGTGTTTTTTCGCCGTAAATTAATATTTGATACAATGTCTTTGGCATTTTACAGCTCTAAAAAAATTTATTTTGTAAATCAAACTTGGAATGGAAAATTTGAATATTATTATTATAAATTGTAAAAGAAATGGAATTTCTTACCAAAATCACGAATATTCGAAGACCATAATCAGATTATTAGATACAACTCCGAATTAATTAAATATCTAAAATAAATTTAAATAGATTAAAATATGTAATCAATTGGATGTGTTTTATAAAACGATCTCCAATCTACTTACAGTAATCTCAAGTGACTTTCAATATCGAACCTTCAGTCATCCCAATTAACGAGCAAATGTGGGAATTTGGACGTGAAGTCTGGGTGCAAGAAAAAAAATACTTTTTTCGGATAAATGATAATAGCTTTATTCGTATAATAAGATAATTCGAAATATAAACGTTAAGGAACTGTCTCACCACCTTTTTTCCTGAAAAAAGAAACATCGAAAACTTGCGTTTTCTAATCTGATCGCAGTTGACAATTAACGTAACAAAAAAAAAAAAAATTCCTATGCGCATCACTCTGAATTTATATTGCTGTCCTATAAACTTGATTTTATCGTCTAACTATCGAGCACGATTCTTAATTTTTTTTTCTTTTCTTTTTTTTCAACTTAACCAAAAACGATCGTCGACCACCAACACGTTCAAACACGGTTTCAAACACCGTATCTAAAAAGGAACAACTTTATTCATGTATACGATCTCTATCTCATATCTCTCCACAATCTATAATCCACGATCCTTCTCGTCGACGAAAAGGAAACCAAAATAATAAACGAAGCGTGTTAGGTGCGCGAACGACTTTCTTACTCTTTTTTTTTTTTTTTTTTACTTTTTTTTCTTTTTTTTTCCTTTTCCTTTTAAATTTAAGTACAAAACCTATCTTTTTTTTTTCTTCTTCTTCTTTCCTCCTATTTAATTTTAGTTTCTCTCTTTAATTTCACTCTCACTCTCTGTACCTTTTTTCAACACTTCCATTTTACAAACAAGCACATGTATCTTCTCTCGTCTCCCTTCCATCTCTTTCACACTCTCGTGCACTCTCTCTCTCACCTCACCTTCGAATTTCTTTTCTCTTCTCTTTTTCTTCTTCTCTCACGTTTTGTCGCATCCTTCCTATACAAAATCCACCCCGCCCATCCCCAATCAGGGGATGGGGCGTAGAGTTACGTCGTAATATAATATGCAAATAGTAAATATAGATATATAAATATTACTTCTAATATTACTATTTCTTTAACTTGTGGAATAAATATTACTTCTTCATTTTATTATCCTTCTATCTATCTTGTAATGTGTGTACCTATGTGTGTGTGTGTGTGTATGTACGTTACGTACCGTGTACACGTATACACGTGGCGCGAATAGAAAAGAGAGGAAAAGAAAAAAAAAATCGTGTGCGTACACGCGTACACAAGCACATCCCTTAATAGTATATGTTGTATAATAAATGTTGTGTCTTAATTCACCGCGATGCGCTTCGCTTATCGTTAGTTAGTTAATATAATATAGTTCCTCTCTTCGTTTTTTTTTTCCTTTTTTGTTTTTTTTCATCTTTCATTCTTTCCCCGCGGTTAACATGCGTATGCGTATTTATGTATACATTAATAAAATGTTACGTAAATTAATTTTACGGGGGTGACTCTTAGGTTTTTTTGCACGCTTTCCCCGACAACTTCCGGTCTCGAAAGGTGGCGTGCGCCACCGGAAGGGAAGGAAAAATAAGAAACAAGAGAGAGAGAGAGAGAGGGAGGGAGGGAGGGAGGGAGGGAGGAAAGGACGACCACCAAAAGGGGATGGTGGCTAAGGACACGGATGTTATCGGGGAACGACAAACCGCGATCGTTCTCTCGTTAAAAAATCATAAAATCGTAACGTTCCCTTCCGCTTCCTAAACTCTTTATCCAACAATCGTTCGAGGTATAGGTACAAGTGAACTCTTTTTTTTTATTTATTTATTTTATTTTATTTATTTTATTTATCTTATTTATTTATATATTTATTCGTTTAGTTTTAATAAGGAGGTGGGTCCAGTTTAACTTCGTCTATTATCCGCGAGATCGGCCGATCACGAATCATTACAACATACGTAAATATATATATATTTTCTATATATATATACATATATATATATATATATATATATATGTATATATAGAAAAATTCACGAAAGCGTTCTCGATGAGAAAATGAAAAATTCGAGAAGCATTCTCTCCCTTTTAGCCACGCAGAGATAACCATACCGAAATAGTAATGTGTTATCGTTATTAATAATTAATATTAATATTATCGATAATATATTATATTATTAGGTAGAAGATTATATATATATATATATATGCTGTTCTATATGCGTATATTGGTTATTATATATAAAGTGTATAATATAATATATTATATAATATTATATATTAAATATTATTTATAATACAAAGTGAGTAGTACAATCGTTATTACCGTTAATCGTTAAATAATTCTTAACAGTATTGCTCGATAATCGATAATAGAATAATAAGGTAATTAGCATCAAATCCTAGACGATTATATCTACCCGCTCTTTCTCTCTCTTTCTCTCTCTCTTTCTTTCTCTCTCATTCTCTCTCTCTCTCTTTCTCTTTCACGGAGAACTTTGAGTTTGCGAGGTCAAAATTCTCTTTTCTAATGTAAAAACTCTGTGTTCTCCATCCCTCTCGAAGGGAGGATAAAATTTTCTTTATTCTTTTTTCCCCTCATCATCATGTTTCCTAAACATCTTTTTTCTTTTTTTTTTTTCTAAAAAAAAAAAAGCGCAATTTTGTTATATCTCATATACGGTCGGAACGTAGGGTCCCTCGATTTACACTTTACGCAATTTCTCATCTTTTCTTCCTTTTTTTCCTTTTTTTTTTATCTCTTTTAAAATTATCCGTGATTACGTAGAAAGCTTGTATCGTCGCGAGAATCGAGACGAAATTCCAACGACGCCACCCCCGGTTTAAAGCGGCTAAGTCTCTGTGGTGCACGTTCGTCGAATTAAATGCGATCAATGAAGACGAAAGAAATGTATTTGGATGTATTTTCTCAATTTCTGGTTTCAATCGAAACCGGAAACACATCGATGTTTCAATAATCAACGAGTAAGAAGAAAGATAATAATGGAATTTTATTAAAAAGAAAAAAATTAATATACATTGTGATTGTACACGTAATATAAAAAAATCGAACAATTGGAAGAAGAAAAATTGTATCGAAAAACGCATGTCTCTCTCGTCTTCCTTGTCGCTTAACGACGAACGGTTGTTTTATTTTCAGTATATTTTTTCTTTTCACTTTTACTTTTTTTTTCCATTTTTCGGAAATCTGGTTTTCTTGCAAAAATAAGAGATTCTATCGGTCTATCTGTATATATAATATATATGTATATATATATAATATAGTATAACATGAATATCGCAGTTCGAAAATCTGTGTTGTCGGGGTTCCCAATTTATTTATTTTTTTTTTTTCCACTATTTTTCCTCCAACTCCTATTCTATCCCAGGATTTTATACACACACATATATATATATATATAACGATCCCCGTCGTTTTACACCCCATCTTCTATTTAAAGATGGTACATTTTCGTTGTGTAGCTCTGGTTACCACTCATCCGGCTCATCAATTTAATTAAACCCTCCCCCCCCTATCTTCGTTCTATTTTCACCCTCTCTCGTCCACTCGCTCTCTCTCCTCTTTCGTTCGATTCTGACGTTTTCTCATCCACTCATCCCGATACCCTTTCACGCGTCAATCTTCATCCTCCCACTCTAGAAACGGTTTCCAGTAGCAACGTCATATAAAAATAAAGGGATAAATAAAAAATATTGTTTTACTCTGAATAAAAAACCTAAGTTTACGTTTAAGTATTCTCGTCGAGAACCCTTCTCCCCTCCCCCGGGGGGCCCCTGAAAATATAGATCCGTTAGAAGAGAAGATACCTCATAACTTCACCCTCTTCTTACCTCATTGACGCACGTGTATTAACCCCTCCCTATTTATCTTTATTATAAAAAACGTTGGAGGTTTAACACGATTTTACACGTTTGTTTCTCACATAGGAAACTGTATATATATATATATATTTTTTTTTTATCTTATACATTCATAATAAAAAAAAAAAAAAAAAAAAGAACCACTCTCGAATCCTCGGAATCTTTCAGTCTCGCTCTCGCATCTTTATCACTCGTTTTCTCATTGTCAAACCCTTTCTCTCCCTCTCTCACTTTCTCCCTTTCTCTTCACTACACCTTTCCTACACGTTTCAATTATTGGCTAATCGTATCTTTTTCTTCGCATCCGTAAACACTTGCACTACATCGCGCACACATCAATGAAAAATCGTCCTCCCTGGCATTGTTTATTGCAAAAAAGTATGCGTTGCAAAAAGAAAAAGAAAATTCAGCGAACGATCATCTCTTTATATCGTCGGCCACACACGTTTTCCAAGTCAAAAAACAAAAACAAAAAAAGAAAGATACGCGTATAATAAGGGGAGGGGGGAGGCGGAAACAAAAGAACACGAGAGAAAAGATACACGTTGCATAATCGTTCTATCTATGATATCGTTGTGTTCGGAGGAGGGGACGTTCTCTGTACTGTATGCGCATATTTTTATAATTATATCTGAAACTGCACTCGTGTACATTTAAAAAAAAAAAAAAAAAAAAAAGTTTACAAAAAGGAAACACCGTGGAGATCGCAAGATTCGTTCGTGCCCGCGTAAGATCTAGATTAACGTGTGAATAAAATTATCCTAATTACATTACGTATTTACGGATCAGTAAGTAAAAACGAACAAAAAGAAATAATGATAAGAAAAATAGATAAGAACAAAAATGAAAATATATTCGTTTCTTCTTTTTTTTTTTTTTTTTTTATATCTGATAGAACACATTTGAACACGAATCTCGCGCGCCACTTCGAGTCGTTTTTTTTTTTTTTTACTTATATAATGATAACAGTATTATAATAGTATATAATTGCGTTGTCCTTTCCTAAGCTAAAGCTACGTCGACGTATGTCGTTTACAAAACGCGCAATCTTCCTTATATACCACCTCTCTGTCCTTTTATACAATTAACTATGATTATTTTTAATGTCTATGTGGCTAGCAGGTACGTTTGCACTCTTCAAAATCGCTGTCAGATCTTGGAAACGTGTTATTTTTTTTCTGTGTGTAATAATCTGTAATCTTATTTACGTTAGTAATCTTTAAAATTCGATCTTTAAATTCCTATAATATCTCATCCCTCTGTATATTCCATTTTAATCTCGTTTTATCGATAACTATGTTCTTTAATTTTCTTTTTCCTTTTTATTTCTTTCAGGATTGCGTTGAACGTTAAACACTATTTACAGAACAGGAGAAGAGTCGTAAAATTGTAAGATTTTTTTTAAAAATTTCAAACAACGCGCCTAATCTTTAAAGCTACAGGTCTCCCGGTTGATCACGTGACGCATATTCAAGAAACTGTGCGAAATATATTTATATCCTTATATAAAATTACAAAATCGTATATATTTTTTTTTATTTTTTAATATACATATATATATATATATGTATATATTTTATATATAAGAAAAGAAATGAAGGAGAATAATAGGAAGCCTCGATAAAAAAGCGTTTCGCAAATTAACCGGGAGAAACAAAAAAATGTATAGCAAAAACGAGAAAGAAGATTGTATTGAAAACGATTAAAAAAAAAAAGAAGAAGAAAAAAGAAAGAAAACACGTTTCCACGATCCAACGGCGAGGGTTACTCTCTGAGCAATTTTTCGAAGAAATGTCTTTGTCGAGAGAAGGCTTAGGGAAATTTTTTAGTCAATCGAAGGGAGAAATGAAAAAAAAAAATTATACACGATTATATATATATATATATATATGGTGATAAAACGAAACAAAAGAACAGGGAAAAGGGAAGAATAAAAAAAAATATATATATATATTTCTAAATCATATCTAAATCGCTCTTTTCCGAATTAATTGAGTTTAAACGGTTTAAAGCATAGTCATAATCATCGTACTAAATTTGGCTAAAAAAAAAAAAAAAAAAAAATAATGCTTAGCTAAATGTATTAACTATGATTCCTCTTTCTTTCTTTCTTTCTTTCTTTCTTTCTTTCTTTCTTTTTCTTTCTCTCGATTCACCTTCCCTTCTCTCATGATTTGGCACGATATAGAGAACTCACAGGTCGGACACACGAGCAAAATAGAAAAACAAAAAAAAGCAGAGAGCTGCTATAAAACGGGGATTCACTATTTATTATTATTATTATTTAGCGTGAAGAGAAGGCTACTGTGTCTTATGAAGGCGAAATCTATTGCGAGGTATGTATATATATATATATATATTTTTTATATATATATATATAGTTGAGTTTCCTTTTGTCGCATCGAACTAACGAATTTTTTTATCTTAAAAGCAGAACTATAAAAATGTGGCCGATATAATGCTTCCTTTTCTTTTTTTTTTCTTTTTCCTTTTCATTTTCTTTCATTATTCGATCGATAGCGACTCGCGCACGCGCGCGCAAGCACGCGCCCGTTCAAAACCGCGAAATCAAAGAAGAAACGCGAGCCTCTTTCGAAGAAATTTCAACGCGGAGAGGAAGAGAAATATTATTATAGCATCTATTTCCTTCTTTTACTCTTTCTTATGTATTATGTAAAATACATGACGTCATAACGCGAGAAGGTATTCCGTTTATTCCCAGAAATCAATTTTTTTTCTTTTTTTATTTCTTTTCCACTTTTTTTTCTTTTTTACAACGGTTAAAAATTAAGGCGCCTCTTATTATTATCCTGAGTATAGCGAACAACGTTCTGTTTTCGTTAATAAATCCGATTTTTCATTTATAAAAAACATTTTCCCCCTTTTTTTTTTCATCATCTTCTTTTTCCTCCTCCATTTTAACATTCATCTTCATCTTCATCTTTTTTTTTTGTTTTTTTTTTTCGTTTTTTTATTTTTTCTGTTTTTAGTCTTTTCGTTTCGTTACTGTGTGTGTTCTATATTTTGTAATAATATAATATTAATCGTTCCTGTAATCGCGTAAAGCGGCACTCTATATATTTATAATTATCGTCATTTGCGATCGCAGGGTTAAACGTATAAAAAGTCTGTCAAAAATAGAACGGGAGCTACGGCTAGAAAATGTCACGCGGATGTAAGAATGTCGAAACTTTACACTGTGATTCGATTTGTAAGGCCTTTGTGTATATATCTCGTTCGGTATTCGAATATTATCTCGTTTTTTCTTTCCCTTCTTCTTCTTCTTCTTTTTCTACGGTGAATTGCTAATAATATCTACTTAAAATCATTTTTCATTTCATTTCTTTCCTTTTTCCTTTTTCCTTTTTTCTTTTTTTTTCCATTTTTCATTATTCGACGAATAAAGCCATATTTTCTGTTACATAGTATATTTAAAAAGCGCACAGGTCAAACTTTTTCTCCCGAAATACATATTACAAATGGATTCATACGTCCTCTCGACGATTATATCGTGCTCAATTGCACGAAAAATCTTCCCTGGAACACACATCGGATACTCAACTTCTCGTATCTCGTAGTTTTTTTGCACGATCAAAAAGTACTCCGGAAACAACGGGTTTCCCCAAGTCAAGCCTCTTCGACTGCCTTTTTTTTTTTTTTGGAGAACTTTTACTTTTACTCGAAAAGTTCTTCCGCGTTGAATCCACCCTCCCTACCCACATATATTCTCTCTACACTCCGTAAAAACGCGTTCCACCCGTGGTTCCGAACTGCATTATTACTGCGATTAATATGTACCTATATAAATTTGAAGCACTTGGGTTGCGAATCAGGTTTCAGGTCTGTGTCGTTCGATTAGTCTTTAATTAACCTGTGTATGTGTAACTGGTGTGTGACTGTGTGTGTGTATATAACGTTTGCCGTGTCTGTGTCTCTCCCTACATGTATATGCTATTTGTATGGTATTATAAATGTGGTGTATGGACATATATAAATATATATATATATATATATATATATATATAAAGTGTTAAAGTTAGCAAGTGTGAATGCATGCGGCGGCGTCGAATGTGTGTATTACAAACATCGGTCGAAGGAATGAGGAATACGTGTCGAGACATTTATTTCCGGGATGCACGTGCACACATTTGGTTTTCGATCCAAGGTGTCGATTCTCTTCGAGGAGAAAATGCTCCATCTCTTTATATCGTTCGCCCTCTTTGTTGCTCAGTAAATATTAAAATCCTTTTTTCGAAAATCCCTCTCTCTCTCTCGACTTTCCTCCTCTAATTTTCGCCCGACATTGTCGCGAGAGCGTGGTATTGCTTCCCTTTCGAAATTCCAGCCCTCTTTTCTTTTCTTTTCATATTCGAACGCTCGCGCGCGTAAACACAAGCTTTTTGTTTTAAATACCTGCGTGTACATGTATATGTCATTACATATAGCGTGAACGTGTTATGTTATCGAGGGAAAGGAGTACATTGTGTGTGTGTACATTGCGTGCATGCGTATCTGAGATGTATCGTGTATATGAGGGTGTATTATGTATACGTGGAAAAAAAAAAAAAAAAAGCTAGTCTTCCGGAAGTTTGTTCCGGTTATATTATATTTTCGAGTAACCGTTTTCTTGTTTCCTCCCCTTTTTTTTTCTTTTTTTTTTTCTCTCTCTTTTACGTATTTTTTTTCTTTTTCATTTTTAATCGTTTTTCCTATTTTTCTCGATATAGCCCGTAAAAAGTATGTATATAAACGAATACTGTTACCTACAAATGTAATGAACACATTGTTTTACCATTTTCTTCATTTTTTCTCTCCCTATCTCTCTCTCTCTCTCTCTCTCTCTTTCTCTCCCCTCACGAGGGCGCCACATATTGGGCTTCTTTTCTCTTTTTTTCCGTATAAAACGCATTTTCTTCCGGGTAAATTTTCCGCGATCGGCCGCGACGACGACGTTTTTTTTTAATCTTTTTTTTTTCTTTTTTCTTTTTTCTATTTATATCTTTACATATCTTCGCAATCGCGCTCGTTATATTATCAACGTATCTACCCTTCCGTTTTTCTTCTATTTTCCTTTTTTTTTCCTTCATCATTATCATCATCATCATCATTATCGTTAATTACAATATACATAGACATATATTTATATATATTTTTTTTCATCGTAATATATAATATAATATAATCCCTACCATATAATATTTCTTTTTTTCACGTACCGATCATATTTCAAATCGTCATCAAACAGTGAAAAAATCTGTTAATTATATATATCTATATATATGTAAGACCGCGGCGTCCATGATCGTTCGAATCATTCGAACGAATCCTCATCATTTATGCGTATGCGTTGAAATTACTATTTATATCTGCCTTTTTTTTCCCCCATAAGAGTCTATTATATATCGTCACTATCATTATTATTATATATAGTATATATAATATATATTGTTGTAGCAGTGAAACGCTAAGTAAAAACTCTTAACTAAAAAAGAAAAAAAAATCGTAATAATAGTAATAGTTATCATATAAATGTTGATAAGATATTAATAATAGTAATAATAATAATAATAATTATAATAATAGTTATAATAATAATAATTAATAATAATTAATAATAATATTAATATAATCCATAATCAGTAGCATTATATATTCATTTCTCTTATCCACGCAAATTTTCACCCTTTCCCATTTCCTTTCTCTCTCCTCCCTTTCTCTCTGACCTCATATACACTTATCATATATTCCCCCTTTTATATAAATTTGCAGTATACATGCATATATCTGCTTATGTTACGTATGCGTGTGTATATACCATCCTATATAATATATACATTTATTTACACGCGTTTAAAAGCGTAGCGGCCACTTGAATCCTCAAATCCAAAAAAAAAAAAAAAAAAAAAAAAAAAAAAAAAAAAAAAAAAAGAAAGAAAAGTTGATCTCCACATCTCTTATAAAAAAAATCGTGTATCGCCATTGTATCCCCCCCACATCCATTTCCGCGAACGTGTACCGCGTATAACGATCGAGAATCAAAAAAATAAAAAATAAGGAAGATCCTATTCGAAGACAATTCTATTCCCGGAAGCCTCTTTTCCATCTAACTCGATTTTCGTTTCTCAGCCGTAAAGAAAAAAAAAAAAAGCTTTGGGCAACGAGCCGAGAAATCGGGGAACAATCGATCAAGGGAGGGAAAAAAAAAAAAAAAAAAAAAAAAACATATTGATAAAGCAAGAAAAAAAAAATTCAGCAATCCGCCTCCTTCCTTTCCACGAAGCCTATCATCACATATATCCTCGCGACGATCATTTAACAACGAAACTAACGATATTCCTGCTCGCGTAGTCTCTCTCTTATTGCACCCGTTTCATTTAAAAAAAAAAAAAAAAAAAGAAAAAAAAGAACACCCAAGGCGATCTCTCGTGAATTATCACTCAACGACGAGAAATCGGCGAAAGGAAGGAAACGGAGTCGCGATAAAAAGAAAGAGAAAAATATAATATACACGCGACATTTTATCACACATTTCACAATCACGATTGCTTTTTTTTTTTCGTGGCATCGCCGGATCAGAAGAACGAGGAAGAAGACAGACGAAAGGGGTTCGAATATTTTTCGCAACCCGAAAATTTGCTAGGTAATATATATATATGTATATATATTATTCGTTTCGTAATGAAACGAATCTAAAAATGGAAGAGATGCATGGTATATGCCTTATGTAACACGTTAAAAAAAGAATGTAAGGAATTATGTTAAGGTACCGGACTAAATTTCTATATTACTCTTTCACGGTCCTATGACTTTCTCTTTAGCATTCAATATATCGTATGCACGTACAACATGTGTGTGTGTGTGTGTGTGTGTGTGTGTGTGTCCGTTGTGCTAGATGCAAAAACTGTTACCCTACCTACACACGTTTTGTGACTCATACGCTCTTTCACCTACTTGCAAAATTCCCAAGAATACAGCCACTCTCTTTGCCAACACGCTCAATATTGGATCCATGGCTTCTTTTATCGAAGGCGTGACACGTCGGGAACGTAAAAGATCGCACAGCGATCATCAATCGATCTGTAAGTAACTACTATTAGCTATGGACGCGAAAAAGCCAGTGAGATTGCAATGGTGAAAACAATGGAATTCGATAAGAAGGAGATTTGTGAATAGGTATTGTTGGCTTCACCGCACCCGGTTATCCGTGATTTTTTTTTTTTTCTTCCCGCTGAATGGCATTGTCGAACGCGTGTTTCCTATCCTTGCAACGCGAAACACGCCTCTTTTTGGGAGCTCGTTCGTCGAATGCTTCGATTACGAATCGATAGTAAGAAAAAAAAAAAAAAAAAAAAAAGAAAAAAATATATCGATTTCAAGTTTTACCCTCGATCATCCATGCTATAATGTGAAAATAATTTTTAGCCTGGAGTCGTTGAAACACGTGAAATTGCGAGAATTACGAGAAATATAAATATCTATATATGATTTGTGATTTTTCCCTTCAATTTCCAAAACTCGTACGATTGTCTATGGATCTATCTATTGAGGATCTATAAATTTCGCTTTGACTATATATATATATCTTATTATTATCGTGACGAGAAATACCGTGTAAAAAGCATTATATAAAATCGCTAAATGTAGAGAAACAGCCGTCTTTTCTTTTTGTCGCTTGTTATCGATACAAGTTTTGGAAAAAGAACGATCTATCGACGATCGTAAGCTGCGTGTGTATTTTCCATTTTTTATATATATATTCCTTCCTTTTTCGCTCGTTCATTTTTCTAAAAATGAAGGATACAACCTATATAAACCGGTTCAAACCCTGAAATAACGTACTAAGACCAGTTATAGCTAGGGAACCGACGATACCCAAAACATATGTGCAACATTCGTTGATAAAAAAACACCTCGTTTTCCCTTCTCTTGTGTGGCGCACGGATTTTGCATCGATCAGAGGATCAAACGATTCGAGAACCGAGTCGCGAAATCATCGAGACTCCTCTTATTATTAATATAATAATCCTTTTTTCTCCCCACTTGGAGATTTGTCTCGACATAATCTAAATGCAAGTCTTTCGCGATAAAACGAAAAACCACGAGTGTGCATATACGTGTATGTATATATATAATATATATGTTTGTGTGTGTATATATGTATCGTGAAAAATGCATGATAAATAGTTATATATTCGATTGAAGGCCACGTATCTCGATCCTCATCGAACGTTTCCGTGCATCGTTGCTCTATTGCCTCTATATATCGTGAAACATATATATATATATATATAAAATAATACGTACGAGTTCCCAAGCTCCAGGAAAACCGGTCTCAGTCGATAATATCTGTCTCTGATAAGATGACACTGATCGAGAAAGAGATCGAAAAAAAAAAAAAAATCAATATTTATATCTTGACGTCGCGATTCAAGCCTCGTGATTTTTTTCTTCTCGCAGTGCATTTTACCGTGATAAATCGTATATACGTATATGTACGTATGCGCGTGTATAATATATATATATATAATATAAAACGAGAAAAAAAAAAAGAATAGAAACAATGACAAAGAGAAATTCGGAATCTATCGTTGTTCTCTTTTGTCTCTCCCTTTTTTTTTTTTTTTTTTTTTTTTTACGTCCTTTATACCTTCTGCGAACTCCGGCCAAAGCGATCTTCTATCAATTCTTTCCCTTCACCTTTTTTGCAGTTCGCTATTCGAAGAAACTCTTCTACAAATATACGTATATATAAATATCCTCTTCGAAGCTATTTTCCTTTTTTTTGGCGGTTTCTTCGATCTCTTCCAATGTTTGTTGGTGTCGATTATATGCGAACGATATTTCATCTCTTCTCTCTTCGTTCTTGGTACACGTTCGACAGAACGAATCATCATTTAATATCATCGATCCTTCATCGATTCTCCCCTTAACTCGAAGCAAACGAAACTTGGGACGCTTTTGACATTACGTGTGCATATATATAAATATATATACATATATATATATAAATATTATATGTATATATATATTCGTTTCTCTTATACGATAAAACGGATATGGATTTATCCATATCCGACCAAGTTCCGAGAACTTCGATTAGGATCGGAGAATCGCAACACGTTCATCTCTCTTCTCGTTGATCAGGACTAAAAATGCCCGACGCTTCTTACTCAACGGCGCCATCTTGCTCTAGTTCGAAGCGTTTCTTTCCCCTATGCTGTGCGACCGAAGGCAGATACAAGTGTCAGAGTGTCAAATTAAACAATGTCAGGCAGTCTTCCTCGTTCGCATGCAGGCGTGTTTGAAAAAAAAATCGTCCCTACGGTCTCGAAACGTCGAGTAGAGATTTGTCGCTCGTCCATCCATCCATCCATCCATCGTCCTCCATTCTCTTCTCTCCGAGGGAGTAACAACAAATTCGACTCGTACGTTTCGAGCAAGTGGTTGGTGTGGTTCGCGTGTTCGTGGGCTGAATCTGACACGATTCTCCCGAGTCTCTCCCTCAGCGCGTCATGGCGAGACTCCTCCTTAGAACACTGAGCCTCGTTCGAAGCCTCTCTTGTCGCCGCCTCAGATCCGCCACCTGGGCCATCGAGATCTGGTTCATCTCGTTCAATGTATCACAGTAGACAGCCGCTTGCCTCAAGATCGCGACTTTCGGCGCCTTCTCCTTCTTCTCGACAGCTGGCACGAGGATACGCAGATCCTCGAACGCGTTTCTCAGCTCTATCCGCCTCTGGCGTTCCATGTTGTTGTGCAGACTCCTCTTCTCGGTGTCCAGCTCGTCGTCGGAGGAGCTTCTCGACACGCTCTTGGGCGACGACGATACGCATCGTCCCACCTTGGTCCTCCTCTGGTAAGTCCTGTGCCGGGCCCGTTTCGCCGGCTTCGGCTCCGATTGAGCGGTCCTTTTCCGAGCTGGATTCGAGGGAGGTCGGCCACGTGGTCTGGTTCCAGGAGCTTTCTCTTTGAACGCTGTGTTCACCGTTAATTGGAAGTGCTGTTGGTCGGCCAGGCTCGGGTACGTTGGTAATGCCGCCGGTCTGCACGGTTTCTCGAAGGTCACCACGTCGATCTCTTCCTCCTCTGTAACAGTTGAAAAGAGGGGGAAAAAAATTTTTTTTTAATCATCCTTTGAATTATACGATAACGATGTATATAGGAGGGGATTGTGATGGTGAGATCGAGATCGTGTATGGAATCGTTTTAGAGTAAAATATTTATGAGTTCAAAGAATATTTTTTTTTAATCGCATAATTGGATTTATATAATTAATTTTCATCTCATTTGTTTTTCTGGATTATAATTTTAGAAAATTTTATCCATATACGGTTTATTTTTCAAAAAATGGAATTAAAAAATTATTATTCTCTAATAGAAGTTTTTACGAGAAGTTAAAAAAATTACCCGCTTAACATCGCTTCAACCGATTATTTAAGAGTCTCTAGCGCACAAAGGGGGACAATTAATTATACGACTCTTTGGCTCGAACGAAACTTGGATGCGACCAACGAGTGCACTCTCTCGAAGGACACTGCCACCCGCACGAGCCTCGAAGATGGTTCGAGATACGCTAGCGGTTCCAACTATTTTCTTTTTTCTCTTCTAGAGAGACTGCTAGCATTTGCGGACAGCCGTGAAACATCGCTAATTAGTCGGGACGAAACAAGGCTCGACGCTGTCTTAACCTCGGCAATTCTATATTCAGGGTGAAGGCCGGCCACGGACAACGGAAAGAGATCGTGTCACGGTTCTCCGTAGAGCCACAGGTATACACAGAAACGGCGTAAAAACGTGAGAGTGAGCTTAACTAACGTATCAACCCTGAACTCTAACCGGATGCTATCAATATCGCTTTATCTCCAAAGATTCCCTTGGCTACGAACCAGAACAAAGAGACTACATCATTGCATACTTTGCACAGGATTTTTTATTTAATAAATAATTATAAGATTTAGTATAAAAAAAAATAAAATTTTTGTTATATATGTATATATAGATCTTCTGAAACCTCAAGTTTCAAGATGAAATCATATCGATCCTTAAGATCCTTTTTCCATCGATCGTTCAAAAGAAAATATCCCGAATGAAAACGTCGTTAATTAGATCTGGGCTAATACTAACTCTATCCGTTCGATGATTTGAGAGATGAAGAGGGACAAAAAGAAAGATGGATCGATGGTCACGATGATATCCTTTTAGAAGCACGTGGCCTGCGCGGAGGCGTTCGAAGGGACATACGACACCGTGGGCGTTTCTACAAACTGTGTCATCCATGGCGTCTGGTACAATCAGTGGAAATCCGGTTGGTCCAGATTCCTGTCTGCCACGGATACGGATCGTAACTCTTTCCTCAAGGACAACGTTCGGGATACAATCGCTCAATGTCGGCGAGCGCGTTTCGCGACAAGGAAGCCTTTCTCTTACTGTACTCCCCTCCTCTCCCTTTTTCCCCTCTTTTTCTCTCCTCCCGTGTAGCGGTTCGATTACGTTCGCTCGATTTACGGATGAATTTCGTTCCGCAACAGCTCCGTTCATAAAACGAACCATTAATCGGGCGGCGATCATAAATATAATTGAATTCGGCTCGACATTGCCCGCGGTAAAGCGCGTCTCGCGACATTTTACGAATATAATTTGGCTGTCGAGTAAACGAGGAATTCGGTTAAACGCGGATCTTTCTCTTTGATGAATTATGGAATTGCTTATAAATTATAAATTAAAAAGAACGAATGAAATATATTCCGTTTTAAATGAAGGAAATATTGTAATTATTTGGATATAAACAAAGTACCTAATAATCCTAATTTTTCAACTCGCGCGTTTGAATGTTTTTTAATAGATACTTGGCCCATAATGGATTTTCAGATTTTTTTTTTTAATTGGTAATATGAAAACTATTCCAAGAATTCTCAACTTACTGTAAATGTTGGATGTGGAAAGGATATACATACTTTCAATATTTCATAATCAATAAATTTTAGGTAATAATGCGTAACTAATGACATGTAATGTGACATAAATGTTTGAAATAATATTCTATAGTTCGATTCGTGCCTGTATTTGTCAAAATGCGTTATAGAGAGTCAAAGAGTTAATAAAGATATGTACATCGCCGATTCGAAACGCGAAGTGGCAAGCGAGGTATCTTTCTTTCACCTAAAGTGGAACCGCTCACTTTATGATCGCTGCATTTTCATGCATTAATATACTCGATTTATACGTATAGAAGTTGTCTTTCAATTCCGGTAATTTTATTCGCATAATACAAAGAGAAATAAAGATAGAAGAAAGAAAGAAGTATATAGCATTACGAGATTCTTTATGCAATGAACTTAACCTGAAATCTAAAATTTAAAAGATGAAAATAAAGGGGGAAAAAATCTAAAATAATGTTTATCTTATAATAAGATCGAATTAATTAATGTTAAATTTTCCTACTTATTTTGTTTATCAAATTTCGATTTCATTTGATAGATTTATTAAGGTTGAGATTACCAAACTAATAACTTTAAATAACAATTCTTCTGTAATAATTATATATTATAAGATTAAAAAAGTAAATTGTATAATATTGTAAGAAGAATTTAAATCTGTTATTATATCTAGAAATGATTATTTTTGTTATGAACACTTTGACTTCTTTCATAATATTACTTTATAATACAGGAAAGGGTAGTTTTACATTCGTTTTAATTAAACATAATCGATTTTTCCATCAGAATCACTGTCCGCTAGAATTATTGTCTCCTTATATAAAATAGAATCCGTTGGAGATTTAAATTACAAAAATTCCTAACTTATCCCTATCTTGAAACACGTCACGCTCGGTGTGCAAAACATCCAGACACGTCTTCCGGTTTCACTTTACCTGGCCGCTGCAATCGCAGCGTGAACTTTTAATTAAGCCTGGTACAAACCGAGGAAAAAAAATCTATCTAATCTTGCTTCGATCATACACTGATATTTATTTCGATAAAATACGATTGTCGAATGACCGATTAATCTAAAAAACAAATATATACATGTATATATACATCAATTTATATCAAGAATCGAGAACAAATGTTAGTTAAAATATCCTATCTAGCATTTATCTTTCAACGTATAACGAAATTCTATACTATTCATTCTTTAACTTTGAAACGAAATTACAAAAGCTCCTACGCGTGTTTTACACGGATCGGATTTAAGTTATTTATCGAATCCTGACGAGGACGGCGTGAAAAAAATAATAAAAACGTGAAATTTCGAAACGATCAATAAGATGTTGATTTAATTATTAACGAAGACAAGATGTGTCAATCCTTAGAATCATCCTACTTAGAAAATATTAATTATAACGCTCGATGGTTCGAAATCGTCTCCATTTAAAGCCTCAAACGGGGCCAAGCGGAAAGAGTCTCTCGAGGAACGAGGAAGAAGCCAAACGAGAGAGGTCGTATACATGTGCCACTTGTATCCGTGTGTGCAAGGCAACGAACGAAGCAATCCACCGCCTCCGTCATGACCATACATGCCGCTTGCACGTGTATCGTCGCGCCGGCTAGGCCAGACACACGAATCTTCCCGAAACTGGCGATCCGCCAGGTCATCGACTGCGAAAAGGCGCGAAAATTTCTAAAAATAACCATAGGAGCCATCTAAACTAACTATAGAAGGAACATCGAGGGTCGCGGACTCGAGAGAACTACTTCCCCTTTGATTTCGTCTATTTTCCCTTCGAATAGCTTTAAACGTCGTCGACGCACGTGCCACCCTATTTTCGCTTCACTTCGATTCACATACCGCTTCTTTTCCACTCTTCCGTATTTCTTCTTTTTTTTTTTCCCCTCCCCCTTTAATTTCGATAGTGTTTCTTGATTTTTAACATTTTCGGCTACTACTGGAGCCATCTATGATTGAAGTAGAATAATCACCAGTGGCGCCACGGAAGCCATAGATGACTGGCGATTCCATGAATTCGTAAGTTTGCACGATTTCTTCCAGATTTGAATTTCATGAGTTAATTAAGTAAAGAAATGAATAATCAAAAGTTTCGTGTGCGTTTACGATTTTACTAAAAAAAAAAAAAGAAAAAAAAGATTATGACTATATAAAGTTTAATGAATTGAAAAATTGAAAGAAATAATTAAAATGATGATGAATAATTTTAAGTTCAATTTCAATAATCTTAGTTCGTATAATCGAATATGTAAAATAAAATCAACGTATTTAAATTGTAACTCGAAAGTTATAAAATGTCAAGGAATGAAATCCATTAGATTTTTAAATTTACTCATATATGAATATCGTGATGTTGTTGTAAAAGGCACGCAAACATTGAAAAAACGGATGTTACGAGTCATCACATTGCAATTGGATCGTAATAATAACACGAGTATTTCGACTATTCATATTCGATACAATGTAAATTCATTTCGACGTATATCCAAACATAGTTTTTTTTTTTTCAAGCAATGTGTCGAACATACAAAATTCGTCCGGAAGTTAGTGATAATGATTTTACGCGGCGTGATTCTTCTTTTAGGAAGGAAATGTCTCGTATTTAGTCCCACTAAACGTCGTGTAGCATACCAGTCATCGAATAATTAATTAAACACGGGTTCATTTATCATACATATCCGAAGAAAAATCACCGCGATAACAAAAACAGAAATCGGTATGTAATTGACTAAATCCACGGTCTTATACCAATATTTGCAATATTTCTAATATGTAGAGCAAAGAATAAACGACCACTCGATATATTTACACTCGGCATGCAAGGTTACGTATTTGTTGTCGAACCGGTGGCTTTTTCGTTCGATGAGTAATTGACGTGATAAATTTATAATAAGAATATTATTTTTACTTTTCTAAATTAAATATAGTAGTTAGTAGTAGTTATAAAAGTAAAATGAAAATTTTTGAATAAAATTTTTTGACAATTAATGAATTTCTTCATCCTATTATTACGCAAGTTATTATTCACTTAGAATATTATAATATAAATATATTACATTCATTACAGTTTCTATATAACTTAAATATACCGAGCTATATGATATTCGTGCACACACAATGGCATGCAATAAATCCCTTATTTATAATACGTATTACAGTAGAAGGAAGCAAACTTACTTAACTCTTTAGTTTATGAAAATTCTTAAAAACTATCAAAAAAGAAAAAAAAAATTATTACGCAACAATTTTTAACATTTTCCTTTTTTCGTATAATCCTTTTATAAATAAGACAATACATTAAAATGCAAGGTTACGTGTACTAAAAATATATTTGGTTAGTTAGGTGATAACAAGTTAATCTATCGAAGGACAAACTTATTACGAAATGGTAATTAGGTAATTTTTATTTCTCAACAACATCTATTTAAAAACATACTCATAAATATTAAATGAAATAAGTATATTTGAAACAAGTTTGAATAATGTAAATCGGATCCCTACACCAAATAATCAACTCCATCTCACTAAAAAAAAAAAATTATTAATCTTCTCGATTCTCTAAATCCCCCATAATACACCCACCTCGTCGTTTAACCACCTACCTCGCATACACACATAGCTGGCACGAACGTCATACGAAACATCTCTTCTATCCGCTCCCAACCTATCCCACTTGGCGAGCGAAACACGTCCAAAATTAGCTGAAACCGTGGTACAAATTAGGAACAGGCGTGAATCGGGCGAAAAAGAGAATAGTACAAGAACTGAGAAAACAACACGTACGCTACATACGTAGCGCGCGTACTATACGCATGTGACATTGTCCATCCGTGAAAGAGAGAGCGCGCGCGGAGGCTGCGGAAGAGGTCGGCGGCCCGACGCTAGGGATCCCTAGACGCGCGCGGCCCAAGGGGAGGAGAAAGTTCGAAGCGGTTACTTTGCGAAAACGAGGGGTGGGGGAAAAGTGGCGGCGCGGTATATACGCGGCGCGAATCGAGTCGACCGCGTTGGAGGGAGGGACAGGGAGGGGGGAGAAGGAGGGAGGGAGGGAGGGAGGGTGGCAACGTCAATTCGCGGCAGCACGTGCAACCGCGTAAGAGCGACCTTGGGGGTCAGTGCTCTCCGTGTAAGCAGGCCATAGTAGAGTACGTCGACGCGAATCGATCGGGCTTGCTCTCCTCTCTCGTTGGGATAGGCGACCGCGAGACGAGAGAGAGAGAGAGAGGAGAGAGGAGAGGAGAGACACGAGAAGAGGGGAGCGAGTTTTCGTGATATCGAACGGTCGCCTCGCCTGCGGACGAGCTTCGAAAAAGCCGGGGTGGGGATGAATTTCCTTTCTCTTCTTTCTCCTCTAGACACTATGGATATATTGTCTTCTCTCTCCTGCTCTCTTTTTATCTTCCGTTCCTTCTCTCTCCTTTCTCTCTTTCTCTCTCATACGAGCCGGGTGATGGTAGTGTATCCGGATGGAGGGTCCAGCGCCATTTTTTCCCGGACAAATCCCTTTTGGCTGATTACGCGTTTTGATTTGTGCGCCTCGCACTGGGCGCGGCACTCGTCTGGGCTAGCCGAATATTTCCAGAGGGCGGTGAGAGGAGACGACGCCCGGTATATTTCCAGGCGGGAGAAAATACAATGTACGGAACACCGGTTATCCCGTGGCTGTGTAACACGGCCTCGGCTCTCGCTTTGGAAGTGAACGTACCGTGTAGAAATTTCTTTGATCCCGTTCGGAGATAAATTAGACAAGTGTCTGTGGGGAAGTGATCGGGAACTGGACCACCACCACCACCACTCCAGAGAGAGGCCTATGCAGAAATTATGGAATTTAGCCCCGTTACGCGAACAATCACGATCGCGTCAAAAGAGAGAAAAAATCGAAACAGAAGGAAGCGGAGGAGAGCGTTGTAGTACGTACACCATTGTGTGCGTACGCTTTCGAGGTATAAAACGCGAATGCTAATCTGGCCATTCGCCGCGGGAAGGGCGTGAAAATTCCATTACACGCTATAGTCCAAGGGGAAAGTAAGTAGACAGCGCGCCATCGGTGGTACACGGTTAGAGGAGAGAGTTTAACGCTGTACCATCGAAGGCTGTTACACGTTTCATGATTCAGCCGGCGCGAGATATCGACTGGCCGGGCTGCCTCATTGACGCAGAAGCTCGCTAGGGGAAAAGATTGCAGAGGAAAATGCCAGGAATACCCCCTGCGCGCGCTCGAGTTTCGCGTATCCGGCTATATACGATATGTAGGTCTCCGACCGTCTGATGACCCGTTACTTCTCTCCACAGGAGATAAGCGTCAGATACGAGGAGTATATATATATGCAAAGCTCAGCTAGAAATGTACGCGCGTGCTCCGCATCGCGAATTGACCCGTGACCAACTCTTCAACCCGAATGTCGCGCTAATTCGTCATTCATGGATCATCAATTTTTTTCCCTTTTTCGTTTTTTTCGGATTACGTAACGCACGTAGTAAAGTTCCATTTAAAAAACATCGCGCAGTCTTTTAAATATGTAAAACGTTAGTTCCATTCCATTCCGAGCGTGGATCAAAAAATGATAAAATAGAATCTAGAACTATCTAGAATAATTCAACTCTAGATTATTTCGTCGTGCGTTTAACATATAGGTCAAAAGTGAGCAAACATCCGGTTATCCAAGAGTTTTATATATACATATATTTATACGTATATTTTCTACGTAATCTCGAAGGATCTCTTCTTGCGTGTGCGTGATGATCTGTGTGTATCCTTCTCTCTGCAAAGAAGAGTTGGTTGGGTCCGTGTTTTCGATTGGCCTCCAACATCTCTCAGCCAGACTGAATTCCAATTATATCGTGGAGTAAAAAGCGAGGGCCGCGACATGAAATTACTTTTCGTGGAACTCTAGGCCCGAACGAGTCCCACGGTTCAAAGTATCCCGAGATGACAATCCCTTTAAGCGGAGCCACATATGCGAACGTGACGGCACGTTTCTCTTCCTGGTCACTCGATGTACACACATATCCGTATATGAGCCGAAGCCATAAATCTCGTCGTGCCCAAGGCTCCGGGCTCTCGCGCTCGCGGCTGATGCCTCCACGGTACTACCAGCCGACGACTCATCCAATCCAGTTACGAAAGTGAGCGCGCTCGCGACCTGCAAAATGCTCTTTGTCTTCCTCTCTCTCTCTTTCTCTCCAGGTATCGGCTCGAAAGTCACGAAATACATACACACACATACACACACACACACAACGTAACAACGATGGGCATCGTTCCACGAGGAACGGTTCGCGGGGGACACAGAAATCGGCGCGTTGCGTGCAAGAAGTCGAACGATCCGTGGATTTTCTCCCGACGAATTTTCTAATTGCCTCGTTAAATTCTTCCGACCGACGACTCCTTTACTTTAAACACCAACTTGGACAACCCCCTTGATTTAAGGTCGTAACGTTAACGACCTAGCCACGGCCAGTCACCACCTCCTGTTTCACCTCGGCGTAATCGGTTAAGGGAAGAAGGATGATCTTGGCGATCTTTTTCTACTCCGTTCGAATTGTAGCAAGAGTAAGCCGGTCAAAAAGGAATAACGAAGTAGCAGGAGAGAATGTACGGTGCGCCTCGTTCAGAAAAATCACAAACCATAACACGCATTACTATCCCGACGGCCAAGTCCAATTACGAGGTCTCACCGACTTTTGTGCGTGTATGTGTACGCGCATGCATATATATATATATATATATATCCACCCCACGTGTCGCGTTCAATATATACGGATGCACTTGGTAAGTATACCGCGAGATACTACCTTGGATAACAACCTACGCGAGATACGAAATACGGCAGACGTATCTGGAGGATAGTAGCCAGGAAACGACCCGGTGACCAGACACCATTAAAGCCCTGCCCACTCGACGAGATCCGCCCACGGAACGGGATGCACATCGATGTTCGCACAGTTACTATATATATACATATATATATCGCATGTATTATACGAGAGACGATCTTCGTTATTATTGACGTATCGCCGATGACGCTTTTCTATCCTTATATACGACACACGCGAGAGAAAAGGGGAAGATGCGGAAAAGAGGTATCGCCTCATCTCCACCGTCGTCTCTCTCCTTTTTCCTTGGTCGATTGACTCACAGAAAATGCCAGTTACGTTCGTCTCTTTCCTTCCACCGTTCCTTTCCGTTCACTTCTCCCCCTTCTTCTTTTTCTTCGTTACCTCTTTCTCTGTCCGATATATCTCTTTCTTTTTCTGGATCACCGTCTCTCTTCGAGGGCCTCTCTCTCTCGCTCTCTCTCCCTCCTTCCTTTTCTTTTTCTCGTTCGATCGGCTCGAGAGAGCAGGCTGGCATGCCGCCTCAGGAGTACGAGAAATGCAATAAGAAAGGAGAGAACTGTCGGCACCGATCGAGCGGAGAGAGAGAGAGAGGAAGGAGTGCCGGGGTGCGCGGGAGGAACGTGAAAGAGAGCGTTGTGAACCGGCCGATATATTGTCTTTCTTCTCTCTTTCCCTCGTCACGTTCCGGCCAATTTCGAATTTTTAATTGGACAACGAGATATTCACTCCCGATTCTTTCTCTCTCGTCGCGCTTTTTTTTTCCGGTACGCGCGCGATATCGACCGACTTGGTTAGGTCATTTCACATCTCTTATCTGAGAACTTTGTGGAGAAATCGGTCGCTCTCTTATCGGGACACGTGTATATATAATATCGAGGAGAGCCTGATGGAATTCGAAATTTCCAATTTATTCAAAGAAAGAATCCCGATATAGAGGTTATATTGTACGTATAGGATGTGTTATGAAGGAGTGGAGGGGGAGAAAAAAATGGCAAAAAGAAAAAAAAAGGATCTCTGTGATCGCCGCCTGATGCCGATCGGCATTCCCGAATCAGGTTTTACTTGTCTGACATTTCGACGACCGACCTCCTAATTCTTGTTACAGGAGAGGTCCACCAGGGCATCCTGGTTCGTCGACCAGACATTTGATATAGAAGAAAAATGATCGAAGATATTATATACTTCCTTATTTCATATCAGAAATTATAAATAATAATTCGATTTAATATAAGTAATTAAATCCTTTTATATAAATGTGAAAGAGAAAATTCTCTTTGCTTAATTAAATAATATAAATAAAAGTAAATCTGGATAAGTTTCTAAATACGAATATACATTTCAAATTTAAAACATGCGTATCTTAATCATATTATTTGCAATTTTAATCCAATCAAATCCTCTCGTCAAACAAATTAAATTTAAAAAGCACGAAAATACTTTAAGCTTTATTTTAAACATTATAATCTTCTAATCGATAAATTTCAAAAATCGAATCTTTTCACGAAAGATTAAAAATATAAAATAAATTTTATAAATAAATTTTAAATTTACGCGCAAACGTGCTAGAAGTCGACTTTTCTTTTTTTAAATCTCGAAACAATAGAAATTAGCGGTAAAAGTAAAAGTCCTAAGAGTGACCTAATGCATTTGCTACGATACTTATCAGAGCACCGGCCTCTCCCACGCGGCCCGAACTTAATGAATGAATGAACGAATGAATGAGTGAATGAATGAATTACGTCACACGCCGGAGATGCACTTATACGTAGAACAGTGTGTAAAGAGTTCCTGTGCAAAAATAGGCGCCTACTTGATTTCTCGAGGGAAAGTTGTGTAATTATACGTGGGACATGGAAAAAGAGAGAAAGGGAGAGAGAGAGAGAGAGAATATTGCGAATATTAAATCAAGTCGAATATAATAAGAAAAAAAGGAAGGGAAAAAAACGTTTATGCTTACGCAAAATTCACCTGCACACAAAGCTGACAACACAAAGGGAAACTCTTGAATTGTTTTGCAAAAACCGCAAGGACCGTTACGCGTTCACGATGAAACCGCATTTCAATACTATCAGAACATAAAGTATATCTCGGTCGGAGCCGTATTTTATTTTAATAACAGGGATTCATGGCCATATTGGTCGCGTTTTCTTCTCTATTTTCTAAAAATCGGTGCAAACAGCGCTAAGATAAATGTACGTATAGATTAACGCTTGTGTAACGGGCATGACCAAGCACTTTCCTTCTGATGAAAGATCGCGGCGAGTTATTCCGTAACTGGTTCGGAATCGAATCAGAGCGTGAAGAAAAATGGCCCCAAAGTGAAAATGATACCGCGAATTTCGCGATGGCCGCGTGCCACAGACTTTCTTCGAACCGCTTCGCTGCTTTCGCCGATTCGTTGAAATCGAAAACTTGGACGAGCGTACCCATCCTTTCTTTGCACGATCCACGCTACACCCACTGAATTCCAGAATCGTCGAACAGGCCTACGATAACCGGCGACAATCCGTACATTTTTATGAGGCGTTAGATAGAGTCGATTTCCGCTCGACGGCGTTCCATCGCGGCACACACAATTTTCCAAGAAACCTTTAACCGGGGAATTTGCATGAGAAACGGAACGAGGTTCGCACCAGGTTCGTCACTGCCGATGGAAAAAGAAGGGACTGAGAGGGATTGCGTGCGAATACCGAAGGAAAAAAAGAGAGAGAGGAAAAAAAGGAAAATCTAGACGTAAGGGGAGCCGGGATCTTCGTTGAATGTGTCTCGAGGATCACAGGATCGTACCAATATGCCTTGACACCTCGTTACAATGAAGAAACTCGAGAGGATTCGGATAGGGTACACGGTAACCCTTTCTACGAGGAGAGAGTCGTATCGATGACAGATACGAAATAAAAAAAAAAAAAAAGAGAGAATTTTGATCAAAGAATTTTGATCTTCTATAAGCTCTTCTTCTTTTATTCAAGTTACGAGTAAATTTGAAATATCGGTCGATGAAATTAGATATGTATCTTTCGAAATAAAAAGAAAAGAGAGAATCAAAAAAATATCGAGATTTTTTTCTTTTATTCAAATTACTACGAATTTGAAATTTTATCTAATATGCAAAAATTTATAGTATGTACTAAATTTAGTAATTTAGTTATTATTATCTAGTATGCTAAAAATTTCAAATAGTATGCAAATTTTACGATACCTTAGAGAAACTTCTGACCGTAGGGGGTCAATGATAAAATCGAGCCGATCGTAAATGAAAAGAAAAATATTATAATCGCGTATTTTTTCTATCGTTTATAGCGTATAAAAAGACTTAGTCAAGCTTAGCAAGACTTAGCGACCTTCGTTCAATGTAATATTATAGAGATGATTTTTAATAGACACGATAGATCAATCAATCAATGATTCTGGTAAATACACGATTCGTAGCAACGAAATAGCTTCCAAGAATCGACTGTGAATAATGTCTTGAGAAAATTAATTTACCGGATGATTAATTCTTTGGATCTGATTCCATCGGAGTCTATAAGGTAATTTCAAGGAATTCTATGATCAATCTTTCCCTAACGAGAATTTCCCTCTCCTTATCCGATTTTTTATGCAGTCGGAGTTTACGCGGCACTTATCGGCATTTACATAATTAATGGCGCTAAACAGCTGTAATTGGCGCCGCACGTAACGTGTACACACTTGCGATAACATTGTTCGATCAAACGTGTACGAGGAAAAAAAATAAGTTCATTATCGTTGTCACATTGACGCGCGTGCGTGAAAATCATCAATTTAACTGAAGAAATTGCAGCGAAAACTTCAACTATTCTTTGCGTGTGCATTATGCAAATATTGATATTTCTAACGCGATACTTTATGACGCGAAATACACGCTAACAACGAAGCATGCGGAAGAACGCGTGAGCTCGCGGTTAGCGTGATTTCTTGGTAGCAATAAAACTAAATCTTCGCGTTCGAATGAAATTAACGTTTGCAAATACACTGACAATTTGATAATTTTCTTTGTTTAAAGAACTCGAGAAATCGACCGCTTATCAACAAGATTCTTTTCTACTCAACTAATATCAAGATTTTATATCTTGATTATTAAATCTAATATAATTACGACTGTCTAAAAAGAAACTATTATAGCTAAAACTTTTGCGTTTATATTTTTTTGATACGGTATATTAGCACGGTTATCATAGTCATAAAGACCACAATATGTATATATATTAATACTAATTGCACGTACTCGAGTACACGAAAAATTGAAGTGAAAAGTAGAAATGCCAAAGGGGCACTGCGATCGCGTAACACGCCACTGGAGTTATCCCTCGCCGCGCGACTGCGGCGCGAATGGCAAAAAGGCTTAACCGCATTCCGGCGACCATTTAAACCGCCGCGGCGGGGTCCCACGCTTGACCGCAAGCAGCGAGCCGACCGGCCGGCCGGCTATCGATTGACGTCACTTGGTACCGCGTGACCTTCGAGTTCCCGCGCGATTAACTGCGCATGCTCGAATGATCCTGCTCCATCGAGTAATGCACCTGCAACGTACGACCCGCGCATCCGCGCGAATGCATCATTATAAAATGCGATAAGACCCGAACGCTACCTCGTTTTCTCGCTATCGATCTTGTCCGTTTGAATTTTCCCATTAACTTCTACTTTTTTTCCTGTCGATATATTTCGTTTTTATCGTTCAATACGACAGAGGATAAAAGGTGTAATCGATCGAGAGATTGCAAACGTTGTTGGATGGGTAAGGCTGGATGTAAAAGCCGGCAGTAAATGACCGGTTAGATACCGCAGACGTCACGCAGCGTGGCGCAAGCCCCCTAGTCCGCGACGCATTGCTCGTATGAAAAAGATGCGCATGCGTTGTTCCTCGTCATGCCTCTTCGGTATATAGCAACCCTGACTTTTACCTTGTCTCTCTTTCAAGAATTGCTCAATTTAAAGCATGCGCGGTCAAATGAAATCTTCCGTAATACCATCTATTCTATTATTTTCAAGTAGAAACGTTTCTTTGGATAAATGAGGGAATTGGAAATTACTAGGATAAACGATAAGTCTTTATATTATCTCAACTGTTAAAAGTCTGAAAGAAAAAAAAAATAGATTATCGACTGCTTCATGCTGATTTTAAAGGTGAAAAAATAATCCTATGAACTGTTGAATCAATCTGAAATTCTTGAATAAATCAGATTACATAAGGGGCAATGGTGTAGAGATCCCAGATATCAAAAACGGGTGTTTTCTTGTCCAAAATGAGGCCAAATCTCATAATCAAGAATTATATAAAAACCTGATTACATAAATATTTTCTCCTTCCAAAATACGTATTTCAGTTAATATTAGAATTTTTCATTCATTAATTTCATCTTTATTCCGACTCATCATCACATCAAAGACCTCCTTTTTTTTCTTTCCTCTTTTATTCTGCAAATCAAACAAAAATGATTGTTAAGATCTTCCGAAAGCAATGTTAAATAAATCATTAATACATTTAACGAGGTCACATCGCTTGTTCATGGTCGTGCACCGGTTTCTCGTCGTTTCACTGACCTGTCTGGCCGCGGTCAAAAGTAGCCATTTGCAAGTCGTGGCCCTGGCAATTACCAATTACGAACGGTGACACGACTACACGAAGGCCGAATCTGCGGTGTGTCCGGTCGCACGGTGCTGTCTTCTTGATCCATTAAACGGTCCCGATCAGGAAACGGCGTATAGCTTTTATAAGAGGTCGACGTTCGTATACGCTCAAGAATTCTCTCACCGTTTCGCCATCTGCGCATTCTCCTCTCCCGTTCTCTTCACCCACTCAGAAAATTCAATCGCGTCGATCAAACGTTACAGTCAATTATCCCGGTCTCCCAGTACGATCGATACCGTCGAATCACATCCGTGATCGTTAACGTATCGCGACGCGAATCATTTCGATTCCAATTGAATGATTGAAAGCTTTTCGCGATCGATCAAAACAATTTATCGATTATATTTATTCAATCCGTTGTTCGATTAACATATATTTTAATATAAATCCCGAATAAATCAGAATATTTATATTCTATTCAAAATGTATTTCTTTTGTTCAGTATATTATAAAAAAACCTTTTCTACCTGTATTTCTAACTATTTTTTGTAGGAATCAAGTAAAAAAAACACGATTATAACGATATTTTTTCACTTCGTCAAACATAACCTCCAATTCATCAAAACCAATATCGTGAAACAACGACTTCGAAAGTTAAGAGAACTCGTTGAAAGCGTGTTCGAAATGTCATATTGTATCGAATGCATCGTAAGCATGACGTAGAAAAATAGAAAATACCAATATACGTACTATGTACAGCCTGGTGTGCAATGCCGGGGTTCAATTTGACGTGTAATCGGAAGAAAAGACTGTGCGCGCCGACTAAGTGTCAGGTCACGTGCGCGCGCATTAAGTGTCGCTGCACACGTGCACACGAATACAGGCGGCATGCAACTATGTGCGGTAAAGCTGCGCGGTCGTTAGGCGACTCTTTCCTCGTCATGCTCTCCTATCATACCAGCCACGTTACACGCGCGCAACGGCCATGTTCGAATATCATCGTACAGCAATCGTGTGCGTGTATTCTCAGTACCTATAAAACAATGTTAAGATGTCGACATGTGGTGCAACATATTTTCAGATGGTAAACGGCACTATCTCCCCACCTATCTTAGACGAGACGATACTACGTGGCCTGAGCGAATTATGCGAGTCGCGCCAAATCGCATGTATACGTTCATCCCTTTTGCTCTTTAGAACTTTCTTGCTTTCTCTCACAATCACTATAGTTAAATCAGAACATTGCACAGAACGATGTCTTCACGAAGCTGTACGTGACGAGTCTTGAAAACTGACCACTGGAAATCTAATCACGAGGTGCTAGACCGAACGACACAAATGACCACTCGAGGAATTCGCAGGACGCGTCTCCATTTTCTGCGCGCGCACACCTTTCTGCGCGAATCTGGATGCGCAGTGCCAGCATCGTAAGCGTTTCAAGAGACATGTATTTTATATTGTAGCATGGATCATGAAAAAAGTTTTGAGAAGAAAATATAAATTATAGTAAAATGCTAAAAGTTCATAATAGAAATATACATTTATCGTATAATATGATAAAATATATAATATACAATTGTATAATTCATCAAATTATTTTTTTACGCGTTAAAAATTTATATTTACCAAAAAAAAAATCATTTCTTCTATAGTAATAATTGATATTTAATTATAAAATTCCTCAGTCAAGAAAAGAAGCCATTGATGAATATTTTGCAGATTTTAACGGCTTTAGAATGATTTCGTAACATGGAATAACGAAGTGTATTGAGATTTAAAGATAATATTGAAAAACAAAAATAGAAATAATATTTATTTCTACTTCAAGAACTTTTCAAATGATCCGTGTATTTGTATACAATATAAGCCAAAATATAATGAGGTCGTAAATTAAATCATCGAGTATCTATAGTAAACAACTTCTTTATACTGCCCATACCGAATAATCATGGGCGAACTAGATAGTATTACTAGATTGTTCTTCTTTGAAAACAAAAACAATGATTTTTTTTCGTAAATCTTCCTCTTCCTTCAAAACTTCCATTATATATATAACTACTTTATACAATTGTACGTTTACTAAGAACTTATTCAGTTTTTCTCCTCCTTTTTTGCACCATATATATGGCATTAAAAAATGTTTGCCTGTAAAAGAATAAATAAAGATATTACCTAAAAATATCGATCTGTTTCACTATTTTAACACCAAAAAGTCAATTAATGTTCTATTTAAATATCCAATACAATAAAAAAATGACTTATTCTGGTTACTAATTGAATTTACAACCTCACTATATCCTATACATTGTATTAGTATATAAATAATACAAATTCATTATGTGTAATCGCACCTTTGTTCTTTTAATGTTTTTCTGATGATATTTTAACGTTCTGTGCGACACGAGACAAGCTTTCGCACATTTAGATATGCATGAAGTTATCGATACGAACAACGATTACAGCTTGGAACAAATATTAAATACTTATTGATATAAATATGTATACACCGTTTATTTTTAATGCTAATACACTGAATATTCGTACGTGAATACTTTGTGTAAAATTGACACAATACTGTGTCGTGATAAAAGATAAGGTAGGGAATTTTTAAAATTCTAAAGAATCGTATGTGAAATTAATGAAATGTACAGTACGTAAAATTATTGTATGTACATAGTTAATATTTAGATATTTAATCAGCAGCTGCGTAATCATGTTATTTAAGATGATTACGTAAAGTATAAGATATACATATTTATATCAGATAATAGACTATAATAAGTCATCTAATTATTTTAATACGTTATAATAGACTTGTCTCGTTAATATTTCAATGTATCAAATATTATATATCCAAATTGAATATAAAAATTTTAAATTTAACTGTTTACCTCTTCTTTTAATCCTTAATCCTTCTTCAACAATCTATCCTGTACAAAATATCTTTCAACAATATCGATGCAACGTACGATAAATTCCTCGCGAGTATTTTCACAAAAGAAAATCCACCTTTAACACGTATTCTGTGTAAAAGATTTTTCAATGACATCTACGCAACAAGATAAAACATCAAATATTCCTCCCCTCCTTCCCCGATAGCAATCATCCTCGTCACTGAAAGCGAACAAACGTCGCGTATACAGCAATTAAATTACATTTACGTTTCCAATGACTATATATATATTAATGTATAGGTTGACGTATAACCTTCGCCGTTATTAAACTAAAACGAATACGGAATATACCTCGTCCCGTGGCACGATAAGCATCTAAGGAAATACCGTTGTAAAATATTCACGAAAGCTGTGGCAACTCGCGTTATAGTATTCTGATAACGAGATCGCGCGCACAGAACGCGAAAGGAGGGCCTTTGAACTCTTTCTCACTCTTTATCGACTCTTCGACCGCTTCATACATTGTAAATCTCTCTCCTCCGAGAAGAAACCGAGAAATTTGACACAAGCGTGTTGCCTCTGAAAAATCACACCGTTGCGAACAAAAACGTCTCTGTTCGGCGACTGATTACTTTGCGAAAATATCACTTGCATATCGTGGAACAAAAGAACTTGCGCCTAACCCTTTGTCCCTCTGTGTACCAAATACCACATATACACACGGTAAGCGAGAACGAAAATAAAAAAAAAGAGAGAGAGAGAGAAGGATACGTGAAAAATTCGTACTTCATGAGTGCACACTTAACGTGGATCAAATTATTTGTACAAACACGAAACGATATATCGTGTATATCTTGTGATGCATAACTGTGTGTTCAGGTTTTTTTCGAAAAAGAAACAGCCTACAGGCAGAATCGAAAAATTCTCACGAGTTTCTTTCTCTCCTATCTCTTTCTTTCTCTCTTTCTTTTTTTTTATCTTTGTTCTTTCCCTTTCCCATCGAAGAATAGAACAACGAAGAAAGAAGGTTGTCGAGAGGACGTTAGCGTAACGACCATCGAACTTGGGTCTAAAACGAGTTTCTTTTCTCGATTGTGTCGCATTCACGACGCTGCCACGACGAATGACGAATAACCGAACGCGTGATTAGCATACTCATGCGGGTAACCGAATTCGGCGAACTGCACTCTCCCCGAGAGAAGAGTGTTGTACCGTCAATTGCACTCGATTAAGAGGAGGATCCTTCTTAGCTTCGACCTTGCCTTGCCTCCGTTTTAAAAGGGTACAAAAGAACAAGATGAATAAACTCGTTGATCCTTTGGCGGATGGCTAAGATAAAACGTTATACCTCCACAGCAAGGGAATAAGCGGTATATTTGCACTACTTAAATTTCATATATGAAACCGTGTATTGACCTATGAAAGTGAGATGATAATGATGTATAATGAAGTGAAATGATAAAAAAAATGCATTGAAATTATATAAATTTTTTAAGAGTATAAATTTAATAACGAATATTTATGGAGCTATAACGATCTGCTTTTAATATTTTTAGAAGCGCTATTAAATCTTAGCATGTTTCTCGCAAGTAATAGGTTTGTAAGAAAAGAAAGATAGAAAAGTTTCATAGACTGTATTGTAATTTGAATAGATTTTTAAAATCTTTAACATTTTAGAATATTCCATGGTTTTCAAATAAGGATGAACGAACATGAATATTCTTGAATTGAGAATTGTAATATGTTTTGTATTATAACGTAAAGCGGTTACCGAGACGAATTTTATAATCTACAACACAATATTACTCAATGTCACCAAAATATAAAAATAAAAGAAAAACGAAGAAAATCGAAAACCATGACAAATTTTAAAAATTTCTTCAAACTGTACATGTATGGAAAATAAAAGATCTTTCTCCATTTTTTTAAAAACCTATCACCCAAGAAAAAAAATCACCTTATATTAACTGTCAATCCTGGAGGTGAAAAAGAATGAATCTTACGATGTAAAAAGTCGAATTTTGTAGTAGTAAAATAAATGAATATATTAGCAGTCTCCGGCTATAATTCAATGTCACATCACGAATATTAAACTAATTAAACGTGCAAATAATTGATAATTAATAATGTTCATTTCATAACAAAATATCATAACAAAAAAGTATTATGCTATATATATATATATATTTAATATGCTAGATATACATTTAGCATACTAAATATCAGAGATAGAATAGAATGCAATGACACAGCAGAAATATCAACAGAGGTAACATGATCGAGAGCAAGATGAGAAAAGGGAAATTCATGACTCACCGGAATCAGAAGGTGTCTGTACACCAAGATGTTCCAGGTTCTTCCCAATAGGCTGATTCAGATGATAGCAATGGTCGCTCAGAGTGTTCCTGATATTGGTCTCTCTATGCACTTGACACTGATTTTCCTCCTCCTCTTTCCTCCTGTCATGGAACCTGACCAGCTGGCCAGTGACCTCGCTCACTGGGACAGCCTTGGTAACCGCGTCTGACATGCACTCGGACAATTTCTCGTGTATATTGATCTGATCGTGTCTGAAGAACGGGCCCTCGTCCTCCGTCTCCGTATCGGAGCTCGAGCTCGGTGTTTCCGGTCTAGTTGAATCTCCGTCACTCTCCAGATTTCTTGTACGGCACTGTTGTTGCTGATTGACCAAAGAATTTCCTATATGAGTTATGCCTGCCCGCGATATCAACACACTACGACCGGCCGGCACCTTTTTCTGCATCTGTGAGTTTTTCTTCGCGGGCAACGTCCTGTTATGCTCTTTACTGATGCACAGCCCAGCCCACATGCAATCATGATGACGTATCTTTCGTGACGCAAGGCAGCTCATTTTGCCGTACAGCAAATCCGGCAGAACGCTATCCTCGAACGTGCGCTCGTGATACACATCCGTATGGACGGCGTCCAAACGGTCCAGAGGGAAGTCAAAATCGAATTTCTTCCATATGTCATCGGATACCACTGTCGTGGTAGCCAGAGGCTCGTCCAACAGGCCTAGGTCAGAGCAATCCCAAACTGGCACCGGCATTTCGCCTGAAATATACGCAACGAATTATTATCTCTTCTATTTCTCATAAATAATAATATTAATTGATATATTGATATTCGAAATTAAAGTTTTTCTTGTTTTTTCTTCTTCGTGTTAAAAAATGTTTAAATTTAAACATTTCGATTCTCTATTATATATTTTTTGCTTATACATTTTCAATTTGTTGCAACCGTTAAATACTATTTGCATTATTTTCTTAAATATCGTAAATCATAAACCGTTTTCTTTATTATTACATGGATGATTTATTAGCGAGTCATTTTTCAGAATCCTGAAACCTAAATCACTACTTATGTCGATAATTTATTTTACAACTTGGCTATATTTTTTTGTACTTATAAAAGTACGTTTATTTCAGGTAAAAAGGCACTTTAGATATTATACCGGATAGTAAAATGAGAAAATGAAAATTGTTATTTTTAATTGAACAAGGGAAATGTAAAGTATGAGTGAATTTTTATTGCAGGGGATATTTTTAACGTACACGATCCGATCGATCATCTATCTAAGGTAACTCTATTTCTTTTATTGTTACAACATGTTGCTTCTAGTGCACTGTAATGACTATTCGGTATTGCATCGCGTGTCGTAATGTCAACGCGCATTATCACGCGAATCACCGAAACGAATACAGTTAACGCTATGAAAATATGAACAGAGGTCGGAACTCGTTTACGTGTATGCATTCGTACGTAAATAGTCGACCTTCTCTTGCGACGTATCAATTTGCACGTTATCCGCGTATCGGTAAAAAATGTCACTTAATCACACGACACAAACTAAATATTAATGATTAAAGAAAAAAGAATCGATAATCTTAATCCTTGATTTTTAGTGCTATCGTTATCTTTCATAGATAGATCAAAAATAATTATTAATAATAAAGACGTGAATTAATTTTGAAATTAAATTTTTTATATATATAAAAAAATATTGTAATTGAAAGTTTACAAAAAGCTTATTATACAGTAATGCATTGATAAATAAAATTGTAATAATATGGACTTCTTGTTAAATTTCGATGGTATTATAAGAAGAATTTTTATAGAGATGTCTTGACACCTACGAGATGAAAGCAAAATTTATACCGGTTGTGATAAGCCTTTGCACGTGGGAACTGAAAGTAAAAGAAAAGAACCGGTACGAATCGAATTTGTTAACCTTCGAATAAATCACGACCCACCTCACGAAATGTCCCTAAAGAACGTAACTTTTTCCCTCCCTGCTCGAGAAGACCGTTATACACATCTTTCACCGCAACACGAAACTGACAATAGTTCACGATATGATTTAATCACCAGGTGTTGCACGAGACTTGCAAGATTTCACACGATCTCATAAGCAATGAACAAAGTATTTAAATTGTGATACAATTATATATATATATATTCGAACTAAACCATTTTAATGCAAGAACAATAATCGACATTGATGTATGTATATTGAGAATAATCGTGAGAGATTTACGATACGAAGAAAAGTAAATTTTTTTCGCGGGATGACATCGCTTGGCATACGTTAACACGTGGCATAGTACACACAGCGAGATTCGATATAAATCTCGCGATCACTCATTGCAAATGTGATCGTTTAAATGTTCCATCAAAGAACATAAGATGAATGTCGAGAGAGCTCTCAAATGATTATGGTCATACACAACGAAAAGTCAAATGGTGTGACGCTATATGGGCGGCTCTCGAATGACTCACAAGAGAATTCCAACGAAATTCGTCGGCTATATCGGTTTCGCGAATCTACAACACCGACAGAGCAATCAACTCTGCCTTTTATTGTCAATGGCCTAACCTAAACATTATATCCGCTCGATTAGGCCCACCTCAATGATGACAAGTAAATGCGCGCGCTTTTGCCAGTCGTTATCTTATTCCCGTACTGATCGTTCTCCGCGTGACAATTAATCGTTACATAACCTCGATTGTTACGACACTCGCTTTCGCGAGAAAAGCACGCATGCGCGCTTCGATGTATATTTGAAGAGAAGAAAAAAGTTTTTTTACAATGATTATCATAAAAAATCACAAGTCATCTCAAGGAAATATAAACGTTTAATATATTCTTTAATATTTAGTAATGTAATGAAAAATAGTTATATGATTATGACACATAAAAAGAACTATCATTATGAATACATTAAACATTGTGAGGTTAGAAAGGTCAATTTAGAATAGAATATTAATAGAAAATCCACATATAATTTTTAATTCTTAAAAAACTTAATTACACAATAACATAATTAATTCTTACACAAATTAAAATTGAAAAAAAAATATTTAGAAAACATTGAAGAAGGAGAAACTTTTAAAATAATATTCATAATATTGAAAATATAAATTAGAGATACATCCTACAAAATGTTATTACAACGAAAATGTTAATAACTGTCTCAGTTAATAGAGGATCTTATTTCCTTTATTTTTTTTGACAAACGTGATTTATTACTAAACTGCGAATATATATGCATTTATGACAATATATATATGCATAGATATACAAAAATATACATAGATAAAACACAATTTTTAAGTAACAAAATATAAAAATAAAATTTCAGATTATTAAGGAAATAATATATATATATATAATTTCACTTGATTACGTTTCTTTATTAGTTATCTATAAAAATATCAATTTACACAACTCCATGTCTATTTATAATCTATTTATAATTTAAAGATAAAGAATAAAAACAAGATAAACAGATTGATTAATTTGAAATCTAAAAGAATGCTGCCTATATTTAAATATCTGTATTATTCAGCGCTATTCTATTCTATTCCAATCCATAAAGTTTAACACATTAATTCAAGAGTCAGCTATTTTAATGTGAAATAGCGGTGAAGAATGATGTTCGAAGAACTGTCATTGTAATTAAATAACAAAAATTCCCCCTTTATTAAGAATTTTATGTTTCAATTACATTATTTCTTTATTACAATCCATCATAGGATTAAATATTATAACAATGTTAAAATGGTGGAATTAAAACAAAAAAACAAAAACAAAAAACGCACGCGTCGAAATTCGGTATATCTGTTTCTCATCTGATCGGTAAAAAAGATGATTCTGCGGGATATTTATGCGAAGAACAAACAAGAGAACGATTTCGCCGAAAAGCCAAACTATATATTGGTGTTAATATTTTGACAAGCGTTCGGACAAAGACGTTTGACGGTTAAACGAGTCTGTTCCACGTGAGATTCTTATCGAAAACCGCCGCGAGGAGGACCAAAAAATAAGCAACAAGGAGGGAAAGGAAAGAAAAAAAAAGTGAAAGGTGCAGAAGTATCATGAGAGAAAAAGAGAGATAGAGACCGGTGGTCTTTGTGACTCGGTCGCCCGTGAAAAACGCACACCGTTGAAAAACAATGACACATTATCCGTCGTTCTTCCTTGTCCCTACTTTACCCGCTGAATCGAACAAAAGACGGTCGGTAGGGGAAATCACCTTCCTAGAACGGCCTTGGGAGCAAAAGAAAGCATCAGCGTGTGTATAAACCTTTCTCGTGGTACTCTCGTCGTGAGAGAGAAAAACGAGGGAAAAGAAAAGAGAGAAAAAAAAAAAAAAAAAAAAAAGAGGAGAAAAGAAGAAAAGAAGCGGGATAAACTTTCGTTTAAACCGTTCTCGAAGCGTCGACCAAACATGCGCGAAAAAAGTGTTCCTCAACGAACAGGTAAACAGACAGAGGTAACAAAATATACAGAGCGCCCCAAGTGTTTTGGGAAAAAATCGTCGGTAATATAATTTCTTGCGCGAATTCCATCAAATTGTTGTATTTTCTGCCGAGTCTCGTTACCAACAGGTAGATCTTCTTTCTCCCCCGGTTATATAACAGATACAATCACTTGCATCGCGAGTTTGTTATTAATAGATCACACTTTCACAAAAATCGCATGGCAACGTTTCTAATCGATTATTTAAAAACTCAATTTTACCTAATCGATGCACGAGAAAGGTTATTGTGATATATAAAATAGAAACACGCGTAATTTATTAAATTCATACGCGAGATTGAAACGTTAAACGAAACAGGGGAAAAAGAAAACGGAAAGCGAAAAATTGCTTCTTTTTTTTTCGGGAAGACAGACCGATCCGATAAACCGGATAACTGCTTTCGTTTAGACAGGACTTTCGAAAATCTATATGTACATGTATTACACGTACGTTTCATATATGTGTATTAAGCACATTCCATGGCCACAAGAGCGTCGATCGATGGATCGAACTTTTCTGCCTACACGCGCCGAGCGAAACCGGTCCAACGGCAGCAGCTTTAGATATAGGTGGCGGGTATATGCGTGTGTGTGTGTGTGTCTCGAACATTATCGTTCAAGCGTGTAACGAGCTGACAGCTTTCCTACCGCACTCTAATTAACGATAGCTTTCTTCGAGCCGAAAGGACGTAGGACACCGGCAAAAGCGAAATGAAAAACGATCTTCCTTCCTCCATTTGTATTGTATCCATACGGAAGTATAATCCTATGTACAAATTCTTGAAAACTAGACAGCATACGCGCGCGTGCTGCAAACGTGTTGCATGACGTTGCGATAGAAAGTGCAACATATCGGTTAGCGTGCCTATCTCCGTATGACATATTTTCACATATATCGATTCCGATGGGATGCTACTTGACCATGCCAATAACATCTCATATAATCATATTCATATAAAACAATTTCCGAAATGTCATATCGCAATTATTTTGATAAGATATGCAAAAAGATGTTAGACAGATTTTAAAACTATTTTCGAATTATATGGAATTATATAAAATTTGAAATCTAGAGGAAAAATATTTTCGAAATGTCAAATATTGAAAATCAATAGAATATTTAAAAAAATATAATGTTGAAAAAAATTTATGGAAAATATCGAATTGAAAATTTTTAATTATTTTTAAATTACATGAAATATTTGTATTCGAAATCTTGGAATTTTAATGGTTTATGCACATACGAGAAAAAAAAATCAAATATCAATTTTAATTTTGGATTTAATAATTGAATTTTAGACGATTCTTTAATTATTGAAAGTTAATTAACAAAATTGAAAATGCGCGCGAAAATTATATATGACGAATTTTGGCGGTAAAACTAGACAAAAAAGCACGGACATATATGATAGATATTACGAATCGAATACGTATTTCGAACGCTATTTATAGATGACAGAGATAAATTCAAACGAACCGGCTAACTGCCAAAGTAGAAATTCGTAAGTTAATACAAAATGTTCAGAGAATTTCTCTTTTCACGAGACAAACCGTTTCATCGATATTTATACTCAAAATTCTCGACGAATTGTAAAAAGCGTTAGATAAAATTTCGAAAACACGCAAGTAAGTAGAATATTTTATACACGTTTTATATAATATTCGAAAAAATCGAGTTTATCTCTACATTTGCTAGTGTATCAGAGATAATCTTGCGAACGATCCCGTTTCTCGCTGAAATTCCGGCTCGAACCGGTTATGAGTTTATGGCTTCGCGTGGAACTGTCAAAATTGGAAAAGAAATTAACGCGAACTACGAAACCTATCGTCCAATTTGAAAATTATCCACGATTCCGTGAAATTATCACCTCGAATCCGATATTAAAATTCACTGAACGAAGAAGAAAAAGATTGAATAGGAAATAATACAAAATAATTTGCAATTGTACTCACCTGTCGGCCACTTAGCGTTGTAACCCGAAAGAGAAATAGTATCCACTGTGGAACACACTTTGGCGCGAGTTTGAATCTCGCGCTAAAAACGAAACCAATAGAACGAATTAAGGCGCGTCCCGCCTCTTTTTCTTCTGCAAGGCGTGTCTAGATAGATTCCGAGATTGGCTGGTCTCGAATAAGAGGACAAGCCACGCGAGGACGAGATGTTACGCGGCACTGAGCAAAAACCGAAATGAAAGAAAAAAAAAAAAAATAAAGAAAAACGGCGCAGCTTCTTTCCGTTTCACCGTCCAGTGGAAACGCGTGGAAAATGCGTGCACGAAAAATAAATCCGTTCAGGCGAAACAGCCGCCGGTACTACTGCCGTTTGGCCATAAACGTTCCAGCCGTTTTCTTTTATTGTCGAGACTGTCGTACGACGAGATACTGCTACTACTACTTCTGCTGCTATATTCTACCAGGCAAAGAGAGAATTTCATTCTCGGCGCGATCCGTACGATAAGCCGGTGGCTCTAACTCTCGTTCTTGTGCACGCGTACGCTGATCGGCGGCGATCCGATCTTCACATTAAGGCCGGTTAAAGGCAACTACACCATTCGGTTCGTGCGCCTTCCATCTTCCGCAGGCATGCCCACCGCTACGGGACCCGGCGTCAGGGCCGTGCCACTCGGCGTCGTGCCCCACTCCTCTTCCCTCACTACACACAGCCCTCGAATATTTAGCCGCCGAGTTCGTATCGCTCGATAATCGCGTCGCTACTTAAGGACACTGCCGAAGTAGCTCTCTGACATAGAAGCGCTCTCATTCTATCTTTCACGGCCGTATACTTATTACATATATACTTATGTACTATGTAATATAGTATTCGCTATTACTAGTGAATAATTACCTTATCATTGCGTACGCGGTTATGATTGATGTTTCGTGATACGATAAGCGATAATCGACGCGGCTAAGAAATCGAGCAAAAATTTCCTTTTTCTTTTCTAATTCTTGTTTTGTATTCAGTTAACAATTGTACCATATGACAGATGATTTATATTTCTCGTTGATATATAGTTTTTAGCGATTTAAATGTTGGTGAATTATTCATTCATTTCGTAAGTAAATAGCAGAAGGTTGAATTTTATACGATGGTTTATTTTTTATTAATTATGATATATGGAAAACATCAATATGGAATGAATTGTAATGTTTAATAAAATTAGATTATTATTTTTTACACACACACAATTTCAATATATATGTATATTTTAAAGAACGTATAAATATTTATCAACTGAAAATGTGAATATATGAAATAAATATGTGCAATGATTTATGTTGAGGAAGAATTATTGAAGATTTTTGTAATATGTACATAAGTTTATGCACATTCAACATTGTCTTACGATGAAATAACGATGAAAATTCATAGACCGTATACGTGCAAATTCATCGACATACTAGATGTGTATATATCCATATGCAGTTGATTCCAAGATAAAGCGATCATTATTTCTGACGAATACCGATCACAGTTTACCCCATTACGTTAGACAGGTAGAGTTCTTTTGTACCATGTAGCAGCTGCTCGATCCGTGTAGTTGAGAGAATATGTTATGGTTTGATGTACGCCGTCTCGCATGAGTTTGTCATGGGAGAAATGTGGAGGCCACATGTGGAGCAAGCTTGTGGTTGGCAACCTGTCGGAACCTGTGCGGATTTAATACTACAACCAGTCCTGTAATATTAAGGATTCCACTATGTTGGCCCTCAACGCTCTCATAATTATCATTCCCTGGCAAAATTGTTCCACTCTTACACAAATTTAACTATAAACTCTATTACAAATTATCTCCTCTATTTTTGTTCCTTCTTCTGTTCTGTTATTTTTCCAAAATTTAATCATTATTTTTTTTTCCCCGTAGTTCTATACGTAATCTAGTAATGATTTCCTCTTATATTCGTTTCCAAGGAGACTGAAACAATCATGTTCCTGTTATTTCGCGTTACGACGTGGTTGCCGCAATTTTTAACCGATATTGCATAACGGGGCAGAGTTTATTGAAAAAATAACGGGGAAATAGTATTCAACTCGATAATATTCTTAGTCATCGTTTACTATAACGAGTTTTGTTTATATTAGTCATTTTTAGTTGACTTTATATTGTTTGAATACAAGCAAGCTGATTTAAAGTTGTGTCTACTTTGTGTCTACTTTGTGTCTACTGTGTATGTATCAATAATGGGTATCTATAATTAAAAATAATTATTGCATTGTCTGTAATTATAAAAAATATTATGTATGAGTCATACGAAATAAAGAAATAAATCGAACCATAAGATAAATGAAAATGAAATTGAAATATTTGATTTTAAATATGATATATATTTCGTATCTTTTATTATTATTAATTGAAATTAATACAAGAAAGTCTCTTTTCTTTAAAGTCATTGTTAATAATTGGTCTGCCTCGTAGTTAATTAGAGTAAAGAAATGAATTGACAGAGAGTCTTCTTGATGCATTTGGGTTACCGTTAAAATAATTAATTAGCTATAAAAGATAAAAGAAGTCGTAAAAAACTATCTCAAAAATTTTATGATTTGCTTAATTTAATATGTTTCCTTTAATCCAAGAAGAAATTAAAATATTGTCTCAAATATCAAAACTGAAACTTGAAAGAATCGAATCACAATTTAATTTCATTAAATTTAATTTATCTAAATGACTTTAATTTACTTAAATTTTATATTAAACATTAGATTAGACATAATGCTTCTTTAAAGTATTTATTATTGATTGCATAAAATTTTTCTTTTCTTTCTTCTCTTGAGAAACAATGCTACACGTGACTTTGTCTTCTATTCGAGGTATTTATTAACTTAAAGAAATTTCACGTTGGCCATGCTTGAGAAGGTTGCTCGTAACATTCGTAGCCCTTGACACACAATGTTATGCAATTCGAAGCAGTACGGAAACGGCAGCTGATAGTGTCTCATCATTACGTCATTTCCAGCAATAAAGGGTTAGATTTATGACAGGCTTCGATAAACCAAGATTATAAATTTCCCTTGTTATTAGAATTATCATTCACGATGGATCCAAAAAATAACAAACAATGTACATTCTACTTATAAAGGTGTTAAAACTTTAACCCGATCACTCTTGTATATGGCTTATCGTAATTATTCATCGAGTTGATGAAAACAATTTGTTCAACTTCGTTTAATCCTGAACTCTATTAATCATATACATATACAAAATTCTTTAAAAATATATAATACAGTTCAAGTTTATTACAGTTCAAGTAGGTTTTATGAAATAAGATAAAAAAAAATGACAAATATTTTTATCAAAATTCTATAGTAGAATGATATATATATATTTCTCAATTCTTGACTTTCAATCTACCTAATCTTTCAGTTTGCCATGAAATAAAATATATAAGTTTGATAAAATTCTATCTAATGATTCTAAAATTCATACCATCTTTATACATTAAATGCAAATTAAATATATCAATGATATATTTCGAATTAAATTGTACAAAATATACACGTATATTATCAAAAATGAGAGAACTCCATATCATTAGCTATTAAAATTTATTTGCATTATCGTATCCAGTATGATAATCATTTTTATACCATTTCCAAAATTTTTTATCGATCCTTTTTAAATTCGAGTGACAATTCAATTTTCTATTAGGGCACTGAGACTGCGTGCAACGGCACTGAACCGAGTCCGTGTGGAGGGGCGTGCCCGCCCAATTCTCGTTGCCATAATGTTGCATATATTGCAGAAATTACGTCGTTTTGTTTATAAAAAGCTCGATACCGATTGTCCATGATACTAATCAAATATACTCAACAAGTTCGAGTGTCTGTCGTGGCGTACTTCAAGAGATTTTCGGCATGGAATATCGGCGTTGCGGACTATTTCTCGTCGCGTAGTACATATTGAGCGTTGCGGTAACGCAGCATCGACGCCTAGTAACAGATTCGAGTTGCTCGTACGCAAGCGTCATTGAACAAAAAACTTCTTCACCAATAAGTAATGTATTTGATTAAAATTCTTTTCATTTATCGTATTAAATGAAGTAAATCGATCCATTTCGTTTCTATCATTATATTCGAGAGCTTTAATAGAAGCTTTTATTTTATTTTAATTTAATTCTATTCCATTCCTTTCGAATTTCAATCAAAGAGTTGTAAAAATCTTATTTCGATTATTTCGATCCCTTCTTTATTTAACTTTTATTATACAAATACGTTAATTTTACTTATTATATGTAGAAATTGTATATTTATAATTGTTCCTGTTTCGTATTTCACATTAAAAGTTTTAAAATAGATAAGATTAAAATAGAACGAAAAACGAGCAAATATCTCAGGATAAGATTTCGGTTTCTAATCTAAAATGCTCACAAATCACGTGTCGAAGAGGGAACTCGTTAGTATCAATAATTTTTTTTCTTAAACGATTCTAAATACGAATAGCTCGTATTTCAGGCCAGTTATTTATGCATACATATACTTGGCCATTACCAAAAAAATACACGCTATCTATGGTGTCTCGTTACGAGTTCCCGGTGGAAAAAATATAGGGGCCAAAGTCTGATAAGTAGTTGGAGGTCAGATAACGAATTTAAAGATTTTTATCTGGATCCGTTCAACAGATCACGAGACCTCTTTCCTTTGTCGAGTCTTGCCGCCTCAACGTTTAAAAACTCACCCCCACATTCTCCCCATTAGCATTCGAGGATGTTTTGAAAAAATTTATCGACGGAGAGGAAACAGATCGTCTTGAAAAGGAACGGTTCGAAATAGGATGTCGCGATAGCGACGATGAAATTTAGTAAATATTGACACGTAGTCGAAGTGGTCAAACCTTGGTGGGCCGTATTTCGTATGTTCGAATGGCAGAGGCGGATTTTTCTTTAAGCACCACATTGTTTAGACTAGGGCCGTCAATAAGAACGCGGCAAAGAGGCAGATCATCCTTGACAGTTCACACTCGACTGGTTCGTACGGAAGCACCGCGGCATTCGGCTTCTAAAGTCGGTATGAAACTCGATAACTTTGAAAATCGATCCAGTTTCAGAGGTTGCGAAATCGTCCGCCCTCCTCGGGAACCAACCAACAGCTATCTCGTAGAAATCTGACTTTTGCTCGTCAAATCGACTTACGAATTCCCTTGCAGAAACGATTTTTTGTCGTATAAAAATGTGTGCTTGATCGAGATTTTGATTTTCTCGGTAGGGAATCTTGCTTAGGGAATTTGGTGAGTATTCGTTTTTGGTTTCTTCTTTTTTCTCTGGATCGAATAACAAAGCTTTTTTAATTGGGATTCTTTTTCAGAATTCAGATTCGTTTTATTAAATAAAAGCTCGTGTGATTGCACTTTTTATCAATCGATAATTATTAGAAGTTTATAGTAATTTTGTCAATTATGTTGTAAAATATAATATAAGAATTTAGTTTGTATTTAACACATTTATATTTGAAATGTTTAAAAATCCCAAGAGAAATAGAAATAATCTTATGATATTAGATTTATGTTATAGAATAATATTTAAAAAGCGTGTCGAAAGAGAAAGCAAGTGAAATTCAAATACAATAGCTGCAAAGAATAAAAAAAAGGAAGATACTTAACATTAAAAAAATATTTATTTAGTTATAAAACTTCCTTTCAAATATCATAAAGTTTCAAGCATCATTGTTTTAATAATTACTAAAATAATTCTCATATTATGACCCTTCAACACAAAATATTATGGAAAACAGCAAAAAGCAAACAAATATGGCTAAATAACAAAAGTTACATACTAAAACAAATTAACATTCTTCTAAGATTTATGCTAAATATAATTTTTAAAAATAGAATAGAATTCTTTTGATAGATAGGCAACAAATGATGAAAAAGAGCTTTGATTAACGGGGAAGAAATTGCGTGTATATTAAATTATGCGCAAAAAAGTGTCGTGTTTTAAAAACCAACAATGCGAAATTTTGCACGACGGAGTTTATCACAAACGTTCTCGACAATAGCTTCAAATATTTTAAGGAAAACTTTATGCCACAGAAATAGTTCCTCTGACATTTGCCATTCGACCACGTTTTTCATTCATCCCCAATGTAAACAGCTACAAACGCTTTTTCCATTTGTCGCTGAGAAGTATACACCTACTTTTTCTTCTTTCGTAAATCCGTGTTTATTTATGGCTGTTTAATAATAACAGTTCTAGGAAACTGGTTAACTTTGTCAACAACGAATCGAAACTCTTTTTGTATAATAATCAGCTTTAAATAACGCAGTTAGTTTTATTAGGATTTCATTCTTTCTATTTAAAAGATGTAATATCATATATTTCTTAAATGGAAAATTTAATGTTTTGCATATAACAATTACACAAATATAGGATATATTAATTCTTATAACTATTTAATAGCAATTATCTTTCAATCAAAGTTTATTAGTTTCCTTATTAGAATTAATATCTATAAAAACTGCATATGAATAGCGTTGAAAAAATTAAATTAATAATTTATTCAACAATTATCTTTTCTATTTTACGTATTTAATTCTATATGTTAAAATAAATTTTTAAAAATTGAGAAAACTACTAATATCAATTAATTCTCAATAGAAATAAAGAAAGAAAATAAAATGAGATTTTCTTTATCCTGTGCAATCTTTAAATTTTTTCATTGCTTTACAAAAAATTTCTTATCACTTTTTTGCCATTCCATCGAGACAATTGCATAATGAAGGACGATTTGGAAACACAATCGAGGGATCTTCAGTTACAAGATTTTTGATCAATAGAAGATCAATCTTTCAATCCAAAGAATATCAAAAGATTGAAAAATTATAGTGACAAATCCCTAAAAGGATTTTCTTCTAGGGATTTTCTAAGCAATTATTTATGGGTATATCTTGGTACAATGTAGACAAAGATATAGACCACGAGTAAATAATTTAAACTGATAGATTATTCGAAACATGTCTTTGATAGTACTTTAATGATAAATACTATAAATTTTTTCTTCCTTCTATGTATCAAGAAAAAGAATCTGATATCTTGATTTCAATTTGTCAAAATTTTAAATGATGAATAATTGATGGATATATTATGAAGCAAACATTCTCTCATGCTAGATATAAGATATATTTCTTAATTTTATTTATATTTCTCATATATATTTTATAATGTTTGAAAGCATAATTTTATTCTATTTTTATTCTTTAGTTTCTCATAAATTTATGGTTTCTTTCCTGTTGAACTACAAATATCGTATGATTCTAACTTCCTTTTACACGTTCATTATGATAAATGAAGTTATGCAACTGAATACTTGTCTTTATTTGTAACGATGTTTGGTAAAAGCGTGGGTTGAAAATCAGTGATTGTATGCACTTTATATGAAAATTTATGTAGGTGTGACACATAATAGAAAACGTCGAATGTATTCGTATATAGTAATAAGACATAATAAATTTTAGCCAATATTTTAACCAAATTTAAAATCAAATATACTCTATCTTACCTAACTCATATCCTTAAATTTACTTGTTTCCAAAATTACAAATTATCATAAATTCTCCTCTTGTCAAAATTTTATAAAGCATAGTTCTATGTAAGTTACGTAAGAGAAAAGTTCAAAACTACAACACGTAAGTTCAAATCTACATTCCTATTCCCGTGTAATTCTCAACAATTCATAAATTATGTTCGCCAGCATTGTGGATACTTCTGGGAACAACGAGCAACAAGCGTGCAACGAATAATATTTCATCACGGAACAATGTTCGTGAACTGTTCGTTGATGAATACGCGTCTTAACTTGCATCAGTATCGCCATTAGCTATTAATGTTAAATTGTAAGAGGGCGTCAAAAACATATGGTAAAAAAAAAAAAAAAAAAAAAAAAAATAGACGAAAAATTGCATCCTGAAAACAAAATTTAAAAACAAGCCTCGTAAACAAAAACGATTCCAATTCCTTTCATTCATTAAACCGCGCTCTCGCTGCGAGTGCACTGACTGACAGCAATAAGTATCCTCGCCGGACGGAAGATAGTGAAAGGTGGAGGAGGAGGAAGAGCACGAGTGCAAGGGGAGGGCGGCGGAGAGGCTGGTTGGGCCGCATGCGCGCCTCCACACCCTTCTCCGTCTCGCTTTCTCGTTACGGCCTACAAATATACCGTTCTCCGTCGTTGCCACCTTCCCCCCTCGCTTTTTCCACGGCCGGCTTCTTTCTCCTCTCGTTCCTTCGCACCTCTTCTTCTTTCCGCCATCTCGTGTGAATAACCGGCTGGCAGATGACCGCGCACAAGCAAGGTCAACCGGCGTCTGCATCCACCCAGGAGAGAGAGATTTACCGGCGGTGACGTCATCGTGATACGTCGATCCTTCGGGTGTGTGCAGATCTTACGCGAATTTGTGCAATCGCGTAACCTTTGATTCACCGTCTGCACCGACACATACTCGGACGGAAGCAGCGGCGGCCACGGAATGCATGCGAACTAACGTTCACCCCTTTGTTCCGGTGGAACGTGCGCAGGTGATCGTACCAAGATCCATTCTATTTTTGGTTTAAACGTTTGATCTTTAATCGTCCCTTTATCACGTGTATTATTAATCCGATGTAATAAATTATTGCTATTGCTATTGTCATTACTTTTTAATAACATTATAATATCCACTTTGGAATTTTCTTTTTTTTAACTTTATATTTGGAATATTTATCATTTTTTTTTTTAAATTCGTTATCGTACAATATTCTTGTTTCGATTTTAGTTTATTTATAAAATGTAGAAAGAGTTTTATATTATAAGGAATGATGAAAGAAATGCAATATAAAATATATTTTACTTATATTGGTTTCCATTGAGATGAAATTGCTCTTAAATTCCAAAATTTTTGTTCTATAGAAGGGAAATTCCATTAAAATTTCTTACATATTTTACAATGGACAATAAATTAAATTTATAATTTTTGCCGTAGGCGAGGAAATACCATAGAAAAGATCAGGTAAAAGTTTCTTCAAGAGACGTCGAAACTCATGGGGAGGGCGTTTACACGAGTTAAGGGTGGTCCCACTGTATTTTGGTTGCTCGTTAGCGGAACAATTGAAAAGCCACTCGAACGGGAAGGAAGCGTACTCCTCCTGCCGCCTCTTGGCACTAACAATTAAACATGCGAGGAAAGTTCCGGCCAAATTTCGTTGTGGTTAAATGTCGTGGCGTTAATTTCTCCATAAAACCTATCTTGAATTTTCAATGACCAATGTTTTATTTTAATTAAATAGTAATTTAAAAACTTGTAACTATAAATAATGATATTAATAAATAGCTTGATTTGAAATAAAAAAAAAAAAACAATTCGAGAAAACTACGATATTATTAAATACATATATATATATATATATATATATATATATATATATAAACTGTACGTATAAACACGTTTATAATCAAATTTATAATGAAAATTAAAAAATAACAATAAAATAACTATTTAAATTCCTAGAATTTTATACAACGATGATTTCAAAAAGTCTTATATTGAACCAACTGCAGTTATAAAATTTAATGTATCCTACTCAATATAAATTGCAAATATACGAGTCTGTTTTAAATATTAATAAGAAATAAAAGTGATGTACAGCGTATCAAATTTTCCAAATTTTATAATGATTTATTAATATACCGATAACCTTTTGTAGAATTACCGTAAGCTGGGAACGCTTTACAAGCATACAAATAGAAAAATCCTAACACGAAAATACTTAAGAATTGTGAATTTTTCTTGACCAGGCTTTATCTTTCTGTCGACCTAACGGTACTGGGTACTAGAGGGTATCCGCAATAAATCCTTTTATTACTTCGAGATTAGGTGGTGCGTCGTTCCCATTACCTGGTAAGAAACGACCAGTTTGCTCCTTTTACTTGTTAATAGGTGTCCAACATAAACTCAGATGTGTAATTTTAACATTTAAACAGCTAGGTAGAAACTTTCTTGTTCATAGAAACTGACAAACAATTGGGAACACGTCATTGAATTTTCACAATTTGAAGCTTATGAAAAAAATAACAATGGATAGATTAATAAATGAATAATTTTATGCGTCATTTTGTCCAAATAAATTCATTTAAAATTCAGATATATATTGTTGAAATATTATATTGCTGGAAAACAATTAACTTTTCAAAAATAAATATCGTACTATACTTTGTATGTATTTCGTATATTGGAATCTTCTTAAAGGAAATATCTTAATTTTTTAATGATGACTTAATATTTTTGATATCTGTTAGATATGTAATCCGTTCTAATCTATACAATTTTATCTTTCTTTTTAATTTATTAGGATCTTAAGTGCGAGAATGTAACAAGGATTGATATATCAGGAAAATTAAATAAATACATGTAAAAATTTTGTACGAAATCTTATCGAAAAGAATGAAATAACATCAATGATATTATATAATTCATAAAACATGAAATATAAAATAGCATTATATTGAAATAGTTTTAATTAATTTAAAAAAAATATATGAAAAAATTTTAAAACTCCTATTTTTAATGGAAATAAAAATTATAAAAAAGGAAATTAAAAGATAAATTATATTTCCAAAGATATTATCAATAAGAATAAATTTAGAAAAAAAAAAAAAAAAATAATAAAGTTAACAAGATTAAAACTAACTTAAGATATTTCTCACGTAATTGATTACAACAAAACCATAGCAATAAAAAATTGACAAAAACAGTAAACACGTGATCAGGACACGATGCGAGTCAATAAAATCCTTTTTTTTTTTCCCCCAAGAAATCGAATTTTTTGCTCGTCTCTTTAGATGCCGAGTATAATGTGAATGATCGATCTTGATGATTTGCAATATTGGCAGGGATCGTGAGGGATATCAGCAACAAGTATTTTGCCATTAAGAGTGTCAAAAAGAAAAACAATTTTAAGGCGGAGCGTAACGAAGGAAAAGGATCGGCATATTCGCTACGAAATCCTTTATGAAAAGAATAAAGCCGTGTCATGGGGAATAATTTTTTCCTCAACAGGTGATTGATGTTACAATAACCTGATTTTCAAGAGCTACGTATTAACAAGAAACTATATAAGGTTTCAATGTTTAACCACTTCTTTTGTACACAGTGGTTGGTCGACATTTTTCATTGCATATCCTGCGGTCACGGAGGTCTCACACTTTCACTCCTTTCTGTTTTATCAAACTGTTTTATATTTCTGTATCTTATACTCAAACTATACAACTATTACAAGAGATAAAAATCGTTTGATATTGTCAATTATGAAGTAATCTATAAAAATATAATATTTATATTATAGATATTTCATAATATCTAAATTAATTTCATTTTATGATTGAGATTATACGAAGAAAAAATTATCGCTTTTTTCTTTCTTTCTTAAATTCATTTATATAATATCGTAATATGATTGATAAATAAAGACAAATATTATAGTATTATACATATCTATTCTCTAAAATTAATTTAGATTTAATAAATAATTTTGTTTACTTATATTAAGATTAATAAATTATTTATTTTAGAATTATTTTAGATTTAGAAATTCTAATAAAATCTCTTATCTTAAAATAATTCTTTAATTCACATTAATAATGTAATTAAAGCAGTTTTATTGTAATTTTTTATTGTAAATTTAATAGATTTAATAGATTATATAAGTTTTATTTCTTATTAAAAAAAATTTTTTGAGCAAAATAAATGATTTTATAATTCATCATATCAGTTTTTTTGGTTCCAAGAAAATCCTACGTTAAATATTTGCAATAATGAAATAATGTTTATAAAGAGTTCAAACGAAATTTACTATTAATGCGATTTTTTTGACACACCCTAAACGATTTAAAAATCAGACAGGTCGCAAAATTCTGTGAAGAAAAGAAATTGTTTGTCAATCATGTTTATCTTCTTGATATGAGAATTTTTTATTTTTTTTAAAGATAATTTTGATTCAATTTGATTAAATGATTTTTTTTTTCATTGATTTGGAGATTTCTATTGATTAGCAGAAATCCAACCATAACTATATATATATAATAATTTTTTCCATAATCTATTTTAAAATATATCCAAATGCATTCTATCAAAATTATTTCATTCTATATTCAACTATAATAATTTTAAGGTATATTTCTTCAAACTCTTTGATTTTAATATGAATCAGGCAGACATATATTTATTGAATATAAAATAATATTTATGGAAACTTTTTATGCCAATGCATCGATAGAAAAAAAAAAAATATATTTTAAATGATAAAATAATCTCAATACCAAACTAACAAACTTTAACAGTGATAACGCCTTCTATTTAAACTTTAAAATCAAGTAGGAATGTTTAGTCCATATCTCTTCTAGAAATCTATAATTCATATCTTTAAGTCGGTAACTGTCGACTTATTTAATAACTTGTGTTTAAGAATTTATATTTGATCTAGATTCAGACTTATGTCGTTTGGCGCCACTGATACATTAATGATTACGTAATGATTATGATTATTCTGAATTTAATCGAATCAAAAATCATACGTATTTTTTTTTAATCCTATCTCTTAGGAGAAAATTTTTCTTCGTTTCATCAATTAAAAATTTTTATTTTTTTTTTTATAATCAAATTTAATTGCAAGTAAACTCGATAACAAATCCAGCTGAAATTTTTAAATTGCTCTTCAAGTTCAAAAAGAGAAAACTTTTATTAATACATTGCTTATAATTTTACAAGATAAACTTTCGCTAACGATTACCTTAAGAAAGAGGGCGTATCCAGCGAGAAACAATTTCCATTCGAGCACTTCATCTCGAAAGAGATATTCACTTCGTGATATATGGTTAAACGCCACGAGAAAGTAATCGAAGCAAAAGGCTTCGACAACCAGATGTAGGCAAATTTTTTTCAAAACTCGTCCAGGACTTGCTCCGAGTACACAGAACTTGCCTCTGTGAATTAAACCCAGAGGACACTGCGATACGAACAAAATGGCGGTTAAGTCGTATCGTTTTTCTGCAAACTGAGGCTTCATCATCTTACACAAAGTGCTCGACAAGTGTTCTCGCTTAAGATCGTTCGAGAAAGTAAAAAAAAAAAGAAAAAAAGGGAAAAAACAATAAAAGAAAGGCAAGAACCACCATATTTCGTTCCGAAGTGTCATTTTAAAAACACGGCCATCCACTTGAGCTTGAGGAAAAGATCGAAATACGGGATAAGGAGAAATGGAGAAAAAGTGTACATTGAAGGACGAGGAAAGGAAACGTTGTAGTTTTTTTTTTTTCTCCTTTTTCCCTTTTTTTTTCTTTTTTTTAAAAACTTACGGCCACATGTCCCCTCGTAAATCTTGAAATAATAGTCCCTCGGTCCATTGAGAATCGACGAAACTCTCCTTTGCTTCGTTTTCACAGTATCCGGGAATCAGGTAGACGGTCCTGGCAAGGCTGCCGTCCCAAGCATCCGAGAGAATACCGAGAAAAAGGGTTTCTGAATTTCGCAACGTCCCGGAAACGGGGCTTACGGGAGGGAACCGAAAAGGAATGGTCCTTCTATGGTAAATAAGCGCCGGTACTGTCGTTTGTGTGAAAGTTTTGGGAAGAATTCTTGGGTGCCCTTTTCGGTTTTCGTAAGAATTGTCGATAATTAACCCTTTTTCTGAAATCGATTGATTTATCTAGACGATATAAATTGATAAATTTGTATGTGGTATTAAGAGATTTATATCTTTGTTCGAAGAGATTTTTACCAAAATCATTTGAAATATTTTGAAATATTTTGGGTTATGATTTGAGAGATAATTAGAATGGATGAAGAAGAATAAAGTTTAAATCAAATGACGATAAAAATCTATAAAATTTTTACTTTTACATAAGTAAGTGTATTTATATTTTTCGATATTAATTTATCAAGAAATTATCATATATTATTTCATATCTTTGATACAGTTTTTAATATAGATTGATAAATTTAGAAAAGAAATTATTTATATTTCTTTATTTTCGTGTTTCTTCAAAGAATATAAATTTTTCAAACAAAAATAAAAAAAAATACAAAAAAAAATTGCACATATAAAAAATTGTCTATTTATTATTTAGTTTTCGTTTTTTCGAATATTATTTTCTTATAGTTTTTAAATCATTATATTATATCACTGTTAATTCTGATTGATATTACATTTATCTATTGAGACACATTGTATTGACTTTATTGACAGATATAATATCACAAGTCTACTAATCTCGCAATTGTTATTACTATTAAGATATTAACTGTAGAGGAAAGAAATATGTGACCTTTTAGCTCTATCTTATTATCAAAAACTGTACGAATAAAAATTCTTAAAATTCAAAATTTTAAAAACATTCGTCCAATTTCCTTATCGCGTTATTTATTATAAACCTATAAAAAATATAATCTCTTACAATCGTATTTCATTTCATGAAAGAATATTTCACATTAAACTATACTCTTTCTTCTTACCAAATATATATATATCTCTCAACTTTCATTCACCAAATTAAATTTCCAAATATCGAAAATCAAATTAAACGCGTTCCCAAGAAAAAAATAAACTTCCACCAATCGCACGATAATTAATCAATAATTACCAATACGATCCAATTGATAATCAAGAATAAATCGGACAGGGATAAAACGATCGGGATTACGCCCTTTTCTGTCGGCGGCGAGATAATCTCGTATGGAATTACGTTTCATCCATTGGATGCCGCGTTCCAAGAAGAAGGGTTGCCAAATTCCACGGCGAATCGGGCCAGGGTAAAAGGGATCCCGTGGGCCCGTTCCCAGAAACACCTCTTCGTTTTTCTCCACTATTTACCTTCGCCGCTTTCTATCGGTAGACACCAGGTAATACGTGATACGTGGTAGACCAGGTAGTCGGCGATAAGGTAATTAAACATTCCGAAAGAATTTCGTGGGTGCTTGACACCCAACTAGTCGAGGCCCAAAAAAGTAGAGATTGTGAACTGTTGCTCGAGATGCGGAAAAATAAATTTGTTAAGATTGCGAGCTTGTATTGATAACGGTTAGATAAAAATGGTAATGGTTACGTCGGGTTCATTCTCACTTTTCCTTTTCGTTCACTTATTCTTGCGTGTCGAATAATGAAATGTATCAAGTTGTTGCATAACGAAGTGATCAATCGAATAATATTTTATTTTGCATAAAAAAAATAAATTTTGTATCGAACTTTGAATTTCTATCGAGAATTCATTTATCCGTATTTTTGTAAATCAACGTATTTTATATATTCTCCTAACAGTGGTCTCAAAATATATTCTGTTAGAATATCACATCAGAAGATTAGTCTTCGTCTATTTTTATTATTTACTTTATTATTTATTTAATTGAAACAAAAAAGATTATCAATATCTTCGTTGATTTCCGAGCAACTAGAAAACATTTTATTAAAAGTTACAATTAAAATCGAGACGATTGCCTAAACAAGCGATAATCCAAATAAACTAATAGAAATGATAAGATTTTTTTTTATACAGAAATATATAGTATAAATTATCGCATTTATCGTATCACTATACGTGGAGAGTCGATACGAAACGGAGTATCGTATTTTGCGAATAATCGCGTAACACGTGGAGTTGATCGTTGGCCAAGATATTTCAATCGATAATTAAAGTCAAATAAAACACCCGGTATGCAAAAGTAAGTGGTAACGATCTAACCAACTAAAGTACCATTTACCGTCAAATCACATCAAAGAGATTTCTCGTTCCTTCCGTTGCACTTGTGATATCGATCACGATCATCACCATTTTCTTTCCCTCCGCTTCTCTTCCTCCGCCACCCTCGCGACTAATAAGGATCTCCGAGAACCACTTATTTTATTACAGAATAGCACACACGTGCAACCATTCGTAGTTGTGTACACTCAGAAATGGGATGGTACCGCTTTGTTCCTCGCGCTGACCTTCGTTCTATTAAAGTATAAATTGCTTTAAAGCACAGCGTGGGTAAGGTTTCAAGGCGTTTCGTCCACTGGCAACGGGATCTCTCCTTTTTTTTTTTTTCTTTTCTTCCAGATCGAAATGGGCTGCTTTTTGGAGAAAAAAGACACCGAAGCGAGAGAAAAAACTAAAGAGAGGGTGGCACTAAGGAGAGGGAGAGAGAGAGAAAGAGAATGGTATCCCAAGCTCCACGAGAAATTGTCGTTTTACGACGTTTCCATAAATATCAGGAAGGATCGTGGAGAATAAACACATCCACTCGACGGTGTGACACCATTTATTACCCCTGGTACAGGCAAAGCCCAAACGACTTTCATCCCGCTTTCGAAGCTTTCTCCGAAGCACCCCGGTGTGACGGGGGCCGAAAAAGTGTCTCCGTGTTGCTTTTCTCCTGTTCTATACACGACCCGATTTTTACGTAACTGGCGCCATTCCTCGTCAATCCACGATACGCCGGCCTTCGACCTTTGACGCTTGTTGCGCAGATTTAAATATAGGGTATCCCGTAATCGATGGTAAATCGAGATAATGCGAATTTAGGGGTGAAAGAGAAAGATGAAGACAAAAATCTTTTTGTAATCTCTTTGATTTTTGACATTTAATGCTTGTTGCAACGATATTCATCGTGATGATTTAGAAAAAAATGTGAAATTATTTCATACAATTTTCTATAATTTGTTGATTATTTTATGAAAAATCAATTGAGATGGATTTTGTTTTAGGAATAACAATAAATTTAAATAATTATGATTGTACAAATTTCATTTCTTTTTAATTTCCATCGAATTTTCTGTGTCATTCGTCTAAAAAAATAAAGTATTGTTATATATTTATATACTTCATCCTATCAAAAATTTTATATAATTCTGAAAAGATGTTTTTAATTAAATCATAAACAAAAATTCAAAGTTTTGTATTATTCGCCAAATCATTAACGATCATTATTAGATATCGATAAATCGTGGAAAAATTTAGAGAAGTTGTCAAAATTGATAACGAGCCACCACTATCTCTGCTTTCTACGAATTTAAATGAAAGATACATTATCTATGCATAATCTTGAACCATGGTATCTCGATCGATCGCAGATTAAAATCGATTCTGGATCGATAATTCGAGTTAAAACACGAGGCCAAGAGGCCGTTCCTTCGATAGAGTTGTACATGTAATCTCATGTTCGAGATTCTATGCGTATCGTGTTTAATTGAGAAAATTAGAAAATGGATCGGGCGTAACCGATAGATGGCATACATTCATCGTTCGAAAGTATCGTGAAGTTCGTTTCGGTGTTGATAATCGACGACCGACCTTCTTGATTCGCGTAATCTTCAAAAAGCAATAACTCAGTTACGAGTGGTATCTGGTATCTGGTTTACACTGAGACGATAACGATGGGCAACCTAATTTCACGGACCAATTTCTAACCGGTCTCCATTTTGTTTGATAGTGGAGGCGGGAGAAGTATCGTGTGCATTTGATGAAATAGCATTTTTGATCGTTAATTGCTCCTTTATCTTAAATTTTATAACGATGACGATGGATTGGGTGATGGTGAAATAATGTAAAGTAGGTAAAATTGTAAATCGTATATAATGAGAATGAGAAAGGTCGATGACAGTGACAATAGGATTAATCGGATTATATCGTGACAGAATTAGTGACATCTGTCATAAATTGAAAGCTTTTGGAGGAAACGTTTGATTCCAGTGAATTTTTTTATTATTATTTTTTAGTTTTTTATTTGGGCATGATTAAATCTAACGAATGAAAAGATATGTATACATGTGTTAAGTACATACGTACTTACGTGATAAAATATTTGAAAAAAAAAAAAAAAAGAAAAAGAAATACCGAAATTTTATATTGTTTTATTTAGCCTTTTCATTTAACCTTCCCTAATATAAAAAACTTATTATATATGATCGCATGATATACGATATGTACTTTTTACTCTTTTTTACAATCACATGTTCACACTAATATTTATCTAAAATTCGCCGAGATAAAATTTTTCTGTTTGCAAATGGAGAATTAAAAATGATGGTAATGAATGTCACATTTTCCCAATTTAAAGAGACTAATATTTTTTTTCCCCCCTTACAAAAAGATATTTTTGAAAAAATGAAAATTTTGCAAATGAAAACCACACAAAATATTATTTCGAATATCATCTCGTATATGTAATCAAATTTATACTAGCTAATTAATTTGCTTTCAAGATAAAGAGATGAAAAGTAGAATAGATAATTTTTAAAGTAATAATTTTATTCATTTTTTTGCAATTAATTATTTTTTATGATATTGTTGTATTGCTTTCAATATATTTAAACAATAATAATATTTCTCTTTAGAAATATTAAAATATATTATAGAATATATTAGTTTATCTAATTTTTCTTTTACCTTTATATTAATTATTTATTTTAATTGTAATTATACCTTTAATATTATTTATGTATTCGTTATATACTTAGAATTTTATGTCGCTACGTAAAAATCCGTATTATCAATTATCTGCTTCGATAGTACAGCATTTCGAGGCTGCCGATAAACTCGAGACCTCGATTTCAAGTATAATCTTCAACTTGCTAAAAAACGTTTCAAATTGCTTATTTAGCGATTCTCTTGAAATGTCAAGCGTGATAATGATTGTCTATGATTGACGATAGATGAAATTCGACAATAAATTTTTCCGATTTCTTCCCAGATTTTTCTACAAATAATACGATATTCGAATTTCCAAGAAAATCAGAGATCAAGAAGGAGCAATTCATTGATTTGTTAAACAAATCAATGATATTTCGAAATATTTGGAAATACTTTGAAAATACTTTTACACGATGATAAAATACACGTGTTTAGATAACTCAGACAAGTACGAAACCTAGAGAAGCCTTTAATCCTGATAAGAATATCAAAAATTTGGTCGAAAGTGCGATTGTTTTTTAAAAACTTTCTTCTTCTGTGAATTGATAGTTTTTGAATAATTAATATCTGTTCGAATTTAAAATATATCGATGTTAACATATATCTAAATGAATTGCAAAATGAAAGTGTAAGCCACTCGATATTAATCAAGAATAATTATTTATTACAATTTGAGTTGAAGTTAGAATGAATTCCTGTATTATCTCGTATTATTATATATTTGAGAAGAACAGAAAAAACAAATATGACAAAGCATTCTTATATATATATTTATAAAAGAAAATGTGAAATGTTATATATTCTATCCTATTTTAAAAAACTGTAAAAGCATATCTTCAGATTTTGAACAAAAATATATATTCAAATAAAATAATAACTCTTAGTCCAATATCATATTACAATTTAAATATAAAAAATAACAAATTCGACAATATGAAAACTTTTCAAAGAGATATTTAAATATATTCCTCAAAGCTACGCAATTTTTAAGTCCTGTTTGAAAGAGGATCAATATATTTCTCTTTTATTGCTCATCCATTTGATCGAAAATCTAATTATTTATCAAGTCACTTTTTTAAAATTTATATATTGATATATATATTATTCGTAGCCAATGAAATAAATGGATTCAACAACGAACACGATTCACAATTGCAGTTGATTTCGTTACTCACAAATTGTATAAAGGAGCTTTTCTCTTTTTATTTCCTTTTTTCTTGCCTCTCACTTTTTTTTTATTCGTGTAGGAATTTTAATACAGAATCGTAGGATTATCTGATTGAAAAATAGAACAAAGCAATTGAGCAGTTGAACGGCCTTGCATATATTGTTATACTTTGATTAAGAAATAAAAATGATAGACACGAATAATATCATGGAAGGGATTGTTATTAACTCGAGGAAAATTCTTTTCTTTCTGCGAATAATAAAATTATTCAATATAATGTAAATTATAAAATATGTCGTCTTTACTTATAAAAAAAAAGAAAATACAAACCAGGAGGAAATGGAAAGTTAGGATATATATATATTAAGAGTTATCATGATCAAAGAATGCAGTGTACTGGAGAATTTAATGCATTAAATCACACATTTATCTGCTATAAGCAAAAGTCAAGCTGCAAAAATTGCAGGATACATTAATTAAGTTTAAGGAATAAATTAAAATAATATAATTTATCAAGAATGTAACAATGTATTAAAAGCATAAATTCCTTTTCTTTCTGAATTTTTGAAATGAAAGAGACTCTTTTGACAGTTTAAATAAATTAAAAAAAAAAAAAAATTACAAAAAATCGTAGTCGAAAATAAAGAAAATACTTAAATATCAAAAAATGTAAATTAATGCTAATTTTATTAGTGTAATTTATATTTAACATATGTTAAATATATTTTGTAAATAATGAAATATACATATTTGATGAAATATTACATATAATTATAAGTTATAATTTATATCTTACTTATCTTTATAATAGAGTAAATAGAAATATAAAAACAAGAAAAATATGAAAAATGTAAGAAAAACAGATCACGTAACTGGAGCAACTTCTATCTTCGAGATATGTTTTTATATTTTTATTTTATTTAAAATATGCAAATGTGTAACAAGTTAACATGTATGTAATTAAAGAAATAAATATAAGATGAAATAATTTTATTATTTAATTGTAATCAATATATGTTAATCACGAGATAATTTTTATTCTCAAATAAGAATATTTGAGAATATTTATTAACAATTTTAAGTTTTGGAAAATCATTGGAAATATTTGCTAAAGTTGTTAAAAATATTTAAAAAAAAAAAATTGAATTCTAAACTTGTGCTTATTAATTTCCATACAGAAATATTAAATGAAACAATTATTCATCAGATAAATTGATTAACCATTTTTATTGATTTTCTATTTCTTAAATATTTGTAAGATAAAAAAACTTGATACATTTTGAAATATAATCAACTTCATCGTACATGTACAGGGAAATAATTCGAATAATATAAAATTTAAAACTAAATTAAACAAATTGTTTTGTATGTATATTAATTCAGTTATGTAAATTACGAAAATTGAGACAATCTACATTGTCATCAAATTTGACTAGCCTCCATCGTCATCCATCGTCAAAAAACAAAAGGAGCAACGACAAAAAGTAAAATTCACGTTTCGACCTCGATAAAAATCGGACGATCATTTTCTCTATTTCAGAAACACAGAGGAAAGCTTAAAAAGGCTTTGGCTACGTGGTAATTAGACATTTTTATTAATTAGCCAATTAAGTTGGTAGCAATCTTGATCCCGACCGCATCCTGCCGCGCTTCGTTAAAGGTCGCGGATGCGCGCCAGTGAAATCGAACATAGGGACACGGTGGTTGGAAAAAAAACTAGGGTGAAGCTATACGAGGTGGAACCCGCGGAGAAATTAATGTGTAACGTTTACTATCAGCACCGGAATTCGCGACGCTGCACACCCGCCGGAAGTCGCAGGTTTACGAAGAATCAGCAAAGCATCGATTACACATCAACTCCTTTTCGCTTTCCTTTCTTCGAGTTCCTCGTTTTCGTTTTTGTCTTTCTGTTTACCTCTTGTTTTCACTCTGTCTCTCTCTCTTTCTCTCTTTCTCTCCGTTTATACGTTTCATATGTCATAATTCACATGTAAAATCACGTGTTTGGAAAAATGTTTTTGTTTATTACGAACCATTAATTTATGTGCCCCTCTCGGGTGGATCTAGTGGCGTCGATAAATTCACGTCAATACGTTCTCTCGAATGCAATTTCGAAGGTAATAAGAATCGATACCGGATTCGATTCATTTTTCTTTCGGGTTGCGTGCCTTTATCGCGCCCGAATTTAATTACGCGGCGCATTGGACGGGCATCGAAGGAAAAATTACACGTTCTCTCCTGCTCACGTGCTGCTCCCTGCCTCTTTTTCTTACCCATTCGATGGATTTAAATTGCGCTATTCATATCGCCATCTCCTGGCCATTTTTTTCGCTCGGTTCATTTCACGGTAGAAATTCGTTTATTTGAATATTTGTTAGGACATTAAAGTTAAATGGATAGTTTCGATAATAAAGATTTGGTAGTAACAGCGCATGAGATATTTTCCGTAAAGAGATTTGCACGTGTGTGGCCTTGAAAAAATTAAATTAAAAATTATTGTGTGGATGAGATTATTAAATATTAAATGATTGTGCCTGAATTATTATATTTTTATTATTTCTTCCTTTTATTTTATTATTTCCTTTATTATTAATATTATAAATATACAATGATTATAAAAACTATTTATCATATTGATTATATCACATTTCAATTAATTAAATTCAAGTATATTAAATATAGGATTGGATAATAAAATATTTTCATTGAAAAATAAGAGTATATGAAAATATCTTTCTATTCCATTTGTTTTTCTCTCTTGTTATATACTTTTTATTTTTATTTAATTAAAAGTAAAGTGATATTTTATTGTCATTTTTTTAAAAAAACTTTCTCATTCGTGTTATCTTAATTTCTCTTTATTCCTTATGAAAGACTGATTACGCGTTTTAATCACGCTCGTTTTATGAGTAAGAATAAGAGAGAATAAAATAAATTTTTGCGCATCGATAGAATGTCAACTCGAATTGATTGTAAGTGTGATTCTTTCTGGCTGACAACCAACAATTTGTATACATGCGCGTTGAATAATACGGCCGTGAAACTTAAATTATGATAAATCGTTACGAGTGGAATTACTGGGCCGAGGAACTCGTTTTCTTTTACTGTTCAAACTGTGCGCGCCGATTAATACAGTTATAATTGGTGGAAAACACGCACATGCGCAAATTATCAAGAATCTGTATTATTATTGAATAATTTTGAAAGGAAACGGAAAAAATTATCCTTTTAAATAATAATTAAGAATTAGATTGATTATTAGTCGTATTATTTTATTTGAAACAAAAAGAAATTGTTATTCTTCTATTATTTACCGTTAAATGATAAATAGAATAATTTTAAAATTAAATAATTTATTTTTAAATAATTGTTTAATAGAATTTAGATAATTATTTTAAATCACATTCAGATGAAAATGTTTTGGATTTAATTTAATTGTTCGAAAGTAATATATATATATATTGATCATAATAATAATGATTTTTAAAAAATATATACACATAATTTAACAAGATAAATAGAATTTTGAATCAATTTTAATTGATATTCAATATTTTTGTGTTTTATAATTCTAAGAAATATAACGAATCACGAAAAATAATAAATTAAAATAATCGATATACGAATCAAATTGATTATTTTATTAATGGTTGACCAATTGATTAAGTTCGAAAAATATCAATGATCCGAGGTCCAGTTATTTATCATTACGATCATATTGCAATTAGGATCAATAATAACGGTAAATAATTGAAATATATTGTATTGCAACCATATATTAATCTTCAATGTAATTATAGTACCACCATCGTAATTGATTTATTTAATATTTCATCCTCGAATGTTCTTCTTTCTTCGGTTATTTTCGGATTCGTTTTCTCTACTTGAAATTTTATTTAAATTATTATAATTTCAATTGCAAACAAATTCATTAATATTGATCTAATATCTTTATAACGGTAATTACTTGTAAAACAAATTGTACAAATTATAAGTCATATATCCTATTCGATGTAAAATTATGTAGAAGAAAGATCTACGACTTACAGATATGTATGTAATTTCTTAATTTACAACTATTATTAGTCCATAAATTATCGCGCAACGTCTCGTAAATTATTATCAGCTCTCTGGCGTCTCGTTAAGATCAACGTGCGTTGCAACTCGCAAAAAGAAAAAAAAAAAAAGAAACGCGAGCACTTATTTCATCGATATTAAAATCCAGTTACAGCACGAAACGTAATGTAACGAGACGTACAAATCTCGATTATCGCGAACCCTTTCATCGGCCATTCACGCATTAATCCCCAATAAACGTGCGCGCCTCGTTGTCTCCGCCACCCCATTCGAGTACCACATCGAATATCACGGGCCCTCTTCAGATTCCCTCTCCACTTCCCTCTCGCCCCATTCTGATCGGGCCCTATTTTAATTTCGGATCCGCCTGTGGCCAGCTACCGCGGTGAAAACGCATTTCGAAAAAAGGTCCACGCACATCCCCAACGTATCATCCTCGCATGATGATGAATCTTCCTCCCTTATGCAAAATGCAGTTCCGGGGTGAGGCAGGGCAGGAGAGAAGATATAAAACGGGGTGCGACAAGGGTGACGGCGGTGGATGGAAAGAGAGGAGCATACATCGAAGATAAATATGAAAACTACGGAGGGAAAAAAGGGAGAAAGAAGAGAGAAAGAGAGAGGGGAGGAGTGGCGAGTCTAACGTAAAAAAAAGAGGGAAAGATGAGAGGAGAGAGGAGAGTGTATTAGGGAGAGGCAGTTGTCAGGGGGTACACAGGTGTCGGTCTAGACTCTTTATACTCCCCGTTGCGTTAACAATGAGCGAGAAAGAGAGGCGGAGGAATAGAGAAAGAGGGGCGGAGGGGGTTAGAGGGAGGATGGAAAACAAGAATGGAGAAACGAAAAAAGGTGAAAGAAAGAAGGTAGCAGAGAAGAAGGAGGAGGGAAAGAGTAGCGTGCAATTCAGGCCAATGGGAAAAATGAGACGCGTTCGCCGGAATAAAACCAGTTCGAAACGCATTATGCCATTCGGGGGCTGCGCGCGCGCGCGCTCTTCTACGCGGCCATCGTAGCTTGCAACCCATCGAGAATAAAGCGTGAGGGGATAAAGAATGAAAAGAAGAGGGCAGTGCTCGGTTAAGATAAAGGAAGGTCAAAGGACGAGGCGAAAGGAAGAGGTTATCCTTGTGATTGTAGTATATCGAATGTGGTACGATCATCTTGCGAACTTTATGTGCCGAGGAGTGAGATATTGCGTGTTGCTTGCCCTGGATCGATCTCGTTCGATTGATTAATGATACGTTCTATGCTTGTTGTTCTTGATTGTTGAGCGTCTCTTTATAATCAGGTTCTATTTCAACATTGGTATCTATATTCTTTGTTTGCTTCGAATTCCTTTTCATTCTGTTTTTTCTTTTTTATTTTATATCCTTCTCTCTTTTACATCTCAATATGTATATATTTTAAATTTACAAAATTCGAGAAATTTGTTATATGAATTCATTTTCCTTTTTTTGAATCTATATGTTTAATTGTATAAATACAAAAATGAATGTTTCTTTTCTTTTCTAAATTTTTCGAAAATTTAATTCAAAGAGAAATTTAATAAAAATTTCTACAAAATAGTTGCAAAGAAAGCAGCGTCGTTCAAATGAACTGAAGTTTTCCCGCCCTTTACCCACCAACCTAAAACAACCCTTCGACGCAACAAATACGAGCTTCCGACAACATAACTCACCGTGTCGTCGCAGTTTCGACCGATCATAATTCGGGCCGAAAAAAAACCAGTTTGAAATGCATATTACGATCGCAAATAATATGCGTGTTTACGCATGCGCGCAGACGGTCCACTCGTCTAGCGCGCAACTGCGAATAAAGAATCAAGAATAAAAGGATCGGGGAATAAAAAAAAAAAGAAGAAGAAGAAGAAGGAAGCAACGTGTTGTAGGATAAAGACGGCTCGAGGAGAGGAGGCGAGGGAGCGACAAAGACGTGTTGGAGGAACGAAAAGGGAAAATTCGTCGAAAGGAACGGCGGGACCAGCGTGTCCTGCAGAAATACGTTGCACGTAGCGTACATACGTAAACGCAAGGCAGACGAATCGGTTTATTCACCGATGCGTGGCCACGAGCCGAACAGACGAAAGCTGTCTGGCTTCTGTTCGCTTCTACAGGGTGATTCTCTCTTTTTAAAGTGTAATGGCCGCGATGATTGTAACATTGTAGTGACATCAAAGATCCGTCTCTGTATCATTTGTCGCCAAAGTTTTTTTTGGATTATGAATTTAAGAAAGATTTAGTGACGTACAAGTTTTACAAGTATTTTTTTGTTCATGGAATTGTATTAAATAAAACAAAAATTTGAGAATACATTTCTCTCGAAACTTGTTTCCTATCTTTTCTATCTTTCGTAAAATCTTTCCAATTCTTCTCTTTCCTCTCATGATCTTAAAAATCCTTAATCATATCGCCTCTAATTTATATCAAACTTATCTTATAACGAGAAAATCACCCTCTTAATTTATATTCATAACACATCTCTTTGGAAGATCTGAAGATCAAAAAACAAATGAGAGAAAAATTGATATATACAAAAATATCGATCGATTTTTATTTATCAACTTTATCCTTCCTTCTAAAATCGATGGTCGTAAAGTTGCACAAATATATCAACACCCTGTATAATATTTTTCGTATGCAGTCTCGCGACGGGATGCGTGGCGTCGCGCGTCCGAAAATTGCGCGACGGAGGAGGAGGAGGGAGCTAGGTTCGTGAAACAGAAGAAGACGAAAGCGAGGAGGAGGAAAATGGACGGACGTGGAGGGTTCCTGGACGAAGGAAAGAGGGGGAGGAACGATCGTCGTGTGGATTAAGCGAAGAGGCGACCGCGTCCTCCGGAAGTTTCGGACGACTCGCACCGACGAGTCGCTAATCGAGTGGCAAAAAGGCTCCCGGGGTTCTTGACCCTTAACCTTCCACTGCGATTTTGCGGGCCCCGTCTGAGCTCACCGTGGGCTGGCTGCTGGCTTCGCTCGTTTCTTAGCTTTTTTTTTTTTGCCAGCTGCGTAGATACAGGCGTATCACATCCTTGTGCGTATCATGGGATATTGAAATGTAAAACTTTGATTACGGGGGGAATGAAAGAGGGAGGTTTGAGATTTTGGGATTTTTTGTTGATGTTTCTATTTATTTTTTTAATTTTTATAGTAGATTTTTTTTGTGTGGCGAATAAGAAAGGATGAATTGATTAATTGTTGCGAAGATATAATATGATTCGTTATTGTGTTAATCTTTGATGATTTTTGTTATATAATTGAGATTAATTATTTAATCTTTAAAAATTTAAATAATAAAATTGTTTTTGGTTTAACTTTCTTAAATGACTCATCGTTTATTTCCAATATTTAATTTAAAAATAATGAATTACAATTAATTTTTATTCATTGTTATATCTAATAAAGTTGTTCAATAATTATTTGTTGTCACTTTCAGTTTATGTATATCGGATATAATATGCACACATCTCATGCATAAATCTTGTATATTGAACATATAGATAAAAGGTTATCTAAATTTGTGCTATAAATTGTTGAATTGCTCAGCACCATTCAAATAATAATAAAAAAAGTATTGATAACAACCTCCTTAAATATTAAATTAAAAGAACTTTAAGAACTTAAAGTACTTTCTCAATAAACAAAAAATTATTTTACAAGTTAAATTGCATTGGCTTGTTATCAATATTTCAAATGATTATAGATAAATAATCATTTTTAAAATGAAAAAAGATACATTAAATTGTAACATGTAAAAAGATAATATAAAAAATTTCTATTCCTTAAATAAAGAAATAATTAAATTCCAGTGTTATGAAAATAAATTATAATGCAATTAAATCACAACTATTAACCAATAATAATATCAAATTAATAATTTTTTCATATTTCATATTGAAATAATCATTTAATATTAAAATTACTCGTGCACATTTACACGATATATATAAAACATATATGAAATATGGAAAAACCGTTTTTGCCACTCGTGTGCTCAAAAGAGGGTGCGAAGTAAGAGGATGAGAGGTGAGTGTCGTTTTTTTTCCCCTTTCCTTTCACACGAATATTCACACTTTTCTAAATGGCCGCCTCAATAAAAATATTAGCTTGAGTTTTGGCTTGGAGAGAGGCAAGGGTAAGTGAGGGAGAATGGCGTGAAACACTCGAAAGCCATCGACTTTGGCACCTTGGAAATCCTTTGAGGGAGGAACAGCTTTCGAGCTTAATACCGTTTAACTTGCTGCCCTCTTTAATCGATCTCGCCTTTAGACCTCGAATTCAACCACTTCGAGAGTCTTTTTGAAGAAAAGGAACTAAGCTTGCCACCTGAGCTTAACATCTTTTTTTTTTATTATTTTAATTAATAAAAGAAATTAATCGAGAAAAAATATTGTAGAAATGTGATAAAAGAATAGATATCGTTGTTACTTTGTTTAAATATAAGAGTAAAAAATGAATATTAATATAATAAATTTTAAATATAAATATAACGTTATGTAATATTATTTATTTATATATAACATTTTACACTATATATTTCATATAATTTATAATAAGTATTTTGAATATATTCTAATATTTTCAATAATGTTGTATTTTTGAACATTTTGGCGATATTAGAATATTGTGAATCATTTAGAATGAATGATTTATAATGTATTCCAAGAACGAGTTTTTTTTTTATCTCTTTGAAATAGGGAAGGGAAGAATGAAGTAACAGATGATGTTACGTGTATACCGGTCGATAAAACTCAATTGTGTGCTGCATCATGGTATAAAACGTAACACTATATAAACATCAATGTATGAAACACAATTATAGCTAAATTAAATATCAAGTTCAATTCATACATTGTACTAATCAATCAAACAAATGTTTACATTCCTTATTATTTATATAATCTTTCTTTTATCACTGGATTACGTAAATTGTTGTGATATAAAATGTTTTCAAAACTGTATATTTAATTATTCATTATAAATTAGAATTTAAAATTTTATATCTACCATTTCTTTTTTTGTAAGTATTTCGAAATACATAAAGTTCTACGGCTCCCATAATTCTTAAGTAGATTTAGAAAAATACGCTCTTTAGAAAGAAATCTACAATCAGTTTAATTTATTTCCCCTAAAACAAGATTAACTCTACGAAAATGATAAAAAGATTCATTTTTCTTATACGCGTTTCGAAACCAAATAGATAAAACTATTATATCTACCAAGAGCAATATAAAAAAACACATAAATGCACGTTTCACAAAATCTCCACCCGGATCGATGAACCGTTCCCAAATTCGACAACAATCCCATTCATCCGACGATCGATATCCAAATCCGGAATGCAAATTACGTTCCCTCCCATAACTCGTTAGCGCAACATGCGAAGAAAACCCACGTGCCATCCGAGTTTCTTCTTCTATTCTCCATCCCTCCATCAACAACCTTTCGACAGGAAGTGTTCACGATCTTAAAACAATCCCATAGAAGAAGGCGTTCGTCGATTCGCAACGAACATTGCGTCGACCGGTAGTAGGTAAGCAATCGTGCATACGACGATGCATAAAAAAGAGAAAGAAGAGAAGGAAAAGAAGAGAGAGAAAAGGAGAAAAACGAAACGAGGAGGAAGAAGAAAGAGGAGCAAGATGAGGAGCAACCCCCGACCCCCGGCAAATTCGAAAACGGTGTGCACCGTGTAACTTTCCCACTGTTCGGGCGCGAGGAGAGCGACGTATGGCTTAGGGCAGACGCGCGAATATGGTGCCCTTCGTCGCGACGAATTGAAAGAAAGGAGGGCCTAAAAAAACTGGTTCTTTCTTTCCCCTCTTGGGTCCGGGGACCGGCAGCACCTGGCTCGCCGGTTCGTGCTCCTTTACAAGCCACGGAGACCTTCGATCGGATCTTGAATTTCTTCCACGGCCACGCCGCCGCCGCCGCCGCCGCCGCCGCAGCTCTGACGAAAATTAATCACCGATTAGCCTAAACGATAACGTTCCGCCTAGTTGAGAGAACGGACGCCAAGGACGGTAAGGAATCGAACCGGGCGACCAGCTTTTCGAAGCCCCTCCTTTTGCTCTTTTTGCTTCCTTTCGATCTAAATGAGAAATGTGACGACAGATTTTCCTCCTCGTCGCTCGTCTATCGACACCGCGTTAGCCTCGGTCTATTTTGCTCTCGTTCGAATGGACCAAGTCGTGATGGCGAGGGATGCTCGGGGTTACGGTTCGATTGTAGGGATGAATGAATTCGAGAAAGGGTAGTTTGGATATGTAAATATTTTCAAAGAATTGAATAATTTGTGAAAAGTGTGTAGTCGAAGCTTGAAATTGTAATTTGTTCGAGTGGGAAAGTTATTGCAAATGTGTAATTTTATTTCGTAATAATATGGTATTTCGTAATGCTTGGAATTTAAAACGTATATACTTTGGTATCAGCTAATTATGAAGATCTAATGTACACTTTTTAAATTCTCGTTTCAATCTTTCCATTGGTTTTCAACACCTATTTTTCATCTATTTACAGCTGTTATAAAAAATTCTTATGAATTAATTATTATATAAAATATCTGCAATTTATCATTATATTTTTCAGTATACCAAACTTAACTTAATAAGAAATTAAAATCGGATAAAATGATAAAATGTAACAAGTAATTTAAATTTAACTTCAAATTTTTATAAAGAGATAGAGAAGAAGATACGAAGATGTTAATCTCACAATTCAAAAAGAAGTTTTTTTTAATTGCACGAAACCATATATTTGCATCGTACTTCGCGAATTAAGCACGTGTAAATGTATATCAGATACGTAATTAACTTTATGGTATAAACGAAACTAGCATAAGAGCATTAACATTATCGTTAAATTACTTTCCCTTGTCTCTTTTTGACAGAGTGTTAAAATTTGCACATCTCACGCATTAATTCCACCGACAATCGTAATAAGAGATCGAAAGAGGAAAAGGTCGAGAATATCGAGGTTTCACGGTGCAATAGATATGCTAATGAAGACACGTAGGGAACTGATAATCTTGACGGTTCATCTCGCGTGATTATTCCTAATTATGTAAATCGACGCATCATTTTGATCAGTCCTGACCGACTATACAATATCCGGGCACGAGATCGTATTGCCCTCTTGGCTACTTTGAATTAGAGGTTATTTTTAATGATATTGCCTATAATTATACATGTCCAGTTTCACGAAATCATGGATAACCATCCATTTGTAAAAATCATCTGTCTTATTCCAAATCATATCCCTTTTGCCACAAACAATATTTGCACAGGATATTGAGATGATTGAATTTTTATATTTAATATAAGGTTTTTTGCATTTTCAATTTTATTGGAAAATATTCTAATCAAAATTTCACTCAACAAATTTGAACGGAAGTTGAAATTATATACAATTAATCGATTTGATTTTTATACCAAATATTGCACTTTATCTTGACTTCTAAAATCTATCCTCCAGATCCATGAATATATTAACTTAAAAAAAAAAAAATTATTGAGGCAGATTCGTTGCAGTTTGAACAATGACCGAAACGGATACACTGACGCTGCAAGAAGTTATTGTATCTTTGGTATGCATATGCATCGAGCTTTTAGCATAGATACTATAACTGTTTCCCACATTTTATACCCGCACCGATAATGTGGGTATTTACATAGAGATCTCGAACGCGGCAACCGTTTTTCGAAATCTTTTTGTGGAATGTGACGTGTACAAGCAAGAAGAGGATTGGTCGTATAGATACGGCCGTGTACACGTCGCCCGATTATATAATTTTGTTTGAACTGTGAAATTTAATGATAGGTACGTGATACCTTAGAGCAATGAGCTTGATTTCTTTTAACAAGTTATATATGAGGCGATAATTCTAGGCCGCGTGCATCTCTGTAATTTCACCGGTATGAGGCGATGGCTGTTTGCCTTTGGAATTGGTTTCCAAGGTTTTTTGAAAGAATTATCGCTATGTGTCATTATTTTTTTTTTTCTTGAATTACGATAGAGTATATTAGAGATGCTGAAGTGAAAGAAATTTATTTAATGTGAAAGCTATTGTTTTGGAAATTTTAGTGTTGCAACGATAAGAAATATGAAAAGATTTCTTTTAGAATTTGCCTCAAGTTTTTACTGTTATGTTATTTGTTAAAGGCCACTTATTAGCCACAAGTTAAATATCATTTGTGCTACTTTGTTACTATAAATAAATTTATGTAAATGAGCAACTTATTTTAAATTGTTATTTTATCATACCGATATTCCAATTGTCGACAACTATATTTTTTGCAGCAAAGAAGAATTTTTTATTTTAATTTTGTATCGCTTATTGTTCAAACACATGATCAATTTACATTTACAAGCGAGCAATGTGAAAATGAATAGAAGCAAGTACAAGAAGAAACAGCAAGCAATGAACCAAGTATTAATGAACTAATTTCAATCTCTTTATCAGAAATTTTAATTCCTTCCTTAAAAATTTCATTAAAACTATTCCTCTAATAGTGGTGTATCTAATAATTATATCAAAAAATATATTTAAAAAATTTATCCATTAGGAACGTACATAAAATATCTAGTTTCCAATTATTTCTAATTATTTACCAAACAGCGCAGAATCGTGTTTCCTTCTTCATTTCTCAAAACTTATTTTTTTCACGAGCATAAAAATACACGTACATTATTCTATAACTGACGTTTAAAAAAATTGCTACGCTCGAATGTTGCACACTTCGAGAACCGGTACGAGGCAAGTTGCTCCTTATTCTTTCCCCTCCCTGCTTTTAAACCGTGCCACTTATCTATGCGAATATTAAATCAGAACACTTCAAGTGTTACCAAGACGATAGTAGAACGTGGAAGCAATTTTTAGAACAGCATGCCGGGAAAGAGGAACGCGATCTACATCTACGTAGGGTCGGGTCAATATCCTTCGAGTCCAGTTCCTGTATTCTACTTTCCTCCAATCACTTTGCATTATTACACACCGAAGGTAAGGCTAATAGACGAATCAATCTGAATCAATTTGTTCACGGTTATCGTTATCGGGACAAGTGTTTCGACAAAAATCCAAAGAGGAAGAAATTATTCTGTATAAATATCGTTTTGTCTTGGGATATGCTCTTTGGAAATGTCAATATTGATAAAATTGGTGATAAAGATTATACAATGTGATATTGATTATTATTATATTGAATTATTAATTTCTTTCTTCTCATAATTTTTCTTTCTTCTGTTTCAAGACATTTCTAATATTGGAATTAATAAATTCGTCTTTAAAAAAGGTGTTAAATCTTTGATTCTGGAATTATTAAAACGCTTGAATATACTTTTTGGCAAAATTAAATAAAGTGTTATTTTTATTAAAATTTTTAATTCTTGCCAAAATAAATATTTCTTGCAAAATAGAAAAAAACAATAATAAAAAAAAGATAGCATTCCAAGTTTCAAGAGTTTCGAAAGTTTTAAGATTTCACAATGTTTCGGATTTTAGAATTTCGCAAATCTAAAAATATTCATATTTATAGATAATAATAAATTTCATTCAAATAAAAATTTGCCATATTATTGTTCTTTCAAATAATTCCATTAATTGCTCCATATTTTATATTTATAACTACAAGAATAGAGAAGATTGTATATGTATACGTCAGCCAACAATAATAAATCATTTAATCGAAAGATCTCGATTAAAAATTTATAATGTGGGATAATCAAATACGTGACGAAATACACGTTCGAATTAAAAAACCGGATTTCACGATCCTTTTTATCTCTATCAGCTATTTCGTACACGATCATGGGACCAGGGTCAGCTCCTTTGACGAATGAGACTCTGAAAATAGATTAACTATGCGACCGTTCCCAAAAGTCGAATGGCAATAAATTTGTAATCATCGCGGGAACCTTGTGTCACAAGTGATAGCGAGTCACGTATTTCGAGATGGAAACTAGTACCAAGAAATATGAAATATAGCAAGATCTTCAACTGCGACGAATAAATTATTGTAACACGCATCTCATCTTTAATATTTAATATTTCTTAGAAAAATAATCAAATAAATTGTATTATTAATTCTCGAGATGCAATGCACATTCTCACAATTCTCAAACCTTCAAAGAAACTACCTACAAAAAAGAAAAAAAAATCCTTACTTGTAGAAGATAATATGAGCAGGAGGAACCAATAATACCGTATCAAATCCAAAAGGAGGCAGCCTCGATTCACCGGCGAAAGGTGAATACAAGCGTATACACTCCCCCTTCATCCTGTCATATAACTCCATTACCAAAGTATCGAAATCCGTGATCGATCCTTAGATCGATGCGCCACGTATGGATCGCATGATCCAACCTCGACCCGTTTCGGGATGATCCCCGAGTCAAGGCGGACAAAGCGGGCCCCGGAGGATCGTGGAAAAGGGGTTGGATAACATTCTCGTCCTCGTTCCTCTAGGTAGCTTCTTTGAAAAAAACTTCATTTCTAATAAATAGCAATCCAAGAGTGTTTCCTGTACGAAGCCTCTCTCGCGGAGGGCTGTCCATGAATGGCTGTCCTGTCTACCTGAGGCCTAGGGTTATCCTTCAAGGACCGTGACTGGGCCCCTACGGGTGGATGGAAGTCTCAATGGCCTGATACTCCCCCCCCCCCCCCCGATAAGCCCCGCGCAGATCAAATATTATAAATACGAGAAGTCTGGAGACGAGCGCGGGATCCCTGGGACCGTGTGGGGCCGCTTATCGGTCGGCACGATAACCGCATCCGGCCTTATCCTTCTGCAAATAAAGAGACCCGGGGGGATCACGAGGAACACACAGAACGAGAGAATTCACTCGAACATACTCCCCAGTCGGATCGATAGCCGCGTTTCTATTTTTGGGACCGAGGGAAAATGGTACGACACTGGTGGGATAGAGGAGATTACCTGTTTTAAACTGTGAAGTTTAAATTAAGAGAGATATGGATTGGGTGATAGATTGAAATATGATTGGAAGATGGATTTTTCGAGGTTGGGTAAATCGGAGGAACGAAAGATATACGTATATTTGTATGGATAAGTGAGATTTGATTGAGATCTGGATTTTGATTGGATGGTTTTGATTTTAAATGAGTGTAGTATTTCGGTCTAGATCGGTTTAATGAGGATTTAGATTTTGTTTCATATGCGTGATTCATAAAGAAATCGATAGTTTCTTTTTAAAAATTAATTTTGTATTTTATGCGCGATTCATTTTTATGCTATGATTTGCTATTTAATAATTTAATTTTTAAACAAATCACGCATTATAATAAATTAGAAAAAAGTAAATCTCTATCAATGTTTCTATTTTGCTCTAAAAAATTTAACTATTCGAAAAAATAATCCCTCTTCGTTCTTTTTCTTTCAAAACTATTAATCACAATAAAAGAAAAAACTGAGTTTAATTCATCTCTTCTCAAAACATTTATCACAATTATTCAACAATAACTTAGCCCAATTAAAACAATTCCATTCGCTCGAAATATCCAAATCAAATTCCTTCTCCTCTTATCGACGAAAAAGAAAATAAAAATTCACTCAAATCCACCGTACCAATGACAACTCGATTTGTTCAAGAGCCACTTAATTCCATATAAATTCCAAACCCCATACACAATTTATCGTTTATCAAGTAATCAACCAAATCCAGGTCCACAAAGTTATCAAAAATCCAATGAGGAAACGTCACATTCCAACACAGTTAACTTCCATGATGAACCAGACACACTGACGTTGTCAATGACTGAATGTTCCCTCAATGAAATCGTTCTTTTTCGAGAGAATGAGACTGCTCGGCACATGGAGATCGGTTCCTCGAGATCGTGCCTCCTTCGAACAGGTAGAATTCTTTTTATCTTCCTTCTCTTCTCCGAGATCGCCGACTCTGTTCTCCGTCTCCCTTCCTCTCGATCCGCAACTTCAATTTTTCTATTTTTCGCAGACAGGTTGGACCGTAGCAGCAATTTTCGGCACCGTTCATCTCCCTTCGACCCGATACAACAGCGATTCGTTCACTCTCCTTCTCGTTACGAGGCAGCTTCGTGCCCCAGGCGCCTATTCTTTGTCTCAGAACTCGAACAACTCGATCCTTGAAAGTGTCGTAACCTCGCCGTGTCCTTAAATTCTGTCCCGTATGCGTCATCTACGCGGATTCTCCACTCCGTATCGATGATTCGCCACTCGTTTTCGGCATTTTTTATTACGCGGTCGACGACACCATGAGAGGAGAAGGATGGGCAAGGGATGAATAATTTTTCCTTTAACCGGAGGGAATTTTTCCTTTTCCAGGAAGACGATCGTTTTTTTTATCTCGTATATATGGTTATTGACACGTCACTTTAGTTTTTATGATTCTTTATCGAGGCACGATCGTCTATTTCGAATTGAGATAAATAAGCGTGGTGAGATGATGCTTTGATGAAAAATTGTAGCGATAATTTTTAAAATGTAGAAGCACTATTTTGAGATAGTTTAAATATTACTTAATGTCTTATATAAGATGTTTGAATTTAAATTTCTTTCTTTTTTATTAATATTATTTAGATTCGTTTTGTTAATCTTATATTTTCTTGAATTTTTTAGATTTTGTAAACTAAATAATTGTTAAAATTGTTTAACCAAAATCGAAGTAATGATTAATATTCAAAAGTGAAATTTAAATCTTAATTGATCTTTAGGAGATTAAAGAGATATTTAATATTATATTTAATATTATTTAATATTATATACAAATTTAATATTATTTAATTATTTTGATCGTATATAAAAAGCGAATAAAAAATAATTTAATTTTATAAATTGTTATTTATTAATTTTTATAATTTAAACAGTAAAAATTCTGTGTGTGTATTTAGAAATATTTATTAAACAATATTTATTTGTATTAATTAAACAAAATTTTAAAATATTTATCTATTAATTATCCCTTGAAATATAATTCACGTATATCTGTAAAAAAAATGACATTCGAAATGTCATAGGTCACAACCGAGAAAGACTATATTTTAAAATAAAGTTCGAAAAGAGTAAGATGTCGGGTCGCGAACCAATGACCCGAAATCCCCGATATTCGTAGTGAAATATTAGAAAGTGATACTAAAATATTTTAAAATTATCGTTATCTACTCGATACATTCGTATAGCAACATTTTAATGAAAATATTTTATTTTAAGGAAACGAAATGTTCATTGGAAATTATTTTTATCATTATTAATATCATTTATGATAATATTTTTAAAAGACTGATTTTTCATTCATGTTACAATATTTTTATATTTTTCTTCCATACAGATTTTGATATTTATTAAAATTAATATATTTAATATAATATAATTTTTAATTTCCTTAATTTCATTATATATATTTTTAGAAATTATTCTTTTATAGATTTTTCAACATACGTAAATATTTTCCAGGAAGAAGGAAAAGTACATTTAATATCGAGTTTGCGTCCTATCATGGACAACTGTTTTGAATTGGCAAAGGTTACTGGAATCTCTTGCAATTGCCCATATCAATAAATTCTTTCATGATGTTCCTGTTTAAATTCAACATCGATGTAAATGGTTATCTTTTCCATGAAATCCTTATGCTTCTGAATATCCTTAGAATTCGAATACTATACATATGTTTTGTATAATAAAAATATATATTCAACAAGTTTATGAACATTCGAATTCAATATTTATATCTTTTAAATTAATTCTTTTTAAATAATTTAATTTGATTATACAAATTAAATTAAATTAAATAATAGTTAAAAAAGTTTTAAAATAGATTTAAAACTTAAAATTAAAAATATTCGTTCATAGAAAATTATTTCTTTTCTTCTTGATATTGGTTATTCTAAGAAAAAATTCAATTGTTTGCATATTTATATATTTCTTTTATCGACAATTATTGATTCTATGATGAAATATTGATTGTGTGAAATGAAGAAATTCTGAAAAAAATTATGTATACTACAAGATTATAGCAAATGAATTATTAAAATATAAATAATCTTAATTTATATAATATATTAATTTAATTAATATATTATATCAATCCAAAGGTAATTAACAACAAAAGAGTAAACAGGGAAATTTGAATGGCAATTTGGAAGATAATATAGAAAGAAGTTTAGTACAAGAAGTAAGAAAGAACGGTGACAAATTAGTTAAAAAAGTATCACAAACGAAAGCATTGGATCCCGAAAAAGCAGCGTACTCGATCGGAAGAATTCGAGTCGGTCAACGCTGATAAATGACGTGATTTATCAATCGGTAACAGCATTGTATTCTGGCAAGGCAACGCGCTCGTTCGAATATCGCAAAGCAAGCGAAAGAAAAAAAAAAGAAAAAAGAAAGAGAAGGAAAAATTACACGAATTCGGATGGGAACTTTTACCACACCCACCACATTCCGCGGACATGCTCCGTGGGAATATCATCTTCTTCTTTTGCGGCCAATCCAATACTTTTTTTTTCTTTTTCTCTTTTTTTTTTCGCGGACAAGAAACTTTGGAAATACCGACGAGGACTTCGTGGAAGTTGCAACGAAAGTTACTCGTTTTTACGCGGGTGAGTCACATTTGTCCCGCGAACAGATTGTTACGAACAGGGAGGCATATGAGCGATAATAACAGTAATAATGGAAAGTTTTTTATTACGAGTAATGCAAGGTGAAATAAATATTAATGAATCGATGATTGCGACGTTTCTTATTTGTTTGAAAGCTAAACGAAAAGCTGTTGTTATAAAAGATTGCGAATAACGTAAGATAAATATATTATTACTAAATTTATTAATGATTTAATGTGTAATTATATATTTATCTCAATAAAATACAATATTAATTTTCCAAAAGAAAAAAAAAACATTTCCACCTTCTCGATAATCAAAAAAACAAAAATATATGAAATCTAAATAAAGATTGTTCTACTTGAAATTTTTATAAGCTATTTGTATCCCCAGATCCATTAATAGCATCAAACAAAGCCCACGTGTTTCTAAGAATAGCATAAATTCAAAATAACTCTTTCATTTCCTTTTACGCAATCCATCAGCCCACGCGGATCAATTCCCACAAGATATACCACCCCCGTACACACCCCAAACATCTGAAAACTTTTCAGAAAAATATTTTCATCCACTCGGAGATCACGACGCACGTGAAGCGTGTGACTCGAACTGCAACAATATCCCAATTCAGCGTATCGTCACGAGCACCATTTCAAGAAGAGTAATTAGATTCCAGAGAAGGAAGATACACGTGTTCGAGGCATAGGAGTTAATCGAGTCGTGGGTGAGTCTTGAACGAAACAAAAGGAGGGTGGCACGAGTTCACAATAGACCGTAACCCGGCAAACTTTCTCCCGCCCGAGAATTCCATTTGGAGGGTGAAAACGAGGCGTATATCCCATCGTATGGACCAAGGGGATGAAAACGAAACGAACTTTGCCTCGTATCAGGTCTTCTTGTTCCATCGTTCGTTCCTTCGTTCTTCGCGCGCTTCTCTCTTCCGGCTCTTTCATTATATCGCATTTTCTTGAGGAGAAACGATGTATGACAGGTGTTCGCCACGTGCACCTTATACGATCACCATTCTTTAATAAGATAGCATTCACAGAGAGAAACGTTTTGAATATGCATGTACAATTTATTCGATCAATTCTTTACTTTGATATGAATATATAAAAAAAATAAAATAAAAATTTAATTTACATTTTCTGGTAATAATTGGCTTTTGTTAAGAGTATATATTCCTAAAAATTGAAGAAAAAAAAAACATTTTTTGGAATATTGATTTTGATATGTTTAAACATCTTATTGAATTCTGGGATTCTTATATACTTAATTTGTAGCATTTACTTTTTATTTCTTTTCGTTAAAAAAAAAAAAAGTAAAATTTTTACGACTATTTAATAGTTGAATCTAATTAAAAATCATTTCAATTCAATTGATATCGATAATTTTATCAGCTTCAGGAATCAAAAGTTTAAGGTTTAAAACGTTTAGCTCTTAGCGCGATTCTAACAGCGACGAGGATGGTATTTCAGTTTTTAAGGTCAGTTTTACAACCGTTATAATATATGTTCTTAATTGAAGGGTGGCTTAGCCCGTGTCAGCCGGCTTTGCATGTGCAACGCTCGAAAACACGTTATAACTTGTGTCTTCCTCGAGCATGTATTACGCAATATACGTGCCCCGCCGTGTAATTACGCGATGACGACTATACGTGAAATTCTAGGGTTGTTGAGAAGAAAGTCTGTCGCAGTTTTAGGGTTAAATGACGTTACTGATTCTTTAAGGGAGATTCGAGATACGGAAGTATACTGGATTACCTTTAGGCGAGGTATATAATACTTACAATATGGCAGGATAAATATGGAAGATATAAATAATCATACTTTTTAAATTGTTTGTAAGATACATATTTTTTTAGAAATATGTATATTTATATAATATTATATTCTTCGAATTAAAATTGTAATATAAACGAGAAAGAGAATTAACTTGAAATTTTACCAATGAATAAAAATTTAATATCAATTGAAAAATAAATTATTAACCTGAACGAAGAAGTACTTCAATTCTTTTTCAAAAATTTACTTTCTCAATGAATGAAATCATTAGTATGGATGATGTATAGTATTTCCATTAACAAGAATTATCTGAAAATGTGTAATTTGGTCGAGAAAATAAGATAGCTTTCAGTAGAATAAGCATTCAATATGTATTTTCTATCTGTAATAAAATTTTATTACAGTAGAATTTAAATAATCAATAGATATTAGTAGACAGTTGGATTATTATACAATATCTGTAACGCGGTAAAAATAAACTGAACAATTTAAATAACAAATTTCTATGTAGTTAATATAACAGTATAATTTGTTAAAAAAAAATATATATAAAGTTTTTTGAAATGTCTACTGAAAGACATATATACTCCGAATTATTGAACCACGAATGATCAGAATTCTATCATATTTAATATAAATTACGATTTATAAAATTTAATAGTATACATATTTATCAATCTTAATCTTTATTCAATCTTCAAACAATTGTAATTAATTCTCTTAAGATTTTAAAGAAATTATAGTATAGAAAAAATATATATACCATAGAAATATGAATGTATATATAAGTACCTCTTTTATTATTTTTAAATGAGTGTGTACAAAACGTTTGCTAAACGGTACAACAATACGTAATGGCATATTAGCAGATTTGTATAGACTATAAAATTTAATCTCGTTAAGTAATCTCAATCTTGTTTCATCAATGTTGCAAGGTACACAATAATTGTTGGGAGGACGGCACGCATGTAAAAAGAATCAAACGATGGATCTATCGATGACTGAAAGGAAGAAGCGGAAGAACAAAGAAAGGAGGAAGAGCGAAGAAGGAAAGGCTTCGTGTTATGCGAAGGAGAAGACGATTGATGAATGATGAACGATGGTTATGAGAAATAAAATTGATTAATTGAAAAAGGTTCCTCGAATTAACGGTGGTATTGAATAATTGTTTGGAACAATATAGTTTACAGATAGTCGTGAGGATAATATTGATTAAAGATGTCAAAAGTTTCATGCGTAATATCTATATTGAATATTATTGAAAATTAAATTTTTATGACAATGAAATTTTTTTGAAATTGAACATAAAAAAAGATCATTATCATTAATATAATGAACTTTTACTTTAAATTGTTATATAATACTTTCTTTATATTAGTAATTAAGATTAATTATACATATTAATTAAAATATCTTATAATTTTGTTTATCCATTTTTTGAGAAATTTTGAATTGATAATTTAAAGATTTATAATTTGTAATTTATTTTCTATTGCTCGGTATTATTATTATTGTTATTATTATTATTATTATTATTATCATTATTATTATTATTAATCTTTTAATATTTTTAAAATTGTTGATATAAATTTTATATTCGCATTTTTAATTTTACATTTTCAGTTTATATATTTTTTAAATATACCTATTATATCTATTATATCTTTACTTTTATATTTTAAATATTCATATTATAATAATCATAGTATATATAAATATAATATGATGTATAAGTTCATTTCAAATAATTTTGAAACAGTTTGAAGACCTTGATAAAATATTAATCTAATTTTGAAATTCCTGATATCGTTTAACTTATTCCACGAAAACGAAATGAGAAGCAATTAGTTGAAGGGATGAAGAAAACGAGTGCGCGCCTTGAAAGAGACAGTCCATTATATTCATCGTAATTCACTTTTTTTACGTTCGTAGATAATTAAAAAAGAAATCATACTTCGCAGATATTCATGGTCTACTGAATCATATTTTGCTCTGGAAAAAAAACACAATTATCTATGAATATTATAGCAATATAAATCAACTAGAAAAAGAAAAAATCGAAAATTTAAAGAAGAAATGAAAATTAATCAATTCAATTATTTATTTTTATTATTAAAGCATAAATAAAACAGAAACAGAAAATAAATTAATCATTTTTTATTTTAATTTAGAAGATTAATATTGAATAAAAAAATTTATTCATATAATTTCAAAACATTTTTACCAAGATTATCATTAAAATATTGTATTTTTACTTTTAAAGAAATTCAATAATATTTCCAATTTCGAACTAACTGATGAAAATTTCATTTATAAATATCTTATTAGTGGTAATAAATTAGAAATCTTATTAAATAAGTTCATTAAAAGAAATTAATGACAAATAAAATAAATTCAAAACTACTATTACTACTACTATTACTTATTAATTACGTATTAATTATATATTTTATAAACTTTTATTAATATAAGATTAAAATCATAAAAGATTGAAACGCATTACAAAGAATTGAAATTTCTTTTCTCAATTTTTCTTTCTTCTTTATATTATAAATATTACGTTTTTTCTTCAACATTAAAAACCAATTTTATCCAGTACTCATTAGAAGAGATGATCCCTTTAAAGGGGATGAGATTCTTATATAGCTTGAAAACATCTGTGAAAAGATCAATAGAGATATTAAAATGATGCACGTTGTGATAAATATTGTTTTCCCACACGAAAACATTGAACATCCCGTTTACTAATTAATAATCATTCTTGGAAGCAACGTATTTGAACGTTGAGACGTATACAGAGAACGAATCATAGGGTCGAGAACCATTCGCACAGTTAGATTCGGCGGAGTACATGACTCATGTCTAATCAAGAGGGCCAATAATTGTGTCTAAGGGTCTTAAATACATTCGATTGAACAGCAAGCCTCGTATTTGCTAAAACATCATCGAGATTAGCCGGTTTGTTCCAGCGTTGTCGGAAGCCGTATATTTAATTCGCCTTAATCGAGCAGCTTTGAGCTTGTCAATTTGTTTCGAGCGTTCCGATTGTCATGTAATGATTCTAATTTGTCATGTCGATTATGAGAATAGCTTTGAGAATTTGGCGAAAATTGATGCAAATTGAAAAAGAAATATTGTTGTTAAATAATTAAAAAAATTTTTTTTTATTATTATATTCTATTATTCTATTATAATTTTTATAAATATTTTTTATCCTTTAAGATAATTTGCAAAGCAAGATTTTTACAATCTTTATTTGCTAATATCGATTCAAAAAGATTCTTCCTCTATTGATTGTATCTTAAATCGTTTCAATTATGCTTTTATAGAAGATCTAGAACTTTAATGTGATAATATAACAAAATGGGCAATAAAAAATCTAAAAAAAAAAAAGCACGTCAAATATAGATATCGTTGTTAAAATTCCGAAATTTCAATTATAGTAACCTTTTCATAGCTTAATATCATTAAAAATATTAAAAACATAAACTTTAACCAGCATCCAAAAAATTCTTAAAAGCTGTTTTAAAAGCTACAACCTTCATTCTACCTACGGCTAATCTATCTACGCAAATATTTTTCCACGATCCTTCTTTTCCAAACTTTTCATCTTTACCTCCTCCATATACCTTCCATCCCATCAAAGAAGTATTCCTTCCTGATCGAACCGATCGATTCCAATTAACTCGAGCGCGCGACGTCCTCGAAGGGCAACGATTCCGCGTCCTCGACTCACCACGACGAGGCCTCGTTTCCTTCCTCGTTTCGAATCGTCCCTTTTCGCGACGAAACGAATCTCGATTCAACGTATTCTCGAACCATATCTCGTCGTACAGAGAAGATAAAGAAAAGACAGAAAGGGAGAAAGTCTGTCGTGGAAGGTTTTCCGCTAAACCATTTCACCGAGCGATGGACGCTCTCGGTTTCGACGAGATGAAATTAACGGAGTTGAAAAATGTCTTTGTCTGTCGCGCAATATCTTCCAAGGCCTCGTATATCTGTTTGGCGATCAGGAAGACGACACAAGAGGTTTCTTGACCCTTCTCTGGCGACGACAACGCGGCAAGGGAATGAGGAACGAAGGGCGTTTTCCCGCTCTCTGTGCCCGGCTTGCTCGGAACCGCTCGATGGGATCACCATGGAGACAGACGTCCCCATACCTTTATTCCCCGAGATGTTTCCCCATGAAGCTACGTCCCGCAACCCTCATACCCAACTTTTCGTACACGGCCATCCGTTCGTTCCACCCTGGTCCTAAGGTCGTCGGATTGAGCTAGGTCGCATTTACCCCCCCGAAGATCCTCGAAGGAGTCGGCGAGGATTTTCGGGGCGACGAGGCGCGGGAAAGCGACGTGGAACGACCCACAGTGGCGCCTTCTCCCGAAAGCCTGGCTAAAATTTGTAAATTTCGCGCGTTCTTCGTGAGAAAAATTTTTCGAGTATATTTCGGATTTGAATGTTTCCTTCTAAGTGTAAAATTTAAATAAGAAAAATTAAAAATGTTTTATGTATGAATTTTCTTTTAAAAGGAAGGAAGCTATTTAAAACATCAAGAGCTATGAAATTTTGATTTTTTATATATAATTAATATATCATGGTGGCAAAATGTTGTTTTAAAATTTAAATTTTCGGAAAAAATGCGTCACTGAGCAATTCTTTTGTTCGCGACCATGCAACTTTGCTTAATTTAGATTTGAACAAATAATATATCTCATTTTGGATTAATTTTATGTTAGATAACTAAGAAAGTTCTTTTGTTCCTTTATGAAAGTAGAAAGTATGTCATAAAATAGATGGATATATATAAAATATTATTTTAAAACTTGTACAATGGTGTTTTATAGATAGGTAAGAATAATTAATTATATGAAAAATATTTTGTATCTAGAAACGCACTGTGTTAAAAATAAGAAAGTTGTAAAATGGTTAGATTATTTTAAGTCTATTTCTAAAAATAAGAATATTAATAGATACCAATTTTCTTAAGAGTATTATAATTTCTATATAAAAATATTATACACTGATGATTAAAGTTAAGATATTATTATGAATAACAATTAAATATATATAATTACACTTCTATCTAAATAAAAAACAATGTTAATGTTGCTATTAATTATAAAAAATTCATAGATAATCAATTTAAATTTAGTTTGATAATTCTAATGGTAACCATTGTTCGTTAAACTTAAAACTTTGAAACTTTTTATAAAATTTTAAAGATTTGAAAAATTTCAATGTATAATTTTAATATGGTTATAATTCGAAGATTGTATCACCAATGTACAAAATTTCTTTAATTAAGATATTTATATAAAGTATGTCTGATTGATTGTCAAGAAGTAATCGAGATTTTTTTCCCTCGTTTTCTTGAGGGAAACTTGCGATGTCTATACTCGATCGTATCACAAAGTTTGACGACAATCTAGTATAAGTCGCATGCGCAGCAGTTGGCAACCATGAATGGGACTCCACCCGAATTTGGAGTTTAAAGGACTCGATCCACCCTCTTTTCATAGTATTCGATTTAATCTAATTTTCGCTAATTCGATATATTTTAAACAATATTTGCAGTTTATGTTAATAATTTTTCTTATAAATGCATTTTTGTTTAATGCTTTATTTCTTGTTCATATCTTCGAATTATATTCTTCGATATTTCTCAATATTCCTCTTTTTTATTTATTTATAACAAAAATGTAATTATTTAAAATAAATTCGAGGATTTTTATATAAATTAAACTTGAGATATTTTAAATGAGATATGTTAAATTTGTATTTCTATATTTTGTTTAATTTATTTTTTTAAATCAGTATATCTTAGGATTTATAAAATAATAAAACAATAGTTTTATCTGTCGAGAGATACTCACGATTACTTCTATTTGTATTAATTTCAACATCGAATGATTATTATTATACGAGTTTCGAGTACTTCTGAAACTATTATCTTTTATTGCTATTGAAACAGTCAATGTGGTAATACTCTTAGCAAATCAAAGCTTCATTTTCCATTATATGACAATGATAATTAAAGATATAGAAGATATAGAAATTATACATTATTTACATACATTATTTGATTTGTCTCTCTTCATTCATATGAAATAAAATTTTAAAATTCTTAAGAAGAAGTTCATCGAACCTCTTTACTCAATTAATTATTTCACTATCTATTTCTCCTTCTCTGATAAAATAAAATTCTTCAAAAAAATGTTTTAATCTTTCAGCCCATATTGTTTCAAATATTTAATTAATAATATGTCGATCGTTTCGTCACATAGCCAATATTACAAACTTCACAAGAACTCCAGTAGTATAATTTAAAAATTTCGAGATAACTTACATATTATTATATTTTCAAAGTTAATTAAAGTTTTAAAAAATCAATGCTTTACAACGATTATTTTTCGAATCGAAATCAAATTTCTCTTATCAGATATTAATTTACTACAATCAGGAATTCAATCCACCAAATTGGTCAAGTTCTCAAAATTCCACACCGATTCCATCCTTATTCGTGTTTCTCATTTATGCAGAATCGAACAATCACGAAACAGATAGGCCAGCATCATTTTCATTTTCGTGTATTATTTATCATGGCTCTCTATTACGATCTTTCCGGTGATTTTTTTTTTCGTCTCGAAATAGCCACATCGATCGCAAGGCCTCGAGTTGAGTCAGGTCGCGGTCACGAGGGTGTTGCACCACGTTGCGCCACGCTTTGCGCCACGTTGCACCAGTTGCGGAGATTCAAGGGGAAATGCTGTCGTTCGTATTTCCGGAAGTCGGCCACCGTTGCATTTTCCTTCGTTTGATTTGTAGTTCACAGTTACACACGCCTCGATTTCTTAATGATAAAAGATCGGAATTTTTAATCTACGATTATCAGAAATTTTTAGATGTGAATCGATCTGAATAAATGTAAACTGTGATAAATATCGATTGAAAATGTTTTTGTAGGCACGTGTTTTATATACACGTGTATATGAAGATCGATAATTCGATATCTAAATCTATTCCAGATTTGAAAATTTTTATTCGAAACAAAGATAAGAATTTTAAATAATGAATATTCTTATTTTTAAAAATAACGTAGGGAAAGTACATTTATTTTGTATCAGTGAGATGAAATGAATTTATTCGAAGGTAATAGCTTTGTACAAGCTTTTGTAATTGTATGCATAAGATGATGACATTTGTATTTCTGATGGAGATGACAATTTTTACGTAAATCTAAAATTGTTTCAATTGTGAAAAATTATTTAAATTAATATAAAATATCAAATTAGATAATAAGTAACTTCAATATACTTCATTTCCAATTAATTAAAAATCACGAATGATATATAACAAATTCTATTTATCAAAATTTATCACGATAATCTAGCCGCGTAATTCCCTTCAGGGATAAGGCGAAAGCAATAAAAAAAAATCGAAAAAAAAAAATCGTGCAAATTACAATCTCTTATTATCACCGTTTTAATCAAATTATACGGTAATAATAATTTAATTTGTTATCTCTCGCGTAACTCTAATACGATTATTCCAATATTCTAAAAATATGGCATCGTTAGTCAAATAAATCCAAGTTAATATCGTTCACTTTGCATCTCTCACGTATTCTATCGATACGAGATGATGAAAAGAACATGGGATTGATACACCATGGGAGAAAAGAAATTTCCGTGACTAATGAAGGAACACACGCATTTCTTCGTTCCATGGGGTCGAGGGGCATCTGTCCAAATTCTTTTTTTTTTCTTCTTTTACTTTCTCTCCCTTTCTTCTAGTTGATGCAACACCCTAGGAGCTTAGAGGGAAATTAGAGAAAATTTGGGGCGTTTCCCTCTTCTCGCCCCTCTTTTTCTTTATCTAGAGTAAGGGAAAACTAAATGCATCGAGGGTAAAACGCATAAAGATAAGTTCGTTATGTAGATAAAAAATTACGGTATTCGATGAATAGAAGGCGACGGGGTATGACGATGGTGAAATTTATTGTAACTTTGTTGAAATATTAAAAGATTTGGATAAGATTACTTGTAAAAAAAATTGAGTTTTCGTTATCGTAAATATGTATCAATCCTGAAAAATGTTTTCATATATTTTCATGTGTTGCACGTATTCTTTCATTTATATTTTTAATTAAATTTTTTAATTTCTTATCGATCCAATCTGTTATTATATATTATACTTATATATTCTACATTTATTATACTCATATTCTATGTTATATTTATCTTAAATATTCTCTCTTTTTTTATCTTTTTATTTACATATATTTCTATATGAATGTATACTCAAAAGTTTTTTTCACATTTCATTACATTATATATAAATATATCTATAAAAAAGATTCTATGTCGTACGGTTTATTTTAAGTGATTATTTTCTAGTTTTCCTAAAAACTTGTCCATTTGTTGTTGATCTTAAATTTGGATAATAATTTAATCATTTACGATGTTTCTATCTCTTATCAGATAAGATAAAGATCCTAGCATTTCGTTTCTACGAATTTTCTCGCCGTTTCCATTTATCTTGCATAAGCGAAACATTCTTACATGGAATAAAATTTGACAACCATGCAAATTTCGCATGGAAACGAACTGAAAGATTCTTCCTTTCTCTTTCTCTTAGTCTCTTCTTCCGAACGACAATGGCCACCTGAACACGTCGCTTTTGTCAGAATTCCAGGAGGAAAAGTGGCTGTTGAATAATGCAACACTGGTTCCACGATGCAGTGAAAATGGACGGCCGGTTTTCCGTTTATCTGGCCTTCATTGCATTCAGAATGGTTTGTTCTTGGTCAACTTTTCTGCCATTTTCAAATCATAGTTTGCCCGCCATGGTGTTTACGAGCCTCTATTTGAACCAGAGCGTTTACCAACTATAAAAATTTGCCAATTGCGTTGTTCCAATAGTTGTTTTCAACTTGATCTCTTGAAAAAATAGAAATTCGATTGAACTTTTCGATATTCATTCTTAATTCTTCTCTTGATCTTGAAAAATATCCATGTTTTTATTTTTTTACTTTGAATAGATCAATTAAAATGTTGTTTTTGTAAAAATATATAATTTAACAATTTAATTTAATTATAAATTTATATTATAATTTTATACCATGACTGATCATTTTATGATTATCAAACTTTTAAGAAGTTTAAATCTTTTATATAGGTTTTGATATTAGTGTTATTTATAATTTTGTAGAGAAATAGAGATTTATGATTTTTGCAATTTCCTTTCTTGATTTTTCTCTCGATTCTAGAATATTTTATTTATCGTATCTATGATATCTATGATCGTATGTAGAATGACCTACATTCAACTTTTTATCTTGTAGATATAATCTGTAGATTTGATTATAATTTGTTAAATGGATTATAGTATATAGATAGTAGAATAATTTTATAAGATAAAATTATGACTACTTATTTTCCGATGATTAAATTTTATAGCAAAGTGATTTTTCGATATCATACGTATTGTAGCTACACTTGCTTCATTTTATTTAATAATATACAAATTTAATTGAGGAAAAATATAATATAACTTGTATTCGTTATTATATAAATTGGTCTCACAAACGCCATTTGAGCATTGATTATTTAGATAAGATCGCGATAATTTATACTTGGATGATCGGTAATTAGCACACCTGTTTCATTATCTAGGTAAAACTTTCGAAAGGGAAGAAATTAAACGTTTTAAATTAAATATATATTATAATATAAATTAAATTACAAAGCAAGCAATATCTCGCTTTCGTTTTAAACTTAACATCTTGCATCTTTGAATAATTAATAATTGTCCTTGTTTCTTTAATGCGAGATAAAATTCAGATTATATAATGAAATAAATGAATTTTTATAATATATATATATATATATATAAAATATTCAGCAAGTAGCAACGAATATATTAAAAGAGAAGAATACTAGAATTTTCTAATCAATCTGATATTAGTTGCTATACTTTTCACTATCACACCTGTCAAATATCAACAAGGTATCGACTTTTCTGTGGGACAGTATGATAGTATATGTTGCAAGTTGCATCAAGATAATGGCTATCAGACCGAACGATCGTAGGGTGTCAAAGAACTTTTTTTCTCTTGCAGTCCAAACAAACGATTGGTAGAGGTATCGTCTTTCTTGAGGAACACGTCATGAACACATGTCGTGCCGTGGAAAAATTCACTGCCTGTCTGGCTACGATTGCAAAGTTACACGATTATAAAGAGGCCTCTGTATGCGTATCGAAAAGCAAAGTTCAGTTACTAATTTTACCGTTCCACGATAGACTTCGATCAGTTACACGTCCGAGAAAATAGTAGGTAGAGTCGAAAGGGAGCCATTAGTAGTCTTTTTCAATTTAAATTACATCCATCATTGGATTTAACAATTCTTTCGTATCTTTAGCTTCTAAATTGTAAATTGTTGGTGGATGAATCGAGAATTTTGTGTGATCGAAGAAAATTGTTTCACGATTGATTTTCTACTTTGTTTCTTTTACCCACGAAATTATATTTTTTAACTTATTTATAAAAAACATATTACTCATTCTTTTCTTTTATATTATTTTGTACATGTTTTTGTATATTTTTGAATGGTAGTAGTATAAAACTTACATAACCAACTAATTAATAAATTTTAAACCAAATCTGTTTCATTGATAATTTGAAACGAATATTTTTAAGCAATATAAAAAAACTTCGATAAACGCACATTCGTCGACAAATTGCAATCATTACAAATTTTAAATTGAGAAATTTCTTTCATCATTCAAATTCATTGATAATTCAAAATAAATTTATTTTCGCCTAATTTTTTCTTCTCTTTCATAATCGATACTATATTGGAAATATAGTTTGTTTTTTTTTTCTCGATTTGAAATATAGAAGAAAATCGATAATCGTCGGAACGACGATCGAAAGCAGGATCGATATTGACAACTCGAGACTACTTATCATTCTTTGCCGCGTTTCCGTTGGAAATACGTGTCGGAAATCACACCTTCCACGTGTTACTATCAACGTGTGGGATAATTAAAGAAGTGAGAACCGTTTTGAATGAATGAACATAACCGTGGAAATTACGAATTAGACAATGAACGCGATTCATTGACGAGGCCATCAACGTGTGGATGTTTTTAACCATCGTGTTACGTGAGAACACGTGTCTCTCATAAGACAAATAATTTCTTCATAGATAGACATTATTTTCGAATTAAAATATCTTCTAGATTTTCTCAAACCATTTTTTTAATATCTCAATTTTAAGGAATTTCCGTTCTGCACATATTTTATTTTATAATCTTTATCACGTAAAATATCGAATGCAAAAATGAGATAATTTAATTAAGTCTTATAAAAATCTTTTTCAAAAAAAAATTTTTAATTTTTCATCAATCTTTTCTTCTTTTTTGTTTTTCCTTGTTCCTTTTACAATATAATAGTAGAGTTTTGAATCAAAAGTGATCGACGATATTTTCTCTCGATCGAGTAATTAATTTGATAAAAAAAAAAATCCGTATCAGCGATCCGCAAATTCGGAGGAAGAATTCTTTTCGGCCACGATTGGAACACGATGTTCGAGATTTTTCGTGGTTCTTTGTGGACACCGAGAGACATACAACCGGACCAAGAAGTCACGAATAGTGCGTGCATTCGTATTCCAGCTGTTCGGGTTGCTTAAATTTACGACCTTCGTCCTTTTCTCGTTTCCTGGAATTGCCGAATGGTATGCGCTCAAATGGTGGAGATACACACGGTACAAGTAAATTAAATTGTTCGCGGGTGACCAAAATATTCTTTTTCTTCACCTGGCCATCGACGAGGGTTCAAAGTCTCGGGAGCCAAGATAAAGAAAGGAAATGTTAATGAGGCGGAAACTGGTTAAACCGGTGATTATAAAACAATGAAAATAATAAATAGAATGTTTTGATGTCATTGATGATCAATGAATGAATCAAACAAAGAGAAGACGAATGTGGTATGAGAATGAAATTTCTTTTTTTTTTGGTTTTATAAGATCAACATTCAATTAACAATAACATTTCTACTTGAGAATTTAACAATTGTAAGATTCAAAAGTCAAAAGTTCATTACAGTTTTATAAATTCTCACATAAACGTTTATCCTTAATTATACTATCTTTTTTATATAAATTAATCGAATATCTTTGTCTGTGTCTCTCTCTCTCTTTTTCTCTTTTTTTGCCGACAAAACAATATAAAAAACCATTTTCTTCTCTATAATTTACACATCATTCACGAATCCTATAATTAATCAACCTCATCAAATCCTCTCTCCATTCCCATCAACTTCTCTGTCTTAATACATATTATCGCACAACAAAATATGTTCAATGATATGTGGATCCATATCCTTTTTAAAAAATTCAATAATTATTTATTCCAATACCTTCTACCTTTACTTTATATTCAAAAATCTTGACCACTCTCCCATTTCTCTCTCTTTCTTAAAAATCATAGAACTACAAATATCAAAAAGTTCAAAGAAAATGCCAAATAAATGTAATTTTAAACGAGAATACATCAAAAGAAAATAAGCACGAATCGAGTCATCGAATAAACCTTCGATGTATCGCGACTCGTGCCACGTAATTGCACGTCCATTTACGCAACTGCGAATCGTAACAGACGCGAAAATATCGGTCGCGACACGCGATTTCCACGCGTCATCTGCGGATCGTGGCACCGAGAAAGTAGAAAGAATCGAAGCCAACCGTATCGCGCTTCTTTCCCCCCGTGTGTTTTGGTCAGAAGCTCACCTGCCGCGAGAGATGCCTGCCGGTTAATTGCAGATCGCACGAGCCTGTTCTTCTGCGAAGTCGGCCGATTTTTGCTACGAGGTTGAGGTCTTTGCACGCAGGGAAGAAAAAAAGAAAAAGAAAAAAGAAAAAAATGTTCTGACCCGGTCATTAGCGGCACGGGCAAACAGTCTCCTTTTGGGCCGACCGCGAGATCATTAGGAAGGATTTAGGCCAGGAAAAAAGAAAAGGATTACATTCCACGAGACGTGTAACAATGGAGGGTTGAATTCGAAAACGTTCGCCCATCTTCAAATTTTTCTTTGTTACTAATCGTTTTATCCTCCGTGTGAAAGTTGACTAAGGTTAACGATATTTCAACCAGATTTAGTTTAGTTGTACATGGGAAAAAAACGCATGTTAAATTTTTAAAGTTAAGTTTGTTTTTATTCTGTAGTTAAATTGTATTGCTTTTCTATTTTTTTTCTAGCTCTGCTGAAACGAATAAAAGTCTGGAATCGATATATACGTTATATCATGCATCCGTGATAAAATATCAAAGTTACTCGAATCGGCATCGAATTTTCTATATAATTTTCAACTTGTATTATCAATCTTAATTTTTGTGCGTTTCTCTTGCAAATTGCGATACCACGATTCTTTATCACTTAAGAATCGATATTGATTGACAAATATTATAATCCATCACTTCTGTTTCTCTTCTCGCCAATGTATCGCGTTTTGTGCCTCGAATAATTTATTTCGCGCGTCGGCCAAACCCGCGTGTTCTCGCTCGATTTATTTGCTACGGCTAGCACAAACCGGTCGAGTTATAAGGTTGAAACGTAAATATATACCTCCTCCCGTTCCATGACTCAGTTTTTGCTGATTCCACACGGTTCACGTTTGGTTATTAATCGAGAGGAATCAGGAAGCGTCGATAGGAGTATCTCTCTCTACGATGTGCGAAGTTGAAACACGGTGGTTAGGAAAGTTTATACGCGTCGATTCGATGCATTTGAAGATTACAGGGGAGAAGGATGATAAGTCATGTTTTTTGCGATGGAGCAAACTTTTAGATTTATTTGGATACGAGCAAAATTTCACTCTTTCCAACATTTTGATTCTTATTTTAGTCGTAAACGATCTTTCGATAAATCATTTAGAAGACGTCCGATTAAATATCTTTTCTAAAGAATTTTTTGAAGATTGAAATTTGAACTTTTTAATATTTTAATAGTTTATGTTTAAATCCTCATTACAAGGATTATATAACGATGATTTATTAATCAATAAAAAATTTCTTTATTATATCTTCCATCCAGCAGTTTTTACTTACAAAGAGAAATGATTCATAAAGGTCTAAACATTCCTCGAAAGTTTAATTGTTAAAGGATTCGTATGCACTGAGACTTAACACTTAAAATAGATTTTAGAGAACAAAATGGAATGTTGAGATGAATAATGCTATGAAACATAACCGTTAGATAATAATTATCAGCACATTTCAATGACTCAGAAAAAAGTAGTAGACTGGTCATTTGTAACATTATACAAAGTAGATTAAATACTTGATAAGTTGTAATGATAAATGATGCGAATATAAGAATTGATGATTTTCAATGTTTCGAAAAAAATCTTCCTAATAACTATTTTAATTTTATCTTGCAATAATATCTTAAGTTCGCAATTGACCTAAACTCCACAATAATTAATAAAAAAAAAATTCTCCTCTTTCTCTATTGTTATAATCTCTCTATATATTAGACTCTATTATTATATACAGAAGATAATTAAAAAAAAAAAATATAAGAATCGACCAAAAATATACCAACCGACTACCTACCGACTAGATCTTCGCTAAGACTTAAGTGGAATATAATTATTCCTTCATAGGAAAGAGACTAACGAAACACTGTTCCATAGATTAACACAAGCTACTTAGAACGTCGCATAAAAATCCACTCGTTAAACATTTTCCACGGACGTTCTACCTTCGACTCTACCGCTTCGTCCATTCAACTTCAATTAGACGGGCCATTTTCAACCACACAGTAATCAAGCAACGAGTGGTGACGAAACCCTCAATCGTCCTATTTGCCGTCGAAATTAGCGCAAGCGCTTACACTTAACATCTGTTTCTTCTTCCCGCTTCTTTTTTCTTCTTGCCCTGTTACTCAGCTGTCCGTGATCATCGGGCAACGAATACGAAAAAAAAAAAAAAAAAGGAAAAATTGAACGAATTTCGTCGTGAACAGAGGGAAGAAAGGAGAAAACGGGATTCTGTAATATATTTACGTGCAGTCACGGAAATGTCACGTTTTTAAATGTCTTCGGTATCATCATGATAATCGTTTTAAGTAGGGATGAGGTGCTCTTCTCTAACTAAATTTGAAAATTTTTGCTATTTTTTATGACTGCAAAAGATTATCGAAATTTAGGTAATAATTTAGATAAATAAAATTGTGAAAGTTTATGATTCGAAACTCTCGAAACTTGGACAATTTAATATATAAATAACTTATGAAACTGTTCGAAGATTTGACTCTTAATTAAAGAAATCGAAGCCTTGAAACTTGAAAAGTGAAGGATTCCAGTATTCAAAATTTCTTAACATTTTCATGACAAAATACAAACGATCTTACAAAAAAAAAGAAAAGAAAAAAACAACTTTCGTATCTGCTATACTTGACCTATATTAAAAAAAAAAAATAATAAATAAATCTTCTACATCCTTGAACATCAATTATCCGAAAAAAATAAAATTTCAATACACAACCACCATATGATCCAATCATCATTCGCAGCAAAGAGAACTGACCAGATTCAAAGGTATCCTAAGAAAGAAGGATCCTCCTCTCCAATCTTTCTCGCGCGACTCTCAACCCCCTACACGCATATTCGATCGTTCATCGACCCTGGCAAACTTCCGCCAGTCACCTCTAGGAGGGATACTACTAGTCCCTTCAAGAATTGTCCTTCGCCGATCATAATCCCGGTAATTTTCGAAATTGAAACCACCGAAAAGTGATCTCCTCTTTAAACAGGCCGGCATCTCGATGGAACGAGGAATATTTATCTTGTCGAAGGGCTTCCAGGATGAAAACACCGGGACGGTGGTGGCGGCAGGTGCTTCTGGACAATAAAACGAGCACGGGCTCCTCTCGATGGGTGAAAGAGAGGCGAGGAGATATGAAAGTAAACGGGGGAGTGAGAGAGAGGAGGGTGGAGAGAGATAGGTCGATGGAGAAAGGACACACTCACTGCGGGCGGGGGAAGGTGGAGAAAGAAGAAGAAGAAGAAGAAGAAATCCTCCTCGGTGGAGTCCTCGCGATGTGATCCTGTTTAAAGATAATGGCTGCGAGGTAGACGCGTGCCAGCTGGGTAATGCTTTCGGGCCTGATTTTTATTCGTCCCTCTCCCGACCCCCCTGCCCGAGCAATCTGAGGGCAGATGGCTCTGCCACCTTACTTCGCCTCTTAAGGCCGATTCACGTGACCAAGAGAGGATGGTAAAGAAAAAAAATAAAAAAAATAAAAAAAATAAAAGAAAAAAAAAAAGGTGAACGACACATCCCCTTCCATCGAAATGGCGCGCGTGCGCCTCTACTTACGCGCCGCTTTTTCTTCGGCTTCGACTTGGTGCATGTATGTGTGTGTGTGTGTGTGTGTGTGTGTACAGAGATATTGCATATGGGTAATATCGGGAATATCATGAGGAATATTCATGATATTCCGTTATTTTTATGGATCCCGATGATACGCCGCTTTTTCTTATCGTCGAGGAATTTCTCAAGGTGTGTACATGTATGTTCTTTTTTGTTGGTTCGTCATATTGATGTTGTAATAAGAAATCGTTATTCCAAGGAATATTACGCTTCGGAATATCTTTAAATCAATTTAAGAAGTATGAAATTTTGAATAGTTTGACTGTTGAAAGATTGTTGAAAGATTGTTGAAAAAGACCGATTATAAATTGGCAATTTCAAAAATGTTTTTATACTCGAATTAAAGCGATACATTTTGATTAATTCGATTTTATATGATTAAATATGATTGTATCTCGCGAAATGAATGACATTTCAAGTGACGTATAAACATTAATTGCGTTAAATATTTTTTGATACAATTACATTTGGAAACCGAATATTCGTTGATATGAATGCAAAAGAAATAGGATTCCCTATCTTAGTTTAATTTAATTGTATATTCTGTAAAGAGGATACTATATTTTATCTAATAATTAGCATATTTAATTCAATTTATAATATAGAAAATCATCAATCTAAATTGTCTAAGAAGACAATATCCTTAATAAAATAAATCAAATTATTAAAATGCATCAAAAATAAAATGAAAATTTAATACAATTGTCATTACTTATTGTTCATAGAGTTATTTGAAAACTTTCGCGATTCGACGGGAAAACGATAAACTTTTTTTCAATTTCTTGATGTATGGATCGGATCGAAGCATCCTGCAACAATTCACCATAACTCAATGGCCGTACACAGTAAACGCATTCGAAGTTTAAGCATTGGCGATTTTTAAGCGATGGCTTTGTCCTACTAGCGCAACATTTCGCGTTCTCCAACAGGCTATTCATCTTTCATTCGTTCGCTTAACTTTCGATGGCTTGATGAATTTAAATGTAAATGCAAATCGATCCAATATCGGGTACAAAGGCAAACGACAGTTGTAAAGTCTCGAGACTCGTGTAAATGGCATTTGGAGGGTTGCTGAAGACTATGTAACGGGTGTTCCACGAATAAAGTGTACCCCGTTCGATTGAATTCCAAGAAGAAATTGGATAAAAATAACGAGATCTAAATATCATATCGAAACATTTATCTATCGCTCGATACGATAATCGAGGATAAATGGAAAATATATTCGTCCGCGAAGATTGGGGGACAGCTTCTTACTTACGTATACACCTCTTATAATCGATTTTGGTAATGATAGACTGGTAGTTTATGTACGTCACGTATTTGTATAATGAAAGAAGGGAGAAGAGGTCGGTACAAGAATATAAATAGAATCCCTGATGCCATGGAAGTGATTCCACCCTATTGTCGTAAGCGGTCAGTCGAAACTTCCGATCTTTACTTTCCGTCAAACTTGTTCCTCTTAATGCGCGACTGTTACCTCGAAGATGTTCATTGAATTTTAATCCAATCGAATCGAACAATTTTTATTCAAAGTTAGTTGTATTATATATATCTATGCTTAATCGGAAAATCAATTTCAGAATTCAATTTTCCCCCTCTCTCCAATCACTTCCTCTCTAATAAGATGAAAGATGATAAGAATGAAATTTCTCAATTCGAAATTTGATTTAACCAATTTAAATTTTAGGAATCGTAAAATATTAATCGTCATTCAATTCTTATTTGTATCGGTTGATACTTTTTACTACTTGATATTTTTTTTTGAAATAAAAAATAATTAATTTTTACTTATTCGTTTGCAGCATTCACCAAATATTTAAATGCTAATAATCCTCGAAGTAAAATTTCTATAGGCGTTTAAATATTTATACGTACATTCTTAAAATATTTAAATCGAAATTTAGCTAATTTTGACGATCCAAAATTCACGTTCTCAATGACTCTCGGCGTGACATCGATCCGCATCAGAGGCAAATAAGAGCCGTCGTATCAAAATCAGCTCGTATCACGATACGCGAAAAAAAAAATACCATAATACTTTGGATCAGATTCACGTATTCCTTCATCCCCTCGTCCATCATCGTACCATATCCAGTTTCCTTCTTCCTTACGTATGTTAAACTTCCTACGATGCGGCCGTAAATCGTACGAGTGTAAGCGACCAGTGTGCAGGTAAACAACACGTAAAATCTTATATCAGGCTATAATATATAATATATACACGCGTGTGTACACAGAAAAACTTGCACGAGTATACGAGTGCAACGAGAGAGGAAGAGGAAGAAAGAGAGAGAGAAAGAGAAGGATTGATCACAGAAGAGGCAGGTGCTGAGAGAGCGACAGCTGCGAATTTCGCGATCTTCTTTTATTTAAAGGAGCCGAGCCTTTAACCCGTTCCTTCTCGACTTGATGGATTCGTAGAGGTTCTACCTTGTGGCGCGAGCGTCCAATGAATATCGAGGAATGAGGAGGAGAAAAAGGAAGAAAGAGGGAATGTAAGTATCTGTCGCTTCCATACAAGAGATAAATATTCATCGATCCGCGGCGGTAGCGGGAATGGGGATCTTTATGACGAATCGTATCGAGGAGTACGCGCGTGCTACAGCTACGAGGGTAGTTTGTTAAACAGGGGAAACTGTAGTCGTCGATCGTGATACAATTTTTATTCGCCTTTTCCCCCCCTGACATTGGAATGGTTTCGTGAATTCTTTTTTATCGTTATATTGACGTTGTATAAAAGAATAATGAGATAATAAGAGGTTGTTCAAAAATTGTGTGATCTTTTGTAAGATAAAATTGATTCGTTCATTGATACGAAGAATGTTTGATACTTTATAGATATTCAAAAATGAAATATACTTTTGATATTTTGAAGTTGAGAATAATGATGAGAATACACATTATATGTATGTCCATATTTTTTTGTATTAAATATTTTCTTCTTAAGAATTTTTTCAAAAACAGGTTCCAAGTATTTGAATCCATAAATCAATATTGAGATACTCTTTTATTTAGGATGAAGCTAAAAATATAATAAGATATTGTACCGATTCTTGAATTAAATCGTTAAATCAAATTGGATCTAATTATTTGAGATATTTCCTGTAGATTCACACTCCGAATTCAAAACTTTGTTATTAATTATTAAAATCGATAATTTTGAATATTATAACGTAATGATAAAAAAATACTTTTGTTCAGAATGAAATTGGAATATTCTTTTAAACGTTTGCGTATTTTAATTTCGTTGCACACGTTTAAAACATTTGTATATATCATAATTCTTTTCGTGTTTTTAATTAAAGTTACAATATGAAATAAAATGTATCTTCGAAACGAGTTCATTAAATCGTTATTGCATCAGAAATGTTCCGATCCTTTTGAATTAAAAAAAGTATCATTCATAACGATGATGCGTTGTATTAAAAATATCGCTGATGCAATTATCGAAACGCCTCCCAATAATCTCATTTAAACGGGCGATACGCCAATACTTCTTTTTATGCAAATCAAGCAAAAACACCTGGACACAGGCACATCTTTTTTAGGTATACCAATATCCGCTAATCGGTGTAACAGATCCCATTTATTCCAGACTGCACAATTCCTTTTTTATTCCTCCTTTATGTTGTGGTTACATTCAAATATGTTGCTTGTCCTTATTCATTTACGATTGAAAAATTGCGAAGGAATTTGTCTTCACAAGATGTACGAGTAGTTATTATAATTTTTTTTTCATTTCATTTTTTTCTGTGATTCATTTAAAATAAATAACGGGAATTGTTAGGAAAAATTTTCAAAATTTTATTATTCCTTTTGTTACAGCGAAGCAGAGAATAATTCTTTATTTTAAAATATTTTTAAATTTTTGGTAATTAAGTCTCGTGAAAATTATAATGCGTTAGAAATCATGATTACAACATTTTCGAGACAAAATTTTTCATTCGTTATGCGTAAAAGGTGTGTAACGCATATTTGACATCACGCATCTTCTATTATCATTTTAAATTTCTCTTCCATTAATCTCAATTTGCAAATGTCATATTTTACCACATGGGCTGTTATATTCACGCTTTGTTTCCTTTCGTTCGACGTCATTTCTCTTTTTTCTTGCGCTCTGTTTTGCAACCAACTTTCTCGTACGCACCGCGTGACGATAAATGTCTCATACGCGTACACTAAACTGGTCCAGAACAGTTGGCGAACAAGTGACCACGAATGCTGCGTAAATAACCGAGAGAGGGTCATCTTTTTGTCACAATACGGGAAGTGGTGGAATCGGAAGTGGCTAAGCAAGAAATTGTATTCGCTGTGTTATTTTTTTTTCCTTTTTTATTTGTTTAAAACTTTTGTGAAAATTTTTTAATTTCTCAAATTCAATGCGTTGGCTTTTACACAAATTTATACTTGTAACATACTGATGTAACACAACTGATATTTTATGCTTTAAAATAAAAGGAGAATACTTTGAATCTTGAAAGATAAAAGAGTTATTCAAAATATGTTTCAAAGAGAATTATTTTGAAACAAGTTTGATAGTTACGTCAATTATATTATAGCTTTTGCTACAAATAATTTGATAATTGTATGCATTATATAGAAAATTCTCATCATAAGAATGTTTTATTGCGTTTACAGTTACATTTTTTTTAATTGATTCAATTTGTATGCAATATACTATGATACGAAAGAATTAGTAATTTAATCAAATCATTAAGAAATTGTAGATCCCGTGATAAAATTTGACAAAGATCCATTCTAAATTTTTTTTATCTCTTTACAGATCGTGACGAGCCAATCTATTTATCAAAAAGATAAATATTTTTCTTTCTCAAAATAATTTTTTTCCTGTCACCATCACAATTGCCATACATTACGAAATTATCCAACGTCACGTCAATGATCATATCTTGCGTAACACGCATTTCTCGACTCCTCCTTAAATCTATCCATCCTTCCTCAAATTTCCCAAAAAAAAAATCAGACTCTTCAAGTCGAAAGTAATTACACACTCGACCGATCAATCATTTGCTTGTCGGCAAAATTTCTGGCAATGAAGGCCACGCGAATGCGTGCAAATGAAGAGTGGAGAGCTGCGTTAAAAGGACAAGGATGGCGAGTTGGACACAACAAAGAAGAAAGGGAAGAGGAAGGATCCGGTGATCTCCTTTTATTTCTCTGCCAGCTGGATTAGCCGAAACTCCGTAGGAAGCTCGATCCCTCGGTCTTTTGCAACAGAACTGGGTCCTCTCCTGCCCTTTTGACTCCCATCTCTCTCACCTGCGCGGCCACGAACAAGTTTCACCTGGATCGTTCTCGACCCATACACACTCGCTTACTTTTACTTCCTGCGTGTCCTCGTGGAAAAGCGGAGCGGAATAGAGGTGGTCCGGATTCCCCCCACCGAAGTGGGCCAACGAAATTCCAGGTGCAAACCTGGATCGCAGGTGTAATCGCTAAATGATTTTTTTTTTTCTCCTGCGCATCGAGACAGATGAATCGTATTTATGATGGTCGTTACCGACATCAGAAAGTTGTCGATTATCCTCCTTGGATCGGGCCGTGATCGCGGCGCGTGTTCGTGATCTCGTAAATTTTTATTAGGTTTGACTGCAATCCTTTTTATTTTTTTTCTTCTGACCCCGATTCTTCTTTTTGCCCTTTTCGATTACCGATCAATTATAGGAGTTAATCTTTGGTTTTTATTCTATTTTTGCTTTACGTTTTGTGATTTGTAATTTGAATGAAACGATTCGAAGTTTTGGAGATTCCAATAATTTTGAATTCGAATAGAGAGAATTTTTGATAGTAGCAGTACTTTGTACTTTGTATTCTGTTTATTTTGTTGTATTTTTCTTAGATTTTTATTATTCTTTGATACTTATACGATACTTATTGTATCACAAATATCCTGCAACGATTGAAAATCTTCAAGTATTTTCTTCAAAACAGAAATTCTTATCTTTGGTATTGTAATTGCAAACAAAATATATATATATATATATATATATATATATATATATATATATATATATATATATATATATATATATATATAAAACATATTATAATTACACGAATTTTTTTTTTTAAACTTCAAATTTACTGTTTTTACAGTAAAAAATGCAATCAAATTGATTTATTACTCAGGGAATCTCAAATATACGAAATGTTAGGCGCAACTCAATAATGACGTTCCGCATTTTCGCAAGAAACACGAAGATCGATTATACGAACTTCGACTCGCGAACGAAGTGTGCGTGAAATTAAACGAAACATTTCACTTCAGCGAACCCGACCGGTTTATCGGTACCACCTCTCTCTCTCTCTCTCTCTCTCTCTCTCTCTCTCTCTCTCACTCTGGCTCATTTCAGATTTCTTAGATTGGTTCTACCCTCTTTTGTCCAAATTCGCCGACTCACCGGCGTCTTCGATCTGTAACATTGCAGGCGCAGTACGAGCGAAACAAGTTTCGAAGTCCGGAGATGATTCGACAAAAAAAGCGAGCACCATCTACTACTACTTGCGAAGTTCGAGGCATGGCAGGCATGAGTACGCGATATTATCTGATTTCGTGTACAGTTCGATAAATCCAGCTTTACCGGTTGCATGGTAGATCAATGTCGCTATCTACGATATTCATTCTTTGCAAAATGAATATCTAAGAATTAATATCGAGCATCTCTCGAGAAGACGTGGATCAATCGTTGGATTATATTTAAATATTTGTTTTGGCTTTTGATAATTTCAACATTTCGAAAATATTTTTTTTGGACAATAGTTATTTATACAGTGGATAAAAGAGATGTTCTTTTATGAATTATAGACTTACTAATGAAATATGAATAATTATGACACTCGTAAGAAACAAGCTGCAACAAAAAGTATGGCTGCAACATTAATATATTCATTCTAGGATATTTTAGAATTACGTATCTTGATACATATGTTAATTTGTCTATATATGATAAACAATTGTACTGACAAATTTATACGGACATATGAATTTATACCGCATATAAATTGAATTTCATTGGGTCCTGTGATTGTATTAATCGATTCGCTATATTCAATTTTTCACCTCATTAATGCAAACTATACAATTTCAATTAATCTATTTATCAAAAGACAACATCGAAAGTCAATTTAGAGTTATTTAATTGTCTATTAATAATTGTATATTAATTATTTTGATTCAAATGTGTAATAAATTTTGTATATTTATTGATATATTTTTGTGTAATATAAAACGATTGATATTGTAGAAATAAAATATAGAATATAAATATAGATAAAAGATAGTTATTAAAATAAAGGCGTGCCAAACAAGTTGATACTGTAGAAATAAAATATGGAACCTGATAAAAACTTCATTGGAAAATAGTGTACACTAATATTAATGTATATTTACGCACATTTCTTGCTTTATTTATTTTATATTTAAAAATGCTTCGTATCTTCTTCGATTTTCTTTTGCCTCTTTAAAATGGAATCCAAATTAATCGAATTATTGTGTCGTATTCAAAAAATTAGTAAGTTTACGTCCACATATAATATAATAAAATTCATATCCTCCTTAACTATGATCTAAAGAATACAACCATCTGGCTAACAAGAAAGATTTATCGAACTGTACGCTCAAAGTGTAAAACTTTATTATTGTTTGATACGAAGTATGGAAAAGAAGAACAGAATTTTTTAACGAACCTCATGTAAATCGTATCTACATTGTTATGATCGCGATTTTTTTTCTGGTTTCAAAGCGTTACCACTTCTGAAATTATCTCTCCCTTCCAGACAAAGATATCATTTTAATTATGGCCTCCTTAATTGCACAGGGCGTTGAAAATGTGGTACAATTTCGCTCACGCAAAAGTATTATTCGAGCTTCGTGTATTCTTCGGTAGTGGATGGTGTAATTTTCGAGCAATCTTGTTGCAAGATTAATTTGCGTGTTTATATCGACTCTCAGATTTTGGCATAATAACCTCTTTAGTTTTTACTTTGCTTTGTTTATGTTTATATGTACATACATTAAACACGTTAATGAAATTTGATCGTCAAATTTTGAGAGAAAGGGATAATAATTCATGTTGTTGATACAAGTTTTTATAAATACAATAATAATAATTTTTCAAATAATAATTACAAATTCTATGACTATTTTTTTTTTTCTATATGTAAATAATATTAACATGTAAATTACCGACAGTATAATCTTCATGGAAAATCATTAATTGATTTAACTTTGGTCGATATTCATTTTTCTATTATTCAAATTTTACAATTTGCATGTATTCATTTCTTGTCATGTATTCACGTCTCATTTACATCCCAAGATCATTAATTAAACTAAATTCCGAATCAACCATTGAGTAACCTCGAATGCATTAAAACCAACGAAAAATTATACAAAAAATGTACGAAGAAAATAATTTGAAATATGTACAGTGACTCACCCTCAAACGAAAGATAAAGTAATTTCGAAGGTTATTTTTATTTTGTAGCTATATTGAATATTGAATAAAAACTGGATAAAACATTTTATTACATTATATATCATTTCTTTCCAATTTCCATCAATCCTCTAATCTAATATATAAAAACAAAATATCACTATACTCTATCAAAAATTTTCACTTAATTAAGAAGAGAGAAGAATCACGGAGTTTACATGAATATTACAAAAGGAAGTCGTGTTTCAAAACGCGGATCCCTAAAATGTCATAAAAAATAACGATAAGAACGATAAGAAAAACTCGGAGCCAAAATATTTCATAAATCCTGTATAATCCTTCCGTTTATTCTTCGATCTTTTATCTCCTCTATCTCATCGCCATCTCCCACCAATTCATCCTCCCCGACACATCGTCGAAACGGATGCGTATCTATTCGAATGCGACCCCCGGTTGCACGGATGTGTATCTGAAACTTATGTACCAGAACAAATATTTCCGGAGGCACGATGAGCCTTCCATTCGATGGACAAAGTATTTATAAGCACACTGAGTATTTATTCCCTTTCTTATCTTCCTCCACTTTTCCCCTTTCCTTCCCCTTCAAAAAATACGTGTGTATATATACATGTATATACGTTACAATGTACATTTTAACCTTGCTACTTTACACGCGACATGACCAACGCTTGCTCGCTCTTTAACTCGCTCGTGTATTGCTCTTCCGCAGGTGTATATAAAATCATCCAGGTGTATGAAATTCACCCTTGCCCGGCCAGCAGACCAGTAATTTTGTTGCATTAAAATACGAGCCGCGACGCGCAAAACAACCGCCTCAGGAACCATTACGCGATCGTGGTTAGCCTCAATGCTTGTTGTTGGTGGGGTGGTCGCGATCATCTTCGACGACGATCCCTTTACGATCACCTCACGATTTTCTTTCGACGTTTGGTAAAGGTGCAATTAAAAAAAAAAAAAAAAAAAAAAAAAGAAGTTTTAATGGTATGGGAAATTTACAGAAGTTTGTGAATGTTATAAAACGATCTTTGAATGTTATAAAACTTGAAATTGGTATTCACTTTGTAATAATATAATAAAGGATATGAAAATTGCATCGAACGTTTTCGAGAAAATTTTGATGATTTTGGTTAATGGATTGTTTATTTCTATTTTTAATTATGTCATGCTAAAATATTTAATTTTAATTGCTAATGTGCGATTAGAAAATTAATTGAGATGAATTTATCTATATGGTTTTTATATTTGAATAATGATGTAACAACATGAGGAATGTTAAATAGAAGAAACTATTTTTGGGTTTAAATTTGGTATCCAAATTTTTGGAATAATTGAATAGTATATTCTTGCCAATATTGAATAATTATTTTCAAATAGTTATTTTTTTAAGTATTTTAATTTGGCTTTTAAAGAATAATGAATTGTTTCTTTGGAAAAGTTTGAAGATTGTTTAAATAAATTCTCCTTCTTTATTAATAGTCAATAAAAACAGAAAGTAAGTAGTTTCAAAAACTTCGTAATATATCATGATTTTAAAATGGAACTTATAAAATAAAGCGTATATTTTACGATATAAAACTTGATAATTATGTTGCCAAGAACATATAACTTTTAGTATTTTTATGTTTTTCATTATATTTTACAATTTTAAAACTTTTGTAGCGACCGTGATAAAAGTCAACTAGATTAATGAGACAGACCTATGCGGGTTGTCAATCATTTTCAAGTTTGAAAATTGTACTTTTACTTATCAAGTTTACAAGCCATTGTTAAATAATAATTGGATAGTTATGTTAATTAAATTTATTTTTTTAATAATTATTGTATTAAAATCAATAATAATTAAAAATAAAATTATCAATCATCACTCGATAAGTTCGATACAAAACTGAATCAATTAATCTTTATCAAAATTTCATTTAATATAACATTTTCTATTATATGAATTACGAAATACACATCTGGATTAAAAAAACAATATAAAAATTTCGAATAAATCGAAGAATTTAAACGATCATTTAATTATTCTTTGAATAAATCTTAATTCTATATTTTCTATCCATGTTCTTACTATATGCGAACATAAGAAAACACGATTCCTTTATATCGTAAGCTTTTTCCTTCGTGCTCACCATCGATCGAACAAGATGGCTGCATTAGTTCTGCCTCGTTTCGCAGGTGCAACACACGAACTTGCCCCAGTACGAGTTGCCGCACTGCAATTTCGTTGCAATGTACTCCGCATAATGTTTCAGAAAATGTATCGTTAGCATGATTGAAACGTAAAACGCGGGGCCTCGATGAAAGCTTCACGCCGAAACTGGCCGAGGTCCATATTTCGGGTAAACCGTGTTTTTTTACAAGCCGAAGCGAATTCCTTTCCCCTTCAAGTTCTTCCTCATTTATTTCCTTTTTTTATTTACACCTCGAAACTACATAAAATTCATTTACAATCTAATGTCTTATTCTTTTTTCCAATCTCTTACGTTATAATAATTGTCCCAATAAAATATTTCCTCGAGTTCAATTGAAACTAACCGAATAATTAAAACATAACAGGAAAAGAAATTTTTGAAAAAAAAAAATAAAAATCTTCAAAAGCGCTATTCCTTCCAAACAACTTCCTCTAATTAATAAGAAAGTAAAAAAAAAAAAAAAAAAAAAAAGAAAACTTCCTCCTCAATTGAACATTCAAAGGAAGTGAACAATATCTTTTTATTAACCATTATTCCCTTCGAACGATGTACTAATAACACGTTATCAAAAGAGAGAGAGAGAGAAAAGAGAGAGAAAAAAAGAAAGAAAAGAGAAATTCGGTGCTAACCACGTCGTAAACCGTGGAGCAAAGCGCGAGAGGCGAGTTTCATCGCTGGTAAGAAATTAAAGGGATTAAAATCCCAACCGTTTCTTACTTAATTAATTCGCAATTCTCGCGGCACGTGTCCTCGTCTACTAGAATACTATTGCACGCTTCTCCACACGCGGAAGCCTTTAATCGCGCGATCTTATCATCAACGACCACAACGACGATGCCATCGTTCTCTTGCCCGTTGCCAGACCTCGCGCATCGCGATTTAATGCAACGTTAAGGTTAAAATAAAACGAACAGCCAATTAAATTTCTCCGAGTGACCTCGGACTTCCTTACCAAGTTTGCTCCTCTCTCCGGGATTTTTTAACTTCGTTCGAATGCGGGCGCCACCTGCTTACGCGGCTCTAGAAGAACCTGCGCACACTCCATTGCGCACATTCGACTGCGCACGCAATCTAGGATTGATATAAGAAATTCAAACGAGTTTGCGTTCAGACCGGTAAAATTTCAAATATATCGCGATAATATCGGGAAAATTGTGTATTTTTTATTCATTTTGACTCGTTAACAGTATTACAGGAAGAAAATCACAGGATTTTGATGATGTTAAAATATAGAACGTTCTAAATTATCTGGAATTGTCTATAAATTTATTCGAACAATTCTTTGGATAATCAGAATCAATATCTAACGAAACAAATAAAAATTAAGTTAAAAAGAACTTATTTACTTCAATTTGTCGTTAGAAGTTCTTTCCATTGATGAATGATATGTTTGCAATGATTTACAGAGAATTTTTTATCATATCCCTTTCAATTTTCTTTTATTTTCGTTCTGTTTCAAAGGAGAATCAAGAATATGTAATTTAATATTTCTATCGTAACGATTCTCAATTTGTGGATCGTGATCATGGATTTAAAGTAATTTTTCACGGACATTAAAGTTACGCGCAATCATTGGCACGTATGCCGAATTGATGTTGCACAGACTTGTCAAGGAAAGTTCATTGGAAAAATAGGAGAAAGTGATAATGATGGATAGATATTTTATATTATTTTGATGAATTAACGCTTGCGTGTAATTGTCTATCGTGTTTACCAGTAAAGGAAATCTCTATCTAATGCGGTTATTTTTGGCATAGAGAAAACACGCAACATTTAAGTTACCGATTCGCTTCAAATTTTATGCATAATTAATGCATATTTTGTATAATAGCGTATAATATAAAGTAATTTTTGAATGCACAAGCGAAGCAATTATGCTAACTTAAAATTCCATTAACTCAGTTGCATAATAAAAAATGTTTCTTTACCTATTTTAATTTATTTTCCAACGCTTCCTTCGTAACCTAACCATGTAATTTCCTCTTAAAATTTAATTAAACCAAGAAAATTGAAAAACGGTTCAAGGGGGTAAGGTAAAGGGGAAGAAAAATTTCCTTCGCTTCTACCATTTCAATTTTTAGTTCATTTCAAATTCCACCCGTATCTCGTGCGTATTTCTTATCCTTTACGCGACCAAAGTAAAATACAAAGTAAAATCAGAGGGTGAAGAACTGAACCGAACTGTTTAATTATTCTAGAAACGATTAAGGAAATGTTATTCTTCGAATAAGACAGACACGGAGCTGCCATAAAGAACACGGCTAGACGATCGATAAGAAAAGTAGGAAATGGGAAATTTAAATAGGTATCATTGGCGCCAAGTAATTAACGAGCGTGCCTATGTCGAACACGTGTGTAAACGCGATGCGCCGCTCTTAAGGAAGAAACTGCTTGGAATCGTTAATTTTCCGTCGAATCTTCCGAACGCAGGTTACTCGTTCACAAGGACACGCAACATATTTCACCATAATGGAAATTTTTCGATCGACTTCTGAACGTATCTCTCGGTTGCTGGAAATTCGATCACGATCGATTTAAATATTCGATAGGTTGAGGAATAGAAATTAGACCCTACCTACTTTCCTAAATCTTTGCGGATTGATGATCTTAATATTCGCTGTTCGTATGGAGTTAATCGAGTGGAAATGAAGTTATTGCTCAAACGAGCCAAAGTTGAAATTACTGTTAAGAAACTGTATGATTATTTTGAAGATCGAACAAGTGGAACAAACAAGTGGATAGTTTGTGAGAATTTTAAGGATATATTTTTAGCTAATGTAACTTGTTTGAGAATGTTACGTTATGATGTAAAATATTATAAAATATTGAATTGAAATTAAGTTATTTTTATAATTGAGTAATAATATTATAATATTAGAAAATTTATATTACTATTTGAAAATTGATATTTATTAAGAAATATTTTAATTGGAAATTATGTATGTAAAAAAATATTATAATTGTAAAAAATATTTAATTATATAATTAATAATTTTTACGTAATAGATAATTCATGGAATTATTTTTGACCCACATAACTTGAGAACTATGAATGAAAGGCTCGACTATAATCTGAATTAGAACTTTAAACATTGTACCGACTATCGACTAGAAAACAGGTTCTGGGTTTGATTAGAAGAGAATGTTAAATGTGTTCACACGAAATAGTTTTAGGCGGTGAAACTTTGAAAGGAACTAATCGAATGCGAAAACCTTGGAATTTAATACTTTGGACTATGTTAAAAGTTTCAAAGGAGAAAAGTTTTTTAAAGTTTTCTTTTTGTTTTAATATCTATTAAATTTATATTCAATTATATCTTTTGTAATTTAACTAATATTGTATGTATAATTATATTTTTAATGAAAATAATATAAATTTATATATTATTATTATTATATATATTTTTATATTTTCAAAAATTAAATTATTAGAATTTAAAAAATATAATATCTGTATTTTTTATCTTTAAAGAGTAAGACACATTATAGTTTTAAAAAAGAATAATCAAATAATAAATAATTTTGAATGAATGAAATTAATATCTCGAATTTTAAATGTAGTTACGCGGCAACTCCAAGATAAAAAGAGAAATAGTGTGAAAAAAGGACAGAGATAAGTAGAAATGTTAATACTAGCGCCATCTCTGGAGCCGCAAATGAAACACTTAGAAAAGGACAGGAAATAATGGAAAAGGATAGAAATAGCATAAAAGTAATCATTGGCGCCATCTGTTGAACGTTAAAGGTACTTCTTCAAAAGAATATAAAAAGATATTATCGACATTCAGAAGATAATAAACCTTATTCCATATTAAAAACAAAAAATATTTTATTCGAGAGATGGCGCTAATAGTCAATTTTTACTCTATCTCTATCCTTTTTTCGCTATTTGCTATCCTTTTCTTGTGTGTTTCACTTGCGGCATTCTAGAGATGGCGCTGATTTCAATATTTTTATTCTATCTCTGTCTTTGTTCAACTATTTGCTTTCTTTATCTATACCTTATGAAATTCATACGTTTGAAAGACAGTTCCGATATTTAATTAAAGTTTTTCTTTATCTCTTTTAAATACAAACTGCGAAGAATTATTAAAGATTATTAATCTTTTGTTTTATCGACAATATTAATATTTTGTTTTGTAATTAATTAATAAAAAATTAAAATAAAATAATTAATTTTAAAAAATAATGAATTACAAAATAATGAAAATAGAGATATAATAAGAAAATTAATCCTATAGTAAGACTAATAATATTAAATTTTTTTTAAATTTAAAAAAATTTGATAGAAATGAAATATGAAGAATATTGAAATGTTAGTAAAAAGAATATTAGGAAAGATAAAAATTTCTTTCAATATCTTATATACTTAATAGCTTTTATAATTTAATAATTTCACGTTTAATTATTTAATTCTTCTATTCCTTAATATTCTATCTACCAATATGGTATTACAAGTAATAGCTTTTCCTTTTAACTTGAGCATAGTAATTTAGGACACGCTTTGATTAAGCTGAACATGTTGACTTAAATAGGCGTGGAAATGGCATTAGTCTTGCATAATGTAAATTAAATAAGAGTTGCATATATTCTGTGTCGATTTCGTTTGTATATGTATTGTGCACAATACATCCTACGTAAGTACTTATAGAAGTAGTCATTGTAGAATGAATTGCACAAAACAAAGCTCTTCAACCCAGCCAAGTAGAGTTAAGTAGAACTAACTCTGAACTCTCTAATATCTTTGGCTTGTCATGAATTAATCAATTCGTGCCTCTATTAACATTATTGTAGGTAATAAACATTTTGTATGGGGAGAAATTCATAATATTTGATCATGATCAGCTTTATAATAATAAAGAGTAAATAAAATAATTTTTGCAAAAAAATTGTATTGTTAATATCTTATATTAATTTGGTATATCTTTAGATTTCTCTTTTCTCTATTTAAAATTTAAATATTTTAAAATATTTTTGAATTAATTATTTTGTCTGTACGAGCTTTCACGATATAATCTATAATGAAGATTATTTTATGATGATAAGTTTAACATAATCGTCATTTAAAAATTTTAGTTTTACCTTATGACAATTAAATGACAATTAATTAAAAATATAATTTATGTCATATTATTTAATACGCATATATTGATATGCATAAATATGTAAAAATAGAAATTGTTGACTGTCTGTATAATTGAAAGAAATCATTTTCTGATTATACTTGCTAAGTATTTTATGCTCTGTTTCATAAATAATTATCCAAGCATATTTAATTACTTAATAATAATTACTTAATCCGTAAATAAGATATCGTTTTTTAAAAAAAAAAAATGTATAAAATATTATGTATTAGAATTATACATATATATATAATTCTATTTTACATAAAAAACTTCAAATATGATTTATATTATTGTTAAATATCTGAATGAATTAAAAAAGAAAAGAGATATAACCTGATTCACAAACTTCTTTTTTTTTAGAATTTAACATTAAAGAGATTGACATGTACAATGAATAATAATAAAATTTTCCTCGTAATGCCAAAGATTAAAGATTTCAAAACTTCTGAAGATTCATCTATGTTCATTTACATATTACTAATCTCTGTTGAATCATTTTTCAATTGTATAAACACAAGGATAAATATTAATAGATATCAAATCAGAGGAAAAAAATATTCTAACACTTTTTTTATCGAATCAAATTATCCATTATTCTTACTCCGAATTCTTTAAAATTATTCATATTTCTCGAAACTAATATACATGTTAAAAATTAAAAATTAAAAAAAATTATAAAAACTAAATAAATCTATACAACCAAATTTACTTACATTTACAAATCGAATAATTTTTTTAATTTTTAATAATATATCACATAAAAATTATTATTAAAAAAAAAAAAGAACTTTAAAAGCAAAAAACTAAAAAGAAATCAATACAACGCGATAAGAAAATGAATCAAGAATTACGAAAAAATTAATTTTTATTAAAATTACGTTCTTCGTTGACTGAAAATATTACAGGTCTTATTCTGTCTGTATAAAAGGATGTGCATCCGTGGGCAAGACAGTTGCGCTGTTTGCGTGCAGTTTGCCGTTTACCAAGTCATTGTACTCGGCATGCACAGATCGTTATTACATATGCACATTGCATTAAGGCAGGTCGCTGATGCACGTCAAGGAAGCACTTTCGCGCAACAATCAACTCCCTACCGATTTCGCCTGTTTCCATTCGCGAAACACATCGAAAATAAAATCATCTCTCTTTATGAAAATCATCCATTCCCGTGGAAAACATCGACCATTATTATTAAATGATTGCACGACGACATACCGATTTCTAAGCTTTCTAGATTTGATTTTTAATATTTTTTTTAATGGTATACTTTCACCCTTTGATTAATATCCACTGAATACGATTTAATTTATGGATATGTGTCGTACGTAAGTACGTTTATCGTTTGTAATTTTTGATTTGATTAATTTGCTAGATTTTGAAGTGAGGAGAAATTGACATTAGAAACTAAGAGGTCATCAAAAGTATTTCACATGATATTCATGTGAAATTTGATGCAGAAGAAAAGTATTATAACTGCTTTCTAATGTTAATTAATCTAATTTAATATTTTAATTTTTTAACAAATATACAGAAGTTCTATTTTTGTTTCTAAAATTCTATATTAAATATGATTCGATAAAAAATTTTCATAAATCTAAGTTTCATAAATCTCCTTTCCTTGAAATCTTCTCAATTTTATCTTCATTGAATTATATCTCTTTTATATTAATAAATCATTATTAATACCTATAATTTTTATTTTCACAATAAAATTTTATGATTATTATTTAATAGAAATTTTATTATATGTTGTTAAGTAAAAAAAAAAAAAAAAAAGGAATTTACTTTTATTTTGCGAATATGCTTGAAAAATCTTAATCCCAAAATAAATAAACAAATATTACTTATGATAAAAGATTTATTACGAGCAGATTGCAGTTGCACGCGTAATTGTCGTCCTTTGAAAAAAAGGTTTTACCACGTGATTCACTCGAAGAACAAAAAGAACGATCGATCGCGTCGCTATTTACGTCGGGTAACTCGATCGTTAAAATTGCTCGTCTACCCTCCGTTTTCTCTTTTATCGTCGATCATTTAAATAATTCATACGCAAAATTATTCGCCGCCTAATGAATACAAATCACAGCTTAATTCTGACAGCTTTGAATTATTTCGATTTCGTTTCAATTCTTTTATCACTTCGACCTATGAATAAGAAATATATTTAAAAAAATTGCCATTTAACGGAGCCGTAGAAATCGTTAAAATTTAATTGCGAAAATGTAATAATTGCGCAACAATTTTGTAAAAATATTTAATGAGGAAAAGAAATTCTTCTTTTTATTTTATTTCTTTGAATTAATAAATGAATTATGGAATTATTACTAGCATATCATTATGAAACACAATTTAATATCACGTTTAATTCCTTCATTATTTATTGATAAAATTTCCTAATTTATTATTAATAATATTTATTATATTCGTTTAATGAAAATTATCGTAATGAAATGCTGAAATTCTTATCGTTATGATTCGTTAGAATTAAATTTTCATTTAATTTTTTAAAATAACATCTTTTTCAAATTCTTTCATGTTTATTTAATGAAGGAATTGTTTAGATTTAATTACAAATATATAATTACAATTATAACATGTTTTCATTATTTCAAAGTATTTATATTTATATTTAATTATTTGTATTTATTTGCCAATCAATCAATCTGAAGATATCGTTCTTCTATTTTATAATTATTTAAAATTATATCATTTTTTCTTATTTTAATTCTTTAAATTTTGATGAACTACTGTATAACAAATAATATGAAATATTTATAAAAAAATTATTAAAAAAAAAAATAAATAAATAAATATATAAAAATTTCATATTTTCTTAGATTTTTTTCGCGTTTATCACGATTCATATCAACGTATCCTAAAGACCAAGCTGAAAGATAACTGCTTATCGATGCGTTACCCCGCGATATTCACGCACATTGCTTTTGAAGGCTAAAAAGAGTTAATCTTCGCCATGGCATCGTGTAATCTCGCGTTACCTGCACTAGGTATTTTTACGTTCGTTGCTTCTGTATCGCGGTGCGTTATTACCGATGATTACCCAACGAATTCAACTTCGTAACGAGTTTCAATTCGAGCGAATATGATACAGGTATATTAATATTTATAGATCCGTTCGTGCATGACTTTCTTTACCAAGTTTCTTCTCATAGGTGATATGAGATAGACATAGACATAGACATGATTGTAATCGATATTATAATGTTTCATATTAATACTGCAAATTTTATTTTGCATATTTATGATTTTTCGTATGATATTTTATGCAAATAGTCTTGTTCTTTTGTTAAATATAATTTTTATAATTCGACAGAAAATTAATGATACGATAAGATAAAGAATCGAATTTGGATATTTTTTTTTAATCGAAGATAAAGAAATTTTTACTCTTTTTAAAAAATACTTATGATATTTAACTTCGTTAACTTCGTTAAATATCATACGAAGTTAAGATAAATGTTTATCGAGTTTTTTCATTCGTGTTTATGAAAATATGAATTTCCATAAACATCTGCAGTTTAGTATCCACTTAGAGTACATGTCGTAAAAGGCAAAGAAAATGCAAATTATTTTTAAAATAATAAAAGGAGAAATAATTTTTCTTTTAGAAAATTTTTAGAAAATTCATTCAAAATATATCTCTATGACTTTTTAACCGTTTAATCCGTAAAAAATTCATTTCCTATTTATGAAAATTATAATTTCGTGCGATATAATCTAGTTAAAGATAATATTCCAAAAGGAATCTAATTTATCATTTATTAGTAGAATATTGTTGTACTAGCCTTTGTTTTCAAGAAAATCACGCGAGACATGCACATGTTTCATTAAATCTTAATTAAATTCACAGTCATTGTACTTGTAATACATGCATGCGCAATTAAAAAAGAGCATTATGCTTGGACAAGTTATCTTATGTACTATTTTTATAAAACATTACACATGTTGATTCAATCGGTATTTAAATAATATATTGGAACAATAAGCATTGAAATAATATATCATAATTTACTTATTGCTTAATTATTATTTATTTTCAAATAATTATGCAACAGTATATTATTAAAACAATTTCTTTATTTGATATATTTTGTAAGAATTTGTTGAAATGATCTTTATCAAAATTATTAATTGCATCATAAAAATAGGTCTCTTTATGATTATAAGAAATTGTGGTGAAATCCTTACCTAAATAAATTTTACTTAAATAAATTCATTCAAATAAAGAATGATTTATTTAATCTTCTAAAGTAATTGAATAATTATTTGAAATTAATATCTTTTATCCTTATTACGAGTTCTCAAGCCTTAAAACTTCTATTAAAATCATTTTTATTTAGAAAACGAAATTAATCAAATCCTAATCTCTTTTAATTTAATAATGGAGGAATTACTTGTGAAAGTATTACAATATTATATTGCGATGTACAACTTGTGAAAGTGCGTGTTAAATTTCACTATATCATTCTGTGTACTAACTTTCACGAATATTACACATTATGGAAGACATATACATGTTAATACAGATATTGAAACAAATAAGAGCAATATAACAAGGTGCAAAGTCGGTTAATGAATCACTCTGCTTTTTCCCTTTTTTCTTCGAGCAATTGTAGAAAAATATTTATCGATTGAAAAGCGATGAATCACGAATTACGAAATGTTTTTACGTACACAATGAATTTGCGTAATGAAAACATAACAATTAAAATTATAAATATCACGAATTTTGGAAAATTTATTACAAATTTTTATTTGTTTATAAAAAATAATTATAATTTTTTATTGAATATTCTCGACTTATTGACCGATTATTATAAAATAATGGAAAAAAAAAAGATAAAAAAAATAGATTCAATTCTGTTATAATTTTTACTATTGAATTCCCTTATATATTAAATTCTGACTTCTTTTAAGAAAACACAAAAATTTTAAAACCAATTATACTAAAAATAAAGGATTGCTTAAACGCAGTATTAATCAAATCAAGTTGAAACATGTTGTTAATTGCAATAATTTATATGTTTTCTGAAATATATATATATATATATATATATATATATATATATATATATATATATATATATATAATATATAAAGTAATTTTTCCATTCTAAATTCATAAAATGGATATTTCAAATTATATTGATACAAGATATCGATCAAAATTCTCATGTTTTTATATAATTTTCGTTTATTATTTAAGAGACGAATTAACATGGCGAATAAATCAAACAGATTGATTTATATAGTTGTGCGGTGAAAATCTAATGTTTCAATCGAAGAAATATAAGTATCCATTAATCGGCATTTTTGTTGCTTTTGCATACTTTCATCACGAGGTCACTAAAAACCAATTTTTTCCTGCCTGATCGAGAATTAACGTATTTTCTTCGATTAAACAATTAGTCATAATTTTATACTAAAAATATTTTAAATAAAAATCGAAAGTAATTATTTTGATTATATCTTTTTAATAAATATTAATAGATAATTATCTAAAATAATTAATTTTAAATTTCAATTTTTTGCATAGATAAATAATTCGAAATCCAAAATTTTTTAAAAATTCATGACATATCTATCATACTAAAATAATATTTTACTTGATACAAATGTCACAATATTTTCGAATAAACCGTGAGTTATAATATAAACTCAGTTATAATATAAACTCAACGCGATTACTACACGGCACGTGTCTCAATTATTTTCTTTTTTCTCTGATGTTTGTTAAATTGCAAATATTCATTTATTTCTTTAACATAATAAACTCTACGTTCAATGATCATGACAAAGCTATATTGTTACTATTATACATCAAGTATTCAAACAACTCGTCATCAAAACGAAAAAAAAAAAAAAAAAAGTTTCTGAAAATATCTCCATTGTCTAGAGTACCATTTCACCTTTAGTTCTGAATAATCGAAATCACAGGAGAGGACGAGAAAATAGAAAAACCTACAGAGTGCACAGTGACGTACCAAGAGTGGGGGAGCGCCAGCTGACTGGTGAAACTGTCTCGTCGTTTGCCGCGCGCCGTTGCTTTGACAGTGTTATATCAACCTCCGCCAGAGTGAAGTCGTGTGTTCCCTTCGTTCATAAATCTCGCTCGAAAAAGAAAGAGTCAAACTTTGAGAAATTTTTTTTCTTGAACTCGAGTGATCCGCGTAAAGGAACCACCACGCTTCCTTTACGACAGTCTTGAAAACATTTTTAACAGAGAAAGAGAGAGAGGAAAAAAAAAAGGGAAGAGAAACAACAATTCGGTGAATAAATAGACAAGAACAAGGGAGAAGAGAAGAAGAAAAAGAAGAAAGAAAGAGGAAAGTTACCTCTTTCTTCTCTTCTTTAACCCGTTAGAAATACCCAAGACACGAGAGCAAACGAGATAAAACAAACATCAACGCGAGCATCACGGACACACAAGGGAATCTTTATTGAGACATTCTACGAATTTGTGCTGCGTGTTTTGTGAGTGATAAAAGCTTATCGTCGCGCGGCAACCGGAGACCTTTCGTGTCAGCATATAGAGAGGCGGATCGCTTTCCTTTTTCGAAAAGGCCTTCCCTCCACTACTGAGAAGAGGGTTGCTTCTTCCGGGGATAACCGGAAGTGGCTATTAAACTAAAGAAGGTAGAACAATGTCGACACTCGAGAACAGCCTCCCTTGAAGCTCCCTCTCACGTTCTCTCAAGATAATAATTCGGCCCTGTTAAGTCATGCTCTGTCTTATTGCCCTGCGTCGAAAGGTAGGTAAATGTTTTTTCTTATCCTCCCTCACTTCCCCTCTTCTCTCTTGCTTCGTTACAAATCTCGGATAGGAATGACTTTTGTTAAGAATCTTCATTGCGAAACGTGCACCTCAAAGAACGGTCATTACGCGCGGATTGAAGAAATTGCTACAAATTGCAATAATCGGCGCGGATAATACCGGGGATTCGTCAAAAGAACGTTTTCAGACCGTGACGATTATTTTTGTACTTATTCTATTTCTTTTTTTGTAGACTTCTTTTTTTCTGTAGCTGATTTCAAATTATCATGACAATTTAGTGATTAAAAAATATTTATTGATATTATAAAATATAGTTGCGAATATTATTAGTGTTTTTTGTGATATCTTTGATTATTTTGAGTATGGATCTTCTTTATTGAAAATATTTTATCCGGAATAAATTGTAATAAATTGTAATCACGAGAAATTATGAATAATTAGAAACAATGTGTCCGTAGTTTATATAGATTATCTTATATTATGTTTAATGTATTACAAGAGTAAGAGGAGATAAACGCAATGTGATTGAACGTAATAACGAACCAACAAAACGTTATTCTTTATTACATTATAAACTTGATCTCTAACTACGTTATAATAATAGCAGAAAAATCATAAATGAAAGTTATGAAATTATTTAGAATTTCTTCGTGAATGTAATCAGTGTTATTTTTCAAAACACATTATTCAAATTAAAATATGCAATTTAGAAATATCCAATAACCTTTAATCTATTGGAAATAAAATTTCAAATTGAATTTAATACAAATTCCTTTGTTGAATTTCATTCATTATTTATACCATGACTCTAATTCAATATGATAAGATATAAGGTTAACGAATTGATAAATAAAATACTAGGCAATTACAATAAAAACTTGATTGTTCTAAATAAATATAAATCTTCTTTAACTTTATCAACTACACACGATTCAACTATTGTAAAGGTTATGACTCGGAATTAACATGTTCTCTATCATGCAAATTTTGTTATTCATAATATTAAATTCGATTTGATTATAAATAATTCAAAAAATAAGAAGAAAAAAATACAATAAAAAAAAAAAGATAGAAGAATGTGACCAATGACAAAAATTCAGCTCAACAGAGGTGTCGGTGCGAACGAATTCCCAATTAAGAGCAATTAACGATAACGAGTTCGAAGAAGAGAATAAAAAATTCTCCAGAAGATAGCGAAATAATAGCGCGTAGAACAGAATGATCTTCGACATATGCATCAGTCTTCCGGCAGATGGAAACAAAAATATAGTTCGAAGAGGCCATACGCGTGAAAATATGAAGAGAAAATAGAAAAGAACTAGGGTAGCAAAATAAATGTTAGGATGTTTAACGTTTCAAACGATACGGAAAAAAATAGAAATTAAGCGAGTCTGCTCGCAATTAAGAATAATTAACGATAATCTTTTCGATAGGGAATGGAAAGAACACGAATATCTCGTTCGAACATGCAGGAAAAATATTTTTCAGCTTTTATCTTGACCAATATAATCAATAATTTATAAAAAAAGTAATTATCTTATTAGATTCTTCTCGAAATTATTCAACTTTTGTCTTTTATTTAAAAAAATATTTTCAAAAACACTCACGTAAAACACTCAATATAATTAAACAATCTGAAGAAATACATTTTCTCAAACAACAAAAGAATTCTTTTGATATATGAATACATTTTCCAAATTAATTTTATAATGCAACGATACTTTATAATATATATATATATAAATGTACCGATCACAAAGAATCCTTTTATACTCAATTTTGAAATTAAAATTCAAAATGCATCCTAACAAAAACAAATATCCGGATAGTTTTTAGCGCATGTATATGTAAGAGGAAAATCGTCTGACAAATCGACATCACGAAGGACAGGTTGGTATGAAATTGAGCCGTCACGCAGACTCGCGCGAATTTATTACTCGCTCGACTCGAGTTTCGCGGTTTCCTTTGTCCGACCGATAAAAAAAAAACTTTTCCAACATGAAAACACACGCGTCCCCCGTATGCATCTGGCGTATAGAGATTTCTATATTACCTCTCACTCCAATCTGCCTCTGTCCATCCCTCTCGGTTTCCCCAAGGATATAAATGGATCCGTCCTCGTCTCATCGAGAGGCCGATACGCACTTGACTTCCACGCGGAAATGAATCGTACATGTGATACAAGAGCCACTTCGTACGACAAAATAATTCATACATACATAATTTAGCGGAAAAACAAACAATCGAGCCCCGTTTCCATCGCGTCTAGGGGGTGAAAAATCGATTGTTAATGCTTTCGCGAATTCGTGCTTGTACAGCTTTGAATCGCGTAATCCATTAATATTTTGCGAAATATTCGTGAGAGGAGAGTTTATGGATCGGTGAATTGGTTCCTGATTTGGAGAAATTCGATTTCAATTCGCTGATTGCTGTAGGTGGTTGCGAAAGATGGAAATTAATCATAAATAATTATGATTCGAGTTTAATAGTAAAATATGATTGTATATTTTATGAGTAAGAATTTCAATATATTATTTCTGTAAAATGTAGATATAGAAGCATCTTTTTACTAGAAATTATTAAATATTTCTAATATATTTCAGTATAATAAATATTTAGAAAATTAATAATAGTAATTAATATAATTTTATTCAATTATATTATATTTTATAATTATATTTGTATGAAGTTCCGATTTGTTCGAATTTTATAAAATATCAATACTGAAAATCAAGCATACGATATTATCTACATTTTTCTTCTCCAATTAAAAATTAGAAATCTTTCTATCACGTTTTCTTGTAAATCCATCAATTGCATAGAATCATTCGCATGAATTATTAGTGATTTAAATTAAAATTTAAAATTAAAATATCTAGATTAAAAGAGAAACCGTGGATTTGAAACTGTAATTTAGAAAATTCAGATCAATCTTTGAAAATTTTGAAACGATTCGAAAAATAAAAGTTTTGATGAATAATTTTTAACACAAATCCAATTCTCGAAATCAATATTCAATTATGTTTCATCTTGTTAAAATTAATTTGTTTGCGCGGATAAAGGAAAATTATTTTTGATATAGGATGATTAATTTGATTTAAAAATAAATATATGTTCGTAATAAATATATATTCGTAAAAAACAGTTCATAATGCTATATTTATCTATCTGTGATGAATGATAAGATACGTTATTTATATTTTCATTCCCTTATTTATTTATTTATTTCCGTATATACGAGATAAATTCAATTATATACCAGATATTCATACAGTATTTATGTTATCTACATAAATTATCTACATAACTGTATGTGTCACGAAAAAAATTAAAGCAAATATTAATAAAAAAAAAAAAAAAGTTACACAAATTGAATTCATTGCAATATATCTTTTCCAGATACAAAATTTCATTTGCAAATAATTAATTAATCAAATATTTAATAAATTTAATAATAATGTAGTTAAATAACAACTTTCATCATTGTAAAAAATATTAACCGAATTTAAAAAAAAAAGCTAAAAAACAAAAGAAATTAAAAAAACTTTGACCGATACCTTCGTTAAAAATGATCACAATTAATTTTTTTCATTCAAATAGCATTCGTATCAAGATATTATTCATTAATATCCGTTATAATTATGATACTCGGCACATAGCAGCAAAAAGATATTATGAAAGAAAATAACAAGAGCAAAAAACGATGAAAAGAGTCTCAATGCTCGTGTGTCACCAATTTTTATGAAATATTTTTTTATTATATGTTCGATTTTTACGCTGAACGACTTTTATCGAATATTTGAAAGGATCTCGTCCCTTTTTCATCGCGTTCGTAAATTCGTGGGCAATGATATGTTATCAGATTATCGAGGCGTGTTGGTCGTAATCAGGCCGCTCCTATCTGTCGGCCAATTAACAAGTAGGTCATCCGCTCGTTTGTGGCAACCTAAAATGGGGAACCATGAATATCGGTTAACGGAGAATCCAGACGATCTACCTATATTACGTATTCTCTTTCAGAATTTTATTTAATCGAGTCAGAAGCATAATTTACAGGGAAAAGAATAGTATTTCTTATCTATTGTCAATAAATTTCGCTTTTGTTACGCATTCGTTCTGATTAAATCTCGTGATTCACTAATATTGCTGATTGAAAAAGCTTAATCCTTTGTGGAAACATATTTTATTATTCTTTTATATATGTGAAATGAATAATATATTCAAATATTTTCTTTATTTATCAATGTGTCTGAAGGATAATTAATTTATGTATTTTTGTAAAATTGTAAATACTTTAATATTAATAAAAATAATTAATTTCTTTTGTTTATTATTATAATATAATGAAATTCTTGAATTTATCTTGATTTTTTAAAATATTTTATATTTTCAATAATTTTTGAAAAAATTTACACTTATTTAATCTAACCAATTAAAGATTAAAGATTTTTTCGATAATCGAAATATCAATGAAATTTTTCTTATATTTTCTTATATTATTTCTTATAAATAAAAATTCAAGAACAATACTACAAAAGATATCACATATATTTTTAATTGATATCATTATAACCGATATCAATACAATACAAAGTATACATACATAGCGTAATATCGTCTTGAAATGGCCTTGGACTCGGAAATTTATTTCTGATTAAATAAGAAACATATTCTCTTCCTCATGAGTCATATGTGTAAGTTAATTGATATATATCGAGTATGTAAATAGCAGTTGATCCAAAATATTCTTTAAATTATCGGTCAACTAACGGAACCAGAAAAACAGTAAGACGCACACAGTGCAAAAGAATCGAAGGAATTTCTGTTAATCATGCATTATTAAGAATTGATGATGATTTGAATGGAAAATTTAATTTATAATGATCAATAGACATAACAGAATAATCAAATTCGAAAATAGAAATATTTTTCTGTTATGAGTTTATTAAATTACATATAAAATTTATTTCGAAATTATCATTATTTTACTGTTTCAAATCTACAAAATAATGTTTAATGAGTCTATCTGGAATTTTTCTATTTAATATAATTTCAAATATCAATAATATCGAATTCACTTTTATTGTTTTTTATTTTGACTTTTTTTATTTATACTTTTACAATTATTAATTTTCTAACCATAATTTTTCACATATATTCATTGAAATATATGAATTCTAATTCATAAAAAATAGAAAAATATAAGTTTTTGAAATTATAGTAAATAATTACTTTTTTATCTAGAACAAAAGGAGAAGATAAATAAAGATAAGAAGAAAAGCAACAATTTTCTTTCTCAAATCTTGGAAAACAAACTATATTTCATCCAAATGAATTGTCTTGCAGACAAATGGTTATGAATACGAATTTCCAGAGAACCCTGCTACTTGTTTGGTATACCTAGTTAAATCTTTCCAAGTTTGAAATTACATCGAGACCTAGCTAGTTCATGCTGCAAATTGGTATTGATTTTGATTCTGTAATAGAGCCACATGGCGTACTCATTTTACCGGTTAACTACGGAGAATTTCATCGATCGAATTCCATCGGATTGTTGCTGTTCCAGGTAGAAATTGATTCGCTAAACAGTACCGCATATAGTGCATTCTTGGTTAATAACCTTGACCTGATACAACATTTTGTGATTTTATACAAAATTTAATCTAAATAATTTCTATAAGTTACGAATAAAAAGTAGAAATTTACAAAAATTCTTATATTTCCAATATTTCTTTAATTTTTTTAATTATTTGGATGTTAAAATTGTACATAAGGATTCATCACATATAAAGAATAAATTTATTATTTCCTTTATGCTTTTTATATTTATGTGTACGTAATATATCTCTTTAATAAGGTATCATCTTTATCTTATTTCATAGAACATGTGCTCAAATAACCGAAACCTATAGGATATCCTTTACAATTAACTAAATTTTTACTGAATTATTTATGAAAGTTTAACCGGAAATAATCAACTTACACTGGTACAGTTATCTAGAAACAAATAGATAATATAGAAAGATAATGTCAACGTTTCTTACAATTTTTTTTCATGCAATAATTCGCCGAGAAATTGCTCATGATTAATCAAAAACAGAAACATTTTTCAAATGATTTTAAAAATTGGATTCGTAAATGAAATTAAAAAAAAAAAAAAAAAAAAAAAAAAGAATAGAGATCCACGGAAAAAACATAATGAAATTCGAATCATATATGTCATGATACTAGATTGTTTAAATACCGTACAATACGAGTAACCATGAGAACAAACCTGTATAACATCCTTCTATGGTGTATCGCGAATAGGCGGATGTGGCGTGATCATGGGTGTGGAAAGCATTATCGCACGTGTGCGGTTTGTATGCCATGACGTAATGATGTTTATAATGAGAAAATGTTAAAGAATGTACACGAAATAGATATTAACAGATCACAATAAAAATTAAATTAAAAAGAAATTCAAATATATATAGTTACGTATTGCGTGTAGTAATATATGTAATATATGTATATATGTATCTATTTTGAATATTTCAAAATTGTTTATAGAATAATGTAAAGTATATAAAGTATCGTTATTATAATTTTTACAATATTAATAAGATAATTTTATTTAATTACCTTATTAATATATACTTGGTGTATAATTAATTTTCATAATAATAATAAATTATAATATATATTTTACATAAATACATATACTGTGTAGAATTCTGAAAGTGATACGACTTATAACAACATGTATTATACATTAGAATAGCGTATCTATATATTAGAATTCTAAGCACATTTTTTTCATATAGCATAATGTTTTATATCAGTGATTTTTCGCTGTAAAAAATTAAAATTAATTCTATTCTTGAATTTTTATGCTCGAATTTTGAAAAACAAAAGATCATTCAATTTACGTAGTAATAACAATTGTTACGAATTTCATTTTTTTTTTTTTCCTCCAGACGACAAATATCGATCGATTTCTGTCAACTAATCGTGATCGTTTTGTAACGGTTCACTCCTTTTCTCCGTTTGCTTCATTTGTAATCAAGCACACATACACGTGCTTGTACATACGTAGAAAGGTTTGTCAAAGCAAACGTGTATGCGAGCAGAGGGGAATTTTGCTCGGAGGTTTCATGTCTTCGTCCGGGATATGACGATATCCCCCCTGCTTGGCCAGTGGCGTAAGCAACCATAAAAATATCCAGAGTACGTGTGATTCCTCACGGATGCAATGCCATCGAACAACAGATTACATAACGATTTAAGATTTGCTTAAAGAAATTTCATTTGTAATTTTACAATACGTTATAATACTTCCGATATTAATTTATTCAATGTTCAATTTTGTCTTTTTTTTTTTTTGATAAATTAAAATAGATTACATAAAGTACAAAGAAGATTGACTTACACTTTCCAGTCATACATAGTTATCTGATTATTACTAATTTTAAATATAATGTTTACTCGAATATTTACATCTTTAAAATATATATGTGTGTGTGTGTGTGTGTGTGTGTGTGTGTGTGTGTGTGTATATATCTCACTTTAGTTATTCTTGTAATTCTTATTCATTTAATTCGATTATAATAGGTATCTGATGACTTATGATTAGCAAATTTATATAAAAAGAAATTTTATGTTTCAAAAAGTATTATTTTGCTTATAAAAGTTTAATCGAACTTTAAGTACTTCATTAAAAAATATTTATTGCTAGCATAATCGTCAAGTAACCTGTACTTTACTTTCTATTCACATAAATACGCGATTCATAACTTTCTTCCTGAATTTTCAATTCATTTTACAATGAGAAGAGAAATGGCTCATTTCGTGTCTAAATAATTAAAACATTTTTACGATGATAAACCCTTTCATAGATCGTTCTCGTTCACATAATTGTCACGTGATAGCTTATGGAAAATAAGCATATCGCGTGAGAAACTTTCACGTCTACCGTATTTTGCCTCTACATCACGTAACTCCAGTATCAAGAGACACGAAACAGGAACTCGAATCGATCCATATATCTACTTATAAGAGGAAAAAGAGAGAAAAAAAAAATGAAGAAAATAAAATGGAAGAGAAGGACACGCTAACCATTGGATTTTGATCTATCTTGGAGCACGACAACCCTTTCTTCCCTTTTCTCCTATACAAATACGTTCACTGACACACGTCTTTCATTCATAGAACATATAGTAGAAATCAGAGCACCCGATGAAAGCTGTCTCCCGCTAATTCTCTATTGCAACAAGCCCACCGAGTCGTTCTTTGCCACTCTACCCTCTGGGATACCTGAATCATGATTACGAATCTATTCCGGAATATAAAAAAAAAAAAAAAAAAATGAAGATATCTTATCCGCAGAAAAAATCAGTTGATTATCAATTATTATCTAACTAATTGACAATATGTTGTTAAAATAAATATTATTTTTTGAAATGATCGAAAAAAAGATGGTATTAGATAATAAGAGTTCGATTTCTGTTGATTTAAATATAAATTTTTTTTTAGTTAGTTATTTTTAGATATCCACACATATTATAGATCGCGAATGTTTATGTAAATTCGAATTTTGATCAATTATTATACTAATTTATCTTAGAGATCTTATTTTTATTTTTTAAATGGATATTTTGTATTTTTTGCACTATGCACTATAAATTTTTGTACATTGTACAAATTTTTTATAAATGTATTTATAAAAAAATTATAATTAAAAATTCGTTAAAAATTTGAATCATTTGTTTTTGAAAATCATTATTCCTTATCACAAGTTTTGTCGTGAAACGTTTAATGAAACATGAATTCGTTGGAATTGTCAATTTCAATTTCCCTATTGATGTTAAAACCAAGTATTTTCGATCGGTAAATAAAATATGTCTCTATCTTTCGAGTACGCTCAGAAACGCTCTCGAATACTTTCGGATGACATCGGAAATCCATAATCCCTACTTTTAGAATTTCACGGTTTATGACACGACGTCTGATCGAGTTCCCAAACAGACAGATGATTCTGAAGTGGTTTAATTGGTTTATGGGGTGAACAGGATGGCGCAATTAATTCAATTAATTGATACGATCAATTGGCCATGATAAATTGATAGACTTCTATGTAACATTGATTAATAGGGTTCACAAGTGTTATTTTAATTGAATTGAGGAAAAATATAAGAGGAAAAATATAAGAGAAAAAATCGAGTAAATTATGCTGAAATCTTTACTTTTTTTAGTTTCCTAAAAAATCTATTTTAAATATAACGAAGAAAAAACTTATAAGATAAAAAATATTTTAACTATACAAGAGTTTTTATATTTTAATTTAAGAAAAATCTATATATTTATAAAACTTAATGATCTCATACAATTCATAACTATACTATATATATGATATAATGATAAAAGTAATTTACCAAAAAAAAATCATAAATTACTTTTTCATCAATCTTTTCAATTTCTTTTTATTTTTTTTTTTTTTATTTCTTTGTAATAAAGACGATAATTTAGTCATGATACATACATAGTACATGGTTTTAGATATTTGATTTAATACGTTATTAATGCTTGCATGGGAAGTTTGGTATAATCCGAGGTTCGGTCATTTCCTCTTTCCATCAGTGCCGCTTTTAATTAATTTGCCTCGTTCTTTAAGGAGGACAGGGCCACTGAAGAATAATAGCTTGCTCAAAGACCATGTACGATGCAAGTAATTTCTAAATTATAATTTTTTTTTTGACTTTTTAATTTTGTAAAGTGACTTTAATGCTACGTTAATGCATTTCTATTTAACTTTGAAATTTTAACGAAAAAAAATAAATAAATAAAAAAATGAATAGAGTGAATAATTAAAACTAGTACTACTATAAAAAAAAAAATAAATAATTTTTTCTAGTTTAATTTTTTTTATTATATATATATATATCTTTATTTTGATACTTTTGAATTTTAAGTAAGGATTTTACATCGTATAATTATTAATAGTCTACAATTTTCAGATATCGTTAACCATATCGATATGTACTTTACACGATGTACTAATTCTGTTATATCTGCAGTTTAAAAAAATTCCTACTGATATTAGATTGGTTTTATATTTCAGTTACTTGATACGAATGAGTCAAACAGACTTTAACTCTGTTCAAACAGAAACTGGGTGATCTGTATCATAGATCAATTAATCATTTTTTTAAACAGGATGATTCCAACAATTAATGTAGAGAAATATCTTTTAAGATAATTTTTTTATTTACTAAGCAGATTAAAATAAAAAGTGACAAAATACAATATATAAAAAAAGATATTTCTTTAAAATTCCTAAGTAAAAAATAGTCATCTACACATAATCATCTAAATAAAATAAAGAACCTCTTCTATTCCACCTGATAACCTACAAACTCAATAAAGTTTTGAGAAAATATGTATTCTTCCATGTTTCTCATACACCATTTCCCATTTCTAATTTCTCTTTCGATTTAATGATGGTATAACTTATTAACACGAATATTAGCACATCGCTTGTGGCCCTGATCCTCTCACTGTTCCGCAAATAATTTGTTAAGGAGGCCATCGAAGCATACCTCGTATAGCTAGCCTAGTTTAGAGATCGACCAGAAGACGTGTTACCATAATGCGACGTGTTGCTTCGATATGCGAGGAATACACCTTTGAATCACATACGTATACCTGGCAGGTATTTAAATCGCGTGCGTAGTTGCGTACACGTTTGCCTTATTAAGCACGCACGCTGCTGCGTAGCACGACTCATCACGCTCGTGAACGAGTGGCGTGCATAAGCGCTTGAGTAGACAGAGGAGGCTATTCCTTTACGTTGTTATAAAGTGAGTAAGAAATAGACTGTGCATAGCCTCCCTTGAACTTGGCTTGAACTCGACGAATCATGGTTCTCGAAAAAAATTTGTAAGTATTTAAAGAAAGGTAAATATAATTTGCGAAAAGAAGAATGAATTTTAAGCTTAATGATTCGTCGATTGTATCGTATAGTTGAAAAATTTTAAATTAAATTATGAATAAATAGCAATTTATTTGATGGTATTAAATGCAGTGAAAGCATTATAGATGTTTATAACGTGGAATATGGTACGATGTGTCATATAATACGTCAATGATGACACGTCTTCTTTGATCATATTTATTAAAATACAATTCTTATTAAAGAAAGATAAGATACATACGTATTTTGCAGAACTAACTAACAGAATTAAGCAAAAGTTACTTGGAAAGAATATTAGATTGACACGACTTATTAAACATAAAAATTATATATAAACTTCATATTACAATGTTATAATTTGCAAATTAAACACGTGAAAATCATTATTTTTCTTTATTTGCTTTAGTGATAGAAACTGTGGTAACTTTTCTCCATATTTACATAGTATTTATCTCATAACAGCGTTCTATACGCGGCGTGTACCTTATATAAGAGCGTTAATTCTTTCATATACATAAATGAGATACACATTTCATGACAGTATATCCATCATGCAAACTTATGAACGAGTTTCTCTATCTTTTTATCACGTGACTCACACTTGTTTTGTAATGCTACAAAAAAACCAAGTTTTTATAATATATAAAATTTTAAAAAATCTAAAGTATTTACTACGATAATCAAATTATGATTCTTAGACTGTTTATAGTTTTTCTAAATTCCCATTTACATTTATACTTTCTATGAGTAAAATTTAAAAAAAAATAAGTTGTATCTAGATTCATATTTATGTAAAATATGATAACAATATCTATTTTCTGGAAATATTCTGAAAATTTAGAATACAACTCTCGAGTATTTGTGATAAGTATTTGTGATATATAATTCTTATGATAATTGATTTAATGTGTCGTCAACACTATCATATTCAATAAAAATTGAATGGGATTAAGAAATGTTGTTATGAACAAGATATTTGTCTTAATGAAAAAAGCACATAAGATATCTCATCCATAAATTCAATAAGTAAATAATAAATACCAATAGATATGGATACAATGATGAATCGTATGGGTTCTAGCTATTGAATGATTGAACCAGAGTGATCCATCTGATTCTGGGAACTTTCATGGGTTCGTAAATTGGGTTTGCATGCAAGTATGAGTTCGTGAATAGATTTCATGCAAATATGCGGTGCACACTATGGTCGATCGTGGTTAGTGATTTATTTTCGGTGCAGGATATTTGATAGGCGAGCTTTTAATTGAAATTGATCGGTTGCGGTTTTTCTTGTTATTAAAGATAAAATATTGGATATACTTCTGTATAAAAATATCGATAAGAATATCTAAGAAATATTGATTTATTTTTTTGAAAAATATCGATTCAAAATATTATAAATGATTGTGAATTTATAATAAATTTTGTACTATAAAAATGATATACAAGTATGATAATATGAAAAGTTTCAATTAAATCTCAAAATATCAAATATCGTTTCTTCCCGAGAATATCAAATGTGAAATTTGAGTTGATCCTTTTTCATGATTTTTGTCCAAATTCCTCTCTTTTTTTGCAAATGAAAAAACATCCGATACAAAATTATTCAGAATTATTAACACAAACTAAAAATTCTTTGAATTTAAAAAAAAGAAAAACAGATACATAAAAAAAAAATTCTCAAAGAAATCAACAAAAACTCTATTTTGACAAATAAATCAGAGATCATGCATTCGATTACGTTACCACAACCGGTAGCACGAAAAAGAGGCGGAATGTTCCTGCAAAACCTATGATAAAAATCGAACCAGTTTATAATCCTTTGCTTCTTTCACTTTCTTCCACTCGATAAACCTGTTTATTAGCTCTGTCTTGCACAGTTCATCCTGAGAACGATGCAATGCATGAACCGGATAAAAACCATTCTCAATTTCTATTAATAATGATGGAAGGGAAGAGAAGAAAAATTGGCGGTCAAAGTCGTGATAATGTTCAATATATATATCTTCGTTGATTGTATACTACACATGTCTACATACTGTAAGTAACTGGTGGAATAGTCATCATGATTGTTGCTTCGCTTATGGTCGTAGCGACGAAAATTAAAGTTGACCGAAGGAAGGGAGAGAGAGTGTATCCGAGGGTCATGGTGGGAGGTGGGTGAGGGTTTCAATTGATTTGCTAGAATTGATACACAAAAAGGCCTTTAATAGGCGTCGATTATCTTCGCCCACGGTTTCCGACGATTATCCAATCGTGTACTTGAAAGAGGTGCAAAAATCACAATGACACCGCGACGATATTTAAACGATGCATCATGTAAACTGATGACTCTCGTCTTCTAAGTATACAAGATGACAAAATAATAAGAAATATACTATAAGTTATTATATATGTATATTCGATATTTTGTTAATTAATAAAATTTTGATGATTCTGAATTTTTGGTTGAATGCACATGGAATGATGTAATAATTTTGATACTGTCTGAAAATTTTATACTATCTGTTAAATTATTGTTAAATCATAATGGTTTGTTATGTTTATTGCAAAATATTGTTAAAGATTTCATAAAGTTATTGATGTATTGAAGTTTTTTGATACAACCTGTCTTCTTTTTGTAATAAAACGATTTCGTAAGCGAATTACTTCATCAAGTATAAATTGACTTTGAATATTATATATTAAAATACGAATGAAATTGTAAAATTGTAAAATACATATTTAAAGCTGTAATAAATCCTATCATAGATTTACTGTTGAAGTATTCTAGTTCATTTAATCAGGAAATAAAAGATACACTGATAATACATTTGTGATAATGAGTAATATTGGTATGTTTTTCGATTCTCTGCAAAGTGAGTTGTGAAATGTCAGAATTTTTATTCTAAAACGATAAAATATGTAATAACTTTGTTATTATATTATTATAAAATTATATATATCTTTTATCTTTAAATTTATCATAGATATATTGAAATTTTAATTTATTTGTTTGTAAAATTACAGACGATTTAATTATTTTTATAAAACAAAGAATTTTTAAAACTGATTTATATATCTTTATTATTGTTAACCCTTCGTATATAAATTTATTGACGTCATTTAAAACGCACAAAGGCATAAATTATTTAAAATACGCTCGTATGCAAAATAAAATATCGATTTTCTTAATATTTTTAATAGCTTGGAGTGCGTTGTCAACCAATGTTACTAGCAGTTGTTAATTATAGGGAATGAAAAGTTAACGCGATTTTGATTGTATAATAAAGTAACCTAATCTAAACTTATAAACTTTAGTATGCAATAAATTAATAATTTTGAAATTTAATAATTTTCAATTTTAATAACTCTCCTTCAAAATAAATAAATTATTATATAATATTAACTAATTTCAAAAAAAAATTTCTTATCTTTCAACTAAATATTTTACTTCAATATTTCATAAAAATTAAAAAAAAAAAAGAATTTTTCAACAGTTTCCAAAATTTCCCTGAATCAAAGACAGTATAAAAAAAACTTATCACATGTAAACTAAAATTTAAAAAAAAACATTTCGTCAAAAAGATACATATAATTTTAATTTCTTTTTAATTTTGCATGCACAAATGGATACTTTATGACACGTATGTTTTAACGGGAATGCAGTCATATTTTAACGATATACTAAAAGAGAGCATTTGCAGATAAGGCTAGGTCTATCATATGTGCTTCAAATACTAAATGTACGTGGAGGGTTTCGCGCATAATGTGGGGTAGGTGAGTGTAATGTCAGCAACGATTACTGCTTTATCGGAAAAATGGAAGTGAAATCACGATGGTTATCCACGTCGTTGGATGCTCTTTCACTGCTCGATAGATAATACGAACTAATTCTCTCTTGACACGGAATTTCCTTGAAGCAAATAACGATCTCTCCGTGTCTTATTTGAACGTGTCACTTTGTGCAACGGTCTAGGGGAGAATTGGAAGGTACGACGTTCTTCAAGTATATGAGAATTTCCATTTACATTGTTGTTGAAGATAGGAAATTGAATCTTTTTTTTATATAGAAAACTGAAGGTTAGAGGAACGTGTATTTGTATTATTTTTTAATTATTTTTGCTGTTTCCGGATATTTTTTACACGAGAACATACGCGAGCAAAAAAAGAAATATTTTTTAAAAAAGAAATCTTATATCTATTAATTAAATCATTGTTGTTGATTGTCTACTATAATGTTTAATATAATTTAATTAAGAACGACAAAAAATATGGAAGTTATAGAAAAAAAAATCGAATATTATATAATGAAATTATAATAAACAAAACACGATAAGATATTAAGCTATATTTTGAAATTTCTTCACTTCTACAACGCTTGCAATGATGAAATCTTTTTATCTTGTATTATTTTATAGAATTATATAAAATAAATCACTATTCAAATTCCAATTTTTTAATTGTGTACATAAAAATATAAATTTGCAAATAATCTATCAACAACGAATAAAACAACAACGAATTTTCATGTAATCCACAAATGGAACTGTCGTTTCAATATCACGTCTATCCCATAAGCGTTAACCCATAAAAGTATTGACACGAAAAATCCGAACAAAGCCGTTTAAATATTAACACGATTGATTCTTGGTAACTCGGTCAGTTTATACCCGGTCAGGCAATATTGTTCACCCTTATAAGTTTTATCTTGACCGTCAGTGACAACCCGTTGGTCTAAGACGAAAAAAGATTAGCGTGTCCCCCTCATGGATGAGTTGGTCATGGGATGTAGAGAATTTCTAAATTTATAATAGTATTTTGAAATACGTGTCTTTACTATAGCGATATCTATATTCCAGTGAACATTAGAAGTTTCAATATAATTGAAGTTTGTTACTTTTGTAAAAATTTATGTTTGCAGAACTTAATAAAAAATTTGAATAAATATCGAATGAAGGGAATACTTAATAAAAGAACAATATTTATTGTAAAAGCACCGACCTAGTAGTACAAATGAAAAAAGTTAAAAAATTTTGGAAAAGATAATATGTTTTTAAATTAAATACGATACATTATTCGTTATTTTCTAAAAGATATGCGATACTTTTGATAAAAATGTTAACCCAATTAAAATAAATTCCACTCAAACACGAAAAAATGGATAATGGATAAAAAGATGGATAAAAATTTTCCTAATGGTGAATTGCGCGTAATGATAAAGTAATTAATAATTTAAAACTATCTAATATATTAACAATTTAAAACTATATATATTTTGAACTATATCACACGTGTTAAAAGTTTAAAGTATTGATTAAAAATTTTACGTGTTAATATCCGTAAAAAATTGTTAAATTACTAGTTATTGTAAACCTCATTTCAAAAGTTTGTTTTCCCTAATTAAAAGTTTTTCCACTAATTCAAATTAGAATTTTATTTAGCAATTTTTAAACTAATCACATTCTAAACGTTTTCCTTTTAATTATATAATCAAAAAGAATATTCCACGTTAAATAATTATTATATATTCCTACAACAATTACGCGTAATTTACTTCAAAACTTTTTCAAATTTCTCATTAATTTAAACTCGCTTACATGTAATATAAACTTTCCACAAAAAATCCAGAATCCTTTATTACTCATAAAACAATCCTATCCAAGATATTATAATTACTCATAAAAGCCAACATATTTCTATAATCAAATATTCTCTATCAGAAAATAATTCTTATAAAAATTCCTTCGAATCTAAATCAATAATTTTCTCGATCTTTCGAACAAAGGAAAATTTCGAAATTCTAAGCGAGAGTGGAAATAGTGGTAGCAGCGTCACCTTGAGGTCGAACCGGTGAACTAACCCCCCATTGATTTTTCGCGCGAACGTCACGCCGCCACTGTCGTTTACCAAATAAGGAGAGGGCTCGAACCGCGCCACTACACAACGCAACCCCCTTACGAACAGCAATATGGCCGTCCGTTGAATGACAGTTGTTGCACTCGGTTCGCGTATACTTGTTGACCATCCCCGGCCTTCGACGTGCACCTGTCAGCGTCATGTATTCGCGTTCTCGAATGCGACCACGCCGACTCTTCTCCACGGTGAGTTCTCGAGGGAAAACTCTCTCTTCTCAACGTCTAAATAAAATTATCCTTCGTGCTATTAGATCCGTATCTATATCCTGCGACTTCGTCCTTCGAAGGTAAAAAATTTCACGATTTTTCGTCATCGTTCAATTTTATTCCATTTTATTGATTTATTTTTTTTTGTTACTTTTCGATCGATTTACAAACTTTTTCTTTAATCGTGGGTGAATTATTTTCCTGTGATTTTTAATTTTAAAACGCGAATGGCACGCGAAGAAGTGATTCGTTAAATGCGAGAAACGGTTTGGAACGGTTTGTTTGTATTTGATTGATCATGAAGGAATCACGCTGTTTGGAATCGTTACGAGGGAAGCGATGATTATTGTGCCGTGCCACTGTGGTAATATTTTCCCGATTCCGGATACACTTCTGTGTTAAATCGTCCGCGGAATTTTCAACGTAAACATTTATCCTCGTGCGGGATCGCAGTTATTTTCGATTGCATTTGATATTCGATGGGATAAAAAAGCGATCGATGGCGGATAGATAATGTCTGGAAGAGGAAGAGATACCAGTTACGATGGAGTATTTTTAAGGATTTCATTCAGGATATAATTGGTGAATCCGTGAGATTTAACGCGATGTTACGAGACTTTCGCGAAAGGGACACACACAATTTTCTGCTAAAAATAACGGAGACATTCGCCGGTACATTGGAATCCCTTGGTGCACAATTTTAGATCTAGCAAACTCGATCGTCTGTCCCCTCACGTGTGTGACAAGCTTTCACTCGAGCTCTTCTCATCGTCAAGATTTTATCGTTTCTACATATCGTCGATTACGACCACTTTACGCGATAAAAGGAGATTTTTTTTCTAAATTTACTTTCGATAATAAAACGATTTGATACGATTGCATTTCGCGAGTGAAACGAAACTAATTGCTTTTTACAACGAAAGTTGATAGCGTCGTCCCCTTATGTCACGGAAAACTAACTAGTTTCGCTGGTAATTTAAAATTGTTTTTATCTAGCTACTCGTTTCTAATTGCTTTTCATTTAAACGTAGAGTTTCTATACAGACACGGACAGAATAAAATTTTCCAGTTTTATTGGCGATAATTTCTCGATGTTAAAATGTACTTTTTATTTCACACATTAAACGCAAATGCATAAATTGTACGATATATGTATAAATTTTTGTACAAATGTGTATTTTATAATATTATTATTGTTACGTATTATGATAAAATTGTTATAGTTATTTGCATTAACAAAAATATTTTTTAATTCGGTATTGCGTGATTCATAAGAGTTTAAATTACTTAATTTTAAAATAGTTTATTTGCGCGATAAAAATTATCAGTGATTGGCAATTTACCACGTAAAAAAAAAAAAAAAATGAGATATTAACAATTACATAGATTATCGATTTGTAACGTTGTCGTATTATAGTATCACAAATTTGCTATTTTCCTCTTTTATCAATTTTTTTAATAATCCTGCTTGAACAATATCATCGAATCTAAATTCAAATCTAATTCATAATTAAAAAAAAAATTAAAAAGTTCATAAAACTTTTTAGTTAAGATTAGAAAAGTTTTCCTAGTAAAGACAAAACATAACGTAAAAAGTAAACTAAGTAAATTATGTAAAATAAAAACTTTGCTTTTCTTAAAGATTTCTCAAACAAGGGTTAAAAATGATCAAAAATCATCTTTACACGAGTGAGAGGAGTTAGTAGTTCTTAAAATCCCTAAGCGTTTCAGGTGAGGTCAGCATAGATTAACTTTGTCGGTTGGAATTAACAGAAGGTTCATCCCTTGTTGACGAGTTCGCAGAATTCATTCGCTCCGCGATCCTGACACGCGCGATTTGCCTAATGTGCACGTATACTTACACGTACGTACATTAAACACTAACGTGTATGCACGCGTCGTTTGCCTGGAATTAACACTTCGACATGTACAAACGGATCAGTATAGGGATCGAGCCAGAAATTCAAATTCCGTTCTGACTCAGACCAGTCACTACACAAACTCCGACCAGGCCAACTGTCTCATAGTACGTAAGTACTTCGTCGTTCCATTTTTTTCCTCATCGGTTTTGGCAATCGTTCCAACATTTCTTATATTTTCGTGATCTATTATACAATATTTCTCAACGAGTTTTCCTTTAAAAGTATTCTTCAACTTCAAATATTTGTCTTGACTCGAAAAACTTTGATTAGACTTCGATGTATATCGATTTTCAAATTATTTTGTCTTTTTTCCGTTATTATTTTCCTTTTTTGTTGCGTAATTTATTATTAAAAATAATTTGAATTGTTTAATGAGAGAATTGTAATTAAAAATTGTGGTGTTGGATTTGAAAATTGAGTATTAACTATTTATGTTTTAAGATATATTTAATCCCATCATTATGCGAAAGAAGGTAACGAGATGGTGAAATTCTAAAGGAAAATCATGCGCAAATCCTTCTTAAACGTTTTAGAAGAAATGTAATTCTAATTTCGATGGCAAGGAGTTAAAAAGAGCCGATTAGCGCGGATCGATAGATTCTTCCTAAGAAATTAAATTCGTTTTAGTATTCCATAAATTTTATTTTCGTTAAATGTATTCGAGTAATCTTTTTTAGTAATCTTTTCTAAACTCGGCATTTCTGCATTATCCTATAAATCGTACTTACAAATATAATAAGATAAAAAATCTATTTATTTATTTTTTTCACGTCATCTAATTTTTCAATATTTCAAAGTTAGAAAGATGAAAAATTTAACACGCTCTAAAGTGACAGAGAAATAATTCGAACTTTAAGACTATTCCCACTAGAAATGAAGATTTATCTCATTTTTCTCTTATGCTTTTCAATTCATTAAATGGATGAAATCAAATAGCGAGTTATTTTATTTTTTCAATTGATTATTAAACTTTGCATTTTTGTCTGTTATAATTTAGATGCCTTTCGTGTTGTAAATAATACTGTGAAAAGAAACCTCAGACCGAAGATGGGCAAGCTTTTGAGCCTTCTGGCTCGAGATGAGTCTACCTGTTGCACCCCTCAAAAGTACGACGTCTTTTTGGATTTCGAAAGTAAGTTGGATGAATATACTCGTATAAATCGTTTCTTTCAATCGTTCTTTGAACTTTTTTCTTTGATTTCTCGCAAGTTTCTCTCGCTATAAATGAAATTACACGATATATTGGACGATTTTTATAAAGAGAAAGCTATTTTTAAAGAATAAAAGAGGATTTCTTATCGAATTTTTTTTAGATGCACAACCTTCCGATATAGAACGGGAGACCTTTGAAGCGGTGCAAAGAGTTTTGAAAAATTCAGAATCTATTTTAGAGGAGATTCAATGCTACAAAGGTGCCGGAAAAGAAATCAGGGAGGCGATTTCGGCTCCCACGGAAGAGTGTCAACGAAAAGCTTACCTGACTGTTGCACCTCTAGTCGCCAAGCTGAAAAGATTCTATGAATTTTCATTGGAACTTGGTGAGTCTCAACTTTTGTACATAGTTTTATTTCTTCCGTTTCAAGCATTGTTTCAAAATTTGTTTGTACAGTATGTTTTAGAATTTTATTTCTATAAATTTAGAAATTTGATTTCAAATTTTTGATTGATAATATATCTATCTATTCTTATGTAAGTGAACAAAAAATTTCATGTGAAACGAAGGAGAGAAATATTTAAATTTGCAAAGTTTAACGTTTAAAAATTAATAGACGTTCACTCTTCATTTCTCTTATTATTGAGTATTCAAATGATTTCGTCTAGACTATTTGCTTTTAATATTATATAGTTCTAAGGGACATTTTTATTCCGGTTGCCTGTTATGCAAAATAAAAGCAATAAATGCATCTGAAGTTTATAAACGGTTGAAAGTTTCGTTCGTGCCAATGCAACGATATTGGATTTCCAATCACCGTGTGTACGGGAATATTCAAGCTACATTCAACCTAAACAATAATCTCCCGCAGTTCGTTGCTCAACCAATATCGGCATTTAATTTCTTACGCTCTTGTTTGATTTCAGCGAATGACATCGTAATTGAAAGTAAACAAAAAATGTATTCTTCGTGAAAAAAAGAGGAAAGGTATAATGAATTTCAGCGAAAATTGAAATTTTTCAGCGGAAATAAGAATATAAAACTTGAAGAAAAAATTATTCGTCTTAATATTTCATTTTTTTCACTTACTTGACTTTTTGCTAAGTAGTGATTTTTGTTAATGCATCATCATCACATTTAAACTAATTCCAGTAATTTAACAAAGAAATAATTAAAAAAAAAAAAAATATCACTGATACCGAAGTAATTATTTCTTGATATATTTATTTAAAGAAAAGAAAAAAAGAAATAATTTAGCTATTTGCTTATTTATGATTTTTAATCTAATTTAACTATTTAAAGATAACAATTATTCTAATTATTTATACAGAAGAAATTATTTCCTTATTTATAATTGTTTTTTGTATAATTTTGAAAGAATATTAAAGAAAAATATAATCATTTAAAAAGATAAAAGCTAATATTGCAAAATTTTTCTTGTTAAATTATTAGAATGAATCCAAATATTACAAAAATTCACTTACTTATGCAAACTCTCTACGTAAATTAAAAAAATTATTAAATTAAACTAAAAATTAATTGGAAAAGAATTCTTTTATCCGTAAAAATTACAAAAAAAAAAAGAAAAAAAAAAGAAAGAGATCAAAAGAATCGTAATCCTCATCTTACAATCACCGTTTTGATATTTTCCAGAGAAGGTAGTACCAAAAATCTTAGGCCAACTGTGCTCCGGTAATCTCTCCCCGACCCAACATCTCGAGACTCAACAGGCATTGGTGAAACAGCTGGCGGAAATTCTGGAATTCGTCTTGAAATTCGACGAGCACAAGATGAAGACACCCGCTATTCAAAATGATTTTAGTTATTACAGAAGAACGTTGACCAGAGCATCTCTGGCGCGACAAGAAAGCGCTGAAAAGGACCTCGTGGTCGGGAACGAGCTCGCCAACCGAATGTCCTTGTTCTACGCCCACGCGACACCCATGCTTCGTGTTCTGAGTCACGCGACCATTACTTTCTTGATGGACGTAAGTGCTATCTATCTCTTCTTTGTATTCTCCCCTATCTTTTCACCGTTCCTTCACTACTATCGATCCATCCGGAAGCTAATCGATACCAGCCGCGATGAATTCTATTAGAATTCTATAGTTAGAAAGTTTTCTCGTATTTTTCTTTAACGCGATGGAAAAGTAGTAATTTGAATATGAATTTTTCCCGATCAACAACTTTTTCTGTATCTTCTTTGCGAAATTTATAAGAAGAACATAGCAAACCAAATATCAGCAAAATACGAATTGCTTTTTCTCGTTAAAAAATATTGAATGGGTGTATAATAAATGTAATTAAAATTCTCTGAAGCGTTTTCACTAAAATTAAATTAAAATTCTTCAAAATGCTACTAAACTGCACATAATAAACAAAGAAAAAGTATTCTATCCTATATACATAAAACGTAATTTCATGCGGAATTATCATCTTCTAACCATTCAACATGTTGTAAAATCAACTTTGTTAAAGATAAAAAGCTCATAACGGGGAGTGGAGAAACGTAAAAGGTCTTTAGAATCTTTGAAAATGAATTTACCTGGTTCGGTAACACTGAATAGACGGCATTGACGCGAAACCTATTCTTCGCCTACATATGTGCGCCTGCCTCTGTATAACTTGCTTTCTATTCTATAATAATAATAATAATAATAGATACCGAGTTTTATATTTTGTTTCGTTGTAATTGATAATTAACCTTTTTTTTCTCTATTCTTTATTGAATCTTTTAAAGAAAGACAAAAAAAAAACATTGCCTCGTATGAATATTAAACGAGAGATTCATCAACGATCACGAAACTTGTGGCAATGCGAGCAAAATAGGTCGGTATAAATAATGACGAGCACTGAACCGGAAAATTAAAAGCTATTATTCCAAGTGATTCAGGATAAAACAGTTCTCGGAACATTTACCAGCATAATGGATAGCAGATTCGTAGGCAATAAATGTATATGTGTATTTTAATTGGGACGATAGAGGAAGTGATTGTTTGTGATTTCAACCTCAAATTTTAAGCCTTGAGATTGAGGAAGCCGATGATCTTTGTATATTATTGTGTTTAACTTTTTAACTTGATTGCTTCTTCTTGTTAGCTTCTTTTTTTCTTGGTTAAGTATTAATTCTTAGATTTCTTAGTCTTATTCTTAGAAACGAAAATTAACGGAAGTATTCGAATTACATTTATGAGAATAAACATCATAATTGGATCCATTTTCGTACAAAATCTATTACTATTTAAAAAAGGATTTTCACAATTACGATTTGAAAATTTAAATATCCAATTGATACATAAATATCTAAATACTTCCCGAACTATTTTTAATTCTTGAAAGATTAAAAAAAGAAAATTGAAAAATTTTAAAATGAAAATATAAAGCAGTAGTGAAGATAAGTTCAGAATATTGAAATTAACAAAGTTAATTTATTATTCTTGTTAAATTTTACAAGATGATATTATTGTTCAACGGAACAAAAGATTTAATTATGAAAGAATAGTAGATACGTTAATGTCAGAAATAGTACTATTGTGTACGATTCGATTAATTATTCTGAACAATGCTGTTATGTTAACGGACTAGCAACTAGGTATTAAACAAATGATGGAAGTTTAGAGTAACGAATACAATAGATACGATACTCGATCGCATGGATACCGACACTATTGTAATTTGACTTTCTCTACTTCGCGTTTCTCTGTTCACATTAGACTTGTCACAATAATAACAGTTATAAGAATTTATTATAATGTAACGTGAAAAAAACAATACCTACATTATTTACCGTGAATGATGTTGGAAATATTCAAATTAGAACTATCAAAGAGATCGATCATCAAATTTTTCGTTTTTGCAATAACTAAAAGCGAATTAAACTAAAATTAACATATCATTATATCCATGCATAATATATTTAATTATCCATTATTATAATACATAAAATTTTTCCACATTTTTATCACCGATTGAACGATTAATTTTTCCCCCGTTCAATTATTATGTAGATAATATTGTTATGACATTAGAATCTCATCAAATTTAAATTATTAATTAAAAATATACGTATTTATTTCAGAACGAAGATGTAGCACGTGAAAATATTACTGAAACTCTTGGCACCATGGCCAAAGTTTGTCTGCGCATGTTAGAAAATCCGTAAGTGATATTAATCTGACGATACAATTGAGTCAAAGAACTTTCGTCTAGACAGAAAGATTTCTGAAGAAAATAAAAAAAGAAAGCTGTTTCAGATAAGATATATTACTGTTCTTAGGAATTTATTGGCGCAATTCCAACGAGAAGAAACTCAACTCTTTGTTCTGAGAGTGATGGTAGGGTTAGTGATCCTTTATGATCATGTTCATCCCCAAGGTGCCTTTGTTAAGGGTTCGAATGTCGATGTAAGTATAGATCTTTTGAAATAAAAATTAAACTACGTCTAATGTCACGTGTATTGGAAAAAAAGGGACGTGTTTAATAGTATACTGACGTCAATTGCTGGATTAAACTATTTTAGAAAAATAATTTAAAAATAAAGTATCAGAAATTAACTGAAAATATTGTATCGGAAAATTATGGATATTTATATCCGAGCAAAAATAACTATTAGATAAAATTATATTCGCAAAAATAAACAATACAGTACTTTTATCGTGAAAATGATTATTTCAAATCGATAATTAATAGAAGAAAATTTATTAAAAAAAAAAAAAAATGAAGAAAAAACTATAAAATGAATATTTAATAAAAAATTAATTAATTAATACGAGTCACTGTATATCAATTTTTCATTGATGAAATATTTTTCTTTCAACTTGAAAAACGATTTTACGAATCTAGAAAAAATTTATTCATCTATATTTGCATAGAACGATCATCTCACTGAAGTATAAAACTATTCTACGTCTCTTTTTCTATATTCGAGCTTTTTATAAATGCTAAATTTATTCATATTTAATTTAAATACAAAATTCTTGGCCACATATACTTCACAGAAAGTGCATTACTTTTCCAGGTTAAAGGCTGTGTAAAGCTATTGAAGGATCAACCACCTTGCAAAAGCGAGGGTCTTTTGAATGCTCTTCGCTACACCACCAAACACCTGAACGAGGAGAACACACCGAAGAACATTAAGAACCTTCTAGCAGCATGATTACCAAAGCAGCGCGGATGCTGCATCAGAAGCTAAGACAAATTGAACGAATGACATCCATTCAAATTTTGTGTGTACGAGATCGTCGAAGCGACTTTATATGACACCAAACAAGCAATCTCCTGTTTCTGATCGTGGCTGGGTGGTGGACCATTAAAAAAAAAAAAACGTGTCTTTCGTAATAGAGTCTATAGCTGCCCGAAAACTGCCGACTTCTACATACCTTCTGACGAAAAAAAGAAATTAAAAAAAAATAAATAAATAAATAAATAAATAAAAAAAACAAAAAAAAGTAAAAAAGAAAAAAAAATAAAAAAAGCAAAAAAACAAAACAAAAAAAAGTAACGAAAAAGAAAAAAAAGAAGACAGATAGGAAAATCGTAGAAAAGCAAACGAATCGAAACGACTGAACCATCAGAGGAATTGCTGCACTCGTTTTCTTAAGCGATGTCTTTGTGAGAGTGCGAACATTTAAGTTATTATTATAACATTACTAATCTCTTTCTCTCACACACATTACATCTTGATTATATTATTGATCATTGCTATTAATTATTGCTATTATTGCAATTTTTCACGTTCGTTCGAATTATTATTGTCACCCAAGTATTATTACCCTGAAATAATTAACATCATCACGTGTATCAACAATTATGTATTTGTCTTCCCATGTGAAAAATGGGAAGGGATCGAGTTAATTAGACCATATCAATAGTGTGTATTTTAGGGTAATTTTTACGATGATCATCGAATGATTCTCGAGAAAAACGTTACAATGAGATGTTTAATAACGTTGTAAGATATATTGCGCAGATTTTTACTAATTGTTTTGTTTGTTGAACGATTGTCATCTAAGGCGAATGGACGATTAAGAGAAATTGTTAATAAATACAGGGGGCTGGATATTGAAAATTAAAATAGAAGGACAAATGTTTTACTTTGTTTCGTTGATATCGATGTATTTTATTATAGATTTTGTTTTATTAATTTGTTAATAGTAAGTTATTAACACGTATTTCGTTGAAAAATGAATTACGCTGATATATTTTCTTCTTTTGTTTTTTTCTTTTCTTGTTTATCTTTTCTTGTTCGTTTCTATATATTTCGTATATAAAAGAAAGTTAATAACCAAAGATATTGTTGCTGAACATTTATAATGTCACTGATTTTATTGTAAATTTATTATCTTAGTATTTTTTTGAGGAACACGCGTTATTTATAAGGGGAAAAAGTTATCGAAAATGATTTAATGTGAAAAAATTCATCTGTTTTTTCACAAAAAAAAAAAAAAAAAAAAAAAATCTATGTGTGAATAATATTGTTGTTGACGCTGAAATTCGTGTCGCATACTCTTTTTCAAAGTGCACATTTAAGGATTCTAAACGTACATGACCGATTTACATCGTAAGTTTTCTTGCATCAAGAATTTTACTATATACCAGAAGTTATAAAATTATATTATTATGTAAACTATCCGTTTTTAAAAGCTGTCTATTTTCATTTGTCAAATTTAATCAATACATCATGTTTTACTTTGAACTTTTACGTAATTTTTAAAAGCTACATTATATAATTAATTAAAAATACAAAAAAAAATATTAATAATTTTTTCAATTTCCAGATAAAATTAAAAATCTGAATTTATCTTTTATACTTTTACAAGTATATGAAAATAAAATTATTCTTATTAAAAAATAGATTATGTAAAAAAATAAGAGAAAGGTAAGACAGCTTTTAGAAAAGGAAATTCTCAAGTATTAGTTTGTAGTTCGAATTTTTTCAGTGATATTTATTATAACCTCACGTTGCTTTCATATGGAGCTAATTACGAATACATTTTTTTATATTTACTATATAATTATATAATTGCATAGATCTTTTGATACGATATATGCAAGACAGACTGATGACAAACTATTTTTCTGTGAAACATTATCTTGTAATATGTAAATCGCTTGTCGTAAAGACAATTTTAATTATCAAGTCATCCGATTGATCGTTTTTAATTAACAGTCTTCCCTCATTTGTCTTCTATTTAACAAATATTTGTTATTAAATAATTTCATATCGTAATATATTATATACATCTTTCTATGTAAATAATTTGTTCAATTATAAAGACAAATAAAAGTAATAAGTAAATTTATAAGTCTAACTTCGTATAAAAACATAAAATCTCTGATAGTAGACTGCAATTAAAGATATTTAACTAACTTCCAACTAACATTATTGGGTCATACATTGCTGTTAATTATCTTAAAGACCCAAGAAAATATCGATTAAAGTTAAAGCAGAACAGAGAAAAATTATTCAATTTTATATTTCATATACACAAATACCTATTTTCAAATAGGCTATTTTCCTAAGTGCATAGAAAATAAAAATGAAAAATATTATACTTTTTAATTGCAATTAATGATATACAGAGTGTAAATATATTCACAGATTCATCTACTGGAAGATCGATTCTAGATTGAAACAAATATAAAAATTAGTGTATAAAAATGTTAGTTGAGATTTATTTATTAAATTATAAGCAATTTAAGCTTATGTTAAATGAAGCGAAACAGATATTAGTGTCTCTTTCGAAATAATTAAAAAAGTCTCAACAGAAATTTTTATACATTAATGTTTCTGTTGTTTCAACTACTGAAACTAACACTTCGAAGACATTTCACGAGTATATTAACATGCTGTATAATGTTTTCCATGCCTATTATTCAGCAATTGTATTAAAGACGATCAATCTATGTTCCATCTTTTTAATAACAGCATAAAAAGAAAAAAAGATAGTTTGCAAGATTGTCGTAACTAAAAAAAATGTTACTAACTATAGTTATGGAAATATATTGATTTTTACAATCATGTTAATAATCGATACTCGAGGTTTATTACGCTTCCATTGATCTACGAATTTAATTGCATCGTTGTACAAAAAGGATCAACAAGGAAGCGCGAAAGTTGCATAAAATAAAAATTTAATATAATAACGCGGATATATCTCTCGAGGAATACAATTTTTCAGAGAAATGAAGAAATAAACGAAATAAATTCTGCGTATATATAAAGGATATAAAGGATATTTATGTGTGAGTGAAAATATTGTACGAATACAATATTTCTTATAGACAAATATTTGCATTTGTCTGTCAATAAATTTGCTATGAATATTAATTTGAGTAAAAATAATTCTTATTTCAGAAAAAATAAGAATTATAAATTTTGTTTCGTATGCACATTTTTTATAAATGTATTTTATTTATATAAAATTTGAAAAATTTCTACCAACATTTTATGTTAAATTAAACTAAGATCAAGTATATTTAATAATAGACGAGTCGTGCACTGGAATTTTGGATTTTCAATCTATTTATGTTTAAGTAACATTTATTATTAATATTTTAAGATTATTGCGCTATATTATGCATTTATAAATATTGTTATTTGAAAATGAAATTGTAGAAATCCGAAAATTAATAAAATACATTATATAAATATTTTTGTTTTCATACTATAGATAAAAAGAAAGTGAAAAAATAAGACGAAAATGAGAAAAAAGGATTATATATTCTATTCCAAATCACGTTGATTTTTATAATATATAGAAAATTCGAATAATTAATTTACTTAAAATATTACTGAGTATGAAAAAAAATTTTCGTTATTAATAAAACGCGATAAACGAATTTATGTCTAAAATAATTAACGAAATAAAAAAAAATATTACTTTATAAGAGTAACAAATATCTACGATCACAATGCTCATAAAAGAATTTGTAATATATCAGTTATTTATGTCGATTCATATTTCATCTTGCAAATTATGATATTATAAGATGTGGAAGAATTTTCTATGATAGTTATTGACGAAACTGATATCCATCGAAACGTGATTTGTAATATTTTATAACGATCTCATGACGATTTGTAGCAAATATATATATATATGAAACCTATGTACCAAATCCAATCTAGATGTAAAAAATACTTGAAGAGAATTTTTTCAAAGTCTAGATTGGATTAGGTATGCGTAGTTCTCAGCTTGCCATCGTTTTCCAAATACTATTACTGATAAATATATAAATGGTATTTTTATATTTCCAAAATTTTTTAATGAAATATTTCTAATATATTCTTTTAAATGGGAAATATTTTGAAAAAAAAATTCAGGAAACCGATGCCAATTACCAGGTCTCACCGATGAGGAGGTGACTACATTGAGACCCATATAATTATAAATCGTAATGACATAAATTAAAAATTAAAGGAAATTAAAGGAAATTAATGCAAATTAAAAATTGAAAATTAAATCGAATTAAAAATTGAATATTAAATAAATTAAAAATTGAAAATTAAATGAAATTATACAAATTAAAAATTGAAAATTAAATCAAATTATATAAATTAAAAATCTAAATTAAAAGTAAAGTTAAATATTAAAAATTGAAAGTTAAAACAAATTAAACTAAAAAGTAGATCAAATTAACGAAATTAAAAATTAAAAATTAAAGCAAAATAAAATTTGGAAATTGAAATAAATTAAAAATAAAATTTAAGATATATAAATAATATAAATAAATAAATAATAATAATAATAATAATAAATAATATAAATAAAAAATTAAAATGTAAATCAAATTAATCAGATTAAAAATTTAAACTAAAGTAAGAATTAAAAATTAAAAATTAGATAAAATGAAAAGTAAAAGTAAAATGAGAATAAAGTATATATAAGAATAAATGATAAAAAATTAATCTCTATATTGTAAAAATTTAATTAAAGTGTATTAATATCAACGTTATCGTCAAGCGAGTCGATTAAGAAATGCTCGTCCTCTCGTGATTTGCCTCGTATTTATAGACGAGCGCGAACCAAAGTCTACCGAAAACCTACGATTATTATCGATTTCATTAAAATCGATTTTTCCAATGTATTTGTCAACAACTTATCGGTTTCTACATTTTTTATTGTTAATTCATGGACTTAATAATTTTTTACGATATTATATGTAATAATTAAAATATATTTTTACGAAATAAAATAAAATTTACTATTTTATGGTTTTATTAATTTTCGATTTATAACTATGTTAAAAAATTCTAACTATTATTTTACGCAAAAAATAGTTATAAAAATAATCACAAGTATTTTTAATGCTTAATAATTTAATAATTTTTAAATTTTTATTTAAATTTTTACAAATTTATTACGATAATAAATATAATAAATCGCATATACTTTTATAAACTTTTTATAATAATATCTTCTAAAATTAAATTTGCTTATTATTATTATTATTTTTCGAATCTTTTGCTATAATACAATAATACAATATATTCTAATTGTCATTCTACACGAAGAATAATTATAGATTAATTCCGCAAATATATTTATAATATAAATATACTATAATGTAATAAATCAACAATTCAACAATTTTTATATTTTTACTGCTAATTTATGCATCGAACAATTTATTAGAATAAATATAATGTATTATTAATGTATATCTATATATAGATATACGTATAGGCTACTAAAAAATAAGAACAAATAATAGTAGTAGGATAGTAGTGCCATCTCTAGAGTGCCGTAGATAATACAAACAAAAAGGATAACAAATAACAAAAAAAGGATAGAGATACACCACAACAATTTGAATTTAGACTGCAGTGCCATCTTGCGAGAATAAAAGAAATCTTTTTTAAGAATTATTTTTCTAAAAATATTCACGAGATGGCAGTGAAATTTAATTCCTAACTCTAACAAGAGGAACAAATTAGATATATTTTTAATTCTTATTTCCTATTCTGTAGTTATAACAATTTTCTCTATTATCGACTATTATCGACTGTGTTTATTACCTTTATGTAATGTTCGAACGACAAGCATAACATCTCCAGGATTACGCATTTTATATCCTCTGCAATTTATTATAGTTGGCGTAGAAACTATAATTATCTCATAAAAGACATGCATATTAATGTATGCTCGCAAAAAAGTTGTGAATTAAAAGAGGAAGTAACAAAAGATCAACCAAAACCATATCGATAAAATATATATGCATACAAAATAAATTTTTAAAAATTAAAATAAAAGTGCTATCTATATAACTCAATAAATCATAATAGCTATGTAAAAAAGTAATAGTTGCAATCGTGTGCGCAGCCAATTAGCTCATATTATTTGCTATAAAATTTATAATCATATCATAGATACGATTATGAATTATGTAGTAAATAATGATGATTTCCCAGGTCTCACCACGGGGAGGTTGCTGCGAATTGGAGACCCACCCTATCCACGATCCCATCCACCCACCTTTACGTAAAAATTTATTTAAATATCAATGATAAACCTTCCTTTTGATGTAGCTTTGCAAAACGTTCGATCTTTGATCGTTGTGCAAAACAAAAAGCAAAAGGAATTCTAAAGAAAACCGACGCGACAAGCTAAACCTGAAAATAAAAATTAAATTAATTGTATATAATTGTATATAATTGTATATATATACAATTAATATATAATTGTATATATATACAATTAATTGTCTACTTGAAACATAAACACATTATATTTCTAAGACATATCAATATTTTATATTTTCATTTTCATAAATGACAATAAAAGGTATAAAATATTGATAAATAAGAGGTTTAAAATGAAAAAAAAAAAAAAATAAAAATAAAAATAAAAATAAAATGTATTTCACACAGAGTTATATTTATTTTATTTTATTCACCATCATTTTTAACACTACTATTCCTACTACTACTACCATGCATGCATCTTCTAATATATATTCTATTTTAAGCATTTCTATAGCAGCAATTTTACAAGCTATCTACTTACATTCTAAAAATGTTTAGATTTTCATTTAAAAAAAATTTCATGAACTTAATTAAATTTAACTTAAGTAATAATATTTTAATTGATCTTAATATGATCCTTAAGAAACATCCTTAATTTAAAATAGTTTTATCTAAATTCACAATATTTTCTAGTTCCTACGTATACAGTTAAATATTTCTTTTAATTCCTGTTAACCATACATATCTAAAAGTAATATACTCCTACCTATAACAACTTTAAAAAATTCTCTCTCTTCTTTAGCCTACCTAAAAATATAAAGAAAAATTTTAACAAAATTAAGAGGACTGTATAAAATACGATAAATAAAAGAGTATCCTAAAAGATTAATAAAAATCTTCATAAAATATAATTATCCCCGATTTAGTTGCAATCTAATTATATAATTCCTATCTACAGAAAAACTTTAATTTCTTTCTATTCCTAAAGAAAGATACTATCTACCTATATAAAAATCTAAGATTTGTTTAGAGCCCCTCCTACAGAAAAATACTAACAAAAATATTAACTAATAATTTAGGATAATAGTGGAAAATAAAAGAGATATTGTATAACGATAATAATATATAAGATAAACGATAAATGACAATTCTCAATAGTATTTGAAACAAATCAAAACAAAACTAATAAAATTAAACGATGGATATAATTATATACTGATCGATGATAGATTCAAATATAACATTTTCTTGAAATATATAATAATATATGATAGTGTCCAAGAGATATAAGAGATAATATATATGAAACAAAATTATGAATATATTTGAAAGATGAGTATAACAAGAAAAAAAAATATATAATATAGTAAGAAGAAAGAAAAAAACAATCGAAATAGTAACATCTAAAATAATATAAAAAAAAAATTTTTATAATATTAATAACATTCACCATTATTGATCTCAAAAAATTTTATAAAAGAAATTTAAATTCGATATTTTTAAAAAAGATTAACTTCTCACCAATGAAAAATAAAAATATAAATACCATAGCAATATTTTTTGCAATAAATGCAAAAGATGATAAGAAATGCTGAAAACAATAGTATACAGTTAATAGTCAAAAAGATTACCAAAAAAAAAAAAAATATTTTCCACTCGATATAAACGCGAGCAAGAAAAACCGCGAGTGGAATACATAATTTTACATCGCAAGATTAATAAACTAATATTTTTTTTTTGAAAAATAAAAAATTTTTCAAATCAATCGCGATGAGTGCTTCATTATATTGGCAATATTAACGACTTTACAATGATAAAAAAAAAAAATCATAAAAAAAAAGATCAATTATTTATGCAACAGTATTCTAGGCACTCAAATTTAAATAACGCAACGCTATTATCGAAAAATCAAGTGCAATCTGCTATCGTGCAGCCTCCTTGACTGCTATCGTGCAGCCTCCTTGACTGCTATCATGCAGCTTCTTTGACTGCTATCGTGCAGCCTCCTTGACTGCTATCGTGCAGTCTCTTTGACTGCTCTATCGTAATCACCCTAGTAGCTTTTTTAGCCACTCAAGATGATTCAGGAGTACTTCCACAATTCCAATGGAAGAAATTTGGGCATTCAATATTCGCAACACTACTTGAACAAACGCGATTATTTATTTATAAACGCAACACTACTTTTAAAAATGAATTCAATCAGAATTATTATTTCTGACTAAAGAAAGTTTATTTAAATAATATTTAATAATTAAAAAAATAATTCATGATAATGACTTTTAATTGGAAAAAATATAAATTTTATTACCATATACTTTATAAAAAAGTTAATAATATAAAAAATTTGTAAAAATAGAAATAATTTACAACAAAAAAACCGTGATATTTTATAATTCGCAACACTAATGCAAACGCGATTCTCATTTTAACGCAACACTAATGCAAACGCGATTCTCATTTTAACGCATTTCTAATTCAATCCGTAATTAATCATTCGCAACACTAATAAAAAAATCGCGATGCCCACGATGACTTTGGATTTGGATGATGGGCCGGCATGCAAATCGGCCAGACAGCACAACAACAATTACTACATATACTAAAACGAGCACAATAACAAAATAGTAACAATGACTTCCCATTCTTTGGACCCAAAAAGATACAAAAAATGAGAAGCCATTCGTTGCAGCCCTCTTCGTGACAGTTTGTCGGGCCTCTTCGGTCTTCCTCCTTCGGGCGCAATGCCCGCTGAAACTTATATCTAGGCTCGAGATTCACTAATCGCAAACCAAAGAAAAAAAGAGAAAAAAAAAAGGACTAAATCGCGGAAGCTAAGTGCATGGACGACCAACGATCGCAATGATCGTTCTCCGCACATGCACAGAATCTCGAGCGCAACGTTCGTTTCGAAAGCAAATCGCGACCGCGACCACGAAACTCGAAAAATCGAAAAGCAAAGCCAGAAACGACTAGCATTATCGTCCATTCGTCTCAGCTTTACCCTCGTTTTCTCAAATTTTATTCCCTGAAACAGATTGTCACGCGAAAACGCGCCTACCCGACCAGAGACTGTGACAATCTGCCCGGCCCTACCTACTTATAATTAACATTCGTACCAGAAGTATACTACCTATCCTACCTAGCTCTATATTTAAAAAATGGCAAAACAGGCACACCAACACACTCATTCCACGATTCTCACACATAATACTCGGGCGCAAAAGCCTAAACTAGGGAAACGTCCCGGGACGCCTCCGACACCCGAGCTTGGCACACAACTCGCATACTCTAACTTTACGTACCATTTTCCTGAAATCGACTGACGATAGCTAGTGACCATTGCGTGAAATGGGATAAAAACATATATACGTACATATAACGTATATATAACGTATATTTCTTATATAAATTTAAATTTTTTAATTTAATTTAATAATAATTTAATAATAAAATTATTGAAATTAAATTTCAATATTTATTAATGAAAACTATAACAAAACTATATATATTTTACTATAGAACTATATAATTTCAATTAAATATACAATCAATATTTATTAATAAAAAGATACACCTTTTAAGGTGTTTATATTTTGATATATTTTCAATTTAAAAATAAAAATTATAATATCTATTGGAAATTTTAAATAAAAATTGAATTAATCATAAATATCTTCAATATATTTCAAATTATATTGCATGGAATGATATACGAAACGACGCAATTCCACAGCCTAACAACACACACAATGTGGAAAATACGTCGTGCACGATACACTACGCATCGTCAGTCGCTGAAAAATTATTATTATCAACTTATGAACTATGATCATCATGCCCATCGCCTTTCTTTCACTCAAGTAGCACCTGGGCACGTGAGTGAGATCCTGGCAATGAACATGGAAAGGGTTAAACCTGAAAATCCTGAGCTAAAAAAAATATTATTGTATTTATTTTCTAACGGACTAACGTTCTTTAATTCAATATTTGCTTCCTTTATTTCAAACTATATATATTTACTTTAGAAATATAATTGAAATCACTTCATTTTCATTTATGCCAATAATTTTCAATTATGCCAGTAATTTTTCTATTAGAATTCATTTATATATTTATATATATATATATATGGTTCTTTATTATTATTAATTTTAAGAAGAAATTAAGAAATTTATATTTATATTAATTAATGATAAATTTATGTATGAAAATTCATAATAAGAAATTGACTTTAAATGGAATATTAATAAAAATAACCTCAGGCGATCTCTTCATCAAAGCATGTTTTTTAAAAATATAAAACAAACGTTCAAAATTTCTTGCTTTGATTTAGAAATCTACCTGTCGCGAAGTATCTTCTTGCACATAATATCTCATACATTCCTTTACGATGAATATAAAATATCTATTTATTATTTTTATATTTCTAATCATTCTTAAGTTTATATTAAAAAATCAAATATTGAAATATTACAAAATAAAACAGTAGATAAAATTAACAAATGTTTATATTAATAAACGATAATGCATTGTCAATATTATTGTATAGCAATTGATATTTCTATTGTAACGAAGTCGGAGGACATCCGACTTCTATACTACATGAGGTTTAATTCATATCATTTCATCATTATTTCATTTTCATTTATTAATTTATTAGAATATTAATTTTTCAGATTAATATTTTTTCAGAAATATATATTTTTATGGTTCTTTATATTTCTTAATTATTTATATCATTCATTATATATCATTCATAATATCATTCATAGATGTATTATATTATATTAATATGTTATTTAATATAAAATTAACTATCAATATCATCTCATAAACGCGTCGTGCAAGAAGATCTATCCTGATCTAATAAATAAAATACAAGAAAAAGAAATGTTACTATTCACGGGTTATAATTAATATCCGCGGTCATTGTGCTCGTGCAAAAATCTACGTATACAACCAATCACTCGTGTCGATTTGGATCTTTCATCCTACGACATGATTGAATGATCGGAGGAACATAAATGCATGCGACTCACCAATAGATGCGAAGAAGTGCCGTGACCCATAGGATGTCATCGCCAAGTACGTGGAAATGAATCTATATCAAAACATGAAATAACATAACTTAAATACAATGTTCATTCATTTGAAAAGATAAAATAAATGGAAAATATAATACAATAATTACCTCTTCGCGTGGTGGATGACCGCCTTATTCTCTTGAGAAGCACTGACTCTACCATATACCGAATATGAAATATATAAATATATTTAAGAAAAATAAAAAAAAATTATAAATAAACTATTAACACATTTGTTTAATTTATAATAGGCGAGCAAACACTGACTCTAATTTCGCGATAATAATGAATTTAATTGGAGTTATTATGCTCTAAATACATTTAAGAGAAATAAAGAAAATTATAAATAAAAAACTATTAAGACATTTGTTTAATTTATAATAGGCGAGCAAACACTGACTCTAATTTCGCGATAATAATGAATTTAATTGGAGCTATATATACATTTAAGAGAAATAAAGAAAATTATAAATAAAAAACTACTACGACATTTGTTTAATTTATAATAGGCGGGCAAGCACTGATTCTAATGTCGCGATTATAATAAATAAATTCAATTGGAGCTTTTATGCTTTAAAATATTAAACTATTACGGATCAAACACTGAATCTACCGGCCGCATTGCACGCGGTCACAAAAATCAGCTGGAAATGAAAATGTATTATAATAAAATAAAAGAGGTATTATTTAACAACAACAATAATATATGAGACAAATGATAACTGACAATTCTCAGTTCTATGGTAACTGAAACAAAACAAAACAAATAATTAATAAAATTATAATCGTTGTGTAATTATTTATTGAACAATGATAGATTTAATTATATTTTCTTGAAATATATAAGTGTTGTCCGAGAGATAATATATCTGAAACAAACTTGTAACATAAATTAATTTATTTAAAAAATTAGTAAAGAAAAAAAAACAAACGAAACAGTAGTATAACGGAATATAAGAAGAAAGAAACTTTTATAATGAACATTCAGCATTATTGAACTAAAAAAATTTAATAAAACAAATTTAAATTCGATGTTTTTAAAAAAGATTAAGTTCTCACCAATGAAAAATATAAATATAAATACCATAGCAATATTTTTTGAAATAAATGCAAAAGGTGATAAGGAATGCTGAAAACAATAAGAAAAAAAGAAAAGAATAGTATACAATTAGTAGTCAGAAGGACTACTAAGAAAAAAATATTTTCCACTCGATATAAACGCGAGCAAGAAAACCGCGAGTGGAATATTCATTTTGCATCGCAACACTAATAAACTAATTTTTTTTTTTATAAAATAAAAAATTTTTTAAATCAATCGCGATGAGTGCTTTATTATATTTGCAATATTAACTAATTTACAATGACAAAAAAAAAACAAAGAAAAAAGATCAATTGTTTATGCAATAGTATTCTAAGCACTCAAATTTAAATAACGCAACACTATTATCGAAAAATCAAGTGCAATCTGACTGCTATCGTGCAGCCTCCTTGACTGCTATCGTGCAGCCTCCTTGACTGCTATCGTGCAGACTCTTTGACTGCTATCGTGCAGCCTCTTTGACTGCTATCGTGCAGCCTCCTTGACTGCTATCGTGCAGTCTCTTTGACTGCTCTATCGTATATAATCATCCTAGTAACTTTTTTAGCCACTCAAGATGATTCAGGAGTACTTCCACAATTCCAATGGAAGAAATTTGGGCATTCAATATTCGCAACACTACTTGAACAAACGCGATTATTTATAAACGCAACTCTACTTTTAAAAATGAATTTAATTATTATTTCTGACTAAAGAATGTTTATTTAAATAATATTTAATAGTTAAAAAAATAATTAATGATAACGATTTTTAATTGGAAAAGATATAAATTTTATTACTATATACTTTATAAAAAAGTTAATAATATAAAAAATTTGTAAAAATAGAAATAATTTACAACAAAAAAACCGTGATATTTTATAATTCGCAACACTAATGCAAACGCGATTCTCATTTTAACGCAACACTAATGCAAACGCGATTCTCATTTTAACGCATTTCTAATTCAATCCGTAGTTAATCATTCGCAACACTAATAAAAAAATCGCGATGCCCACGATGACTTTGGATTTGGATGATGGGCCGGCATGCAAATCGGCCAGATAGCACAACAACAATTACTACATATACTAAAACGAGCACAATGACAAAATAGTAACAATGACTTCCCATTCTTTGAACCCAAAAAGATACAAAAAATGAGAAGCCATTCGTTGCAGCCCTCTTCGTGACAGTTTGTCGGGCCTCTTCGGTCTTCCTCCTTCGGGCGCAATGCCCGCTGAAACTTATATCTAGGCTCGAGATTCACTAATCGCAAACCAAAGAAAAAAAGAGAAAAAAAAAAGGACTAAATCGCGGAAGCTAAGTGCATGGACGACCAACGATCGCAATGATCGTTCTCCGCACATGCACAGAATCTCGAGCGCAACGTTCGTTTCGAAAGCAAATCGCGACCGCGACCACGAAACTCGAAAAATCGAAAAGCAAAGCCAGAAACGACTAGCATTATCGTCCATTCGTCTCAGCTTTACCCTCGTTTTCTCAAATTTTATTCCCTGAAACAGATTGTCACGCGAAAACGCGCCTACCCGACCAGAGACTGTGACAATCTGCCCGGCCCTACCTACTTATAATTAACATTCGTACCAGAAGTATACTACCTATCCTACCTAGCTCTATATTTAAAAAATGGCAAAACAGGCACACCAACACACTCATTCCACGATTCTCACACATAATACTCGGGCGCAAAAGCCTAAACTAGGGAAACGTCCCGGGACGCCTCCGACACCCGAGCTTGGCACACAACTCGCATACTCTAACTTTACGTACCATTTTCCTGAAATCGACTGACGATAGCTAGTGACCATTGCGTGAAATGGGATAAAAACATATATACGTACATATAACGTATATATAACGTATATTTCTTATATAAATTTAAATTTTTTAATTTAATTTAATAATAATTTAATAATAAAATTATTGAAATTAAATTTCAATATTTATTAATGAAAACTATAACAAAACTATATATATTTTACTATAGAACTATATAATTTCAATTAAATATACAATCAATATTTATTAATAAAAAGATACACCTTTTAAGGTGTTTATATTTTGATATATTTTCAATTTAAAAATAAAAATTATAATATCTATTGGAAATTTTAAATAAAAATAGAATTAATCATAAATATCTTCAATATATTTCAAATTATATTGCATGGAATGATATACGAAACGACGCAATTCCACAGCCTAACAACACACACAATGTGGAAAATACGTCGTGCACGATACACTACGCATCGTCAGTCGCTGAAAAATTATTATTATCAACTTATGAACTATGATCATCATGCCCATCGCCTTTCTTTCACTCAAGTAGCACCTGGGCACGTGAGTGAGATCCTGGCAATGAACATGGAAAGGGTTAAACCTGAAAATCCTGAGCTAAAAAAAATATTATTGTATTTATTTTCTAACGGACTAACGTTCTTTAATTCAATATTTGCTTCCTTTATTTCAAACTATATATATTTACTTTAGAAATATAATTGAAATCACTTCATTTTCATTTATGCCAATAATTTTCAATTATGCCAGTAATTTTTCTATTAGAATTCATTTATATATTTATATATATATATATATGGTTCTTTATTATTATTAATTTTAAGAAGAAATTAAGAAATTTATATTTATATTAATTAATGATAAATTTATGTATGAAAATTCATAATAAGAAATTGACTTTAAATGGAATATTAATAAAAATAACCTCAGGCGATCTCTTCATCAAAGCATGTTTTTTAAAAATATAAAACAAACGTTCAAAATTTCTTGCTTTGATTTAGAAATCTACCTGTCGCGAAGTATCTTCTTGCACATAATATCTCATACATTCCTTTACGATGAATATAAAATATCTATTTATTATTTTTATATTTCTAATCATTCTTAAGTTTATATTAAAAAATCAAATATTGAAATATTACAAAATAAAACAGTAGATAAAATTAACAAATGTTTATATTAATAAACGATAATGCATTGTCAATATTATTGTATAGCAATTGATATTTCTATTGTAACGAAGTCGGAGGACATCCGACTTCTATACTACATGAGGTTTAATTCATATCATTTCATCATTATTTCATTTTCATTTATTAATTTATTAGAATATTAATTTTTCAGATTAATATTTTTTCAGAAATATATATTTTTATGGTTCTTTATATTTCTTAATTATTTATATCATTCATTATATATCATTCATAATATCATTCATAGATGTATTATATTATATTAATATGTTATTTAATATAAAATTAACTATCAATATCATCTCATAAACGCGTCGTGCAAGAAGATCTATCCTGATCTAATAAATAAAATACAAGAAAAAGAAATGTTACTATTCACGGGTTATAATTAATATCCGCGGTCATTGTGCTCGTGCAAAAATCTACGTATACAACCAATCACTCGTGTCGATTTGGATCTTTCATCCTACGACATGATTGAATGATCGGAGGAACATAAATGCATGCGACTCACCAATAGATGCGAAGAAGTGCCGTGACCCATAGGATGTCATCGCCAAGTACGTGGAAATGAATCTATATCAAAACATGAAATAACATAACTTAAATACAATGTTCATTCATTTGAAAAGATAAAATAAATGGAAAATATAATACAATAATTACCTCTTCGCGTGGTGGATGACCGCCTTATTCTCTTGAGAAGCACTGACTCTACCATATACCGAATATGAAATATATAAATATATTTAAGAAAAATAAAAAAAAATTATAAATAAACTATTAACACATTTGTTTAATTTATAATAGGCGAGCAAACACTGACTCTAATTTCGCGATAATAATGAATTTAATTGGAGTTATTATGCTCTAAATACATTTAAGAGAAATAAAGAAAATTATAAATAAAAAACTATTAAGACATTTGTTTAATTTATAATAGGCGAGCAAACACTGACTCTAATTTCGCGATAATAATGAATTTAATTGGAGCTATATATACATTTAAGAGAAATAAAGAAAATTATAAATAAAAAACTACTACGACATTTGTTTAATTTATAATAGGCGGGCAAGCACTGATTCTAATGTCGCGATTATAATAAATAAATTCAATTGGAGCTTTTATGCTTTAAAATATTAAACTATTACGGATCAAACACTGAATCTACCGGCCGCATTGCACGCGGTCACAAAAATCAGCTGGAAATGAAAATGTATTATAATAAAATAAAAGAGGTATTATTTAACAACAACAATAATATATGAGACAAATGATAACTGACAATTCTCAGTTCTATGGTAACTGAAACAAAACAAAACAAATAATTAATAAAATTATAATCGTTGTGTAATTATTTATTGAACAATGATAGATTTAATTATATTTTCTTGAAATATATAAGTGTTGTCCGAGAGATAATATATCTGAAACAAACTTGTAACATAAATTAATTTATTTAAAAAATTAGTAAAGAAAAAAAAACAAACGAAACAGTAGTATAACGGAATATAAGAAGAAAGAAACTTTTATAATGAACATTCAGCATTATTGAACTAAAAAAATTTAATAAAACAAATTTAAATTCGATGTTTTTAAAAAAGATTAAGTTCTCACCAATGAAAAATATAAATATAAATACCATAGCAATATTTTTTGAAATAAATGCAAAAGGTGATAAGGAATGCTGAAAACAATAAGAAAAAAAGAAAAGAATAGTATACAATTAGTAGTCAGAAGGACTACTAAGAAAAAAATATTTTCCACTCGATATAAACGCGAGCAAGAAAACCGCGAGTGGAATATTCATTTTGCATCGCAACACTAATAAACTAATTTTTTTTTTTATAAAATAAAAAATTTTTTAAATCAATCGCGATGAGTGCTTTATTATATTTGCAATATTAACTAATTTACAATGACAAAAAAAAAACAAAGAAAAAAGATCAATTGTTTATGCAATAGTATTCTAAGCACTCAAATTTAAATAACGCAACACTATTATCGAAAAATCAAGTGCAATCTGACTGCTATCGTGCAGCCTCCTTGACTGCTATCGTGCAGCCTCCTTGACTGCTATCGTGCAGACTCTTTGACTGCTATCGTGCAGCCTCTTTGACTGCTATCGTGCAGCCTCCTTGACTGCTATCGTGCAGTCTCTTTGACTGCTCTATCGTATATAATCATCCTAGTAACTTTTTTAGCCACTCAAGATGATTCAGGAGTACTTCCACAATTCCAATGGAAGAAATTTGGGCATTCAATATTCGCAACACTACTTGAACAAACGCGATTATTTATAAACGCAACTCTACTTTTAAAAATGAATTTAATTATTATTTCTGACTAAAGAATGTTTATTTAAATAATATTTAATAGTTAAAAAAATAATTAATGATAACGATTTTTAATTGGAAAAGATATAAATTTTATTACTATATACTTTATAAAAAAGTTAATAATATAAAAAATTTGTAAAAATAGAAATAATTTACAACAAAAAAACCGTGATATTTTATAATTCGCAACACTAATGCAAACGCGATTCTCATTTTAACGCAACACTAATGCAAACGCGATTCTCATTTTAACGCATTTCTAATTCAATCCGTAGTTAATCATTCGCAACACTAATAAAAAAATCGCGATGCCCACGATGACTTTGGATTTGGATGATGGGCCGGCATGCAAATCGGCCAGATAGCACAACAACAATTACTACATATACTAAAACGAGCACAATGACAAAATAGTAACAATGACTTCCCATTCTTTGAACCCAAAAAGATACAAAAAATGAGAAGCCATTCGTTGCAGCCCTCTTCGTGACAGTTTGTCGGGCCTCTTCGGTCTTCCTCCTTCGGGCGCAATGCCCGCTGAAACTTATATCTAGGCTCGAGATTCACTAATCGCAAACCAAAGAAAAAAAGAGAAAAAAAAAGGACTAAATCGCGGAAGCTAAGTGCATGGACGACCAACGATCGCAATGATCGTTCTCCGCACATGCACAGAATCTCGAGCGCAACGTTCGTTTCGAAAGCAAATCGCGACCGCGACCACGAAACTCGAAAAATCGAAAAGCAAAGCCAGAAACGACTAGCATTATCGTCCATTCGTCTCAGCTTTACCCTCGTTTTCTCAAATTTTATTCCCTGAAACAGATTGTCACGCGAAAACGCGCCTACCCGACCAGAGACTGTGACAATCTGCCCGGCCCTACCTACTTATAATTAACATTCGTACCAGAAGTATACTACCTATCCTACCTAGCTCTATATTTAAAAAATGGCAAAACAGGCACACCAACACACTCATTCCACGATTCTCACACATAATACTCGGGCGCAAAAGCCTAAACTAGGGAAACGTCCCGGGACGCCTCCGACACCCGAGCTTGGCACACAACTCGCATACTCTAACTTTACGTACCATTTTCCTGAAATCGACTGACGATAGCTAGTGACCATTGCGTGAAATGGGATAAAAACATATATACGTACATATAACGTATATATAACGTATATTTCTTATATAAATTTAAATTTTTTAATTTAATTTAATAATAATTTAATAATAAAATTATTGAAATTAAATTTCAATATTTATTAATGAAAACTATAACAAAACTATATATATTTTACTATAGAACTATATAATTTCAATTAAATATACAATCAATATTTATTAATAAAAAGATACACCTTTTAAGGTGTTTATATTTTGATATATTTTCAATTTAAAAATAAAAATTATAATATCTATTGGAAATTTTAAATAAAAATTGAATTAATCATAAATATCTTCAATATATTTCAAATTATATTGCATGGAATGATATACGAAACGACGCAATTCCACAGCCTAACAACACACACAATGTGGAAAATACGTCGTGCACGATACACTACGCATCGTCAGTCGCTGAAAAATTATTATTATCAACTTATGAACTATGATCATCATGCCCATCGCCTTTCTTTCACTCAAGTAGCACCTGGGCACGTGAGTGAGATCCTGGCAATGAACATGGAAAGGGTTAAACCTGAAAATCCTGAGCTAAAAAAAAATATTAATGTATTTATTTTCTAACGGACTAACGTTCTTTAATTCAATATTTGCTTCCTTTATTTCAATCTATATATATTTATTTTAGAAATGTAATTGAAATTATTTCATTTTCATTTATGCCAATAGTAATTTTTCTTTCAGAATACATTTATACATTTATATAATATATATATGGTTCTTTATTATTAATTTTAGAAGAAAATATATGTAAAAAATAAGAAATTTATATTTATATTAATTAATGATAAATTTATGTATGAAAATTCATAATAAGAAATTGACTTTAAATGGAATATTAATGAAAATAACCTCAGGCGATCTCTTCATCAAAGCATGTTTTTTAAAAATATAAAACAAACGTTCAAAATTTCTTGCTTTGATTTAGAAATCTACCTGTCGCGAAGTATCTTCTTGCACATAATATTTCATACATTTTTTTACGGAGAATATAAAATATCTATTTATTATTTTTATATTTCTAATCATTCTTAAGTTTATATTAAAAAATCAAATATTGAAATATTACGAAATAAAAGAGCAGATAAAATTAACAATTATTTATATTTAATAAACGATAATGCATTATCAATATTATTGTATAGCAATTCATATTTCTATTGTAACGAAGTCGAAGGACATCCGACTTCTATACTACAAGAGATTTAATTCATATCATTTCATCATTATTCATAATTTTCATTTATTAATTTATTAGAATATTAATTTTTCAGATTAATATTTTTTCAGAAATATATATTTATATGGTTTTTTATATTTCTTAATTATTTATATCATTCATAATAATTAGATGGATTATATTATATCAATAAATTATTTAATGTAAAATTAACTATCAATATCATCTTAAAAACCCGACGTGCAAGAAGATCTATCCTGATCTAATAAATAAAATACAAGAAAAAGAAATGTTACTATTCACGGGTTATAATTAATACCCGCGGTCATTGTGCTCGTGCAAAAATCTACGTATACAACCAATCACTCGTGTCGATTTGGATCTTTCATCCTACGACATGATTGAATGATCGGAGGAACATAAATGCATGCGACTCACCAATAGATGCGAAGAAGTGCCGTGACCCATAGGATGTCATCGCCAAGTACGTGGAAATGAATCTATATCAAAACATGAAATAACATAACTTAAATACAATGTTCATTCATTTGAAAATGATAAAATAAATGGAAAATATAATACAATAATTACCTCTTCGCGTGGTGGATGACCGCCTTATTCTCTTGAGAAACACTGAATCTACCATATACCGAATATGAAATATATAAATACATTTAAGAAAAATAAAAAAAATTATAAATAAAAAACTATTAACACATTTGTTTAATTTATAATAGGCGGGCAAGCACTGACTCTAATTTCGCGATTATAATGAATAAATTCAATTGGAGCTATTATGCTTTAAAATATTAAGAAACTATTACGGAGCAAACACTGAATCTACCGACCGCATTGCGCGCGGTCACAAAAATCATCTGGAAGTGAAACTGTCATTATAATAATGGGGGATCCATAAAAAAGAAATAAAATATTTTCCTTCTTTTTTCTATCAAATATTTATTTCAGAAAATATTGCTACTTTTTTCTCAAATTAACTTAATAAGACTTATTTTATTAATTTTAAATAATAATATTTGTAGTAAATGTTCATTATAAAAGTATAAAATATATTTCGAAATGAAGTATATTATATAAGTGCGATCGAATAAAAACAGAATAAATACATATAATACATACGAGCGAAAAATCATATTTTTCTTTGAAAAATGTAATGATATCCGTAATTGAAATTTTTCCCACATTTGAAGTTGGACCATAAATCAGCTAATAATCTGTTCAAAAAAAAAAAAAATAAATAAATAAATAAATAAAATAAAATTTTAACAAATAAATATATAAAATTTATAAAAATTAATCGATCATATTAAAATAAAATAATACTCGAGATACAATATCATTTTAAAAAGTCATAATATAAACTAACTGGAATTATAATCGTCAAATAAGAAAATAAAAAAATAACGAATAATTTGAATCTTCAACTATTAGTATTAAAAATTTCAGTAAAAACAATATAATACGCAGCAAATAAGTCATATTAATTTTATACAGATTCGAGACGAGTCCATTTTTCCTCGAGGGGAGAATGGAACAGTTCAATCAATATGAATATCGATAGTACAATGACGCGTCAATTTAGATGAAATAAAATTAAATATTTCAGTAAAAAAAATATATTAATTAAATGATAATATACGAAAATTAAATTACATGTAATTATAAAAGAAAATATGTATGTACTACGCAGCAAACAGGACATATTCATTTCATATATATTGGACGAGTCCACTTTTCCTCGAGGGGAGAAAGGAACATTCCAATCAATATGAATATCGATAGTAAATGACGCGTCAATTTAGATGAAATAAAATTAAATATTTCAGCAAAAAAACATATTAATTAAATGATAATATACGAAAATTAAATAATATCTAATTATAAAAGAGAATATGTACGTACTACGCAGCAAACAGGCCATATTCATTTCATATATATTGGACGAGTCTACTTTTCCTCGAGGGGAGAAAGGAACATTTCAATCAATATGAATATCGATAGTAAATGACGCGTCAATTTAGATGAAATAAAATTAAATATTTTAGCAAAAAAAACATATTAATTAAATGATAATATACGAAAATTAAATAATATCTAATTATAAAAGAGAATATGTACGTACTACGCAGCAAACAGGCCATATTCATTTCATATATATTGGACGAGTCCACTTTTCCTCGAGGGGAGAATGGAATAGTCCAATGAATATGAATATTATAATATAATATAATAATGCGTTACAATTTCGATGAAACAAAATTAATTTTAGATATTCGTTTTAATACGGACGAAAGAATTATAAAAATTTATTCTAATAAAATCTACATTTCTTAAAAATAAAACATCAAAATCAGCTACAAACCATGGTAGCATATCAATATATAAATTTTTCCTTCGATTCCGACAATCTAACGATAATTTTTCCAAATAAAAATCAAAATTATAAAATAAAATGTGTAAAAAAAACTATTATATTAAAATGGAACAACAAATTAATTCTAATCAAGGCTCAAACAAAAATGAATTATTACTGCGCAATTTCGACGGAATAATGATGACGTCATAATTATCGACAAAGAAACTCACGATATTAATTAATTTCATCATTGTAATTATAAACGGATTATTAAATAAACAAAATTCATAATAATTTATAAAATTTGATAATAAAATATGAATAGAATTACTTACTGCGTAGTAGAATCACCGAAGCTAGTCGATCAGCCAGTCACATCACAGAGTCACAATCACACGTCCTTTCACGATGACTTTTCACAGGAGACTGATCCTGCGCAGCTAAAAAACCGCCAAAATTCTCTAACAAGCTCTCTGATTGGTTGACATTGGTAAGCCACTTCGATAATCGAAATCGAGTAGGAAAATTAATATATCATATAATATATTTTAATTATTTTAATTAACAATACATGTTATTAATATATTTATATATTATTAAATTTTAATTTATAAATTATTTATATAAGTTTTATATATTTCTTTTAATAATTTACTTATTTATTATTTTATTTATCGATTATCGATTTATCGATTTATTTATTTATACATTTTTATTATTTATTTCATATATATATATATATTTATATAATATATTAATAGCAAATTATTAATATATTTATATATTATTAATTTTTAATTTATAAATTCTTTATATAAATATTATATTTATATATTTTTTTCTTACTAATTTACCTATTGTATACGATTTATTTATCGATTATCGATGTATCGATTTATTCATTTATATATTTTTATTATTTATTTTATTTATATATATGTATATAATATAAAAAATATAAATGCACTTTATTCATTTTACTCGTTATTCCTATATTTATTTATTAATTTATTTACTTATTTAGTTATTAGCTTTCATTTAACCTATTGATTTTCGTACAACTTTTTTCTATCTACTTTGTACGTTATATATGTATTAATTTATTAATTCAAACATTTTTCTATATTAAAATTTTATTTATTTATTGCTTTTGTCCATTTATCGATTTTATCATTAATTAATTTGTCTGATTCATTTGTTCATCTTTTTATTAAAATTCTACTTTTGTTTCCTCATCCATTTATCAATATATTAATTAAATAATTTTCTCATGTTAAAATCTTTATCTTCATTCTTTAATTTTTGTCCTTTTATTTATTTTATCATTTATTTATTTTTCTCTTGATTCATTGATTCATTTGTTTAAAAAGAAGAAATAAAGTTCTCAAGAATGTAACTGGACAAAAAAAATGAAAGAATAAGAAAAAAATTAAATAAAATAGTAACTAAATAAATGAAGAAAGAAAAAAGAATTTATATGAAAAAATAAAGAAAATAATATAATTGTCCATATAAAAATCTTCAATTATTTATTGTTTTTATTCATTTATTCATCTTACCATTTATTGCTTTGTCCATTCATTCATTTGTTCACCTCTTTATAAACATTCTACTTCTGTTCCTACATTAATTTATCAATTTGCTTATTAAATAACTTTTTCACATAAAACTCTTCATTTATTTATTGTTTTTGCCCATTTATTAATTCTATCATTTATTTATTTGTGTATTGGTTCCTTTCTTTACTTTCTTTTTATAAACATTCTACTTGTATTATCTCATGAATTTTATTAATATACTTTTTGAATTATTTTTCCATATTAATACATCTTTCTCTGATTTTTATCTGTTTTTTGATTTTTTCATTAATTAATTTGTCTATTGATTCATTTGTTCATACTTTTTTAAACATGCTACCTTTATTTCCTCATCTATTTATCAATATATTAATTGAATAATTTTCCCATGTTAAAATCTTTATCTTGATTCTTTAATTTTTGTCCTTTTAATTATTTTATCATTTATTTATTTGTCTCTTGATTCATTGATTCATTTGTTTAAAAAAGAGAAATCAAGTTCTCAAGAATGTAACTGGACAAAAAACATGAAAGAATAAGAAAAAAATTAAATAAAATAATAACTAAATAAATGAAGAAAGAAAAAGGAATTTATATGAAAAAATAAAGAAAATAATATAATTGTCCATATAAAAATCTTCAATTATTTATTGTTTTTATTCATTTATTCATCTTACCATTTATTGCTTTGTCCATTCATTCATTTGTTCACCTCTTTATAAACATTCTACTTTTGTTCCCACATTAATTTATCAATTTGTTTGTTAAATAACTTTTCCACATAAAACTCTTCATTTATTTATTGTTTTTGCCCATTTATTAATTCTATCATTTATTTATTTGTGTATTGGTTCCTTTTTTTACTTTTTTTTTATAAACATTCTATTTGTATTATCTCATGAATTTTATTAATATACTTTTTGAATTATTTTTCCATATTAATACATCTTTCTTTGATTTTTATCTGTTTTTTGATTTTTTCATTAATTAATTTGTCTATTGATTCATTTGTTCATATTTTTTTAAACATGCTACCTTTATTTCCTCATCCATTTATCAATATACTAATTAAATAATTTTCCCATGTTAAAATCTTTATCTTGATTCTTTAATTTTTGTCCTTTTATTTATTTTATCATTTATTTATTTTTCTCTTGATTCATTGATTCATTTGTTCAAAAAGGAGAAATAAAGTTCTCAAGAATGTAACTGGACAAAAAAAATGAAAGAATAAGAAAAAAAATAAAATAATAACTAAATAAATGAAGAAAGAAAAAAGAATTTATATGAAAAAATAAAGAAAATAATATAATTGTCCATATAAAAATCTTCAATTATTTATTGTTTTTATTCATTTATTCATCTTACCATTTATTGCTTTGTCCATTCATTCATTTGTTCACCTCTTTATAAACATTCTACTTCTGTTCCTACATTAATTTATCAATTTGCTTATTAAATAACTTTTTCACATAAAACTCTTCATTTATTTATTGTTTTTGCCCATTTATTAATTCTATCATTTATTTATTTATGTATTTGGTTCCTTTTTTTACTTTCTTTTTATAAACATTCTACTTGTATTATCTCATGAATTTTATTAATATACTTTTTGAATTATTTTTCCATATTAATACATCTTTCTCTGATTTTTATCTGTTTTTTGATTTTTTCATTAATTAATTTGTCTATTGATTCATTTGTTCATACTTTTTTAAACATGCTACCTTTATTTCCTCATCTATTTATCAATATATTAATTGAATAATTTTCCCATGTTAAAATCTTTATCTTGATTCTTTAATTTTTGTCCTTTTAATTATTTTATCATTTATTTATTTGTCTCTTGATTCATTGATTCATTTGTTTAAAAAAGAGAAATCAAGTTCTCAAGAATGTAACTGGACAAAAAACATGAAAGAATAAGAAAAAATTAAATAAAATAATAACTAAATAAATGAAGAAAGAAAAAGGAATTTATATGAAAAAATAAAGAAAATAATATAATTGTCCATATAAAAATCTTCAATTATTTATTGTTTTTATTCATTTATTCATCTTACCATTTATTGCTTTGTCCATTCATTCATTTGTTCACCTCTTTATAAACATTCTACTTCTGTTCCTACATTAATTTATCAATTTGCTTATTAAATAACTTTTTCACATAAAACTCTTCATTTATTTATTGTTTTTGCCCATTTATTAATTCTATCATTTATTTATTTGTGTATTGGTTCCTTTCTTTACTTTCTTTTTATAAACATTCTACTTGTATTATCTCATGAATTTTATTAATATACTTTTTGAATTATTTTTCCATATTAATACATCTTTCTCTGATTTTTATCTGTTTTTTGATTTTTTCATTAATTAATTTGTCTATTGATTCATTTGTTCATACTTTTTTAAACATGCTACCTTTATTTCCTCATCTATTTATCAATATATTAATTGAATAATTTTCCCATGTTAAAATCTTTATCTTGATTCTTTAATTTTTGTCCTTTTAATTATTTTATCATTTATTTATTTGTCTCTTGATTCATTGATTCATTTGTTTAAAAAAGAGAAATCAAGTTCTCAAGAATGTAACTGGACAAAAAACATGAAAGAATAAGAAAAAAATTAAATAAAATAATAACTAAATAAATGAAGAAAGAAAAAAGAATTTATATGAAAAAATAAAGAAAATAATATAATTGTCCATATAAAAATCTTCAATTATTTATTGTTTTTATTCATTTATTCATCTTACCATTTATTGCTTTGTCCATTCATTCATTTGTTCACCTCTTTATAAACATTCTACTTCTGTTCCTACATTAATTTATCAATTTGCTTATTAAATAACTTTTTCACATAAAACTCTTCATTTATTTATTGTTTTTGCCCATTTATTAATTCTATCATTTATTTATTTGTGTATTTGGTTCCTTTTTTTACTTTCTTTTTATAAACATTCTACTTGTATTATCTCATGAATTTTATTAATATACTTTTTGAATTATTTTCCATATTAATACATCTTTCTCTGATTTTTATCTGTTTTTTGATTTTTTCATTAATTAATTTGTCTATTGATTCATTTGTTCATACTTTTTTAAACATGCTACCTTTATTTCCTCATCCATTTATCAATATATTAATTGAATAATTTTCCCATGTTAAAATCTTTATCTTGATTCTTTAATTTTTGTCCTTTTAATTATTTTATCATTTATTTATTTGTCTCTTGATTCATTGATTCATTTGTTTAAAAAAGAGAAATCAAGTTCTCAAGAATGTAACTGGACAAAAAACATGAAAGAATAAGAAAAAAATTAAATAAAATAATAACTAAATAAATGAAGAAAGAAAAAGGAATTTATATGAAAAAATAAAGAAAATAATATAATTGTCCATATAAAAATCTTCAATTATTTATTGTTTTTATTCATTTATTCATCTTACCATTTATTGCTTTGTCCATTCATTCATTTGTTCACCTCTTTATAAACATTCTACTTTTGTTCCCACATTAATTTATCAATTTGTTTGTTAAATAACTTTTCCACATAAAACTCTTCATTTATTTATTGTTTTTGCCCATTTATTAATTCTATCATTTATTTATTTGTGTATTGGTTCCTTTTTTTACTTTCTTTTTATAAACATTCTACTTGTATTATCTCATGAATTTTATTAATATACTTTTTGAATTATTTTTCCATATTAATACATCTTTCTCTGATTTTTATCTGTTTTTTGATTTTTTCATTAATTAATTTGTCTATTGATTCATTTGTTCATATTTTTTTAAACATGCTACCTTTATTTCCTCATCCATTTATCAATATACTAATTGAATAATTTTCCCATGTTAAAATCTTTATATTGATTCTTTAATTTTTGTCCTTTTATTTATTTTATTATTTATTTATTTGTCTCTTGATTCATTGATTCATTTGTTTAAAAAAGAGAAATATAGTTCTCAAAAATGTAACTGGACAAAAAACATGAAAGAATAAGAAAAAAATTAAACAAAATAGTAACTAAATAAATTAAAGAAAGAAGCATATTGAAAAAGGAGTTTACATGAAAAAATAAACAAATTAATAGCTAAATGAATAGGTTATAAGATTGAATAAGTTTAAATAATAAAAAAAGAATTATATAAGTAATTATATAAATCTGCTCCTGCTCGTATATCAATTTATCAATTTCTTTATTGAATAATTTTTCTACGAAAAAATCTTCATTTATTTTTTACTATAGTCCATTTATTGCTTTGTTTTTTGTTTTATGTAGTCAATTATTATATTGCATAATATATTTTAAATATTTTAATTAGTAATAGCAGCCGCAAGTTATTAATATATTTATATATTATTAATTTTTAATTTATTAATTATTTATTATTTATAAATTGATATTTATATCTTTTTTTTTTCTAATTTCTTTACTGTTTGATTTATTTATCGAGTATGGTATTATCGATTTATTTAGTTATACATTTTTATTATTTACTTCCTTCATATATATGAATATAATATATAAATTCCACATTATTAATATACTTAAATATTAATTTATATATACTTCAATTAATTTTTATTATATAAATTATTTATTTAAATTTTACATTTATATATTTATTTTATAATTTCTTCAGCTTTTGATTTATTCGATTATTTATCGATTTGTCGATTTATATATTTATACATTTTTATAATTTATCTTATTTATATATATATATATTATGAAAAATTATAAATTAAAATTTTATTCATTTTTTTCGTTATTCCTATATTTATTTATTAATTTATTTAGTTATGCTTTCATTTAACGTATTGATTTAACATGTTATTTGTATATCTTTTTCTATCCACTTCTTCGTTTGCATGTATCTTATGTATATATCAATTAATTAAATCATTTTTCCATATTAATATCTTTATTTATTAATTGATTGTGTCTATGTATTTAATTTATCATTTATTTTTAACTTTTTTGATTTATTTCAGTTTTCTATAGATTTTCCTTTCTCTAAGCATTTAAATATTTATTAACTCTTTATTTACTTATATTTTTCATGTATTATTTGATTCTATTCATTTACTCAATTATTGATTTATGTGTTAAATTTGTTTATTTGTTTATTTATCATTCTCGGTGAATTAAATATGTATTAAAATTATTTAGCTATCCAATTATTCATGTAAGTATTATATATTTTTATAATTTATTTGTTTATTTATTTATTTTTCTAATGACTTCTCTCTTTTTTTTTATGTGCATCATTTTTTTTAGTTATTTATATAATTCTTTTTTTATTATTTAAACTTATTCAATCTTATAACCTATTCATTTAGCTATTAATTTGTTTATTTTTTCATGTAAACTCCTTTTTCAATATGTTTCTTTCTTTAATTTATTTAGTTACTATTTTGTTTAATTTTTTTCTTATTCTTTCATGTTTTTTGTCCAGTTACATTCTTGAGAACTTTATTTCTCTTTTTTAAACAAATGAATCAATGAATCAAGAGACAAATAAATAAATGATAAAATAATTAAAAGGACAAAAATTAAAGAATCAAGATAAAGATTTTAACATGGGAAAATTATTCAATTAATATATTGATAAATGGATGAGGAAATAAAGGTAGCATGTTTAAAAAAGTATGAACAAATGAATCAATAGACAAATTAATTAATGAAAAAATCAAAAAACAGATAAAAATCAGAGAAAGATGTATTAATATGGAAAAATAATTCAAAAAGTATATTAATAAAATTCATGAGATAATACAAGTAGAATGTTTATAAAAAGAAAGTAAAAAAAGGAACCAAATACACAAATAAATAAATGATAGAATTAATAAATGGGCAAAAACAATAAATAAATGAAGAGTTTTATGTGAAAAAGTTATTTAATAAGCAAATTGATAAATTAATGTAGGAACAGAAGTAGAATGTTTATAAAGAGGTGAACAAATGAATGAATGGACAAAGCAATAAATGGTAAGATGAATAAATGAATAAAAACAATAAATAATTGAAGATTTTTATATGGACAATTATATTATTTTCTTTATTTTTTCATATAAATTCCTTTTTCTTTCTTCATTTATTTAGTTATTATTTTATTTAATTTTTTTCTTATTCTTTCATGTTTTTTGTCCAGTTACATTCTTGAGAACTTGATTTCTCTTTTTTAAACAAATGAATCAATGAATCAAGAGACAAATAAATAAATGATAAAATAATTAAAAGGACAAAAATTAAAGAATCAAGATAAAGATTTTAACATGGGAAAATTATTCAATTAATATATTGATAAATAGATGAGGAAATAAAGGTAGCATGTTTAAAAAAGTATGAACAAATGAATCAATAGACAAATTAATTAATGAAAAAATCAAAAAACAGATAAAAATCAGAGAAAGATGTATTAATATGGAAAAATAATTCAAAAAGTATATTAATAAAATTCATGAGATAATACAAGTAGAATGTTTATAAAAAGAAAGTAAAGAAAGGAACCAATACACAAATAAATAAATGATAGAATTAATAAATGGGCAAAAACAATAAATAAATGAAGAGTTTTATGTGAAAAAGTTATTTAATAAGCAAATTGATAAATTAATGTAGGAACAGAAGTAGAATGTTTATAAAGAGGTGAACAAATGAATGAATGGACAAAGCAATAAATGGTAAGATGAATAAATGAATAAAAACAATAAATAATTGAAGATTTTTATATGGACAATTATATTATTTTCTTTATTTTTTCATATAAATTCCTTTTTCTTTCTTCATTTATTTAGTTATTATTTTATTTAATTTTTTTCTTATTCTTTCATGTTTTTTGTCCAGTTACATTCTTGAGAACTTGATTTCTCTTTTTTAAACAAATGAATCAATGAATCAAGAGACAAATAAATAAATGATAAAATAATTAAAAGGACAAAAATTAAAGAATCAAGATAAAGATTTTAACATGGGAAAATTATTCAATTAATATATTGATAAATAGATGAGGAAATAAAGGTAGCATGTTTAAAAAAGTATGAACAAATGAATCAATAGACAAATTAATTAATGAAAAATCAAAAAACAGATAAAAATCAGAGAAAGATGTATTAATATGGAAAAATAATTCAAAAAGTATATTAATAAAATTCATGAGATAATACAAGTAGAATGTTTATAAAAAGAAAGTAAAGAAAGGAACCAATACACAAATAAATAAATGATAGAATTAATAAATGGGCAAAAACAATAAATAAATGAAGAGTTTTATGTGAAAAAGTTATTTAATAAGCAAATTGATAAATTAATGTAGGAACAGAAGTAGAATGTTTATAAAGAGGTGAACAAATGAATGAATGGACAAAGCAATAAATGGTAAGATGAATAAATGAATAAAAACAATAAATAATTGAAGATTTTTATATGGACAATTATATTATTTTCTTTATTTTTTCATATAAATTCCTTTTTCTTTCTTCATTTATTTAGTTATTATTTTATTTAATTTTTTTCTTATTCTTTCATGTTTTTTGTCCAGTTACATTCTTGAGAACTTGATTTCTCTTTTTTAAACAAATGAATCAATGAATCAAGAGACAAATAAATAAATGATAAAATAATTAAAAGGACAAAAATTAAAGAATCAAGATAAAGATTTTAACATGGGAAAATTATTCAATTAATATATTGATAAATAGATGAGGAAATAAAGGTAGCATGTTTAAAAAAGTATGAACAAATGAATCAATAGACAAATTAATTAATGAAAAAATCAAAAAACAGATAAAAATCAGAGAAAGATGTATTAATATGGAAAAAATAATTCAAAAAGTATATTAATAAAATTCATGAGATAATACAAGTAGAATGTTTATAAAAAGAAAGTAAAGAAAGGAACCAATACACAAATAAATAAATGATAGAATTAATAAATGGGCAAAAACAATAAATAAATGAAGAGTTTTATGTGAAAAAGTTATTTAATAAGCAAATTGATAAATTAATGTAGGAACAGAAGTAGAATGTTTATAAAGAGGTGAACAAATGAAATGAATGGACAAAGCAATAAATGGTAAGATGAATAAATGAAAAAAAAACAAATAAATGAAGATTTTATGTGGAAAATTATATTTTATTTTTCATATAAATTCCTTTTTTTCTTCATTTATTTAGTTACTATTTTATTTAATTTTTCTTATTCTTTCATTTTTTTGTCCAGTTACATTCTTGAGAACTTTATTTCTCTTCAAATGAATCAATGAATCAAGAGAAAATAAATAAATGATAAAATAAATAAAAACAAAAATTAAAGAATGAAGATAAAGATTTTAACATGGGAAAATTATTATTAATATATTGATAAATGGATGAGGAAACAAAAGTAGAATTTTAATAAAAAATAACAAATGAATCAATAGATAAAGCAAAAAATGAATCAATAAATGGACAAAAAAGAATAAATAAATGAAATTTTATGTGGAAAAAATGATTTGATTAACAAATTGATAAATTGATGAGGAAACAAAAGTAGAATTTTAATAAAAATGAACAAATGAATCAAAGACAAACAAAAAATGATGAGAATCAATAAATGGACAAAAGCAATAAATGAAATTTATGTGAAAAGATTTAATAACAAATTGATAAATGATGAGGAACAAAAGTAGAATTATAAAAAGTGAACAAATGAATCAGACAAATTAATAATGAAAAATGATAAATGACAAAAGCAATAAATAAATAAATTTTAATATAGAAAAATGTGAATTAATAAATTAAATACATAATAACGTACAATAATAGAAAAATTGTACGAAAATCAATAGGTTAAATGATTCGTTTCTATAATAGTCCGTTTATTCAACTCGTTTAACTTCCTTGACGCTCGATCCGAGCTTAACGCGGCGTAAATTTTTGGCGGTAGCGATGTTGAATTCAGATTCGTTTTCGGTTGAAAAGACGGCTATTCGCGCCTCGTGGAATATTAATTCGCGGTTTCCACTTCTCCTTATTTCGTAATATTACTGTTGGTAAAAGTTTTATTGAAACTTTGCTAGAGAATTTGTAGACGATGTTTGAATAAAACATTTAGTTTGCTTTAATGGAATTTGTATATAGGATGTTTTGTGCGTAAATGATATCGATTTGAAAGATAAAATTATATGGGGAAAGATTTGTGTAAATCGGTTCGAAAAATTCGATTTTTTGATATTTATTAAACGCGAATTAAAAAAGTAGAATGGAATGGAATTAAAATAGAAAAATGAAGAAGGAAAAATTAGCGTGTAAATTATTTTTAGTTTTTATAAAATTAATTTTTAAACTGTTTTCTATAATTTTCTTTATTCTATTTCAAATCTAGTCTAGAATTTTCTTTACGTATTTGTTTCATTCCCCATGTTTCATTTCACTCTATTGTATAATTTAAGCATGATAAATGGTCCAGAAACGTATTCAATACAACAAGAAATGGAAATAATTTTATTTTAAAAATTTCATACAAATTCCAATTCCAATATTCCAATTAGAATCGGAATAAGATACACCAATATTAACAGTCTAAGTGCAGACTTAATGTAATGGAAAAGTGAATGAAATTAATATAAATTAAATTATAATAGAATTCTTGTTTTCAAAAATCATATCGAAAAGTCGTAGTTGTTATAAACGCATCGAATCGTTCCCCTAATTCTTATCTAATCAATCGACAATCTATAAAAATATATGAAACTTGAATACAATTTATAATTTACGAAAAAGTAAATTTGTCTAAAATTATTTTTACGTCAAGATCTTTAATTATTTCATCGAAACGATTGATCGATAAATCTAAATTGTTTTATAAAACGACACGTCGAAGATTTTAAACGAGTTTAGATACAGCAATCGACGCGTAATTAGACATCGCCATCGTTCGATGTCCAACACCCCCGGATACGTTGATTACGACCTTCGATCGCAATACGAGAAAACAATATATAAACCCGTCCGTCCACGATCATAACTGCATCGCCCGCTTTTATAATGCTCGATTATTCAGTCGTGCCAACTGTGGAGCAATGTTATTAATAAACCTCGGGGCACAGCGTTGCGCGCGATCGATTGTTGGTAGGCAGACATCGTTTGTCCTCCGATAAAGAATTCCAGTCAGCGACGATGCGAAAGCGAATCGCGACCGGTGATATTGTTTATTAGCCCGTACACGGTTTGATGGTGAATTGATTAATCAGGGAGAGGAGGGAGAGGAGGGAGAGGAGGGGATTCTTTTTTTTTTTGGGGCAGAGATTTGTTTGTAGCGGATCGATATAATGTGAAATTGTCATTCCTCCGACAGTTTGAATTTGACGGGCCAATGGCGTCCCATTCAATTTTGTTTCGTCGTTGATCGAATCGCGGGGAGAAGGAAGAAATTTGTCGTAATAGAAATGTCGCGAGACGTTTATTATTTGAGATGGAAATTATTAATAATAATTACTAATAATATTGGATAGAAGGTTGTGATAGTTTTAAAGGTAATTATAGGATTGGAAAGGGGAATAATTCTTCCTTTGGAAAATTGATCTTTGAAAATTTATGTAATACATATAGAATATTAAATTAAAAATAAATAGAATGGAATAAAAATTTATTTTGACAAATTCAATCTTGAAGTACGTGTATGGAATGCTAATATAATTTGCGATAGAAATATTAGAACTTCAGTTATCAGTCGTGATGAATAATCATGAGTCTAAATTCGGAAAAATTTTGCAGAAATGTTTGAAAATGTAAATTTGATATTTGGTTGAATAAATTAGAGTTAGAATTGTCAGAATTTTTATTCATAATATTTAAAATAAAAAATAATATTTTAGTAGATAAATAATGTTGGAAATAATCCACGATAAATATTAACATTTTAAAATTATTCTAAAATAATTTTTGTTATCCAGCTCCAACAGGAAAAATAAAAATAATATAGATAGAAATAGTATATATATTTTAACAATACAATTTTTGGACGTGTACTAAAAACAGAAAAGATTACAAATCATCATATTTATATAGTGTGGTAAAAAGGAAGCTAGAAATAAATTTTGAAAGATGAATTTACGTCAAAATTGATGAGAAAATGATCGTTACACGAGATAAATCTTCGTTTGTTTTTCACGCGGATTTCTTTAGACGAGAACACTGAATTGCAATAAAGACTTATTGTTTTCGAATGGACATCGTCTACCGGAGTTTTTACGAAATTTTACGGAACTGGATTGACACTGTCGTTCGTCTAAATAAAGAAAACAAAAGTTTTTCATCAAGTCTGATTGTCCTATTGATACAATTGTTCAGCGATAAAAGATTTTAATCACGACTGATTTAGCTGGTGTCGAATCAATCGTAAAATGTTCCTTTCCAATGACGTCTCGTATTATTATTATTGCTCGTGCGTTGATTTAAATTATATTTTTTGACATTCTAAAAATTATCCTTACAATTTAATAGGAAAGATTGAAATCTATTTAAATTTATTTAATATAAGATAGTATTCATAAATTTATAAAATAGAATTTTTTTAAAATTTATTTCATTATTTTTTTGTGTTGTTCTGTCTGGAATAAAAGTTAATGTTAATCTTAATGTTAATTAAATTTACATTCAAATATTTCGTATTTTATATTTGGTTAAAAAAATTATTTAATTCTATTTTATAAATTTATATAGATGACGTTTAATCCTAAACGTAAACTTATCGAAATATTTATTTTATGAAATAGGGCATTCCTCTATGAAGAAGTATTTTTTCGATTAAACGAAATAATGAATTTATAAATGGAATTAATTTCATTTTATTATATCATTTCACATTCATTCTCTTAAACGAAAGAGACGATAAATTGTTACTTACTTAGAAAATCGATCATCCTTATGGTACGTTAATTCCATCTTTCCAGTGTAATAGATTAAAAAAATTTCCACACCGATTCTGCATCACTGTCAGGTATTGAAAGTCATAACTTCACAATTCTTTATGACCTACATGCGTTTCTCGAAATCTTGACAGTAGTAGCATGTAATAAATAACGACAAAAAGTTTGAATTGCATTCTTCGTATGCAGTTCTGGTCCTTTACCAGATTTGAAAATGTCAAATTTCAGGCGTATCAAAAGAATTATTCAAGTATTTCTTTTAAATTTATTTTATTCTTTGGTAAAAAAAAAGGAGAAAAAGTGTAATTAATAATTTTTAAAAATTTTTGATATTATCTACCAAGTTTTTTTATTTTATCGTGCTTTACTCTTTATATTCTGTCATTCTGTTTAATCCTCTTATAGTTTTCTACTTTTCTGCGATCGTTTCATCTTTCATTTCCTAATTTTTAAAGTAGGAAACCCTTATCCTAAATCTTATTTTCGCGTCTTTTTCAATCTAACTATACAGTCATTTAAAAAATCCTTTTTAAAAACAGAAAGAAATTTTCTTCATAACTAAATTTTATAAAATATTTTTCGATTAAAAGTACATTTTTGATAATTTTTTCATTCATATAATACATTAAATATAATAAATAAGCCTTCCTTCCATAGGGTTAGTAAATTAGTAATTGAAAAAAAAAAATAGTAATTGAAAAAAGAAATTTTAAATTTATAAAATATTATATTTTTCATTTTTTCATTCAATATTAGGTTCGACAAATAAATTTCCAAGAAGAATAACAAATTTTCTAAAAAAAAGGCTTTCAATATTCGTAATCAAATAGGTTTAAAAATTCTTTAATATTGTTTCCATAATTTATATCCATAATTCATATGCATTGTTACAATTCTTTCGAAAAATTGCATTTAAATTCTTTCATAATCTCCATTAACATTTATAATATTACATTTAAAAATTAGATTAAAAATAATTACCACGAAATAATTATCGACAGCTTTTGGATTAACAAGAACGAATTATGGTGACGATTTTCGTTGATTTGTATAACAATTCTATCACAAGTGTTTAATCTTTCGGTTATAAGAATGAATGGTGAATGTGAAAACACAAGATTGGGAGCGCGAATGATGAACTCCCGTTATAGAATTCTGATTACAGCAACAAGACTGGCGGAAAAGAGGAGGCTTGTTTCCCTATCGGTTCGAGTATACACGTCACATCCGCTTTTGAATATCTGTTCCTTCGTTTCAGATTATTTAACGAATTAATTTTTCAATAGAACGATAATTTTTATCGCGTTTTTATTAATCTAATATCGGAAACGATGTGTTTTCATTCATTAATGAATGATGAATGATCGGCATAGTAAATGATCTGTTTGTAAAACGATATTTTAATATTGTACGTGAAAATTAAGCTTTGTATATAAGCTTTTGAAAATTAAATTTTTTTTAAAAAATAGTTCTTTGATGTTAAATTATTTTTAAATTATTATTTGGGGATAAAATATATCAAAATTTATTTTTTACATAAGTAATTTTGATATTTTTGTTTTAGCATTTTAGTAATTAATAAGGAAGAGAATTTTATGTTACGAAAATATGTAATTTTTGTTGAATTTTAGTAATTCATTATATTGAATTAGATTGATAGATTGAAAATTCCAAATAGAAAACGGATAAAAATTTTAAAGAAGCGAGCTTCAATAAATTAAAATTGATGGTAATCGTATGTGTTGTCGATTTGCATATACGCAAAATTATCGAACAATGTTTCTTTGATGTCAGTTCTTTGAATTATCAGCATTCTCCATTTTAACGTTTGACAGACAGTTTTGATTCACACATGCAAAGTGATTGCGAAGTAGCGTAAAGAACAGACCAAATATTATTATATGGCGCCTATGGTTTTATTGTTATTATTTCGATTACTGCTCTCACATTGGAACAGCGCAATAATTATTTCATCGCATGTTTTCCTTTGATTGTTCTGTCAATACATATTGACTTCAAAGTGCATTTTATAACGATGCAAATTCAATTATTAATTTTAATTTAATATTCTAAAAATTTGATTCAAACGATTATTTTTAGAATATTTCAATTTTGAAATTCATCCAAACATTTTAATTTTAAATTTTAAAATTTGTAAATTGTAAAGAGAACGATATAGCTCTTAGTTAAATGAATATTTTTCGTATTATTTGAAATAAAATTGTTATCATCCATAGAAATAATTGTGCGAATATTTAATTTTGATTTTAAATTTTGTAATCTATTAAGATTTTTATAATAATTTTAGTGACGTTTCTTCATATTTCGTGCCATTTAAGATTTTCATGCATACATTACTAGTCAAAAGTTTGAAGCTACTTACTTACTTAATGAGAAGGGAACTTGAATTTTATAATGAAAAAATCAGAGACGATAACTTTTATTTAAGTTTTAATACAATACTCTCAAATCCTCTTATTAAGTCCTTTTATTATTATTTGCAAAAGGAAAAATATTTATCATGTTAATGCCATAAAAAGTCTACAAATAACTAGTGAGCTATATTGTTCTCTTATTTCGTTTTGTTTCACAATCCGCGAATATTAGAAGTGATCTCAAAGTTTTGAGAGGTAATATCATCTTATTAATATTCTATTACGAATAAAACAATTCATTCTTATTAATATAAGCATTATGGTTATCATCTACTTATAGATGCTTATATGTGTCATATTAAATACTTGATAATGATAGTATAATGAATATCTAATAACATTATTATAATTAGAAATATCTTTATGATAGTTAAGATTAACAATTATAATAACCATAAATATTAACGATTATAAAATTCTCATTAACTTTTTACTCGTATCTCACTTTTGCCTTTATCAATGATTGATTTATTTTTGCTGTTGAAGTAAGCAGTTCACAATAATGCACTGTTAGCTAATCGCAGTTATCATCACTAATTCTTTGAATTGCATTTATTTTAATCTGTTAGGGGTCAATTATGTATTAACATGAAGTGATGATTAGTAATATTTTTTTTCGATCAATTTATGTTATGATATATTTTGTTTGTTTTTTTTTTTTTTTTTAAATATTGTTCACAGGAAATAACTTTCGTTTCTTTTTTTGACTAGATAGTACAATATTGGAAGATTAGAAAATTCTTGAAATTCTTTTTTGTAACTAAAATTTTAATTAAATCTATTAAATCGCTTTTTTCCAATCCAATCGTATTTTCCTTCCGTTAAAAAGATTTTTTAGATTTACGGAAACATATTTAAAAATCATTATTATTCATAAATAATAAAAGAGCAATATTAATAAATCACTTTAATAAATATCAGATTAATAACAAGATCGAAATTATAGAATATTAAGAATCTTTTATATGTTCGATTGGTTCATAAAAATTCCATACTATAATTTTAAAAATAAAATACATTATTACCACAATATCTCTCTTAACAAGTTAATCCAAAACCAATGCAATAAAAATTATCATTCCATTCTTCTTTGTAATTAACATATACACAAATATCTACGAATACAAGTTCACACCAAACGTATAAAATAGTTACACGCCATAACCGATACCATCGATTTCCTATCGATCCAGGATGCCTCGCTTAATTCCTTCCAACTCCCAAAGCAATCCGGAAAAACCAGTAGAAAAACGATAAAAACAAAGGAGGGGGAAAAAAAAGGAGAAGAAGAGAGAGAAAGTACGAAAACGTGTGGTGCAATTTCGTCGCGGTGGCGGTTTCACTAAAACGGATTTAGCCGGCGGCCGCAAGATGGCGACGCATTGCCCGGCGCCGGGCGTCGTGCCGGTGGCAGTCGCAAGGACGACGCCGTCGCCGCCACGTGGGGAGCGAATTTGAATCGGCCGCCACCGGCTTGCTAGCTTCGTCGTAGGCTCCAAGTCACACAGACCTCGCTCGTTCACCATCACGTAACAATCATCACTTTCGTCCCGCTTCATTCCGACCATTGATATTTCACTGTTGTTGTCAAACATTTTGATTCCACTCGTGAACCGGCAGAATGTAAAGCCGCGGTGAGAACGGTGTTTACCACTTGTTATTCGTACTGTTACCGAAGCGGGAGAGGAAAACATCTGGAGAAAGAAAGAGACGGGCTTACGTGGTGGAAGAGAGAGAAAAAGACTAGATCAGCGTGACGAAGTCTAGTACGACATTGTGCCGGCAGCCGTGGAGTAGGAGGAGGTTAGGAGGGAGAAAAATCGAGAAGGAAGCGGCAAGTGTCACGAAGGGACTGTTGTCAGTGAGTGGTGGACCGTGGAGTCGATTGGGCTTGTCAGCGGTCGAGACGTGGTTCGAGTTTTTGAACGCGATTGGTCCCCGATTCGATCTCGTGGTGAAACGTGGAAGAAAACAATTCGATACGGAAGCGTGTCTGAAATAAGGAATCGATCGAGAGAAGAAGATCTTTGAGGCGGAAGTGCGTTGACCTTGCCTCCCGGTGCGACCTTGGAAATTGGCGCCACCGTCGGCCACTTACAGTTTGCGGTTATCGAGCTGAAATCGAGTGTGTAACACGACCTCGTTGCATTGAACTTCAACTTGAGCTTTCGATCGGTCGATTCGAGAGCGCGGTTCGGTAGTCGTGAAGTGATTTTTTTTTTTCGCGAGTGTTTCAAACCCTTTCGTGTTTGGAGATTTTTCGTATCGAAGGTAGAGACGAGTGAGGAAGATTTTTCAGGAAGAGATATACGCGGACGAGATTAAACCATCAAGTTGGATGGAATGACTCAATATGCGGTCTAGGTAAATAGAATAATCGTGAATTATTCTCGAAGTGGATTTATTATGTAGTTTAATTTGGGATTTCATTTATTATTTCAATTTGTTTTGAACTGTTTTGCATTCCTTGAATTTAATGATATTTTGTGGATAGTGTTCAATATTTTTTTAATAGAAAGTTTTCTTAATTAATAAAAATTTTAAAATTATATATATATAATCATGATATAGTGTATATAGTGAATATTTTTACAATATAAAATTAATTTTTTTTATGGTTTTTTTATGGTTTATTAATCATAGTTGTGGCTATTTTATAATACATTGATATATTTTTGTTTTATATCTATGTATTATAGTGAATTTAAATTAATTTTTAAAATAAATTTTCATTCTTTTCATAACAAAAAGATTCAGAATAATTTTCTTGATATGTGCTTTTTATTTTACTAAATATAAATTAAAATAGATGGTAAAGTAGATTCAATTGTGATTTAATGAAAGATTTAATGAAATATAGTACTGTTTAATAAAACGTCAAATGTATCTTTCGCAAGTGATAAACTATTCGTTTCTCTGACAAGATTTTATAAACAAGATCTAATTTAATTTATTTCTATGCATTACTTATATAAAATTGCATTAACACTTGACATTCGAGACAATTATTGATTCTCTTTTCTAAATTTTTATCATAATCTTTTCTCATCTTGTTTCATCTTGTTTCATATCGAAGTTTTCATTCTTATGATTCATAGGAGGCTTTAAGATCGAAACGAAATAAAATATATCAAGCTTAATCCATAAATATAAATACAATCACACTTATAATTTCTAATAAATATCTTTCTATTTACCTCTTTAATTTAATACAATTGAATATTTTCGAAATATATCATAAAAACGATCGTTTTTACAATTTCCAAATGTCTTCTCCTTTTTTATCTTCCTAACTCGCAATTAAACTATGAATCGAAGGGACGGATTATGGATCGTACGAGAGCGTACGAGCCACAGGTAGGTTTTGAAGGGATTGGAACGCCCACTTGGCTGATTTTGCGGTTTCTCACCACCTCGAGTTTTCAACCTTCGTCGAGGGTAAACGTAAGAACGCGTCGTGAGTGGTTTTCACGGTTTCCCGTCGTACACTCGTTACAACCAAAGTAACCACCTTACGTGGAACGGTTCCTCGCAGCGTGATGGTGGTTGGAATCGAAAGAACTGCGACGTAAGGGTAGTTTCTCGCGGTCGTTACAACCGGAAGAACCGTGAGTCTCGTAAAATGGCAAACGGGGTCTTGAGAAATCGTGACTCGTTCGTTTCTCTGGAAAATCGGGTTTCACAGGTGTAACTCGATTTCTTATTTATACATGCATGAATAGAAGGAAAGGAAAGGCTTTCTTCGGTCCGGTCATTGACCTCGAAATCGTTTTCCATCCTACCGGTTACGTTTGCTCTTGCTGTCGCGTGTCATTGATTGCTTTGTCGCTTCGTAATTCTCGGTCTTGCGGATGGAACGAGTTGTTGCACCGGTGAAATTTTTTATTCTCGCGTTTCTCTCTTTCTTTCTTTTCGTTGACCGACCATTACCATTACCCATCGCGCTTTGATCGATGTTTATGCGATTTAATTTACCTATATACGATCCGTGTTGTTTGTGTGCAATTTATAATTCGTACGGGCATGAATATGTAAATTCGTGTTTAAAGTTTGGAATGGTTGGACCGAGCTTTTCTTTTTTTTTTTCGGTTACGCTTCGCGAAAATAAATTAATCGTTGCACGCTCGATTAAGGAATTGAGATATGTCATATATTAAAAGTTAAAATTAGTAAAAAATTAGGATAGATAAAGTTTTATGACATATTCATAATCGTACACTTTGATTAAATGTTACTCGTAAAATTAAAGAATAACAAATATTCATTGTATTATAAATAAATAAATTTAGGTAGATATTTTTATTAAGAATGATTTGATCGATACGAAAATAAATGTTATATATTCGTGATATTTTTATATAAATGGAAATCGGGTTTATTGCAAAAAATATAGATTATTGAAAATTAAATTTTCAAGTAATAAGATTTCAAATCTAATAGTGATAATTTCAGTCGATAGTTGAAAATACTTCTACATTTCTGATATAATTGGATTTATAAGATATAGATAATTGAATTTTATAGCAAACCACTTTTCAGAGATAATGAGTGTGGAAAAAATCTTTAGATTTATCTTTTTTATTCCTTCACTGTAATTTATGAATGAATCTTAAATATTGAAACGAAGAAATAATCTTCTGTTTTTGTCTTATTGATCCAAGATATTAAATATTCAGTCGCATTTCTGGATAACTAAATCTGTTTTTGGAACACTCATTCTTAGTCTAAAATCTCTTTGTTCCTTCCAATAGAAATTCAATTATCTATATAATAATATTTCCATGATCAATCTCCTTCTATCTTTTATCTATACTTTAATCCTCTATGTTAATTTAATAATTTAATACAGAGAATATGGACGATTAAACGAAAAATATTTTTATCTATAAAAAAAAGTAATATTAATGGTCCAGGAATATTCGATATTTTGTGTTAATTAATTTTGATAAAATAATATGATAAAAATTTTTGAAAAATACTCAAAATTGAGAGAATTTCTATACTTTTTTTTAACAAGATTTGCGAATCAATTTATTTTTGTTTCAATAAATAATAAAAATAAATTAGATTTTATTTTTGTCAAGAAATGAAAGGAAAACTATTAGAACGTCCTAGATTGCCGAATTTATTTCGACTAGAATTATCGATATTGTATTTTCGAGAAAGTTTATTATAGATAAAAGATAAATTAATTATAAGGAAATAATTTACAGCAATCTCAATTCATGCATATAAATTAAAATGGTCTTCGATTTTATAAAATATTCCATTGAAGTTGATTCTATTCTAGAGATAAGAATGAATCGAAGATATATTTTTAACAAGCGAGATCACGATATTTGTGTGAACATCACTCGTGACATTTATTTAGTATTCTTTGATCTCACGAGAGATCTTTTTACTAATAACTCTATGAAAGGATAGTTATTAATAGTATTACTTGATTTTATTTCATCTACTTTTATTTTCGGTTGACCTCGTTGCAAAATACATTTAGAGGGAAGATAAAGATCACGTTAAAAAGTTCACCGAAATATTACATTATTTTTCAAGTAGCTCAGGAATATTTAATGAATTTCTTGAATTAAATCAGTCATACTTCGAATAACTGTATATTTAATTATAGACCAAAATGTGTGATATTATAATAAATTCATGTTCAAAATTGTTTAACTTTAAGAAAGAGATATCGGGGTACATATTAGTAAATTGAATGGAATGAATACAATTCGAAATGTTTGAGAATGTTTGGAACAAATTTATATTTATATAAAAATAATCGAATAAATATGAGGAAAATTTTAAATATTTGAGCACGAAAGAGTAAAATTTTCATTAAAAATATTTGTATCGATTCGATCACGATGAATCATTTAATCCTATGCTAATTAAAATATATAGTACATATAAATCAAAACATAAAATATGATTTCATGATATTTACAAAAGAAATACAACTGATTGTACTTTAGTTATTTACTTTAAATTAAAAAAAATTATTTTTATCGAAGAAATCGGAAATAAATATTCACTTTTTCTAGTCTCGCGTAAAGAATGATACCAGAAATACTGGATTATAAACTGTCGTCAATAATCTAATTTAAAAAAAATTAATCATTAATCAAAAGAAAAAAAAAACCTCACGCCAACTCGCCACAACCTCCCTTCAAAGTACTCACTCACCTTCATCCTTCAAACTTCTTCCTCTGAAAACCTCTTCTCGCCAACTTTCTCATTAAAAACTCCCCAAAAAGAAGCTGTAAGAAGCAATGCAACGTATCGAACCTTCTACTCGAAACCTCTACCCAGAAACCACAAAGAACACTATCATACATCAACCATCGTACAAGCTAAGCAGCCAGATTTACATTACACGATGTCACAAGGCGTATCGCGTATACCTCGCCAATAAAAAGTACCGAAAAATAAGAGGAAGAAAAAAAAATAAATAAATAAAGTAACGCATTAAAGCTTGGTGCATTACGCGATGCCGTATTAATCCTGTCTGTACAAGAGGTCCAGAGGCGTTCGCACTTGCCATGTTTTTCGGTTCACCGACATAATTCACCATCCTTGCTCTTTTTGGAATTCCCCGGTTGGCCACACTACTGGCAGAGCGAATGTAACCGAGAAAGAGACGAGGAAAATGAGAGATAAAAATGGGGTTGAATGTAGGTGAGAAAGAAGGGAAGAGGAGAAAAATGAGAAGAAACGAAGACGGTAGAATAGAAGTGAATATAAGATAAAAACGGGCAACGTTGAAAAATAGAAAAATAGAAATAAAAATGAAAAGGAAGTATAAGAGTGAGTGAATAGAAATGAAAGATGACACGCGATACGGATAATTTTTAATAAAAATAATATATCGTAAATATTTATTACTTTAAATGAATTTAAATAGAAACGATAATTAAACATGGGATTGATTAGATTAACATTCTTTTTACAACAAAATTGCATAATTCTTACATACATTACATTCCACGTCATAAATAACAAGTAGGAAAGAGACCGAGACAGGAATAAGATCAAATGTAACCGGGAAACGGATAAAGTGGAAAAACGAAGAAAAGATGGACACAGGAATGTAAATCTATCTCTAAAAGCGCGACATAAAGGAACGAAGACGGGAATACGAATCGAGGAAAGGAGAGATAGATATACATGCACCTGTTAAAAGTGTAAATCATATTCCATATTATAAATTATAAATAGCAGCGCGAATAAGATCGAGTGTTGAATAACCGAGGAACGAAATCGAGAGAAGTAGAAGAAATATAAAAGAAAAGTATGAAAAGGGAACCGAAGAAGTCGAAAAGAGGCGAAGAGGAAGGAGAGATGACGAGGAGATGAGGAGGAAAACGGAAAAGGAGAGTTATTACGGATGCAAGTGGGAAAGGTGGAAGCGGCGAGGTTTGGGCTCGAGAAGGGATGAGGGTGTAGTAACACACGTGGCACGTGACGGCCGCGTGTTAATCCGCGCGGAGTGTATTTACGAGCACGCTCGCATTCGGCGCACGTGTGCACGCGGCAGCTTTAACGGGTAGCTCGTAAGCGCGAATACCGTGTTGCGCGTTGTTCTACATGGAGTCATAGATAAAATCTACGAACGATGTCGCTCTCTGCCTCCTTGCAAACGGCTGGCTGATCCATTTTCAGCCCCCGCGGAGGATTCTTCCCGCCCCCGCGAATCCGCCTCGTTTGTTCCCGCCCGAGCTTAACCGCTTCGATGGAAAACGATCGTTTTTTCCCCCCTCCGGGTGTAGATTACCGCCAATTTGTGTCCCAACGATAAAGGATTAGCTTGATCGTTACGATTCTCGTGGATGGAGAGGATCGGAAGGTTTGTTGATTGCTGTAGAAATGGTTCGATTTTTTTTTTTTTTTTATACACGTATTAATTTTGTTGATTTTTTAAGGGGAGGGAGGAGGTTGGTGGATGGTTTTGAGTCGTAAGTAATGCGTAGATTATGCAGGTTATTATATGGGGTAAAATATTTTAGGATTTGATAATAGCGCGTTATGTTGAGAGAGGGTGTTTGTTAGATGTAAAATTTTCTTGATTTATGACGTTGTTTTGGAGAAATTTTATCCTTGCAGAGGAATGTAGCCAGAAATGTGGTTTATTGTTTGAAACGTGTCTGACGTGGAAAGTTATAAAACGTTTCTTGAAATGAAGGTGTAGGTATGTAGCATGTTAAATGGTGTTATGCGACGCTCATTAATAATTTTGTTAATTTGTAATATAAGCCAGCAGGTGAAAATTAAATGGTTGAAAGTATCGAAAGGGAAATATTAGAAATATTGTAAAACTATAGATTATACTAAGACAAAGAATTCCGTAATATTTTTTTTTCTTTGTTTTTCTTTTTTCAAATTATGTAGATTTTGTCGCTACAAGGGAAATTGAAAGAAATTATTACACAGAAAAAGAAGAAGTTTTGGCAACTTATTTGAAATAAGTACAATATTTCATATAGTTCTAATTAAATCTCGCATTCCTCGCATTTCTCCTCCCGAAAACAAGATATCGTCTTACGTCTTATTTAAAAAAAGAAAATGATCATTCAAATCCAATTACCAAAGAATAAATCGGCAAGATTACAATCCCCCACTCTGAGAATTCAATGAAATCTCGAAAAAAACTCGCTCGTACTTGTTAAGTCAGTAATTTCGTTCCACGAACTCGAAAAAAAAGCGTTCGTTTCCCCCCTGTATCCGCGCGAGCAATTACAGTTCGAAAAGAACGGTTCTCTCGGTGCAATTCACTGTAAAATTGATAGAGAGAACGACGCTGCTGCTGGTAAAGGTTTCTGAAAGGGAAAGAATAATTTATTTCCATACGACGAGTCGACGCGCGAGCAACTTTTGTAGCCCTTTCTCCTCCAACCCGCTCGAAGCTTCGCCGTTCTATCGTCCATCCCTCTTGTAATGTAAGATTTCCGGAAAATTGGAAACACCGAATTATTCATGCCTATCTATTTTATACACAGTCAATGGGGCAGAGGGCTTCGAGGAGAGGTTGAATCGGTTCGATGAACGTTGTCGATACACTATACACATCCAGTCCCGTTGTTTCTACGCGAGATTAAATTCGAAAATGAAAACAGACAATTTTCATCGAGTTTCGCCGATGCGCCGGGCGAAAATTAGATCTAACGGGTGAATGCGATAACGGCTTTGTTTGCCGGTTAACAACGTTATTCCAAACAGCAATGCGTTTCTCCTCGTCCTCTGGAACAATGTTTCCCCATTACACCCCTGATTTTTACGGGATTTTTTATACCTGCCCGCCATTCCGTTCAATGTTTTGATTCCTCGGGATAGTCGAAATCTTGTGTTCGGATGGATGAAACGAGATAAATATTTCGCGACATGTTGATAGAAGTTTATAATTCGTATTTATTTCCCGGGTGGAAATGTTATTGTGATTAATTAGATTTGTATATTTGGCTGGCCAATTGCGCGAATTTTACGTACGTACGTCTGTTTTTCGGAAAATTTAAATTTTTACGTGTTTAATTTAAATTTGTTTTAATTGTATTTTTGTTTATAGTGTGTTTTTGAATTTTTAAACTGTTTTCCTTCAAGAAACTAAGTGGATGTGTAGATTGATATCATGAATTTTTAAATGCCAATTTTGTAAAGATTATGTTCATATTTTTGAAATTGTAGTAGGTTTAAAAAATAAATAGAATAATTTTGTAGTCTCTTTTTTTTCTTAAAAAAGTATCTTGGCGTATGTTTTTAATAGGAATTTTAACTGAAGATTGGCAGCATTGTTTCTTAAGCGACTCGATAAATATTTTACACGCTATAGAATTCCAGACAATTTTTTCGAACAAGTATTTATCGGCGATAAATTGAAGAATGTATCTTAAATGGTGTTTCAATTTTCTTTAATACAATCATTTAGTTGCAAATTGTAGAACATTTTTCTGTTAATTAAATATTAAAACTACAAAAATCATATTAGATAAGGAAAAGAGAATTACATATACATTATAAAAAAAAACATAAATCATATTTATTGATATCTAAATCAATTAACATCGATAAATAAATCATCATGGAATTCTACATTATAATTCTACATTTACCACACACTATTACAATCATTACCTTTTACCTTATGTTTCCACAATATCTCATTAGCATGAAAATCATTCCCTAGATACACTTAACTATTCCACGGAGCGTACAATTAAACGCACTGTGACGCAATGGAAATTGCGAAATGCAGAAATATCATCGAACTTTGCCTCTGTTGAAATGTACATTCGATTTTATACTTATTCAAACTCACTGTTCGTAGTAATGGATCTGTGATACTTTTCAAGTATCGATTCTTGATAGCAAAGAAACATCGCAAGCCATACCATTTATTAAAAAATTTATTAAGAAGGAATTTTATTGAATTAAATGGAACTGGTTACTTTTTTCTTAAATTTTAATTTATTCGTATACGAGATACGAATAAAAAGATTCTAATATATTTATCGGTTAATAAGTTTGAATAATTAGATTGCTAGCGTGCATCGATTTCAAATTATTAATCTTTTGATATGTACATCATAAATCTTCAAAGAATTATTAAATGAGGGAATTGTTTGAAAAATACTGATATCGTATCCATCGCTAACTATATTCATTCTTTAGCTATTCACGCATATTTCATACCGTTCATTCCTCTTCTCGAAGATCACGCCTCTTAAAATGCTTTTCCTCGCCTTTATTCGATTTGATTCGCGGCTAAGACCAACGAGAATTACTGTTAGACGTAATAAGTTTTCCAAGACGGAATCAGAAACGAGAAAGCGGTGAATAAACGTCGTTCAAAAATGGCGAATAAACGTGACGTGAGGGATCGTTGAATAAGAAACGTCTTCTTCGATTTGACAAACGAAATTTTATCTTCGGTAGAATTTTACGATTCGGTACAATTGCATGAATAATGAATTCGAGAGGCGTGGCTATGGTGAATAAAATTAATCGAGGAATTAAAGAATGCACGATGAAAGAGATTTAAAAATTCTGCAAGGTATAATAAGAATGAGATATTTAAAAATTGTTGATTAATTAGTTTGACGATTCAATGCTGATCTTGCTATTTATAGCAAGATTTTTCGTGAAACGTGTAGTAATTATATTGAACGTAATATTTTTAAAAATAATTGTGGAAATAAGTAAAGAATATATATTTCGTGTATATTATTATTTTAATTCATAATTCATTAGAGAATATCGTAATTTCGTATCTAATAATAAGATTAAAAATATCTTTGGAAACTTTACATCTCTGTTATTATAAATATCGTAAAATTGTAGCGTATCGAAAATTGGATGATAGCAAATCTATAACAGTTGCAATCAAGCCGCGAAAAATATTCATTGACTTTTTTCGAGAAGAATTTCCATTCATGCCCGAGTAAGTAGCAATCAAGCAAATTTATACTATCGTGCTGTTCCTCAAAAAAATATTTTCCTCTATAAATCCAATAAAAATCATTCACATATATACAGATTAAATATAAACAATGAATAGATTATAAAAATTAATTAGACTTTTCTTTCACGTGTTTGATTTAATATAAAAGAATCTTGGAACAACTAATTGATTGTCGAAAAAGCAGAGTCCGCAAATGGATGTTCACGCATGGGTGTATTATATTAAGCAATTTCGATGCTTGAATCTCATAGGAGATATACATATACATTGTATCGATATCGTAAATTGTGGAAAATAGCCGACTATATCCATATTCGCGTTGAATTGCCATTTTCCATACGTCCCAATCGTTTTCATTCTCGTTTTAACTATATTTTTTCCCGCGAATATATTATTTCGAAGGTGTACGAAAGTTAACTCTCCAATTTATGGCTTTTCAGACGCACGCCTCAAAATAGTGCAGATTTGAACCGTGGCACTTCACATTCGGTGTTAATAACACTCGACTCTGTTGCGATATGAATTGCATTTTCGACGAATTCGCGAAGATTTATCATCGCTTCAAAGGCTGATTGCGCTTTGTCTAAACGGCTTTCGATGTAGAATAATAATTTAGAACTGCTTTGTAAAATTATTCGTAATGAGATAAAGAATACAAAGTAATTTATTTTTCGTCCACTTGCATTATCTTTTATGATATTAGATTTTATGAATAGAAATTTATGAATAGTCAATAGTTTCGTATAATATTTTTAAATGATAGTTGATTGTTCGATTTTATTAATTTTTTTGAATATTGAAGATATAAAAAGTAATACAATTTTTGAGAGAATAACTTTTTGATCATCGAAATTTTATTATTTTATTTAATTGTTGACGAAATGTTAAAATTTATTTTTTTTATCTATTGTAATATATATTTTTTAATAGTCCAATGTTCTATTAATCAACAAGGAAGAAAAATTAATAAAAATATAATAATGACTAATTAAATGAAACTAGAAATAGATCAATGATTTGTGGAAAAATTTATTCTTTCGAAAAATAGTCTTTTGAGCTTTTTGAATTGAGCATTCTTCTAGAGAAAGCAATATCTGATAGGAACATAAATAACACTTGAAAGGTTCGTTCGATTTTTGTATATATATTCATGGGAGTAACAAATAGGTACATTTTTTCATAAAACTTGGTATATCTACGCCATCAATTAATAAAGATGGATATCTTTCCAATATTTATCGAAAGGATGCATTTGCCTACCCGAATTTCCAATTATTCTACTCTGAAAATTTCTCTGTAGTTTTCATCTTAAATTCAACTTCTAGCATCTTATCGAAATTAAAAATTTTATTCCAATTAAAATTAAATCTTGGCCATTTTGTATCTTTGCCTCGATTCAAATCGATATTAGATCGAGATATATCATAAATTTTTCTTTTATTGTAGATAGAAAAAAGATAATTGTAAAACAATATTTAACTTTATCCAGTGTTTTATGAATTTAAATCAAATCTCGTTCAAGCTGTAATTGCTTAATTGAATCGAGCAAAAGCTTATGTTAACGATCAGTTTTAAAGGAAAGTTTATATTGAAGTACTGATGAAACTTCTAATCCATAGGATTTCGGATGAAGAAATTGTTTTAGAGTTCAATTTACGATTTCACTTTCAATTAGAATCTTAGAATCATTTCTTGCTGTAGATTAAACTGAATAATTTCTATATTATTATTAACGATGTTTAAACAATTATTCATGAAATTAAATTAATTATTTAAGAATTTGTATAAAAATATAACAATCAAAATTAAAATCAATAATTTTTTATTTATTTTTATTGTGATATTATCGTATTGTGATATCATATATAATATAATATTATAGTTTTGATTTTATTAGAAGTTCAATGTAGGTAAAAGGTTATTAAGATTTCACGTGTAAAACTTTTATCATCGTATAAAAAGAAAATTCTTTCTCAATGTCTACAAACCTTGGACATGAAAGTTTTGACCTAGTTTCTATTAATCAGCTTCCGGTGCATCTTCCGAATGGCATTTAATAGCAATAACTTTTTTAATCAAAGAATCATCCTGTTTCTAGAAATGTCTATAATTTTTAACAACAAATCAAGTATTTCTCGTTGTCTATCGATTCTTAACTACATCACACTCATCATTTTTTAATAATTTCAAAATAACGAAACGTTGCCTCATCCTCTCGAATAATCCGCTTATGTCTTTCTTTGAACTCAATCACGGCTCTTATTAATCCATTTTCCATCTTTCGCAACCTGTTATAAATTGTCGATGATACAAAGTGAGATAAAAGTAACTCATAGTAACCAGGTTTTGCGAAACCAGTTCGCGTGCCGTGATAAATTAACTTCAAAGCGTGCAATCGTGGAAAACGATGATAGTTTGTGATGAAATAACGTACAACCGTGTCGGTATGGCCACAAGTGAAACTGTTAACATGGCATTTATTTCAAAATTCGTGTGAGGCGATGGCCCATTAACGCCAAGTTTATCTTTTTTCATTTCACGGAGTTTTTATTCATCGATTGTGATCGATGTTTACGAATCGAAAAGTGTTAATTTATCAGGGAGCGAAAGATTAGTATAAAATTTTTAATCCGTAATTCTTTTATGTTAAGCGAACGAATATTTTCGAAAATTCTATTTTTATTCGCGTATGATATTTTTTGGCTTGTAAAACAATAATGTAACAGTCTAATCAATATGGAATTTGATTAAAACTTCGTTAAAATGGAAATGACTGTGACAAGGGATGGGTGTATCGTTCAATATACTGTGAGAGGATGGATGGAAGAAGATGATTTTTGAAATTTTTCTTTCTTGTTTTTTTAAATTGATATATCGCGAGAAAAATCTTAAATTATTGATTTAATTGTGTAATTAAAGGAAAAAATAAAAATATAATTCAAAATAAAAATATGAAAATAAAGAAATAAAATAAGAGTTAATTATTTCTATTCTATGTTGAAATAATAGTATATAGGAATTTATTATATTTTTTGATATATTTTAATATCATATTGAGTAGACTTAGAAATATAAATAATTAAATTTTACATCATACATCTTATTAAATGCAAATAATAGTTTTATGCTTTTTACGATATTTACTTTTTAATTATTCGTAATTAATTTTCATAATTATTTGTTTTTGATATAGGAAATCTTATTCTTATAAATTTTGAAAGGCTCCAAGATGTGTTCAAAGGTAGTAATAATTGTTAGAAGATTAAATTACTTTACTATATTAGAATTTTTCTTTACTTCCTTATTAAGTAAAACAAGAGGTTAAGGCTAATTTTCTTCTACAAAATGGTAATAAAAATGCATACATTTCTAATAGAAAAATATAGCTTCATAAGATTCTTATTAAAATTCATTACAGGCAAAATTTCTTGTTCTTGAAATTAATATTTACATATTCTATTTCGAAAATTTTGAAAATAATATTATTTGGTATATTATAAAATCTTACATTTATTAATTAATAATATAATTGTTAAACAAAATTTCTTTCACACATGAAAATATATTTGATTCAAATTTTAAATAAAAGTTCATTTCGCATTATAACTATTTTTATCCTCCAAGGAGAAAATTAAAGAATTTTTTTAAAAAATTGTTGAATCTCTCCTCATCAGTTATTTCCTCGCGTATTTATTTTTTTTACTTTCCAAATTCCACAAAACCATGTAATTTTCATCGAAAGAACTTCTCAATAATTTTACATTAAATACTGGATCACTAAATTAAACGAGAACTATTTTAATTTACAAAAACTCGAGACCTCCTTTTCATATTAAAAAAAAAAAAAAAAAAAAAATCCTTAAAACTCGTAAATCCCCTTTTCATCCTTTTAAAAGTCACAAAAATTTCTGAAACCCGTTCGAATTAAAAAATAGAGAAAAGAAAATATCCATGTATTCACGGAAATAATCTTGGCTCACATTTTTCAACGTTCCATCGAGACAAAGAGAGATATTACGACCGCGTAATTTCTCACACATCCTGAACAGAATTTCCTGGAGCACGAGCCAAGGCTAATCTTAGGGTGTAATAATGTAGCAAGTAGGAAGGTTGTCAGACACGGACCCATTGCAAAGAAAGAGAAAAGGTAGCATTCTCTGGCCGAAATAGTTGGCAGTTTTCCCTCGTTCGGTTGGGGAACATGTCGGGCCAAGTTGAAGCAACAAGCTTCGATCGATGAGCCTTGTCGATGTTCCTCCCTCTTACCTTCTTATCTGTGGATTACATCGTACGCCCGTGGACAGTGTTAATGAATGGAGGTGCATGAAAGGACACGCGCGTGGAAAGCAATGGCAATTAAAATTGTCTGGGTGTACGATGATATGCGTTGAGAGATTCAGTGCGCATTTGAATTTTGGGGATGCTAAATTTTAGTTTTCCGCGAATAGAACGATGATGGAGTAACGAGAAATTTTGAATAGATTTTAGATTTTAATGGAATTTTAAGCTTCTATTATTTTCGTCGAAGTTTTATATTAATCGTGTAATAAAATTATTAAAACTTACAGTTTAAATTTTATTATAATGTCATTATTTTATACTGATAAAAGTTAATAAGACATTATAACAAAAATATGTAAAATCTACGATTGCAATCTCTCTTGGCACTTTTAATTTATCTTATATTAATTCTCTCTATGATTACTTCCTTCGACAAATTGATACAACGTTATAAAAGAATTTTTACATATCTATCCTATTCCTTTGCTAATAGAAACATAACAAGTTCTCGTAGAACATTGTGTAAACGGTTATTGCTGAAAACTAGTCCGGGAAAGTTACTTTAACAAGTTAAGTAGATAATAGTTGCTCTATTTGAACCGAACAATTTAACATTGCCAATTCAAATTTCATCACGTATTTATATTTTCTATCAATTATGGAAAATTAAGTTATTTTGTAGTTTAATTTCGTAGTAATATTTAACATTTTCTATTACTAACGAAGTTTCAATGATTTTAAAAAAATATTGATCAAGTCTCGATAATAATTTGCAGCTGCACAACTTTTTTGATTACTTAATATCTTGTAACATAATAAAATATATCAAATATATCAATATATATCATTGTACTTGAGATTTTTAATCAATCATTCGTTTGATATTATACTTATGACAAAATATTCGGTATTGAGTTTTCAAAATTCCAGCATCGTTGTCTAAAAATTCTCTTCTCGCCTTCTTGTTGTCCATTCCCGTCTTAGACACAATAGCCTCGCCATCAGACGGCCATAACTATTTCGTAAACGTCGCAAATAAATTTTCCTTTTATTTAACGACCATAAGGTGACGCAAAACACGTTCCTTTCGAGACATCATCGCTACGTATTTTTACGTGAACGCGATTTCGTGATTTATATCGCATTAAGCGACAGAGTCCAACATTCTTTACGACCCATGCTTTGCCCCACACGCTCTCTTTGACCCTTTCATCCGTCAATACGGATCGTTTCTTTCATGGATCTTTACGAGCTCCACGTCCAATGCGAACGTCAGTGATCGTCTCGACCGCCGCGTATCGCCAGAGGCACGTGGCTCTAAACGTCGGTTTATAGATAGCGACGTGGCTTAAGGGACCGGTGGACATCGTTGAGCCGCGGCCATCGTTGAATTATCGTCTCTTGCGAGACCGAGATTAAAGTTCCGTTTCCTAACGCTGAATCCAACGAAATTGCGATCTTTCTCGACCGCGATACGTCTCGAATACGGTTCGTTTCACGGTGAAAGAGAATTTTTAGATTTGGGTCATCGAATGGGAGCTGGGTGAATCGATGGGATGGGACGTAGTTTTGTCGCGATAATTTTTTCGATAAGAATTGGTTATTATCGTAATAGATGGTGGATATGTATACTTTCTTTTTGACGGAGGGGTTAATTGATATTTTAGGTAATTGTAAGATGTAGAAATATAATATAATGGAATAGATAGAATAGGTAGAATAGATAGAATAGAAATATAGGTATTTTATTGGGTCGAATAAAATTAAATACTTATTCTTTTCTATTTCAATTAAAGCAATTTAAATTTTTGATCTTTAATTTTTAAACCTATTTGGTAGTTTATAGACTTTTAATTTAAAAATCTATTTCGTCATGAAAATATTTTTAGGTAGATGAATTTTGAGATATATAGGTTCATATTGATAAAATATAAATAGGAATATAATAGAAAATACAAGGATTTTATCTGACTAGAATAATTTATTCTTTTCTTTTTTTTTTAAATTTAAAGTAATTTAAATTTCTATAAATTAAAACTTCAACTTATTCACTATTAATTCGAGTTTTTGAAAGCATTTAACTATTTTAACGTTCTGTTCTATTAATACTTCTAATGTTAGATAACATTCATGATAATTCTACAAGATAATATAATCGTGAGAACACAATTATACGGAATTGAGGACAAAAATATTTGCAAGGAAGTAACAATATCAAATCATTTTCGATGGCAAGGATAATAAATTTCATCGTAAGAACACACACGCCTGAAATATCGCTGAAAATTTCAAAAAAAATTCCACGATTTTTATAATCCACATCCAAGAGAACGTTCTTCCATTTTTAACACTCTAATATTTCATACATTCCAGTCAAAGATTCCAAGAAGGATCGTAAAGCCTGTATCGGAAGCGAATTCAGTCGGCCATGTTGGTAGCCAAAAATAACGATGTTTTAATTAAGCATACAAGTCGCTTCTTCGATTTCTCCGTTGGAATGATATTCACAGGTGGTCCGAGACTCTTCCTTTCGGGTGTTTAGGGACTAAAATAAATCTCTGCTTCTTTATTTTCCGCTGTTCGTCACCTAATCACGGCTTCTCGAGATTCCGCGAGCCACGTGTGTACGTGTGATCGATCGCAAAAACTCGATGAAATACAAACCAACGTCTGTTCCCTTCCGCGTGCAAGCGATGATATACGGCGCTGTTAATTAAAGCGGCGGGGGAAATTCGACAGAGTACAAGGCGAAGTTAATGGGAGGGACGTCGGAAAAAAAAAAAAAAAAGAAAAATTACGGCAACTAATGGAACGATATTATCATGGTATCTCTGTTGCCTTCCGAATCGAATAAATTTATGCGATTGTGAGTTTATAATGATCGCAGAAGGAAGAGGAAAATGGTGAATTTCGAATCGTACTTAGTTTTTTGTTTTACATATTGTAGAAAATAATGTTGATTCAATTTTCAATGAAGAATTGTCTTTTATATTTGTAAAAAAAAAAAATTGTTAAAAAATTAAAATCATATAATGTGATTAATCCACAATCTATGAAAGAACAAAATTTAGTACAATATATAAAATATAATCTTCAAAAAAGCTAATAATAAGCAATCCTATCAAGTTACAATTACGAAATTGGTTATCCATTATCTCTACTTCCGGTCAAAGAATGGATGGTACGATTCACTTTGTTTGTCGAACTCCCCCCCAGAATTTTACCGGCTCTTCAACGGTCTCTGGTGCATCGCTTCATTAACGAGCACCACTTGAGCCCCGTCGTTGCCGAGGACGACGTCGCCACTCGAGTTCCACGCTTAATTATTCCACCGCCACCCGGTACACGTGTCTCTGGATCGGGGCTTTCCTTGTTCTTTTTAATTCCGCTTTATATCGTTTCTTGGGCCACTGGGTTAATAGAGTGTCGTCATTCGTCGTCATTATAGCGGTCGATAGTGGATCCTATTTTCATTTCTCGATGTTAACCTCACCACGGGGAGAGACAGCTTTAACACCTCTGTTTGAATTAAAATAGAAATTTAAATTAGGGATATCTTTTCTTTTTTTTTAAATTGTTATTATATTTTTTAAATTTTATTAGAATTCTTTTGATATTAAATCGTTTGGAATTTTTTTTTTTAATTATTAGTGTCAATTTTTTTTGTTTCAATTGCATTATTTAATTGCTTAATGTTTCATCATATAGACTAGAATAATTTGCAAGTCGAATCGGTATAATTATTGCACAAATTAAATGTTTCTTAACAGATTCAAAGAAATGTAAGAATTGCAAATAAGGATAGAATAAAGTATAGAAACATTTTTTTTTTCTCGTAGATTATACATTATATTTAAGCTTTATAGTTTCATTATTACAAATCTTTTTGTTATAGTTCTTCTTTCCCTTTTAATGACACGCTTCCTTTGGATTGAGATTTATTTGTTTTTTCTCCAAGAAATTTCTTGTCCAATGATATCATGCACTTAAAGAGACCTTTTAAAGAGACCGGTTTGATGTAATAAAAATAAAAATGGAGTATTTAATCATTAAAGAGCGACACGTTTTAATTGGAATAATTTATGAGCTTTTAAAAATAAAATTTCTTTGTTTCTAATTGGTTTCATCACTTCACTATCTCTTTTTCTTTCTCATTTTATTTTTTTTAATTAAGCGTTTTATCTAACCATTATCAAGCCATTAGCGACAAAAATTATTCTAATTTTCTTTTATCATTCGATAAATGACACGTGTTTTACTTCCTATTGCGATAAAATTTTGAATCAATATTGATTATTCTAGTTTGAATAATATCGTTCCGTGCATACAATTATTTGTAATTTCTAATCATTTTATTATCTGTATCGGGATATAAATTAGGATTTTGAAATTATATTATGTAAGCTTTGAGAAAAGAATATCGTTAACTATTATATTATGATTAAGTACGATACTTTCATTTTTTAAAAATATGATTATTTTTCGTTACTTTCTCGATGCTAGCAATATTTCTTTTTTTTATTTTCTTTTCTTCCATTGTGAATAGCTATTGCATGAATTTAAAAGAGCCATTCTATTATCTCATTAAAGCGTTTGCTTTCAGTAAATGTTTCTAGTCATTACATTGCTTGGAAACAAAAGAAATAAAAATATCTGGAATAACAATATCTTTTGTATATATATCAGTATTACATATATTAAAATATAACTTTTTGAATATAATAGAACTTTAAATGTAATGTTTATAATTTTTATATGTTTATTAATTATCATTTCATTGTTGGATTTGAAATTAATTTAATAAAATAGAATTAAAAACAAAAAGATATAAGATTTAATTAACATTATACATAATGTATAATGATATAAAATAAACAAATTGTCTTTTAAAGTCAGTTATCATTTTTTATCATCACTTTCTTTTTAAATTCAAAAATTTATATTTTCAATCATTTCATCAGTTAATCTATTTAAATAATATTTTGTACAATAATCGTATCTTATATAATATAATATACGTATTCGTAATATTTCTGAAACACTATGATATGAAATGCAATAATTTTCTCTGCTAAAAACAATTTTTCAAATATAATTATAAAACAACAATCCCAATAAAACGAGACTATCCGTTAGAATTTCTTCACATTAGTTAGAATTCACATATCTCGATCGAATTCTGTCAGAGAGAGTATAACATCAGGGTGCAACGACCTTGGCAAACGGAAATCGAAATCCACGGGCACGGCCGTACACGTGGGGCAATCAGTCGAGGTATTACGCAAAGGCATAGTTCTCGATCGTGATTCACGATCAACGATCAACGATCGCCTTTCGCCGACAGATGCAAATGCGTGTCACACTTTTGCAATGAATTCCTCGTGTTCCAGTAACCCCGACACGTGAGAAATCGTTCGTTGTTTGACGCTTGTATATTTACCAATGTATATAAACGCCGTGTCATTTGACGGTAAAATCGTTTTTCCAGCCATTTTTATACATTCGTATCGATAACGTGGAGAAATGTATTTCTCTCAGGGTATGAACGAGTTCGTAATTTATTCAAATTTGGATTTTGTTTGAGATTGGTCGCTGCTAGAAAATTTTTCTTGAAGAAAAAGTTGTCTAACTTTGTAATATTGTTATTTTCAATTTAGAATGTAATTAAATTTTATTGGAGAACATTTAAAATACATGTTTCGATTATGATATTATGATTTTCGAGATTTTAAATATCAGGTATGTAGGAATGGAAATTTCTTTGTACATTTATTTCAAATTTTAAGAGATAAGATTAGTAATATTGTTACAATATACTAATTAAGTTATTTTATTTAGATTATTATTCTTTTTTAGTTATTTTGCAAGTTTTTTTTTTAAGAAGGAGATAATATTCTTTATATTTTTTATCTGAGATGATGCTAATTCTTGGATCAAAAACTTTTTGAAACTTTCCTTATTTCCTTCCAACTTTCTTATTCAATTTTTCATCCCTTTTTGATATACAAGATATACTTTCAAACTATATTTTCTGAATTTTTATTATGTATTTAATAAGCCATTCCGTATGCATGGAACTTATTATAATCTTTTAACCTGTTTCAAATTATATTCTCTACTCTTTCATGTAACATCAAAGTTTCAAGCTCATCCTTTAACATTCGAGTAACATACGTAACAAAATAATAATAATAATAATGATAATAATAATAATAGGCATGCACATCGTGATTTTTTCTTTTTTTTTCCTTTTCTTTTTTCTCAAAAAAATTATCAAGTCATAAAGTTAGATTTCCTTTTCACCGAGGCTACTTACGCTAAATAAGTTCGTTGTATACAGTAGCAATTTTCCTGGAGCAAATTTTCAACACCTTTTGAAGTCTTGCTTTTTCTCCAAGAGATCGCATTAACGAAACACGTTTCAGCGAACCCAATTTTCCGCCGACCTTACCATTCATGCCTCGCCCTTAAAGTCTCAAGAGATGGACCTTATTGTTTTTCTCTGTACAACGATAATGTTTCGAATCGTTTTTGCGCTAATCACGCGTCCTTCTTCCACGAGATCCCGTACCTCTTCCCCGTGAAAACGTTACAACCCCTATTTAGCTTCATTTTAATCGCTATCATTCCGGTTTTTTATCCCACGATCTGTTTTTACCAGGCCACTTAACTCGATGCTCGGCTCATTGTTGCATCTAAATAGAGTGTACCGAATAATAGGCGATTCTCGGGATGTTGGAATGATATGAAGAATATTGCAGGAAACGTTTAAATGGGTCTTTGTACATCTGGAAAATTATTCTGGATTTTAGCTTTGTTTCATTTTTTGTTGACTCTTTTGGAAAATAATAGAATTTTTGAAATTTATTTCGTTCAATCTTCGATGAAATTCTATAATATTATTCGTATGGATTTATTTAAGATGTCTTTGTTATTATTTTATTAAGATTTCCATTTCTAATCTTGAGATATGCTTGAAATTAATTGATTATTATTTATAAATTGATTTTTTAAATATATATAGTTTATATCTATGGATAGAAATAGGAAAGGATTGATCGAAGTATTATTTAATTTATAACTAAACAGTTAATAACTTTCGAATGGAATATAATATAAAATAGTATATTGGAACAAAATGACGATAATATTATGAACAAAATGTTAATATTTTTAAAAAATTCCAAATTATTCTAAATATTTTACTAATCTTATCCATATAATAGAACATAATATTAAATTTGAATAATTATATATATAAAAAAAGAGAAAAAGAAAAGAAGAAAAAAGAAGACGAATTCTACAATTCCAACAAGATTCATTAGATATTTAATAGAACAAAGCGAGGGACTAACTTTAGGAAACGTTTAATTTCAGATTGCAGTCGCTGATATTCGCCTTGTTCTGTGTGACGCGCGTCAACGCGGACTTTTTCGCCGAGAAGAAAGGTAAGTGTCAGTTCATTCAACGATAATGGGCCGACTCGGAGGGGTTGGTGATTCAGAGATTCGAGGACCATTTGTCCCTCTCTGCCCTTCCAGACGTCGTCTACTATGACGATCCGCGGTACAAAATTCTCAGGAGAGCTCTCCACTCGTCAAGAACTCCTCGAGAATATTCAGCGGGTTTTTTACCAATCTTTCCCGCCAACTTCCAACGTTATTCATTTTACGTGAGCAACGATTCGCTCGTAACAAGTTGCGGAATTTCGTTGCTTTCTATCATTCCAATTATTTTTCCTTTCTTTCTTTTTTTTTTAAATTTAATAATTTTCTCTCGTTTAATTCCAAAATTATTTGTTACAACGGTTTCATCATTAATAATTGGAGGACTTATACAAAAATTATTATTATCCGTTATTAAACATCTTTTTGACAAGATAAATTGATAAAAAGGAATGCTTAAAGGGGATTGTTTTCAATCAATTTATCAATGATATTTCTTTTTATAAGTTAGGGAATAATTCACACACATTATTTATTATACATTATTTATTTATTAAAATTTTAATATTTTAGATAGTGAAATAATTTAATTTTTTTTCTCATTTTTTATTGGTGAGTGCAAAGTATTTACAGTAAGTATATTATACATTTTTATTCATCATATATTAAAATTAAATTATTAATATATTTCAGGTAATTATGTAATGTAATTTTATTTTGATAAAGAAAAGTTTCTAATATTCTATGTTGATATATAAAAGTTGTTGAAATGGATATAAACTATGAACATTTTACTAGTATTGATAGTTTCTTTGAATTCAGTTATAGCTCGAATCTTTCTCCGTCCCATGTGAAAAGTGCAGTGATTCTTTTCGAACGCGTAGATTTCTTTCTTATTCTTATATAAACGAGTTCACTCGTAAAAATAAATCGACTATCCTCGATAACCCATTAAAGTTGATGTAACAAGTTAGAATCTTTATTTCCGGATTTATCACATTGTTATTTTTTATTTAGATCACATAATTTTAATAAATCGTTATTAATTTTTCTTTAGTTGATTTTCGATTTAAGAAGGAGAGAGAATTATTTAAGAATTAATTGACAATTTATTGGATAATAAAATAAAGATTTTAATGGACTTTAGTTAATAAAGTAAAGTTTTAGATTTTTTGGAAATTTAAGATAATAAAAAAATATATAATGGTTAACGTAAGCAAATTATTGAATTAGTAAAAAAATAAAGTTATCTTTCAGTGAAAAATAACGAAAAGAAATTTGCTGAAGAAAATTTTACTATTAAATCCTTCCTAGATTTGTTAGATTAATTTTTTTTTAATTTGTTTGTGAAATAATAAAATTGAAGCTAAAGTTTTTCACATAGTAACATATCATAAGTTTTTGATATTAATAACATCTTAACAATGTATAATAATGAATGTACATAAATTTTAATTACGAATTTCTTCAATTATATTTTTATTTTTTAACGTTAATAATAATGATATTAATTGTATAAGAAATGCGAGGCACGTTTCGAATAAGAATGGAAATCGGTGAGGAAGGATTTAATAAAAATCTTGCTTGAAACGTGATTACAAAGCCCTAATATCTTGAAATGGTTTTATGATCATCAGCATATCTTTATTTCCTCCTTTAAGAATTTCATAACCCGAAGAGTCGCTCCTCAGATTCAGCAGATATTTCATTCCGGCAAATCGTTTTTATACAGACTCTCATCCCGTTTCCGGCGTTCCGTATTATTCTGATCAGTCGTTATAAAGTCAAGGAATGGCGACTGAAGTTGAATTCCTAAGAAATAATTTGTCGATTCTTTCTTCGTGTGCTATCTTCGTTCCGAGAAATATATTAAAATTGAAACAGATATCATTGCGTGCCGTTGTAAAAAGATCATGACGAAAATGAAAGTAAGAAATATCTATATTCTCATAAATTTTATCATCACTATGTAATTAATAAATATTCTCGATCGAACATTTTGCTTTTTCCAGAATAAGTTTCATTTTTTAATCATCATTCAAACTTCTTCTTAAATTTTCCAATAAACGATTACAAATTATCATACGGTTAAATTCGATGGTGGAAAAATTTCGACGCATGATAAATTATACCAAAGAAACGAGCATAAATTTATTTCTTTCGATTCAAAGTTGTACTTACGTATCTCAGGATCGCGAAGGGATTCACATTTATACTTCATTTCCCAAGCGATTTTGCCTCGATGCGGGGGATGCAGTCCTGAGAAATTGTCTCGAAGACAATCCGAAGTCGATAATCCACGGGTGTAAGAAGCATCGCGTTATCCGGAAGCCCGAAAGACTCAGCCGCCTCGGTGAGTTTCCGGTTCCCTTATCAGGGGCGGATGCAAAGAGGGCAGATCGGCTGTGGGTTACAGCGTAGGGAGAATAGGGTGGTGGAAAGGGACGAATAGCTCCCGCAGGATGCGAGATAACTCTCATCCCCGTAGCCTCATTTGTATCCGCCTCTCTACTTCCGCTTTCTATGGCGAACGAGTTACTTTTTGCTCTGCTCTCCCTCGTCAATATTTAACCACGCGTCGTTGGTCAATAACAATTGTTATTCCGATCTTGATCTTTTGAATCGATAATTGAGAGTGTCTTTAATCGTGACGGGATTTTTAAATAGTTCTTAGGGATTTGATAAAATCGAATGTTGAAGATATAAAATTATTTGGAACGTTGGTTTTTTTACAGTATTTCAATATTTTTAATTTAATTTAATTTGAATATCGATTTTTCTTGTAATAAAAATTTCTTTTTAATAATAATATAAAATTAAAAGATTTTCAATCTTTGATGGAATAATTTTTTGAAAAATAAATAATACTATTTTTATAGCGTATGAAAATAAATATTTTCATGTATATTTGATTATGAATCCACAAATTCATACGTAAAACTACATGTTAAATTAATTTTTAATTATTTTTAGAAGCTGCATGTTTTATTTTATTTTATTTATTTATTAAAATTTAAATTCCAATGAAAAAAATTCGACATAGATATTTTGCAATATAACGTATAAACATTTTTTAATTTTTAGCTGCTATCAATAATGTCGATAATAATTTTTAAATTTTAATGTAAATGTATATCTACATTATATTGAAAGAATCAAGATTATTTCTTGTTTTCATTACTGTCATTTGATAAGCTGAAAATTAATTCAAATTTCATTAATTGCGCATAAAAAACTAACGAAGATTCATCATGGTTCAATTCATCTTACCATGAAATTGTTCTTGTAACAAGATAATGAATATACCTCGATGCAATTCAGGAACTGTGCAAATAGGAATTTATCGGCATTGGTTTAATTATCTTTCCAGCGAACATTTCAGCGAAATAGTTGAATATGGACGCGAAATAGATAAATTACTGGAGGAGTATCGTCCAAGTTGATTTATCGCTGTTAGTGTTTGATTGACTGGCGTGCATAGCCACGTTTTATAGTCTGTAATCTAATTTAGTAAAATGGTGCTATGAAAATGGTCAATTTTGATGAAATTGAATTTTAAATGAAATTATGATTCGTTAATATGTCTATTAAAAATATTATATTGTGTTTGTTCTCTATATCTAATTTTTCCTAATATCGACAAAATGAATTTTCGTTCTACATACTTATGTTCAAAAACAATATTTTAGTATTTTTAAATATTTTTCTCAATTTTTTTTCGATGTTTTCGATGTTCTTATATCTTCATTTAACCTTTTGCAATTATAATTACATTCGAATTTTTATTCCAATTAATTTATATTTAAGAATTTCCGTTTCAGTATATATAATAATTTATCTATGTTCTTTATGATACATTTTTATTGAAGTTTTCGTGCAAAAGAATATATTTCTATTTTCAAAATTGAAGGGAACAGAATGAAATAGGATATTGAGGACAATATAGAACGTGATTAACATGAATTTTATTTGTATTGTTATAACGTGAAGATCTTCTTATTATCATTTTTCAAAAGTATAAAATTTATGTACGTATATTCAGTTTCATGACATGAAACGTTTACGATCCTCTTGAGAAATGATGTTTCATTCGTATTACTTACGTTTTCAAGAGGACATATTCTCGAGATAAACTTATTAGGGCTTTATAGAAATCATATGAAAATAATGACGTACTTAAAAATTCATTTATTTATCGTAGTTATGTTGTTATCAAAATCCTTTTGTCTTGAATTCTGTTTTCAATTTTCATTATGTAAGATAAATATTAAAATTTCTTTTATATAGTAATACATACTTTTTAGTTCTTGTCTTTTTTAATTACTATTGTGTAAAAAATGAAGATTCATGATAAAAATTAAAATTTTCTTATAATTAATATTCTTTAAAAATTAATAACTTATTCTTTAAAAAAAAATATATAAAAAACGAATAGAATATAAAAAAAATTCAAATATTTATGAAAAAAAATGTATATATACATTTTTTTTTGACTTGATATCATAAGAAAACAAAAGTTATTTAAGTACGAAAGGGAATGAAGAAAAAAAATAAAGACGTTATAGAGAAAAAAAAATATATGGCAAATACTTCAGTAGTGATAGTGTAATTCTTTAAAAACAAATGAGACATCGTCTCGATTAAAATTTATGAGGTGAGGTAGTAGGCACTATTAAAAAATCTGAAACGAGCTACCAGGGACAGTTTGTTTGAAATGATGAGAAAAGAATATGCGGGAATATAATACTTTTGATAGTTAGAATATTTTAGAGTTTTATTTATTATATTGTGAAAGAATTTTTAATCTTTCTTTGAGCTAATAAATCAAACAAAAGATTAAATCTACGTGTTCTCATACATATTCTATTCATATTCTATGAATTAAAGTATGCAATACACGTTCGTTATATATATATGGGCATAGTAAATACTATTATCATTATTTATTTTTTTTATTAATTTCCATGGATTAAAAAATTATAGTATTTTGTATCAAAATATTTTATACAGAAAAATATATAAATATAACATATCTTATCATATTAGAAGATTAATTTTAAATTAAGTAGATAGATATATATTTTTTCATAAATATTTAAATTCTTTTTTAATAATAATCTATTCGTTTCTTATTATATCATTACAATTATAATTTATTATAAAAAATTAATAATTTAAGCTTTTAACAAAAACTTGAAAAATATGAATATTGGTATTACTATATAAAATAAATTCACTAAGGCCTCGTGTATTAATGTACGAAAATTTTTTCCAAACTAAATTCTTTCATAAAATTGCATCACTATAAATATCCATTTCCCATCGCTACTTTGACCCGCCGCTGAAGCATCTTTTTAAAACCTGTTCCACAGCCTACCGAAGTTTATTCGACGTGACTTTTTCAGGTCAACCATTCTTCACCGTATACTTAATCCTACGACACGTTATTTCCGGATTGATGACAAATGACAAACACTTCAAATAAAAATATTTTGTACAATATGTACATGTATTTTGAAAAATATGTTAAAAAATATTTTCGTATCTGTTCAGATATGATTAATTAATTTAAACCTTCGACGAACTCTCTTCTCACTCGAAATAAAAATATCAATTAGTGTTGAAAGAAAAATGTTGTGCAAAGAACGAACCGTTTACGATGTGTCTCGAATTTTTTTTCTTCTTTATTTTTTTTCTTTGATGTATACGGCGGATGTGGGCGTCGATCGAACCTCGCATACTTTGTAATCGGGTTGTGGGGTCCAATAATTCGGCATGACTCATCGATCAGTCACGGTTTAAGCTGGATTTACATGCGTCGTGTGTCGGCTAATCGATTCCACTCGTGAATTCCTGTTGCATTTTAATGGGCCGTGAGAGTGGTGACAAGTTAAGAATTTCGCGACGTTCAAATTGTTCTTATTTTTTTTCAAGATTGATAATCGGTTTTCACGAGATTGAAAATTGGAAAAACGATTATTTCATATTATTGAATTAGTGATTCGATTCGCGATATGTCTTTAATAAATTAGATTATTGAAAGTTGGTTTTATTGTTTATTTGAATTTATTTGTTATTTATATCATAATTTATATATATATAATTAACTTTTTATCTTGTGATATTAAATTTTAGATTTAAATATTTTAAATATTATAATTTTTAAATATTACGACATTTTATGACACATCAAATATGAGTGATCGTGATTGTGACTTCACTTGGGCGTGATTTTAAATAACTTGGACAACTTTGTCATCTCTTGATAGGAATATTTTTTCCATTTTAAATCATGATGACGAAGCGAGTATATATCATCATTTATACATAGGCGTGATATACATGATACACATATGATAGTCATTAAAAGAAATAAGATAGACTTATGAGTTTTCTATGAATTATGATAAATGGATAAATTTAAATTAAAGCAAGCATTAAAATGACGAATCGTGTAGATATAAAAATGTATTCTTACTTTCAATATAAAATAATTCATGATTTCATTATTACAAATAGGAATAGAAACATACATGATGTTACATAGAAGAGCATATGTAATGAATTAAGTAACGATCCAATTTACATCCATCAAAGGATTTTTTAAATCGATTTAGAATCTATAATATACATTAGTAAGATTGTTGTAGTAAGCAATATTTTTCCAGAAATAAGTATATTTATCCCACAATTTATCTTAAAACTCAATTATCTTAAAACCCTATTTAAGTTAGGAAAAATTTAAACCGTTATAACTCTGAAGATAATAATTCGCGGTCAATGAACGAAAGACCATTAATAGCGTAGAACCTTTCTCTTTAAAACGCTTTTTTCTTTATCCCTATACGATTTCTAGTTTTCGAGATATCGCCGCGCAAAGAAAAGAATAATTTTTAATCATTTGTCTTAAATTCTTAACTAATTAAAATAAATTTCTATTAAAATTATAAAAATTTTAAATCTCTATAATTCCGAATGAACGATTATTAGAAACGCGTATCTTTGCTCTTTAAAATGCTTTTTAATTTTTTTCGATGCGACTTCCGGTTCTCGAGATATCATCGTGTAAAGAAAAAGATAATTTTTAATTGTTTATTATTTTCGTCCTCGTCACTTATTCGCTCGCGCTTTGCTTACTGACCTATTCCAAACTTCAGACAAGTAGCAGACGCGATTCCTGGAAAAACGTAGTACGCGATCCCAAGAAAAAATGTAGGTCATTGGATCACGGGCCCATTCATAAACTCCGCACAGTTAGAAACACACAGCTATGGACACTTTGAATCCTTATATCTCGATAACCGATTGAGATATCGGGATAATTCAAAAAGCGATTTCAATAGCACACTTTTCTGAATGCATTTTGATGACAAAATTTCTGTATATTTTATATTAAAATTCGAAATTTCATTTGTGATTTTTCGTGAATATAATGGTTTGTTATGATATAAAGTTTACAAGGATATAGTTTAGTATATAGAACAATATCATTTTTAGATATTAATTAATATTCGAAGACATATTTTAGCTATAATCTATAATCTTATAAGCACTTTTGCTTTCCTCTGAAACATCATTCAAACGTGTCTCACGAACATATGTAATTTATATAAATATTATCTGTTCTATTTACCTATAAATAGATTCGAAATGCTTATTGCTGATCGATTCGAAAACAAAAATTCGATACTCGAAATTCGAAGGGAGAGTACGTCAGGAAAAGACAATAGTTAATCTATCACGAGTCAGCAAATGATAGAAGCTACGTGAAATATCGTAGTTTGTTCACAAGATAGCCTCAGGGATATGAATCGGGGAGCAGCCGACTGATAAACCGCAGGATTATACACATGTTAGAGACAAGGGGGGGTTGATGTTGGAACAAGTAGGCGATATATTACAAGCTGGGTTAACCATACATAGTGAAAGTTGCCGGAGATTGTCGGGAAAAAGAAAAGGGGGTGAGAACAAGCCTTCAGATATTTTACACTCTCGGCACGTTTCGTGCCCAATATATCTGTCTGGGTCAGAAGCCTGTGTGTAACACGTTTCCACAATCATTTTCTATGATTTCTCTCTATATAATTCTCTTCTCGTTTTTAATTTTCTCTCTTGTATTTTACACTGTCGAGTTCTCAGTGATTACGATTTGTTACACAACAATAAATTTGATTAATTAAGTGGCTGATTATAGTGCAATGGGAAATAAGATTATTATATATAAATTTTATTTGTTCGTTTTGTAGAATAGAAAGAAGAAAATTTTGTTAATTGTTAAAAATGTATTATATATTTCTTTAATTTTATATAATATTCTTTTTTTGTATTTAAATAAATCTAAATATGGAATATAAGAATTATTCTGAATTAATATTAATTTTTTTTTTCTTGTGTTCAATTTCTTATATTCATATATTTCATATATTTTCATATTCTCATATATTTCATATATGAGAAAAAAAAATATTAGATATTTAAATATAAACAATATTAATGAATTATTATTTAAATTTTCGTAGATACAATAATCAGCCAAAATTATTAATCATAGCTAACGATAATTCGTGATGGAATTATTCCTTTGCCATTCTCCTCTTTGAAGGTATATACATCAATCTCATCAGAGTCGGTTCGAAAATGTCAATCAATTAGCGTACAGTAACCATTGTAACAAGTTGGGCGGATAGTAATTACACTGTATAACACCTTAATGTAGTTAACCCTGTCCAATTGCATATCTTCTACACTAGTCACACAAGATTAATCTGTCGTGTGACATGTAGATTATTGCAATCTACGCAATAGATGCGCTCGAGTGAATTTCATCTGTTGATAAGAATAATGTTGACGTTTGATAAGTTAATCGTAATCGTAGAATGTAAAATTGTATAGTTTTAAAATATTACGATTTGAATGTAGTTTAATGATTAATATTCATTTTTCTGGAGAATATTTTATCATATTATTTCAGTCAGTTTTCTAATCGATTAATTAAATTAGATTTTTCTTTTTACAAAGATCACGTATAATTAAATTCCGCGCGATTACGTTTTTAATCGTTGAAAGATTTTCTTCGTTTTGAATAAAAAGAAAGAGAAGGCGTGAAAAGGATTGGTTGTCGATCTCGTTTTTAATCGAGCTCGTAAAATAACCGTGGATACTTGCGATATATCTCGCGCGAAATAAAACACATTGCACGATTCCTATCTTTCTCATCATTTTCCTCTATCGCGTTTCTCGATCCGTTTTGTTGTTTTTCCAACCGATGCGCGTCAATAGAGCTCGAATCCCCCTTCTTTTCAAGAATTTTCGCAGCTCTAGTTGTCGATTCTCTCTTTATTTGCCGTTCGAAAGTTTAAAGCTGATGATGAAAACTCGATAGAGCTATGCGATGGACTATCGATTTGTCGAAGACGATTGGGTTTCCAGTTTATCTTTTGTCTTGCATCGAGTTATTTTGCCAAGTTGGTCGAAGAATTTATTAACTCGATTCCATGGTTCTGGCGATGGAGAGAAAAATGTTTATTGTTATGTTACATCTTTTATATAAATATTAGAATGTTTTTTAGTTTTTTAGGAAATTCAGAAAAAGAAAAGAAAAAGAACACCTTCAGTATATTTTATTCGAAATTAAAATTATTACGATATCATTGTTTTCACTCAAAATAGTGAATTGCAAGTAACAAATTTCGTAGAAATTTTATTCAAACTGTTCGTTATTAATTCATTCATTTCGAAAAAAAAATAAATAAAACTCCAAATGGTATCAATATATAAAATTTTCGAAAAAAAAAAAAAAAAATTCTCAAGAGGATCATCCGTGAAAATAACCGTATAAGCATGTATGAACCGCGCCTTAATCTTCGTTATTATTCGCATTTTGGTGGTAGATATCACGCAAACCACGGATACAACCAGGCGGGATCGAGCAGCCTTGGCTTTTCGCGATGGAAAATTAATAAATAGCGGAATTTCAACCGGGCGAAATCGGATTAAGGCTTGAGAGAGAGCGAACATTCAAGGGTGGGCGAGAAGGGGGTGAGAAAATGGAGGGGCTAAACAGGGAAAGGCAACTTTACGCTTGAGCTTCGGCATTTAAAAGCGTACCGCGTTGAAAAGCTGCCGCCTGAGTTAACTTTATGGAAGTTTCTTGCGGGGAAAAAAAGGTAGTCCTGTGGAAACCGGAAACGGAGGGAGGAAATCGGAAGATCGTAGATTCGAGTGGATGTCGTTCGGCCACCTTTATTCTTGGCGAGGGAAAGGGTGATCGAAAAAGTGGAGGATATTTCGTTTTCCATGATATTGACTAAGGAAAAAATTCTTTGTTTAATTCTGTACGTAATGAATGGACGTATTGTGATTATTATTCACGAGAGAGGAGAGATTTAAATTGAATACTAATTTATTGATAATTAATCACTTTCTCTGAAATGATTCGAGTTTTGTTTCGAGTTTAATTCGTCTTTTATGTTTGGAATTTAATTTGAATTAGGAGACACGATAAATCTAAATATATTGATCATAGAATAATGGTGCTGCTCTTTTGCTTTTGAACAATTCTTTTGTTCCTTCGAATAAAATATACTGAAGGTGTTCTTTACTTTTACTAGAAGCAAATTTGGAAGATGATGATTTTTATATTAAAAGATAAATTTTTGTAAAAAAATAGGAATATGAGAGATAAATGTATAAGTTATAACATTGTGACACAAGTTCTCTTTACTTCGTTCGATACTCGAAACTAAGTAAACTAATGTTTCGAAATCTGTAATTTGTGTATACGTTGCAACTAGAAGTGAACATGGAACCTGAAAGCATAACATATATACTTGTTGTATACGTTCATAACATACCAAGTTTCTGCGTACTTATTTAGTTCTGATGTAAGCCTCAATTCAAGTTTGCGTAATGTGTTCCGTACAAATTTGCTTTTGGTATATGTAAAAAGAAAATAGAATTCTATAACAAAATCAAATTCGCCAAATCGAGAATTTATTTGATGTATTGATATATATAATAATAGACTACTTTCATTTCTAGATATATTATATCGATTTAAATGAAGAATTTATTTGACGAAGCTTCTTTCTATTAATCAAAAAGTTTAATATTCTTTTTGTTATTTTAATTGAACATCAGAGATACATTTTAATGAAGTCTGAAATAAACGAACAAAGATATTTAGACATATAAATAAATATTTATTTAAATAACTCAATAAATCAATATACATTAGTATTCTATACAAACTGTGCACTTTTCAGAAGATCCATCCGTTATAAGAAAATTCCAAAAGTTTATTTTCCGACCCAAAAGCAAATATTTTCTCGAGTTTCCGATTCTTCAAATTTCTCTAGTTCGCTCGCAAAGTCCACAAAGAAGCACTTAATACGGAAAATTTCAAAGGCGTTTAGACTTTGACAGAACTCGCACAAAACAGCTTCAGAAATAAGCTACAAAATATACATTAGTCGATAGTTCCCCCTATACAAATTCTACAATGTTCAAACTTGCAGAAAATCCATCGACGATAAAATTCGAAAACTTTATCCGACCCAAAAGCAAATATTTCCACGAGTTCCCGATTCTTCAAACTTCCCCATCGATAGTTTAATACCGAGTCGACAAAGAAGCACTTAATCTCTCAGAATCCCTTCCCCCGTTTCTCCCCAATATCATGCTCGGCAACCGTCACAAATCGCCCATGATACATGCCATCCCCTCGGCATAAAATCTCTCTAAACGCATAATATCACGAGTTCGAGTATGCATCGCGGTGACTGTGAAAATCCCTTTGAGCCGTGGAGCGCGCGAAACGAGGCGAAAAAGGCGCATCCGTGGAAATAAGTCGACTTTATTAAAATATGTCGGCTCACCCGGAAGTAACGGAAGCAAGGGAGAGAATAGGGAGGAAAAGAGGCGGAAATTCGTGGAAGGGAACGAGAGGAGAGGCACTTTCTCACCTCGCGGGTTGAAACTGACGAGTGGGGCTTGGTAACGAATGGTCGTTACTCTCGTGCACGGAGCAAAAACCTCGTAAACAAAACAGTAGTACCGCCGGTGTACAGTGCCTCGTGGCTCAACTTCCACTTGTTTCACGCGTCTTCTCCACGCTCGCGCCCTTCACTCACCTGCTGCTCCACTTTCGTAGCACACGTTGTATGCACTGGGTTTCATGAACTCTGTCATGCTCTTATATCACTGACCTTAACTGTTGATCCTAGCCATTCAATTGTAACGTATTGTAATTATAGTTTAATTGTAATTATATTGTATTTATTGTAATTATAGTGACAAAGATAATTATTGATAATCAATTTGTCGATAATCTTATTGATTGATTGTTGGAGATTTCTTCTTATTTTATTTATTTATTAATTTTTTTTCTTTATTTTTCTTGCTTTGTTTAGTTATTTATATATTTAGAAGATTTTTTTTATAAAAGTAACTTTTATATTCGTTCTTTTATTTATTAAGGAAAAGCTAGATGTTTCTTCTTTTCATTTATTTTCCTATTATATAAAGAAAGCTAATTTTCTTTCTTAAGTTTCTTTTATTTGTTCCATTTCTGGAAAGGTAATGATTTTTTTATTTTTTAATTTTCTTCTATTTTAATGGTACTTTATGAAAAGAACATAATTTCTTTTTTATGTCTTTTTTTTATAATTCTTTTAGGTATTTTGAGAAAGCAAGAGATAATTTAATTTGTACGTGGTTAAATCGTTTTGGAAATACGAGTTTGATGAAGATAGATGAGTACGTAATTTATGAAGATGTGAAGATTATTATACTATTAATTTTGTAGTTAGCGATGGTGAAAACGAACATTATATTGAACTCTTTCAACTTCAATTAAAAAAATATTAAAGTTACACTTTAGTATCTAATATTAAATTATAATTTATTTTTAATTTTCACATTATCATTTTAATCTAATCTATCGATTTATTATCTTTTACAACAAAAATGTATTATTCGTCAAAATACTATATTTTCAATTTTGTACAAAGAATTTCACGAAACGCTTCAACTGGTTGTTGGAGAATATACTTAAATAAATAGCACTATAATGTAAGCATTATAACTCCGTAGTAGGCGGTAGTACATACTTGCTAGTCTTTAGTCAAGGAATTAGAGTGTCGTGGAAACTATTAGGATGATTCTTGCAGAGGCTGTACGCACATTTCTCACAAGATTTGTCGAGGAATTGAGGATTCATTGTCGATGTTTTTACGTGAGAATACACGTACTTTACATCAGGTGTCTCGGAAAACACGGCATTTCCATGCCTGACTTTTTCACCTCGTTCATGTTTTTGCCCTGTTCTTTTCTTTTCACCCTTCATCTATTTGTTTCTTGTCTTGTGTTTTATCTTCTAATTTTTATGCAGTTTCATTTATTGTAGATAATTATAATTAATTGATCAGATAAAATTAAGATAGATTATATTTCTGAATTTGAAATTCCCGGGTCAATAGAATTGAATAGAATAGGCGGGAAATTTAAAAGCTTTTATCGTAATAAATTAGAATGTATAGAATGTTAAGTTCATTTATTTCAACGTAATTATAAAGGGGAGAAAATACTCTATCAATTTTTAATAAAATTGCACACATAGATTAATTCGATTAATATTTATCAATCAAATTTATTAATTATTCTAATTTTTAATCTTTAATTTTTTATATTAAAGTCTTTTAAATTTTTTAGATTTTTTAAAAAGTATCTAAATTTTTCTTTAAAAAATTTTAATCTTCTAATATAAAATAAAATTGAGAAATGTAGACGAACGAATAATAAAATAGCTAAAAGCAAAAGAATCGGAGGTACAGGATGCTTTAGTAGAATGAATAATTTATTTTTCACCGTGACAAACGTGAATTTAGTGGGATGTCTACTTTCTAGGATGGCTTTAGGGATCTTTGCTTTTACGTAGTATTATCTTTTATATGAAATTTAGAGAAAACTTATATTTAATTTTTAGTTTAAAATCATATTTAATACTGATCTATCGATTTTTAATTGAAAAAAAAATAGTACTAATTTTATTGTCATCTTAGAGCATAAATGAAAAAAAAACAATACTATTTTTTTTATAAATTAATAAAAATTACATATTTTTATTTAAATTAATGAAAAAAATATACTATATATATTTTGCTATATCATAAAATTTCAATCTAAGTAATTTTTTTAGGAAAGGAAACTGAAAATCGTGGTTGAAAATTGTTGGTTTAATGGATAAAAAATTGCTCCACACACGATTCTAATAGATTAAAAAAATATAAAATTATTCACTAATGTTTCTCTTTAAAAATTCGATATATTTAGATTATATCAAGTGCTACACATGTTGCAAGTTATGTGCAACTACAAATTTAGAACGCAGAGCAGAAGGAAGATCATAAATTTGTATCTTTATAGTCCACTTGCATTTCCTGTTCTCCCGTTCGAAAAAAATTAAACTGATATCGTTGTCCCGTATTAATTTTCGTTCGAATGAAAGTTAGGCCTCTGCCTTTGATACGTTCTCGTTCCTCCACTTTTATCTTCTCCCCTTTCTTTCTTTTACTCGATTTCTTCCCAGAATCAAACGAAACATGCCGACCTGCTGGTTCGTTTATTTTATTTTCGCAGCGTTCGCCCGAGGAAAGGAAGACGAATTTACCAGACACATTTCCTCAATAAAAATCCAATTTGATTTCGTTTCATATTTAATTTTACTTTTTAACTTTTAATTGCGTCTATATATTAAATAAACATGTTAAAACATAATGCGTATTAAAATTTGGCGTGTAAATAAATTTTGAAATAATTCTTAATGATTATTTTTTATATTCCAACATAGATTATTTTTGTTTTCGAGTTCTTGATCGTATAAAAAAATTAAAAAAAATTTTTAGTAACAAGGAAAAATAATCTGTATTTAAAAATATAGAAATTTGTATTTATTGTAACTTTTTAATTTATATTAATTATTTTAAATCTCTTTTATAAATATCAAAATTTATATAATTATTCGTTCCATTTAAAACGTTCCTATAACATTATTTCACGAAACATATTTTTCCATCATCGGTAAATGCATTTTTATCCCTGTCTACGTTTTAGTAATTGCTTATATTCACGATGGAATACCATTTAAGCTTTCCACACCTCCCACGGGACAAACTTTGATCCCTCGTTCCTAGTCCACCAATATTATCGATGCAAATTGTTGTCAGCCAACAGAGGGAATGTCTCGAATCTCGTCTACAATTTCTTCTTGGATTTACTGTTTGCAAAGAAATACTGGACGATGTTATTTATTCACGTAGATATTTACGCAATCTCCTCTATTTCTATAGAATTCTTTCAGATATTTCTCGTTACGTTTAAATCGATCGTTTTTTAACTTACTTTCTTAACTCATTTTCCATATTTAACAAATAATATTTGAATTTGTTCATTACGTAACGAATTTTATAAAGTAAATGTAACTTTTTAAATTTATATTCTTTTTATCGAATATTAATTAATACATGTTTGTTCTTTCAGATTCAGCGAGTTGAAAATAATATCAATTTAAGTCTGAGGTTATAAAACCTTCCATGATCCGAGTAATTCGATTATTTTTACGGGGATTGCTACGAAGTGATTATTTTTAATTCGAATTTCCAGTTTATTTTCTGCCCGGATATTTTTGTTTTATCTTTTCATTTCGATATTTGTAAATAATTTTGTAAAGAATTATTTTTAATTATCGTTGTGTGATTGAAATTATTTCTAATGAACGTGGAGTTTAAAAAATATTTTCATACAATAACACAGCAATAGAAATATATGAATTAAAACATTAATTTTAAATATGGATATAAATATTAAATTATTTCATTATTTTATATTATATTCTTCATTGTTCAATCACACGTAATATCGCTAAAATTGCAAATAAAATATAAACGACATATAAAATCAATATTTAAAAAGTACATATCAAAATAGTATATCATATCAAATATAGCTTTCTTTTTATAAAAACCGTATAAAAAAACCGTAAGTCTTATTAATCATTATTTTGGAGATATAAGAAATCCTCAGTCTTTTTTTAGAATATTTTCATATCATTATAATTCAAATAAAATAAGATTCCTTTCATTATAATCTTTGTCGACATGTACATGTACAATTACCATTAAAAAAATTGTATTTCGTTCACACTTCCACATAAAATACGTCACTCTAGTCGAAACTGCCGCAAAAATGGTCCGATGGTCGTTTCGCCGGACCTTAAAATATCACACTATCGTAACACCTCGTGAATGCGATGACGTGAATGCGAGAAACGTCGATCGTCCACTCTCTATATCGGTCTTTAACAAGCTCGATGCATGTTATACGATTATTAGAGGGCACGCGCTACTCTATGGGGTCCGAAACCGAACATGTGTGGTCCTCTCGCGGGGCAGACAGCCCAGAAAGAGACAAGTTTCGAGAAGTTCATTTTGCTCGAAATGTATCCGTCCGGTCAGCACCATAAACCTGATCCGAAGCTTATCTCGAGCCCCTAGGGTGGCCACCTGTCCGCTTTTATTCGATGTTCGTCCCGTTGGTCGGACCACCAGATGTCGAGGTGGACACTTCTTCGGAATGTCTCCACATTTTGATCGGGGCCCAACAGTGATCGACAACGATCCTGGAAGGTATTGGTGTAGAATAATATGGTAAAAATAAATATGGTAAAAGATTTGCTGTTTATTTATTTTTTAATCGAGGATAAGAAATTTTACAAAGATCTTGAAATTTATTTTTTCGTTTAAGAGTTTCTTAAAAAATTAAAATTGTTCCCCCTTTATTTGATTATCATGATCGAAATAATTCAGGAAAAAAGATTTATTTATTTATAAATATAAATTTTTTTTTTTACTTTATTTATAAATTTTATATTAGGAAAAACTTTAGTTTTCTAATGTTTTAAATTTAACATAAAAATTTAAGAAATAATTTGTTCTATTTTTAAAAGATATATTGAGATTCGAAGACATAATACGATCGATATATCAAAATGAATTGCAACAATTAATTTCGTTTCCATTAATTAAATCGTCGTGAAATTATGTATCGTAATTTATCATCGGTATTACTCGGCATTTTATTTAATAATGCATTACGTGGAATGATTATTTAATATTTTTCAACGCTGCATCGAAGACAGCTTTCCCTCTTTTTGCCTCCATTCTTCTTCTTGCATATTGCACGCTTGTCGTTCCTATCTCAGAAATATTTAAACGTCTTTCTTCGCTCGATGAACGTTTCTTCCATCTTTTCTTTCTTGTTGGCTGCCACGGAAACAGGTTTCTCGAACGCGAATCATGGAATAAAGGCAAAGAGCGTGAAAAGGGGGACGATGAAAGAGAAAAATGTTTCGATCAAATAGTCAAATGAGATTACATATTGAATAAATGTTCTGCAAACGTTATTACTTTTTGCATTGAATGAATTCGAGCAGTTTTAATTCATGGTATAGATTCGTTTGTAGGGATTCCGTTGTTGTTGTTTATTTTTTGGGAATTGTTTATTCTAATATGAAAAAAAAAATTGTTAACGAAAGTTGAGATTTGATGATGTCTTAATTTTATTTTATTTATTTGTACATACTATTACAGTAATTGATGCATTCCTAAATATTTTTTCGTTTAAAATAGAATTAAAAATATTTTTTTCAATATAATTCATCTTCATTTTTCCATCGTTTTGTTTTGTTTTGTATTTTATTATATGAAAAATTGAAAAAAAAAATATAATTTATCAGTATTCTATATTAAATTATTAAAGTAAAGAAAATCTGAGAAATAAAATAACAACCATCTCTCGTTTGAGCAGTAATTACTATTCATAGATAATCAAAATTTATTCGAGGGAGAAAAGAGATGGTAATATTCTTAAAATTTGCTAGAAATTTAAGTGGTTTTTCACTTATCTTCTAATGACGGGAATATAGAGATAAACGTGGAAACGACATCATCTGTTCTGATTATCTTTTATTTGTGGACCGTCGTCGTAAAGAGTTGTCTTCATTATGAGGGACTTTATACAGCTATTTTCATTCCATGTCACATATATTTTCGGATAAAGTTTGGAGATTTTACATTTTCCCTTCAATGAAAATATATTTATATATTTGATCGTCATTGTAAATTCCATTCTAATAAATTTTTATTAAGAATTTAAATTTTTAAGATATCTTTAACTTTTTCGGAAAATAAAAAATATAGGTGTATTTAAAGAAAAAAAATTAAGGGAAAATAATAATTTTTATATAATTGATTTTTAGTTTTATCGAAACGAATTCAGAATTTTTATTAATATGATTGAAGTATATAATATTTTATATGAAATATATTGTTATTATAAATCATGATATTCTTTTTAATAAAAAAATAAATATACAAGTAAATAATATTAAATAATATTGAATAACTATACATGATATATATTAAATAATTTATGAAAGTAATTATTAAATAATAAAATAAAATAATATATTGATATTAAGTATTCCTTAAATAGATATTTTCATAAAATATTTAATAAAAATATTAAACTCAAAAAAAATAAAATTAGAAAAACATTATGTAAAACTTAGAAAAATATAAAAATTCATATATGCAGTTGTCATCTTATTGTTATAAGGTTAAGAATAATATTTCATGGAATGTTCTTTCTCTTGTAAATGTGAACTATATGTCATCATGTGTGTTCTTGGAAAGAAAAATAAATAGCTATTCAATTTTTATTCATGCTGTTGCAAATATTTTTGATTTTTTTCTACTAGTATTCTATTAGTTATATTCCTTTAAAGAAGCAAAGTCAATTAAGTTTTCGCTTTTTTTCTACATTCTTGTTTTTCTATCTTATGTTTTCTATCTACATTTCGTATTTTCTCTATATCATTTGCTATAAGAATGTTTCAAATATAATCTAATTTCTATTTTAAATTAAATTTCTTTGCAGATGTCTTATGATTGATTAGATGAATTTAATTATAAAACATATTTGATATGTTTAATAGAAAAAGAAAATATTATTTTGAATTATCCATATTAAAATTATGATCCTTATTCATTTTACAACACTTCTTTAGATTTTACTCTCAATATTTTAGATTTTCAAATATGTGATTTAAATTAATTTAAATCTTTTAAAATTAATAAATATACTTTTCTCTTTCTCTCTCTCTTTCTCTGTAACAAATGTTCTCTTTTCAATTTGCCAAAAAAACTAAAACATTTTAAAAATCACGAAGTTATAAAAAATATTTTACACGATTGCCACGTCGTATTTCCCAACAACCAATCCTGTAGATCATTCTGTAAATCATTTATTCAAAACTAAGCACTCTCGAGCACACGAGCTCCATCATTCCCCGAGAAATCTCCTCATTTCGAAATATTCATCCGCATCTATTCTTAAGACTCTCTTCTCTCAATCTCCTCCTCCTCTCTCTCTCTCCCCTCCCCCTCCTCCCCATCGATTCGCCAAGAGAAAATGTTTTCGAAATAGCAAGCTGTAAGGTGGTTCGAGGGTGTTCTTGAAGCGAATGAAATCCCTCCCTTCCTAAAAACAAACAAACGTCCCGATACATTTATAGAACATATTCGTTCGCCTGTGGAGGCGGAATCGGGGACAAGTCGAAGCGGTGAAACCGTTTTTCCGGCAAGGAAGCGCCGGGAAATCCACTTTTCGTGCTGCCAGCCGGGCAAATATCTTACTCTCTTCTATCCATCGAAAACGAAGATCACTGTAGATGTAGTATCTCCCTTCCCGGGGAGATGTTTGCACGGGGAATATCACACCGTAATGCTTGTGCACCTTTCCCTTTCGCAACCCTTTCTTCGAAGATTCATACAGTTTTTCTCTGATTTCTCGTCTCGTCTCGTTCGTACAAAGATTTTCGGTTTTGATCTTACTCAGATGTTGCTGAATAAGATTAATTTTTTTTTCTGTTTATTTTAAAGAATAATCATTTGTTGTTAAATTAATTGAAGAGATAATAAGGATTCATAAGAATTTTAGTTACTTACTAGGAAAATTTATTTTATAAATATAATATAAAAATATTCCACGTATTTTATTATATTTTAATATTCAACAATTTATCATCATTGTTTTCTATTCACACTCAACGACAATATGATGACACGTAATAATAACTGTAGCATTTTTTCTATAGCAACACTACTTCACACTTTGTATCCCAAAAAAAAAATCATTCCAGATAATTTTTCACGTAACACCCCATTTCGCTTATCCACGTGTCATCCATTTCTCTCTAGTCCCATCACCTCGCTTGATCGTCCAATCCTTGCATCTTCTTCCATCTTCGCCTCGTCTCCCTTCTCGCTTTTTGCCATCATCTTTCCAATTTCTGTTCCGCTCCTCACGTCCTACTCGCAGTGTCATCTTCCTTTTAGCTTCCGGTTTCCAGGAACCATCTGCCCTTTGAGATTTAACAGCGCACTTCCTACCCTGAACCGTGTAATAATGGTTCGTTGTATGCAGATCGTAGCACAGACAGTAGGATACTTGCGCGCACAGATGTTATTCGCTGCTTTGACGATAGAGTTTTAGGTGTTAAGGGGATCTTTGTCCGAGCTTTGATACCGTTGGTTTTAAAGGGATAACGTGACACTCGAAACGTTTCTCGCATCCACGTTGTGTAAATCCGCGTTCGGATGATTGTACGTTTTATTGGTTTTAATAGATTATGACACTCGGAAATAAGGAATAATCTTTAATAATAAAAATAACATCGAATTCTGGTATTTTTATTTTGTGTAACGATACTCGTTTAGCAATAATTTCTTTTTCAATGGATGTATTATCATAAAAAAAGTTAATCAATACTTTTTCATTCGTGCATAACAAATTTTAGAAATTTAAACGTACTTTAAATTTTATATAAAATTTCAAGAAACTTAAAAAAAAAAAAAAGAAAGAAATCTTTTTCAATTTTTAATTTTGTTTCTATTTCGTAAATTGACCATACACTTTTTCACTTACTTTCATTCAAATCTCGTTACTCGCATAAAGAAAAAAATTTCGCGAGAAATATCCTCTACAATTAAATATTCACACGGCTAATATCACCTTTTTATTTCCATCGTATGCGGCAACATTATAACACACTCCTCGTAAAAATGTTAGAAAAGAATTCCGCCACGTTGAAGCCAACTTTTCCTCTGGAAATATCTCTTGTCGGTATTACTACTCAAGGTGTTTCCCTTCTCCCTTACGAATTACGTTCTTTCACGCTGTTCTCTTTTTGCAAATATATTCCATCGCCGTTTCTTTTTTGCTTTCGCTGCAAAAGCTTCCTTCCGCTTCCGGCAACTACTTATCCTCTGGGACTTTACGTCACAGTCACACCTGCATGGTGTAATATTGTCCCCTATATATATACATATATATATACGTCCTTATAAATAAGTGTATGCACTACATATCGTGCGTTACAACATTTCAACGAATGACAGAAACGATTAATGGGGATTAATTCTCGAGAGCATAAAGAGATTATTTAATAAAATTAAAATTGGAATAAAAATACGATTCATTAATTTCGGAATTTATTATTTATTTTTTTATTAAAATCTATTTCGAAATATGATAAAATTGGAAATTATAGATACTACTGAATTAAACGATGCGGATGTTTATTTCTTTAGAGTATTATTATTGTGTATATATATATAGTCAATTGCGTGTTTATTAAACTTCATTGTAAAATATACTATAAACGATTGAAAGAAAACGATTTTGTAGAAGAAAGAATGAAATTATATTTTGTCATACGAAATACGGTTCTCTTATTTCGGAATTATACGAAAGTATAACATTAGTTTTCAGTCGACATTGGTATTTTTCCGTGTATCGGAGGATAAATGCGAGAAAGAATGAGAAATGATATTCCGCTCGTTCGATGGCGGAAAGGATAATCGTTTGATAGAAATTCTATGTGTTCAGCCAAGTGAAATGGAGTATAATGCACACCTGGTTCAATGACGGAATAGAAATAAAATATAATTCAATGCGACGAGGTGTGAGGCGACGATTGGAGAAATAAAGTGTTATAACGATCGAACGGGTTTATGAAATGATAATATCGTGGAATCTTTGTGCATACGGTAAATCCAGTTGTTGGTAATCTCCATTCTTATGGAAGAATTGTCTTCTCTAAAATTACCTGTAATATACATAACACAGTTAATAAATATACATTCTTTTAATATCAAATACACTTTTCCTCACATATAAGTAATACAAATGCATAATAGATTCTTTATCCTTAAGTGCCAATGCTTCAGCTCAAATTGAAATAGAGTAAACTTAAACTCGTTTTTAAATTCAATGTTAAATTTAATTAAAAAGAATTAAAAGATAACAAGTTATCAATTTGAGAGATGCAATTATTCCAAGACATTATTGAAGCTAATACAACACCTTCACGGCACTCTAATATTCCTAGTAAAATAATATTACCTTTATCACGTTCCGTGTTCAAAGCGGGCAACGACAGCGGCCGAAATTAACTCGTGCATTTCTAGAATCTGTACGACACTAGGGATTTACGGTTGCGCGATGAAACTCTACAAATTCTCCGCACCGCCGCCGGTTTGCGAATTAGTGCGCTCCCTAAATATCGCTTCCCGAGAACTAATTAAGTAATTGCACCGTGGCATCGTCCCGAAACGAAATCACCGCCGCGTCCTGGAAATCGAGGATCATTTCTCGGTTCCATGTTCCGGTCACCCGTCCAAATTTCCGGTGATTATAATATCATAGGAACGGGCACACCTCGACCATTTGATGAATGGTCTCGACATGTGCTGCGTCAACGAACCGAGTAACATTCTTAGCAACGTTTTGTTCGTATGGAACTATTTGTACAAATATTTTTAATCCGACGTATTTTCACGTACAATTGCAAAATTGGAAATATTTTAATTCATTATTCGATATTTGATTATTTGATTGAAAATTTTGGTTTACTTTTTAACAATTTAATCATATTTTAGTAAGAATTAGTAATATTTATTTTTATTATAATTTTTGATTAAATTAAATTGAAATGAAGTGAAAGTCAACATTGCGATTTTGTTTTTTAGTGATTGAAAATTAAAAAAACAATGTCAAAAGTATAATCTTTAATTAACAATATAATTTAATTGTTGATATAATTTTTTAATTCTTAATATTATTCCTTTTATTTTAGCTTATTTCTAAATTTTCTTAAAAATCTTTAATTACGGTCGTTAAAAAATAATCCTATATATCAAGATTATTAAAATTAATAAGATATACTTTTTCATAAAAAAAAAGAAAAAAAGAAAAATCATTCTGTGTCCACATTGAATATATATATTATAATTTTAATTTCAATATATTTAAAGCAATATGATATATAATTTTTCTATATATAAATTTTTTTGCGAAGGAAAATAAGTTTCGTACCATTTCGAATCGATATAAATAAATTGATCGCAAAAATTCTGTATCCTGTATTGGATACACTGCTGTCCCGTGATATTTTCGAACGAGACACATACGCGAAATTCGATGATCGTTATCGTGGCACGGATTAACCGTGAAGAAGAGTATCGTGCCGAGCTAATTTCCTGCCGTTCCGCGGAACCAATTAAAACGATTTTCCGGGTGGCCGTGCCGCAGGACAATGGTTGTTACCCTGCGGCCATTTCCGGCCAAGCAATTTCCCGCGTGTCTGAGAAGAGAATTCAGCTGACACAATATGCACCCGTTTGGAGGCAGGCCAAATGAAACCGAAAAATTACGTGGCCGGACAAAGGCTGTGCTTCATGCCCGTGTCGCGATAGGGAAAACGTGTTGCGCGTGACACCTTTGATTCAACGGTTCGACACGGTTGTGTAACGTGTGAAAATATTTCATCTTTTTTTTTCTTCTCTCTCTCTCTCTTTCTCTTTTTTTCCTTTTTTCGAGAAAGCGCGGTGGAAATAATTGAATTTTCACCGGTGGAGGCGAAAGGTAATCTGATTTACCAGCTTTGAGGGATATAAAGTGGTTTGCGAAAAATAAAGATTGCTTTTTTTTTTCTTTCGGATAGAACGCATATCCGTGCGTTAAGCCATTTCGTTGGTTTCTTTTTAATTTCGGATTTTGAGAGGGAATCTTGTGTTTAAATGAGAATGGTTTTGAATAATTTTAATTGATAATTGGTAATAATAATATATTGATGATAAAATAATAATAATAATAGAAAATTAAAAAATAATAATTTTAACGTAGAATATGCAAATTTTTAATTTAATCAAAAGATATTTGTACATATCTTTATTTTCTAATGATAAATTTTGTTATCATATTTTATATTTTAGTAGTCATATTAATATATTAATATCTTAATTTAAGAGCTATAATAAATAGTGTAATAATGTGCAAATACTTTTTCTAGTTATATATCAGATTTGGGATAATAATATTCATGATAATAATAACTAATTACAGTTAATTTTTAATTTTTTAAATTTTTTGTGCAGAATATATTATAAAATAAATATATATATTTGAATATATTTGAGCATTTATCAAACATATTATTCCCTAAAATATACAGGATCTCTTTCGTAAGAATAAATTCTTACAAAAAATTTCATTCTTCTTAAAAATGTTCTCTCCGATTTACCATTACAAGGAAAAAACCTTGTCACTGGGGAAGGTATCGCGTAAAACTATCTCGACTATTCACGATAAGGAATAATCTCGTCGCGATAGATCTCGAAACGATAGTTCTCTTCTCGTGCATTTTCCTCCTTTCTTGTCGAAATACGTTTCGTTTCTCGTCTACGTGTTTCCATTCGAATCCTTTTCACTCCGCGACAGGATTTTTCTCGCGGACGTTACACGAATTCCCCTTCTGATACCTCTTTCCCGCCTGTAAGTACAGAAGTAATGTATAATTTGCGCCATTCCGTTCTCCAGATGTCTAAAGGGGTGTGAAATCGAATTCCGAAGTTTCGCCCCGGAAACGAAGGAATCGTAATGCAAAATACGAGTTTGAACTTGTAAAATTAAAATTGAAGATTCTTACGAATTTTTTTATTTATTTATTTATTTATTTTTTTCATTTTATTTTTTGTACTTTGGAATTCGAATAGGAGACGAGGTAGAAGATAATGAAGTGAATCTCTGAAGGGATGGAATAAATGATGATGGGTATCGTTCGTTAAAATTATGGTCTTCTAAATGGTCTGGTTTTAGGATGAATGACAGGACCACCGATTTCTTAAGGTTCGGTGAATAAATACAAGTCCTCTCGACTGTTTTTTCCCTTTTTGTTGCGGATTGAATGGATGTGTTGGAATTCGTATGATTGGTTTAGATGTTGTTGTGAATTCATTTTGTAACAGAAGGTTGAAACGTGAGTTTTAATTTTCTTTTCGTGGTAAGTGAATAATATTGGAATAATTTATTATTTTTTTATTAATAATAAAGATTAAAAATTCTTTTTTTTTTTAAGAACAAAATCCCTAATTTGAATTATATCTTATAATTATTTTAAGTGATTTATATATATATTCTTTTTTATTTTCATCAAAATTAAAAAACGTTTATCAAAAATAAGCACCCGCAAGAATATTCATATTTTTCAAGATAAATAATTAATGTTTTCAATTCAAACCAATTATTCATCATTTCATAAATAACAATGAAAAATAATTAATTATTGTATAAAAATTTATAACAATCATTCTTTGCAATTTTTTCAATTTCTTTTGTATCTGCTATATGTCAAAGAAGAAAAAATAGAATAGGTAAGAGGATAGTCGCAATACTTTATATTTTCTGGGAAAAATAGTCGCGAAGTTCGAATTTTACTCCTGGCTACAGCCCGTTTGAGAATATTTTCAAGATATTACGGGCTCGTCCTTTCTTATTCCTTCTTTTCCTCTACTCTGTGCTTCTTATATTTTTTCCCCAAGATTTCACTGAGATTTTTAACGTCAAGGATTGAAATTTTTATTTTATTTTATATATGGATGCTTTATATAATATTATATATAATTATATAAAACATATATTTGAGGGTGATTCATAAAATGATAAAAAGAAAGGATTCATAAGAAAATTTATTTATGAATTTTTTTTTTAATTTATTTTTTGGTTATTTTTTAAACTGAAAAATACTGAAGTATTGCAGAAAATAGAAAGATTATTTATTTATTTTATTCTACTTTTACTTTCAAGATCAAATCAAATATTCATGTCTAAAATCTTGCAAGCAAACTAATATTAGGATAAGCAGTATCAATAGAAAGGAATTTATAACGAAATCAAAGAAATCTTATAACAGAAAAGTATAAAAACAAGTAAGGTGAATAAAAAAATAGAATAGAGATTAGAAATGGCGGATTGAGAAAAGGCTAAGGGAATTTCGAACCTCTTTACAGGATAAAGAGGTCTTCGCCAGAGACGAAAGAGTATCCTTGGTAATATTTAATCATAGAACTTGCCAGAGTATCCAACCAGGGTTACGTGAAAACCTCTAGGTATATAGCTACGTAAATATACCAGTTGACCCTTTCTACGTTCATCTTTTGCTCCCGTATCCATCTAGTCCTGTTACACGCTTTTTCTCCGTGGCTTCCGGCTGTAGTTTTCCTACAACTTTTAACGGGTTCGTTTATCATTCACCTTCCATCTTAAATGGAGGAAAAATTTCTTAGACATGGATGTGTGGAAGGAAGGATTGAAATATGCTAGAGAGGAATTTTTTATTTAATTTTTAAATAATTTATCAATCAATTCGAGCAGAAATTACGATATATTGTAGACTTATATTTTTAAGTATTGTTAATAATTTTAAAGATATTCAAGGGTATCATTTTATATCGATAATACATGATATAGATATCATTAAAATTAATAAATTTATAACGCATTTCGCAAATTTCTATTTTCCAATTGAAATTACAATTAACAATACTAAATTGATTTGGAATGTATCGTCAAATTGTATTTTGATTAATAATTTTATAAATTCAATTGAGATATTTTATTATTATTATATCTGCAACACTCATTAGTAAAAATTCTCATAAGAGAAAAGAAATGAAAGAGAACTTTTGCAACACTTATCCGAATCTCTTTTGATACGAAGAATTTTGATGTATTACCAAAATAAAGGAGGAAGTTTTCCTCCTCGGCGAGAAAATTTTTATTAGGGCAGTGGCGGTAACTTTCCGTAGGTAAATTATTCTCTCGCAGATAAAACTGATTTTGCGAGCGAAATCATGTCGAGAAGCCAAAGGACAGTCTAACAAGAACCATCCTAGCCAGGGATCGTGATAAGAGAAAGTTATCGAACTTCTTGAAATTATGATGGAGACCGGATCCTTAATAGGAATATTAACCTTCCAACTTCGTTATCGTTTGAGTAATGAGTTACAATCATTTTTCTAATCTATTTTGTCGATTATTCTTGTTTACTACGTTGAATTTATATTAACATTATCATATTCAAAAATGGGAAGAAAGTGTAATCACGATTTTATGAATAAAGGAATATAAGATGAAAATATGAATATTGAACTGAAATATTGAAATATTTCGTTAAATTGTAGATAAATTGCAAATAATAAAATGTTAAATGCAGAGGAGAAAATATATTTTCAAGTAGAAATGAATTTTTAAAATAAATTTAAAAATTTAATTTATTTTATCCTTAAATATTTAATAATAATAATAATAATAGAAACTTCTTTTTAATAAAAATATATTTTCTTATAATTTTAAAGAAGATGCAATGTGAAAGATAACGTATCAGATTCATTTAATGAAGTCACAGAGGGACAAAAATGAGGAAACAAAGCGATTATATTATCCGTGATCCACTGTGGAAAGCATTGTATTTTACCTTGTGCTTCTTCACCAACTTGCCGATCTTTTCCTTTTTAACATGGCTGACCTATACTGCTCTCTTTCCACTGTCCGCCCATTATTTTTGCTTCGTCTGATTATTCACACTTTTTCTACTGTGTTTCACTAGACTTTTCTTTCAACTTTTCAGAGTTGAAAGAACATATTCATTATTTTGTTCTCAATTAACGTGGCCGCTTTACACGTCAAATAACATCTGTTTTTTCTCGTTTTATATAATTTTTTCGTCACGTTTATTGTTCTATCTGTTTATGAAATGAATTTAATCTGTCGGGAATTTAATATTTACTTTAAAAAGAATATATAGAATGCGTAATTCTTATTCCTTTGAAATAAGTTCTATAGACTTGGGACAAATTTTATTGAATTTTATCATTTTAAGTAATTTTACTATCGTCTATAAAGATTAATATTTTAAACTAAAAATTTTAAATTCTCAAATACATTGAAATTATTTTACTAATTACTTTGATTAATTGTTACAAATTATCGATACACTATTCAGACCATAAAGAATTTTAATTTCTATTATATGCAAATGTTTCATATATCGAATCTTCAATTTCATTGAAAAATAGCAATAGTAATCGAGTGTAAAGTCAATATCAAAGAACAAACGCGTCGTAATAGAAGTCAACGAGCGATATTTAAACCCGACGAGCCTTGAAATCGTTCGTTTCTGTCGTCAAACGTTTCGAGATTCCCTCGTGTACATCCGGTGAGATGGAAATTATTCAAAAGCACGACCGGTCGCGATATCTGCGATCTCGACGAGAGGAGAGATGCTTCGCTCGATTATTCCTTCCTGTCTCCTCCCGTTTATTAAGAACTTCTCTCGATCGTCGCGTTCGCGCGATTATCATCGACTGGCGAGGATTCGGGCATTATTGCTTCCCTGGATAAGTAGAATCCCGTTAATTTCGAACCGCTTTTCATAGCGACCGGCTCTCCCAACCGTTTTCCATCTTAGCTTTGTGTACACGATCCACGTGAAACCGAGCGTTCAATTCATTTTCGAAGTTCTCGACGACGATCCTTGCGAGTTGATCGAGAATCACGATAAGAGTGCAAAGAGTGGAATAACTGGAGACTCTCTTCTCTCGTAATATTGAGTTTTTGTTGGAAAAGATAATTAATAGAATTTTTTTACCGCGTGTGATGGATATTTTTCTAAAATTTTTAATATTCGAACGTGAAATTTGAAATTTTTCTGTGTATATTTCGTTCAGATCACTAAAAGCGTATTTAATATTCTATATCTTGTTTCATTGCGTGAAGTAAATCATTTATTAACATAAACAAGATATTTTAACTATAACAAAAACTCACATATATTCAAATCCTTGCATCTCTGTCAACGGAAGGATATCGATCCCCGCGTCTCAGATTTTTCGAAACAACTCCGTACCATATACGCCGCTTTCAAATTGAAATAACAAAAGGTATTATTTTTCCGCCATAGAAGTGGACGTGTGGAAGTCGGTGTCTGCCTTGCTCCACGAGGCTTTCAGTTTAATTTTCTTCCGTCGATACGCAAATATCCCTCGGGGTCGAGCGGCTTCCTCTTTCAAACGGCGCGAGAGGCAAGCGTCCTTGAGAGTCACGTCTAGTATAGAAGCACCGATGACCCGGTGGCGACGTGGCTCGTTCCACGATTTTCTTTGCGGAATCGGCGTGTTTTCCGATTTTCACAAAGGGATCGAGAAATAGGGGCGGTTTGGTATTCCGGAGACACGTGCGCCTCCGCCACGGTACAAATTTCGGGGACCTTCGATAGAGAATATTCAATTGTACACGATACTCTCTCTCTCCGCGGCGAATCAATTCGTTTCCTCTATTTATTTCGAATTTCATCGAAGATCCTGTAATCTTGGGTGTACGTGGGTGCAGGATCATATGCTGCATACCGTATTTCCGGATGGAAAATGTATAACGTGGAACGACGACTCGATATTTGTTTGTAATTTGAGCGTAAGTCGGTTTTTCTTTTTGTAGAGAGAAAATGAGATATTAAATTATCTTTAATAATATATTTAATAAATTAGATATAATTAATGATAGGAAGAAAAAATCTTTAACTTGTATAAAATTGTTTATATTTCAATTTTTTCTATTACAGAAAGAGACATGGAAATGAATTTTATTTTTTTATTTTTATATTAATTAAGTAGAATTAATAAATATATTTTAATATATTTTAAAAAGGTAGCAATAGATATTTTTATATTCATTCGCTGTGATATTAGAATTGATGTAATAATATCTGCTATACATTTCCCCCCGAAAATATCCATCAGATCCAAACGATTAAATTCTGCAAATCTATTAATCAACAGAATTACGGGATCTCCGCTTAACCAAGGGCTCCCTTCCTCTTGTTATCACTTTGACGTCGAAAATATTTCGCGTTCGGATGAAAAATTGCTACGTAACCTAGGGCAAGCAGAAGAAATGCGTTCGTCTCGGTGAATTTATGCTTCCGCGACATCGAAAAATTTTTTCCCCATTCGTCGTGCGCCAGGCGACGAAATGAGATCCCACGATCCTTGTTATCGCTCTCCCATTCGTCATCCCTTTATTTTTCCACGGCCCAACCATCCTTGGGGGCCCCCTCCCAAAGCTACAGGACTCGTTCTGTTAAGAATAGGGAAAAACCGTAACATTCTTACTATATATGTGAGAATTATAATTAATAGAACGAAACAAGTTTATTTCGTTTAATTAGAAAGTTTTAATAATGTATTTTTTAACACGTAATCAAGATTGTATATTATAAAAATGATATATCATCAATAATTTTTGAAGCATTATAGAAACTTAAGAAATCATTACTTATTTTTAAATATCATTACTTGTATTATTGTTTTTTAGCTTGATTACATTTCTATGAATTTCTCAGGAATATCATTAAAATTGAATCTTAAAAATACATTATTCTTTCCTCTAATTTCATTTTCGTTTCCTTCTCTTTAAACAGATTTCCTTCTTCCAAAAAACCCTATACACGAATATTAATTAAAACGAGAATTTTGCAAGAAGAAAGAAATTTCCTCGTAACACAATTAAACACAACGAATAAAATAAATATCTTTTCGTTTCTTCCCAATACAAAAGTACTCCTTATCATCATCACCCTCCCTAACCACATTTACATTTACATATATTCCGCCATTCGGTTGAAAATTCGGCGCGTACCGAGGAAAACGTTCGAGGCAGAGCCCCTATTCCGCGAAACTCGATCGGGCCAGGAGGAACATTGGCAAGGGAAAACGTACCGTTTATCGAGGATACGCAGCTGTAGCTATTTAATGGCGCGTTCCAGAGAGCCACAGGCGGATGGGTATAATGGAATCGTGTGCACTCAGAAAACTGAGCGGTATTATTCCGAGAGAGAGAGAGAGAGAGAGGGCTTCCCCGCTCGTTTTCTCAGCTCGATTTCGTTTTGCCGCGCTCGTTCCTATCCCTCTCTTTCCGCGAAACTCCCTTCCTTCGTCTGAGCGGCTGCGTTCATATTTACACAAACGTTATCTCCCGACAGCTAGCGCGGATCGTAAGAAAAACACGATCCATGAAATTACGCACGCACTCAACGAGGCTTCGGATCTTTAGTAGGGGAGTATCGATAAACACTTGTGAAAATTATATTACTATTCGTAGCTGGGGGAAATAGTTACCAAGCTGATCGATAAAGCTTTTTGAAGAAGCGATTTTTTTTGTTAAGGGTTGGATTGATAACGTGGATTTAACGTGGATTTTCTATTTCTTGAATTTTTTCGAGAAAAATGACAGTAATGTTTTCCATGTATCGAGCTTCCCTTTTGCACATGTATTTAACACAAATGTTGCCAATATTATTCACCACTATTTCGAATTTAATAAAAATTAAAATAATGTTAGTTTTGTAATTTAGTTGGATTGAAAAATATATATTAAATAGATATATAAACTCATTCAATAATTAGAAATTCTCTGTATTCTTCGTATATTGTTGTTTGTTCTGAGTTTTCAGGGTAGTTTAGGCAGGGATACGTAATTGTTTTATTTGAGGGTTCTGTCGGTCGTGCGAGATGATGTTTGGAATAGGGGGTGATATGGTTTCCTGGGGCGGGTAAAGTGTGGAAATGATGGGTTTTATTTAGAAATTATTAAGTGTTTTCGTGTATATGATTGATGAACGTGTATAATTGATGTAAGATATGATGAAACATAGGTATGTTGTGATAACTTGATTTATATCGTGTTATTCTTCAATTGTACTTTTTATTTTCTTTGGTTTGATGAAGATCATTATATATTATTATCATATAGATAATTTTATTTTAATAATTGCGTTTTAATTTTTTAGATTTTTGTGCTTTAATTTTCTTTTACTTTTTATTTTATATTTATGACTCGTATGTTACGTTTCAGTTGTATCCTTATCAAAAGCTAGGAAAAATATACATTTATGAAATTCTACAACATGCATTTTTCATAAGTATATTCGATCGATCATTTCAATTAGGAGATTTAGATACGAGAGAAAAGACTTCAGAAAGGAAAAAGACTTTGTAATATTTTTAAAAAATGAACCGAGTTTTTCTTATTTACATTTTCTAAAAATGAAAAAGTTCTATGATTATTAATAATGAAATAAACGATTGTATCGAATCAATCAAATTCCTCTATGAATTGAAATTTCTCGAATTTATATTCTGATAATAGTGGAATTAGCAAATCACATTGACGATTATCATTAACTCGAGCGATAATTAACGGCTGATCCTCAATACAGTGATGGCTCTTGTTATACATTAATAATTACTCTCCTTTGTTAACTACACTTAACGGGTACACGCATCAATCTATCACACTGTCAAGCACAATGCATCCTTCATAAACTGCAAGATAATCGAGAAACTTCCACATCGACGATATTGGAAATACGAAAGCGATTGATTAAGTAATTTTACCAATTTATACATACCATCTATTTAAATTAATAAATAGAAATTCGTTTGCCAATTTTCCATTAAATTTTTTTTCTACATTATTTACTTCTCAACCAATTCTCACCAAAATAATTAAAATTTCATATCTTAAGGAAATGATCTTTCTTTTTATTTTTCAAAATTATGTTATATATATTACAAATAAATTTATTTTTTTTCTAATGAAATAAAAATTGTAATATTGTTGCTATCACTAAAATAATTTTTTTTAAAAGATTTTGTATGATTTTTCATTCTTTTTTACGTTTATCGGTTCGTTGCAACGACACAACATGTAAACTGCACATGGTGTGTTGTCTTCTTTTCCACTCGTTTACCACACCGCTGCTTCGAATTTAATTGGTAGATGCACCACCGTGGGCTATCGGAGAACGAGGGCGGATTTTGAATTACGCCTCCGCTTCAAATTTACAGAATTATTAAAGCGTGATGCTCGATTTTTTTGTCCACATCGTTAATCCTTCGTTTCGATAAGTTCATTTCTTGAATTATATTAATTTTGTTTTATTTCATTTTTCGTTCTTTAATGTGTAAAGAGATGGACAATATAATTAACTTTTTCGAAATATTCCTTTCCTTTAAAAATTAATAAAAATAATATAATAGTATTGATTAAGAGAAATTAGAGAAGAAATAGATTGTTTAATTTTTAATTTATCATTTTTAATTTATTTATTCAAATTTATGTAAAAATTGTTTGAATATCGTTCTATCAATTGATTTTCTGAAGACATTTAAATGTTGATAATAAGAATAATTTTGTGAAGTGAATATTAAAATTGAAACATAATGTATAATTTTATATATTTCCTCAATGTAGCAAAAAATATTTACAAGTGAATAATGATACTGTCTTGATTTAATCAAATAAAGAAGCCACTTAACATGGTTCCATTTCAACGACATCTCATTATTTATCCAAGATTAATACTCGAGAATCTCAAATCGTCATGTTAGATATATATAATACATCTTGACTTATTATATCATTTTATTAATGAACGACCTAATTTTCAATTTAAAAAAGAAGCAAAGGACATCATCAGAAGACTAAGAAACATTTAATATCACAGAATACAAAATGTATAAAGAAATAAGAGAGAGAAAAAATGTATAAAAGTATTTCATATTATATAAGATGAAAAAAACCGTATTAAAGTCTTATTAAATTCTTCTTAAACTGCAGTCAAATATTGGGAAACGAGAAACGAAGAGGAATTTAAAAAGGAAGTAAACAGAAAATAATTTGTATCGGTATCCATCGGGATATCGATCATTTCGACCCCCAGAATTACATCCCCTTGGCTTTCCTTTTACACAGAATTATTCACGAGCGAACGAGCCATTTAATAAACTCGTGGAAGAGCACGAAATCGCAATCACAGGGTTGACGCGTCGCACGTGTGTCGTACATCGTGTTGTGGTGGCTGGGAAACGGCGAGAGAGCAACGATGAAACGGAGACAGAAAACAAGGGTCGGTATAGAGAATCAAATTATAAAAGGGTTGCTTCTTTTCGCACCTTTTTTCTATTTCTCGCTGTTTTGAACTTTTTCGAGCCAATTCCCTCCCTCTCCTCTCTCACGTTTCGTTTCATCGCCTCTTCGTTTTTCATTTGTCTTAACGCTTTCTGAAACTTCGTATTTACCTTTGATTCATTTTTATAATTAACTTTATAATTCATTTTTAATTTGTTTTCGATTATTGGTAATTTCTCGATATTTGTTGTGCACGCAAAAAAAGCACACAATTTATTTTTCGTATATGCATAGTCATTGTTATGCCAATTATTTAATATTGTTTAATTGGTTAATTATATTAATTATATGCCAGTTAACTTTATTCATCACATTTCCTTTCACGATTCTTTCTATTCTTTGTTTTAATACCTTTTAGTTCTATTTATTAATTTGTTTCCGTTTTATTTTCGCAATTAGCCTCACAATTTATTTTTAAATTCGTTATTTAATTAAATAGATCAATCTCGTCGCGTTTCATTTCTATTACTTGATTTGCTATTAGTTTTTCATTTGTCTTGATACTTTCTTACTCTGTTATGTAATTCAAAAATTTATAATAAAATCTGTATTAACTAATGGGATTAATAAATTACATCTTGGTTTCGCATAAATAATAAATTACAATCTATTCTCTTGGTTTTACGGTAATTCGAAAAAAAAAATAATAAAGGAAGGAAAAAAAAATGAACATTTCCCTGAAATTAACTCGAGAAACTTGCGAATCGGGACACGAGCGAGGCGATAGAAAAAGTGGTCGCGCCATGTGTGAAAATTTTGTACCGAGAGAATTGGACGGCGTAAAGTAGCTAAATCTGGACAGCGTTAAAAAGCCGGGAGCCAGCCACTGGGAACATTCGTCGACGATTTATTATGTTGCCGTGGCTGTGAGCCACGGTACTCGCGTAACGAGTTTATTAAATATTTCATTCGAGCACGAAACGAGGGGATTGAAGTGACGCGGCTTGCTCAGAGAAGGCCGTGACACGGATGGAGAGATGAAAGGGTGGCGGAAGGAGGACACCGGTTGTCTGAAACAATAGGAGAAGAGGAGGAAGAAATAATAAAGAGTTAGGAATCGTTGGGAAAAAGTGTTCGAGAAATAAATGAAACACGGGAATGTTAAAAGAGTAAGGATGGAATTTAAAAAAAAAAAGAGTAATCGATTGAAGATATATTAATATTAAAGACGTTGAAAGAAATATGTATAATTATGATATTAAATCAGAATATGGAATATTTTGATATGTTCTGAATTGTCATTTAAATGATTCTAAACTGTGGAAAATAGTATTTATAGCAATTAACAGAATAAATGGATTCCATAATAACTAAAAAGAATTAATAAAGATATTCACGAAAGGATTAATGATTGCTAATAATTTACATTACAAATTGGTGTTATTTCCATAGAATTTTCTAAAATCTTTCTTCAAATTTATTTTTTAAAATATCTACATATCGTTGAATCCTATCCTATATTATTTTCCCGTCGGCTTTACAATTCGGCGAAGGTTAATTCCTATATTGTGAAGATTTATCGAATATAACATCGCCTCGAACACCGCTAATTCCAATCTAAATCACTATTGAAAATCGTGGTTGCGAATCGCAGTAAACACAAATTCGACGGTTCCCGTGTTATACGTCAATTTATTGTTTCTGTGGATATCGGCAATATTGAGTTTAATCAGGATTACTGAGTAAAGTACAGTTTGATTAAAGTCAGAATTACCATGTTGCTGAAAATTTATCGGCGTTATTACCTTATAACGGTGTAAAGGACTTTGCGCCGTTTCTATTGCATTGCACACCACGTAATAGAAATCCAATTATTCGAATACCATGTCGTATGAACACCTGTTAACTGAATTTCAGTATTAGCAAATAGTAGTTGGAAACCCTACGATCGATTATTGACTAATTGTATTATTATGTTTCTCTTGTATCGTATATGTAATACTCGAAATTGCATCATGATTATGCCCAAGTGAAAGTGAAAGTGACTCGTCTTACGATTTGACTTGTATTAGAAAGACGTCATTCTGAGAGACGAATATGTAAATACAATAATGCGTGAAGATATTTTTGTAATTCTAGAAGAAATTAATAAAATAATAGAATCAGTAAAAGTAAATATTATTAAAGAGCTTCATGGATAATAATCGAAATAACAATTAAGATAATTAAAAGAAATTTGTTATTTAAATAATTATGAATTAATTAAAATTTTTAGAGATATCTCAAATTTCTATTCGAGAATATTATAAATTGAAAATTAATTAAATTAGAATATAAATATCTTTACAATATAAATTTAATTATACTATTTTGATTATGCCATCTCATTGAATTGTTAAAAAATAATATAGATATTATTTTCAATGAAAAATCGAAAATTCTATTTAAATATTATATAAATATCCCTTTATCTGAATAAACTATTTTTAAAAAATCATCATCAATCATTATTTCTTCATTATTTTTTAATTTTTTTTTTTTTTTTTTTTTTTTTTTCTCTTTTTTTATAGCTCATCGATTGATCTCCAAGATCGTTTGTTAGAAAATCATGAAACGTAACGTGTCGATATCGAAAGTCCATCGTTGATGCATAATATTCTTCGATTCAGCGGCTGGCTGAAACTCAGAAGCAGTTAAATCCAATTCCGATATCGGATGGCGTTCGACGATCGGTGGTTTGTAAATTATGCGAAGCTCGCACAGGAAATACGATTTGCCGGACCATATGACGGTTTCGATCTCGATGAATGAGAGTAAAACTATTTTAATCTCGGCCAACTTTCTCACGGACCAATGGCTTGATCTTCCGTCCATTGGAACTATTGGGACGATTCAAACTTAATTCGTTAGCTGTAAGGAAGGAAATTTATGTCTTCTTGTTTTCAATGTTCATTTTCTTATATCTTTTCTTGAGGATATTGGGGCCAAAGTATAGATGATGATTTTTTTAATTGAAATTGTTTTATATGAATAAATTTTATCATTACGATTTTATTTTAATTATGTATTATTATAATTATAGTAAAATTGATTGATGTTGAATAATTATAAAATATTATTAAAATGTATGGTCTGCACTAACAAATAGTGCAGATCTATCAAATCATCAAATTAATTTTGCATTATCTAACAGATTAATTAATATCGATCTATTCTCTGTTAGAATTATCTAGATTAAATCAATAATAATTTGAACCACATTGATGTATTAGAATGTTACACATGAAATGGCCGATTTTATAAATATGTAATATCATTTAAAATTTAGAGATTACTTTGTTTAATATTACATATTTACTATATATCAATTTAAAGCTATAAGTTAATCTTTCGTCACATCGTTTATTTATTCGACACTTTTCGGCACGTCTCGAAATTAAAATTCATCCAACGCGCAAGAGAGGAGGATCATTTTTACGGATCCATGACTCCTTTAAACCGCTCCCTCCGTTTTCGGTTAATATTTGGCATCGAGGAGTCTGCATTGTTGCAACCCCTCGAGAAATACGGTAGTGCTTCGAACCCTATCTTGTCTGTGTATCGTCGAATAAAATTCTCAGCGTTTTCCATTCCTGGATAGTCGCAGAGTTTTCATGTCTATTTCGTTGTGAATCATCTTTGTTCGTGATGCGAAATTAAATAGTCGACGATGAAGTGACGTCTCGTTTCTTGAAGTGGTTCTCTAATTGTAAAGACATTGTTCATCTTTGAAATAAATCTCTTTTCAAAGGATTTGTAGAGTTATTGCGTTCGATAAATGATAACAATGATTGTGTAAATTCTTTTTAATTAATTTTGTGATCGATGATGATTTTTTAAATGGAATACTTTGTTGTAAATATTAATCTTTGGGAATATTATGTAATTGAAATAATTTTTCGATTTTTGAAAAATATATTTTGTTGTAAATAAATGATTCTAATTATTTTAATTATAAGGAATTAATAAAATATGAATAATGCCAAATCTGATTGATTTTTATTATTAATTACAATTAATATTTATTATTGATATTTTTTAATAAGTATGGTACTTTATTGTACTCCAATTATGCTATAAATAATTTTTCTGTATTTTAAATTAGTTAAATATGTTTAATTCAAATATTTATAATATCTCGAATTTGCAATTATAAATCAATTTATATCTAATTCGTAACAACGAATCCATAATCTTAGAAAATATTTCTCTCAATATAATCAAAAATTCAATAAAAGAAGAAAACCAATCCTTTCAAAAAAATAACAATCTCAATTTTAAAAGCAAAAATCAGAAAAAATATATTGCAAAATTTCAGATGAAATTTTACTCGAGGCAATGGACGGAACGTGCTCTTTAAAGTGCACTTTCTTTCACATCGATACGACTACTCGTTCCCGAGCTACAGCATCAAAAAGTTTTGCGGATAGCACAACGGCGAATAGTGAATGGCGGATGGATTTCCAGGAAACACCGTGACCCACATTTTTCCCGCGAAAATACGCACGTCGCGAGTAATAGTAATAGTAGAGAAAAAAGTAGTGACTCACGCTCGTCACTGACCACTACACGCGTGGCGTGGGGTAGGTCAGTGTGACGGTGGAAGCGAGAGAGAGAGAGAGATCCATTCACCAAAGCAAGATGGAACAGGGAAATGTTAAAAATTATATTTCTCTTTGAACGAGGATATCTCGATAATGAAAAATTGTATCGATACGAAACAAAAAGTATTTTAAAGAGGATAATTTTTTTTTTTAATGCGAATTCTAATCTAGAGTAAAAATGTTTAGATTATAATACATTGATTTTTTTTTTAAATCGAGGGATTTTTAACTATTGAATTGCTATAAGTTCATTTCATATTAATGAGAATTTTTTGTATTATAACGAAAACAAATACAATTGCAAATGTAATTCCCTATAAATAATTCGATTAAATTTTCACGGTATATAATTGATAATTGCTATTTGTTAATAATAAATTTGTAATTTGGTGGGGATAATGCTACTGTAAATAGAGAAACATTGTGGTAATTAATATTTATGGGAAAAGTTTTAGGAACATGGATAAGAGAAGTGTGATGCATTTTCTATTAATAATGTGCCTACTGGGATGGGAGTAGTGAAGAAGTTTATCATGTAAGTTCTCTATATCAGAGTATTGAGATCTTGTACAAGTGAAATTTTAACAATTTTTGTTTGGATATTGAAATTATGTAAAATAAAAATATCATTAATTGAAATTTTTATCAATTTAATGAGGGAAATTTAAAAAAAAATAGAAATTTTAATAATGTGTGTTAGATTGATATTACAATAATGATGGTATATTAATTATGGTACTATATTATTATTCCATTAATTATATATTTTGTGATAATTAAATTCATTTCGTTATTATTATTATTGAGATTATTACTTATCGAGATTATTAAAAACTAATTAAATTAATTCCAATTCTAATAATTTTTAATTTTAAATGTAAAAATTTCAAATTCTCGAATTCGATTATTTTTTATCGTTATTTATTTTGCAGAATATCTTAACTTATTTTTGTTTTATCTCTTTTTCTCTTTCATTTTTATCTCTTGAATAATAAAAACTGATCTCAAGACATAAAAGTTTAGATTTGGTTTTCTAGAATTATTTTACAAATTAATATCGAATGAAATAGAATAGAGAATGAATTCTTTCATAGAATAGGATCTCTCATTTCGTTTGATAGAATCATTAATTATTTTTGTGATTATACCAATAAAGAATAAAAATTCATATCTTGTGATTTGATTGAACTCGATTTATCTCGCTTAATTGAATTATTTAAATCATTTAAATCAGAATTTCAGTCAGTAATAATAATTAGTGATAATTATAACACCAATTAAATCTGTGAAACCAAAAAATTAAAAAAACCATGATACAAACTCGACAAATGTAGCAAGAACTTCATACTTTCACGATATTTTTGAAAAAATTCCAAACTCGTGTCACGGTGTCATTTGGCTTATTGCAATCATGAGAACTGGAATAGAAAGCATAATGAGCAGTGTAGGAGGGAGAATAAAAAGCGAAAGGGAGGGATAAAAGTCGACGACATCGGTGTTAAGCCTTTGAAATTACACGAGGAAGTTGGTAGCGGGAGCTGCTACCATGTTCTCTATTACCTTCCTATTTCCTCACCTCTTACTAAACTCGACTAAAGTTTCACAAATTACTTCGTATCACCTCGCACTGACCTGACTTGTTCGTCGCAGTTTACCCAGAGTAAGTAATTATCCTGTCCTGTGACAGGAGTTTAAGTGTCTATTCCGATGGATTTACTTATTCGATAACAAGCGCATTCTCCCTGTAACGGCGAATTATTTTCCTACACGGAATCTAAGAAAACTTTCAAGCTTAATTAACTTTAATTGGATTCATATTGGAATCTTGGCGATTAATCTTTAATCGTTTGCTTGGATTATCTAAATTTCGTTTCAAATCATTTTAATTTTCATAGTTTCTTTTCTCTTGAATTATGTTATCGATACGTGACAAATTGTACGATAGATATCAATATAATAGATTTGTTTTATAAATTTGAGAATTTTTTTTATAATTGCTATAATTGATCAAAGAGTGATCTCGTTTAAAGAAAAATTGTAATGATGTATTACTTTTTTTTGTGAATATTCAGAATATTGTTAATATTGTGAATATTCAGAAATATTGTGATTCTCTTCGTTTAAGTAGGAGTTTCGTTTCATGAGTAATTAATCTGAGCAATGAGTTCAATTATGTATAATTAAAAATTATATATTTAATCATTTTCACGTTCTATTTTCATTTTAATAAAGATGTAGCATAATAAAAAAATATTGTTATTGCTTCAATATTTAGTATATTGCTATAAACCCTTAATTAAAGTTATTATGGAATCTACGATCCATTAAAAGCCCCATTTAATTTATTTAATAAGAAATTTGATACTAACAATAAATATAACGATTTTAAAGTAATTTTAATTAATGAAAATTCAATCTTACAAAAAAAAAAAAAAAGAAAAACACAATATTCTCATTATATTTAATTTTTATTTTATAATAATTTTATATTTGCAAGTCATACAATTTATTGCTATGATTTCAAGCATTTTAAACATCAAAAAAAAATTGTTAAAACTTTTAAATGACAGTGCACATTTTAATCTACAATATTAATCGTAAATAATCTTTTTAAAGATTTCTTTTATTATAAATATTGTATTCATTGCCAAAAAAAAAATTTATCTATACTATCATGTTTATATTTTCACATATTTTTTAAAACAAAACAAAACGAGAAAGGAAAAAAGAGGGGGGGAGGGGAAGAAGAATTAGAAATAAGAAAAGAAATGATCACGGAAGCGTACGTTTTCTCAGGAGAGATGCTCGAGAACGACGAGTCTGAAAGAAGAGGGCACCCCGGATGTCTCGAGGCTGCCCTGCAAGACAATACGAGGAGTACACGTCGAGACTACCACTCAGACTTGCCTGCAGGCTGCCTGTAATAAACAATATGACTCTTACCTGCACCTTTTGTATGCCACCCGGTACTTCCTGTCCCGGAAGAGTCGAGGGTGCATCCAGGGTGCCCTACGGCCCTGCCACGCACACTGCAAACACAGTCGGGCAGGAATTAAATTCTGCACAACGGCCACCTCCTTCCCCCTCTGCGTGGAATCAAGAATCGTTTCTGTTTGATCAGAGTTTTTCTTTCCAGTCGAGACACCGATTCGAAAGAATTTTCCTTTCTCTCGAAAAACGAGTGGAACATTGTTTAATTCAGGTTAACACTTAAATAGTCGTGTCTTTCTAGAAAGTCACAGTCTTTGTTAGAAGATTTCGAGGGGTGACATCTTTGAGACTTCAAGGATTATAGAGGAAAAATTGTTATGAACAAATTGATAGTGGAATATTATTTGATGTGAAATCGAAGTGATATAATTCTTGAATTAATTTTTAGATTTTAATTTATAGAATTTTGATTGTAGCGATCATGAATGGTATATTGTGAAGTTTTTATGAATATATCTCGATGTTAGGATGTTAGTAAAAAAATATATAATTAGAAAATATATACAGTAAATTTTACTGGTTAGTGTTTGCTCATGCATTTTAATCTTATCGAAAAATAATTTTTGAAATATTATTATGCATTTTTATAGTGGAACTGCTTGAGCAAATTTTATTATATTTAATACACTTATAATTTTGAAAATCACTAACAATTAACTAATTGTTAATTTAATGTGCAAGTGATTCCTATATAAGAATAGATAGCTAGTAGAATAATTACGTTGCAAGGGATGGCACACTTGTAGAAGATTATAAATTTTTAATTTTCTTTAATCTTTCGTCTTTTCCTTTTTATTCCATACTTTTCTAAAATAGCAAGTGACAAGAAGTAGTCGGTTTTTCTTTTCTTTGTTTACGAGGCTAATCGACTTGAGTGCACCAAGGGTTGTCTGAAGTTTAACGTAATTATGTGGTGACTTCGTGTACGCAGATTCCTGTAGCGGAAGGATGCGTTAATTCGGTAAAGGCAATGATGAATTTTCAAGTTAACATCCACTTAGGAAAATTAAATAACACAAACAAGTTCGTAATTTTATATCAACTTAGAATGTGAGAAAAATTCGGAGCAACGAGCAATTAAAAAATTTGTTTTAGATTTTTGAAAAGTTGCTAGAAAAAATATAAGTGAAAAACGAGCGAATTTATATATATTTTCTGTGAACGAAATATATGTATATAATATATATATATTTTTTGTGAGACAATAATACTGAATAAAATTTCTAAAAATCATTATTTTAATATAAAGAAAAGTATAGTTAAGAGATGAAATTTTTAAAATTATTTTCATTCATAATTAATTTCATGATTAACAATTGCTTCATTAGTGTTCACGAATAAATGCGTTCCTTTACCGTGTGAAAACAGTAGGAAAATTAGCTACAAGCCTATTAACGCTTTCATCTCACTTCGTAAGAGATGAAAAGAGAAAACAGAGTTGCTGTTAATTAATTGCCTTTCTTGAAGCTTGTTTGTCTATAATGCTTCGCGAAAGTGTGCAAAAGCTTTTATAAGAAAATCAAAAGTACACAATAATATATTTCATTTTCTCGATATTTCTTTGGTTCTTCTACGTTTGATTCTTCTACGATGTTTTTTTAAAACGATACAAAATCTGTTTTATAAACTTTATTTTACTTTATTTATAAAAATTTAAAATTGTCATTTTATTAAGTATCCATTTTTATTTTTTATTTTTAATATTAAATTCTTATTATAAAATTAATAATTTGCAGAGAATTATTAATCATTTTATATCCATTTCCTTAGGTTTTATATTTCAAATTGTTTTATTAAAATAGAATTTTTATCATATTAAAATTTGATAGATATCAATTAAAAAGGAGGATACATTGAAATAAATTTTAATAAATAATAATCGAAATATTGAAATATAATTTCTTATTAAAATATAATTGATATTAAAATTTATTCGGGACATTAAAGTGATCGAGAATTTATTTCAATCTATAGATTTTTATACAAATCATAATAATTCTTAATAATTCGTATTTACCAATTTACCAAATTTTTCCCATCCACATGAAAAACCTAAAACTAATGAAACACGAGAATTCGAAGCGCATAATTGAGGTGCAACGCGAAATTACCGTGATTCGTTTTCTCGCAAGAAGTTTGCAGTTCTCCAGGACGGACAGATCCACGTTCTTTCCTTAAATCAAGGTTGTCGGGGATGGAAAAAGACTGGGAAGGAATTTTCCCGCTTTTACAGTTTCAACGGGGGCGAGGTGAAGACTCCTTATAATTTTCAACAATCCTGTCGAAATTGTCCGAGCGCTATGCGGTTTCCAAGTGTTTGCTTCTTGTTTCAAAATATTCGCCCGCGGCTGAGGGTAAATTAGGAGAGCAGAGTTGAATCCAATTAACGCCCTTCAAGCACTCGCACTCTTGCCTTCTTACGTGTCTCTTAAGCACTTCATTTCCCGTAACGATGACGAATCATTGCCATCAACAGTGTAAAGGACCGAACAATTTCTATTCCGTGTAAATATATTGATTATTTTATTCTTGTACTTGTTCTACTTTCATCTTATTAATTTTCGTCACGTGTTTATGCACGATTCAGTTATATTATTAAAAAGTTTTTAATAATCATCGCATAATAATACATTATAATTGTTTTAGTGATATATAAATTTTAAAATTATTTTTCATTTTTTTTTATTTTTAAAAATATGTATTTGGGAGTTTGAATTTTGAAATATAATTCATGACGTCCATTTGCACTTGTAATTTTTTTTTAAAATATTTATTAACTATGCATAAAATACTCAAAATTATAAGAAATCATTTTATATAAATTCAAATTTCCACTTTACAAATGATCTTTTTATCTTGAATTCCTGTTTTCATTTATAAAATTACTTTTGCAAAAATATTTTAATTACACGTAGTACATAAAGAAATTATTTCTATATAAATATCAAAAGATTCGACGAGTCTTTAAAAATCCACAAATTCTAATACGAAAAATTTTCCAAATATTAACATCTCTATTCCGTCTATATAAAATGATCCCAGAAGAAAGCACTTCAACCATACGGTGACGTGCGACGCGATACATTCATATTCGTTCGAAGTAAATACAAAAGGCGTGTACCGAAACGAAAAATACGAAGGGATATCTTACCTTTGATTCGTGAGGGTCTCTTTTTTCCTTCCTTCTGTTCTTTCCTCCGCCTGAAAGAACTCGCACGCTCTCTCGCCCCTTTGAGATCGGTTGATTTACGAGGGTGCTTGGAGATGAGCCAGACTGTCATATTTGGTTTGCTTCTGGAACGTATTGCAACACGAAAGATGAGGGGGGAGGGCCAGCATAACCGTGGTAACATTTCTCGGGGGTGTAACAAATTTCCAAACGATACGACGATGTATTCATTCGAATCGCGAGAACGGCGGATTTTATGGACCGATGAAAGTCTGTCAATCTTCTTGTATCTTTCATGTTTCTGTGCTTTGTTTCATATTTCAAGTATATACGATTGCTATAGATTGATGATAGATGCGAATTTCTTTCATGGTAATTGCTGTGAATTGTTTATAAAAGATATTTTCGATAAATTAGAAAATGATCGAATTTATTTTTTACGAGTTTATAAAATCTTTTTAAGAAGGATAAAATATTTATTTCTTTGACTTTTATGTAACTCGTGTTGTTTTTATTTTTATTAATCTGTTAACTTCAATTGTAAAGATATGGAGTAATCTTTTGATAATAGTAAAATTTTAGATAATTGTTTATAAGAACGATAAATTAAATACTTATAATAATTCATATCATCATAATTTTATTATAATTACATATTATGAATAATATATTCATGTCTAAATATAATTAATAATAATAAGGATGGAAACGTTTTCAAATATTTTCATGTCAAAACAAACGCAAAAATGAGTGAAAGAAACAAGTTATCGAATGAATGGACAAATATCGGTAAACCAATAAACGATTCGTTTCGTGTTCACGACAGTTTTTCGATTGTATTCCCTTCGAACAACATGGGGAACGAACACAGATCGAAAAAAATCTAGTTCTAAAACGCGATGATCAAATCTCGCCACGGATTTCCTTTTACCCTCCGACCAATTTCACCGAACGAAAAACGTGACGAGGTATTTTGACGGAAGTTAAACAATGGAAAGTTGGGAACGTAAAAGGGGTGAAGGACAAAGAGGCGCGAGTGCGGGACAAAGAGGGAGACATCCTCTCGTTTCAAGTTTTCTGATTAAATCTGTTCTTTGGCTTCAAAGTTCGGAGGTGAACGAGAGGAGAGGAAAGGAAAGAAGGGAGAAACGGGAGACCAACTACGTTTTCTTCTCGTTTAGCTACGGAATCGGGCCATCAGGAGCACCAGGTGGGACGAGAAACCCGGAAAAGAGGAAAAACTGTGACTCTTTTACGCTCGCTAACTGTCCTTACTTCGATGATCAAGGAGAAATTCCACTTAACGTTCGCCAAAGTTCTTCAATTTTTGTGGATAGTTTGATTTGGAAATCGGTAGGAAAATAAATCTATCTAATTGGTTATTCAAGATTGGGATGGATACAAAATATCCATTGAATAAATTTATACAGGTTGGATGTACAGGTTATACAGGTTGGTTTTTTAAAAATGTAATATTTGTATAAATTAATTATACAATTATTATTCGATGAATGATATTGCAAAATTTACAATTAAAAACATTTATTATATTTGTAAAAAGAATAAGCCATATGAATTTTATTTAAACAATTTATCTTGATAAATCTTCTGCAAGTAGTCTTACCTTACGATATCTCATACTTAAACAGAATAGCGAATTTCTTATTTAATTTATTAAAAAATTACATGTATTAATCAGAATTAGATAAATATTAGTTATAGTATCACAAAATTCTACTTAAATTTTCATTTTTACTTAAAATTATTAACCATATCATTACTTAATCAAAGCTCAATCAAAATTCATCGTTTTTCATCGAAGAATTTTTCTTACTTTCAGAAAGAACTTCATTTTTTCAATAATTGAAAATTAATTAATCATGATAATTAATCATCAGCATTCTAATATTTCTTTTTTCTATCCATCATAGCTTCGAGATCATATTTTGCCTCGAAGAGTTATTCTTTTTTCTCGAGCCATACATGATCGTGAACCAGCTTTGTATCATTCATCGAACAAGTGTTCGAGCAAAACATCACGCGGAAAATAATTGCGAAAATTTATTGATCTCTTTCATATACCACTTTATCACGTTCTATTTAATCAACTTTCTTTCATCTTGGTATGATATCAGAAAATCTTTATTTATTGGGAAATGAATTTAATTTGTGACAAAGATGAAATGCCAGAACGTAAGTACAAACGATGTTTATTTTACGTATGATAAATAATCGTAAAATAAATTAAGAGGGAATTGATTGTTGTTATATTTTATATTAAATATTGTGAGTTGAAATGATAAGATGGTTATAAGGATATATTCTGATTATTTTAACAAAATATTTTAATTATCATAGGTATTATAAATTTATTTTACATTCTATAAATTTCTGGATTTAACAGTGATCTCATTTTCTCCAAAGAAATTCGTATAATTTTATAGGAATTCGAATATGTTACATATATATTTGAATAATTATCTCTACAGTAATATATTAGATTTTATGATTTTTATAATTTTTTTCTCTACGAATTATTACATATTATATTAAAATATTGAATTATTGTGTTTTTTTAAGTATAGATGTGATTTAAAGTAATCGAAGTGCTATAAAAGATAGCATAAATATTTATTTTTTTTTTTTTATATTTTTAGATGTGATTCATGAGAAGTGATTCATACATTCTGTAAATGGACTCGATATATTGTTACATTGTACACACATCAGAAGATAAATATTGATGACAAATATTGACGTAGAATAACCGACATATTTCATGATAACTAAGTAAAAAAGCAATGGAAGGATAGTTTCAGAGATGAAGTTTCAGAGAGAAACGGTATAATTTATATAAAATGTGAAATTTTTTTCACATAAATTATAGATATTATTAATATTACGTGATTTATATCATATTGCAAACATTAGAAGTAGAAGAAATACGAAATCTAATTTAGAAAAATGTTTTTAATTTGTTGTAAAGGAAAAATTTAATTTCTTTCTTTAATAAAAATTTAGCGAAAGAAATAATGCAGAACAGTCAATGATGAAGCTTCTGATGTTAAATATATTGCCTTTTATTACAATCATCGCAGACAACGTATTAACAATTCGGTCACGTTTCGAAGATAATTTTAAAATATACTTGGCGCATTAAATGAAAAGAATATTGAAAAATATATTTACCGGTAAAGCGATTTAAAGACCGCAATAAATTCCTGTGGGAAGCCGATTTTGCTGGTGCTTTGATTGCGTTTTTAGTATCCCAAAGCGATTACCGATCTATTGTTTTTATTTCCGCAATATATTTTCAAGGGGGTATCTCTAATGTCTAGGCAAGACTCGTTTTCGTATCGTAAAAATTGGTCGAACAAAACCTTCGAACAAGTTCTATCTTTTTTTCTTTATGTTTCATATGTTGCTCTATTTTACATGAGTTCATACAGGATAATACTTTTTCTAAAAATATTATCTGCCGCATTGCGATTCAACTTCCGTGAAAGTGCAATTTATTTTATCGTAAAATTATAATTATGGAATAATTTAAACCGATTTTCTTTTCACTTATTTTACTAAATTTTTTAGTTTATTTATTTATTTTTTTTAATTTAATTTAGGAATTGATTCTGCAATAACGATATCACTGTATTTTTCTTTCCTTTCTTTCCTTTTACAATCAGAGTTTCGATGATTTTATTTTTTCAATATTTCTTCAATATTGCTGTCACATATGTTTTATTGATTAAGGAATATTTTTTAATTTCATAGTTTGAGGAGAAAAGGAATATTAAATTGTAAGGAAATAATTAGATTGTAAGGGAGGTATGAAAGGAGATTCTCTCTGAGATTAGTTTAAAGAGGTTTCCACTTGAAGTAATTTCTTCGCAAATTACCTTGAAAATTGTTGAGTTTTTAGTTAGTATATGATGTTTTCAATATTGAATATGGATCAAGTTATTATAATGATGATTTATTTATTAACTTATAATTAATAAAGACGTACTTTATTATTTATATATGATATCCATATGATTACTTATTATCAAGTACTCTCAAAATTATATTTATTTATTCTTTCCATTTTTTCGTATTACCACTTTTCTTTTTTATTTTTCAAATTTTAATTTATATAAAATATTTCCAAATCTTCAAATGCAAATCTTTTTAGAAAAATCCAATTAAAAAAAAAGAAAAAGAAAATACAGAAATAAATATAAAATAAATACATTAATAGTTCTTAGCTTATTCAATGGATGAATGAAATTATTCATGAATGAATGAAATAAAAAGAATGAATAAAAAAAATAAGTTATTATATATTTGAAGTACTCGTCAAAAATCTTCTAAGTCTAAAAGTAGCATGCACAATGATAGATAGAACGAATCGGATACACGAAAAAGATATATATTTATTTACACAAAAACATTAATTACTGATGATTAACAAACATCAAAAACGTCTCCGATCTTCCTTTAATCAAGATTAGTAAGAATGGGCCAAATCGCGGAATAGAATCTCGGTTTCCAATTTACTTGAACCATTAACTTGGTCGCTCGTCGCCAGTATTCCTCGTAAGGGAAACAAAGCGCTTTGTAGAGTCCTCCGTAAGCCCGCATGAGCTTTGATTTCAGGGCGCGTTAAATCGCCGCTGACTCGCCAATTAACGCGGCCTCATCGTTTCGCAGCCTTGGCGAACAATTAGCCTAACTTGCTCGACAAATAAAACTTGTTCCACGTTAGGATGAGTTGGTTCCCGTAAACGGATCGGAGAAGAGTCAGTTGTTTTTCTTCGATTTGTCTTACCGCCATCGAGTGCCAAATTGCGACAAAAGTTCATCGAATTGCGGACGAGCGTTTTTTTTATTCCATTTTAAGTTTAATTTCGTTGAATTCGATACTTGGAGGAATTATATTCTTTGCCAAGAATCGTTCTTCTACGAATATTCGGGAATTTTAATTGTGTTTATTGTTATTTAAATGCGATAAAAAATTGTAGGTGTAAAAGTTAGTTGAATGAAGTTAAAAGAAGGAAATTATATATAGAAAATTTTATTTTATTAAATTTATATAATAATTTTATATTTGGTTAGTAAAATAAATTGGTTGTTGGTATTAATTGAATTATTTTTTTTTTTTATTCTTTTTAAGTAACAGTAGAATATTAATTTTTAATGTTCATTTATGAAATATACCAAAATTATATTTAAGAGAATTAAATTTGAAATATTATAATATTCATAGTTAATTACTTTATTGTTTTTCTATATTTTTAAACAAAACGCGTTTTCATTATTATTATATAATTTCAATTGTTTGTTTTTAAGATAATGAATTTTTCAGTATTCAATATATGGCAAATTCAAATTAATTACATACCAACTGCTGAACACAATTCACTTCATTATAAAATAATCTTTAATTTCATGTTACGAAATAATGATTATTATCGATGATAAATTATTTATTAAAATAATTTTATTTTATGTAAAGAAATTTGTTCTAAAAGTATTAAAATTAAAAAAAAAAAAAATATAATAAATGTCAAGAATTTAAATGTGAAATTACTTGGGTAGTAAAGTAGGTAGTGACTGTAACGAGTCAGATGGCGCCAGCCTGGTCGTTGAACAGGCTGGCGCCATCTGACGGGAAAAGTTCGAACAACTAGCAGTTTGTAAAAATGTCGTCGAATTAAAGCGCGGGTGATTTTTTCAAGTGAAATTTAAGAAAAAACCACGGAATTTTCAACCCATTTTCTTCAAATTAAAGTGATTCACATTCTTAATCCATTGGAACTCCACATCAAATAATCGTAAGTCATTTTTTAGTGAATTCATCGCTTTAAATTTATAATTTAATTTCATAGATGATTCTTCTCTGTCTTCCATTACTGTGTCGCATTATATTCAAATTGTAGCATCTGTATAATTGCGTAAAATTATTGTTTTTCTTCTTAATTGCACGAGAGAAAAATAAAAAGAGGATAAAGAAAGTTGTTCTAAATAATAATTCGATTATCTTGATTAATTAGTGCCTTGTCTCCAATTTATTTCCCTTTCTAATAGTTATATGTATGTGTTATATACATACATATTATGACATATACATACATACATACATATATATATATATATATATCATATAAATTTACAAATTTATCATTTATTTATTAAACTGTTATTGAATTTTGCGAATAATTTAGAATTTTTTTTTGTTTAATTAATAAAAATAAAAGAAATATAAAATAGAAGATGTAGAAAAGAAATCTGTAAGAAATATATAAAGAGGTTAGAAAATTAATGAATCATACACAGTACAAATTATCTTTAATAAATTATTGATTGAAATCATTTTTAATTGTCAGTATTACTATTTTTTTAAGATTTTTTGCTTCTACATAATAACATATTTTCTAAACCTTTTTTTTTTAATTCTTTGGTATAAATTATTTAAAAATAATAATATTCTAATAAAAGATTAAAGTAGATACCAAAGAGCTATAAAAGTGATGATAAAAAGTAAATTGATTGGCATAGCTGACATAAATTTATTTATAAGAACATTCATTTTTATACGTCAAGATTTAAAAATAAGAACTCACAATAAATTTTGGATATAAATATTTTCATAACTAAATGAATGTCGGTTTCCATTAAATATCATAAATATATATTTATTGATATGATTTATGATAAACATTTCAATATTATATAAATATTTTTTGTATTGTATCATATTATTATAAAGTTTTAAAATCACAAAAACAGATAATAAATATTTTTATTTAAAAAATATATATAATGTTTAAAATGTATATAAATATTTTTATTTAAAATATATATATATATATATATAAATATCATAAATATTATATATATACTCATAAATATTAGAATATTAAAGAAATAAATAAACTGAATTCAAAAAAATTATTTGGAAATTATTCAAGCATGATTTTGTAAAAAATTTCTTTCTGTATATATATTTAATAATAAAAATTTAATTAATTATATATACAATAAAATTATATATTTCTCTTATTAATATTTGCCATATTTCTCAATTACGGATTTAATCAATTTTGCTATTTGCATGTGCTCAATTCATATATTTATATTATATTAAAAATCTCATCAATTATGTATAATAAAATTAACGTTTTTCCTTATTTTATTTTGTATATATTATAAATGGTTATATGATTATATGAATCAAATTTAAATTTTGAACAAATTATCATTTCAATTTCTTATGTAGTTTCTTTTATAAGAAATGATTTTTTAATCATTAGTTTTTATGAATTAATTTGACTCATATTGATCTTTTCCATAATAATTTTAAAATAAAGAATATTTTAAATATTTTGAAATTTGATTTTAATCTATATTTAATATTTCAAATCTTAGTCAATTTTAATGTAATTACTCTATATATGAAATAATGGAATGTATAATTTTATTTGCCAGATATTAAGCCAATTATATATTTAATTTTAAAGAAATAGATATATATAATCTGAAATATTTAAGCAATGAAATTTATAAGTTCTATTATATATATATATATATATAATATATATATTATATATATAGAATTTAGATAAAATTGTCGTGCAATTTCTCAATATTGAAAAAATAAAACAAGTCAAAATCTTCACTTATGATTATTATTTGGCAAATAATTTCCAACAAGAGATCAATTCATTTCTTCTCTTGGTAGTCATTGCGTTTATACGATGAAAGAAAAGCGGGGAAAGCCGCGATTAAACAAGAAACAAGAAGTTTGCCTTACAATTATCGAATGCTAGGAACATACCGGAATACACGTCGTCTCATAGCCTTAGTAAAAACGTGACGGTGCACGTGTTGCCACGTCCGTTAGAAATGAACAAAACTAAAAAGATGGACAGAATCGCATATGTTAATGACGGTTTTTATTGGTGAAAATAATTAACGCTCTCTTCTGTGAAGAATTAATAGAATATAAAGTTTGCCATAGAGCGTGGGAATATGTAAGGAGTTTAATAGAAAAGTGATATAAGTAAACGTTTAATTCTTCACAAACAAATTTAATTCTTGCAAGAAAGTTTAATTAATTGTTAATTATTAATTCAATTAAACGGGAAAATAAAATGATAGATATATGGAAAAATAATAGAAAATTTTGATGATTTTGAAATTTAGAAATAGTGGAAAAGTAGTGGAAATAAATTTGTAAATTTAATTTTTTAAGAAGATGAATTAGATACAAAAATTAATCAATAGATATCTATAGGATTTCATTTTTATTAATTTGTTAAATTTTATTTAATTTAAATCTGAATAGTAAGTTGTCTAATTTAATTCATTTTAAATTGTTGAAGCTTGATTCTGCAATATTATTTTTTCGTTCAAATTTATTTATTCCTATTTATAATTTCGATTGATCAATATATTTATCAGATCAGTATCCTTATTGTGATATTTCTCTTTAGATTTATAATTGCTTTGGATTTTTTAGTTTTTATTCTAATAAAAATTATATATATATAATATAATATACTTATATACATTGATTTAAAAAAATTACCAATATTAACTCCGTAATAAGTCTACAAACAATCACTCTCTAAAAACAATCTAGTCCCGGGGCGATTTACCAACAGGCCAAACGTAAATTTACAAAAGCGTAGTAGTGAGATCGCGTTAAAACCGGATGTACCATTTATCTTCATTAGCCGGTTACACCACGGTTTAGGATCAATCGTTGATTTCGAATGCATTGTTTCTCTTCTAGCGATTCGCATTCCCGGTTTGCAGAAATCGATCGTTTCGATGCCGATCCCGTGTCAATCCATCGCGCGCGTGAACGCGCCGAATTGGCCGATCATCTCCATGGAGAATTGCAGCATGAGTTTTTTAATCGAACGGAAGCGGAATCGTGGATCAGTAGCTGTGAAAATGAAGGTAAACGTTTGCCTTCTGTTAGAACCAAGTGATCGGTATCGTTTCTGTTCTGGATTTGGAACGAATTAAAATAGCCGTGAAACGGATACGCGAAATCGATTCTTGTCACGGGCTGAAAGAATTCTTCCTTCTTATGAAAATTGCGAGGGTTTCCTCCAGGAGAGTTTGCTCCACGAGAGGGAATTGAGAAGCTCTCAGAATTTTTTTGTCAAGATCGTCTTATCTGACATTAATCGTTATCGTATTACATGATCTTGCCTTTTTCCTCTTTATTTTTCCTTTCATTATTAGTTGGAAGCTTTTGTTAAGCTTGTTCTGTATTTCTTTTTTTTGAAAGTCATTTGATTAATTTTGTAGATAATCAGGGGAGGAAAATGTTAATTGATGTTGTAAAAGATTTGATTTGAAAAGAATATTGTAATCATTTTAAGCAGATTAAGAAAATGAAAGAAGTTGATGTTTAATTAATTTTGTGTAAGATTGTTTTCTCTAATATTACATTATTGTTTTACATAATCTTCCTTTTTTTTTTCTTTTTCTTTTTCTTTTATTATTCGTTGGAAACTTTTGTGTGAATCAATACTTTTTATATTTCATTTTTTTTGAAGGTGATTTGATTAATTTGAAGATATAAATAAGTAATGGATATAATAAGTGGTAAGAAAATGTGTATTATTAGAAATTTGATGTAGAAGGTTATTAATTATTATATTTGATTCATTATTAATAATAGTTAATTCCATATCGAGATAGAGATCTTTATTCTGACACTAATCATTATTGTATTATGTTTTTTTTTTTATCATAAGTTAGAAACTCTTGTTGGTAGAGTTTAGTATTTCTTTATTATTTATTTTATATTTCGATGATAGTTTGATTAATTTGAACATGCAATTTTGCGAAAAAGTTGTTAATGAATGGTGGTGGTGTAGCTTGATGTAGAAAGCTATTAATTACTTTGTTCAATGTTCATGGCGTATGTTTTAGGATAATAAAATGAACGAATTTAGTTAATTATTGCTTTAGATATTATTATTAAAATTTCAAATAAAATAATTTTAAAATATAGATATATTTCATGAACTGTTCATAATATAAACTGTTCATCCACTATTTATTTGTGCAACTTCATTCTTTTTTAGATACATTAAAATTATAATTACAAGAATAATTATCAGGATGCATAGTTTATTATTCAAAATTTATTATATTTGTTATTTTTCTTCAAGAATCAATACATTGTCGATTCTGTCTTGAAGATTTCATTGTTCAGTATCATTTACGTTACTTTCGTATTTATGGTATTATGAAAATTGAAAAACAATTTCTCGATCGTAACGAATGAATTCCATTGTAACAACTTCATAATAAAGAGGAAAGGTTTTCGATGCGGGCTGTATCGTCCCATGAGAGGGATCTTAAAACGAAAAATTGGTTTGGTTGAGCAAAATATACTTTTTCTTCTTTTAGGATAGAAACAATAATGTTTTTCATACGTTCATGTTACAAACTTACGATTCTTTTAAAAACATATTTTCGAAGTGCTTTTTGATGGGTGAATGAAACCAGATCAATCGAATTATTTATATATGATGTATAGTTGAAATCTTATAATTTATATTTATTATTTTTTATGGTTGAAATATTTATTTTATAATTTTTTTTTTAGTCTTGTTTCGAAGATAGTTTGATTAACATCTTTATGTATTACAAAAGATTATTTAATTTTTTCAATATATTATCAAAATTAAAGAAATATTTATACGATAAAAGATTGTCAAATAAACAAATTATAACTAAATAATAATTATTTCTGCATTTTTATCTTTATAATAATCCGCTTTTGCATAAAAATTTAAGCAAAAGAATACTTCACAATTTCTTTCTTTAAACTTTTTCAACACTTTGACAACATAAATCTATCGTTCCTCTTAATTTCTTATTTAATTATTTATTTACGTAATCAGAAATTATGTAAATAAAAAAATTGGATAACATAAATTGATAAAATAAAATTATTTCACTAACTATAAATACATATATATAAATTCTAATATTTATTTAGTATATGTATATCTTTTTCATCTGGGTAAAAATAATTATTCACAGAGAAACTCTTTAATAAAAGAATAACCGAGAAACTTCTCGTCTTATAAGAATCTTACAAAACGATCATTTGCAACTAATAATACAGTTTGTTCCATTAATTCAAAATTGCACGAAACATTTTATCTCATGATTGATCATTAGCTCTTTTGGTGACCCTCATTTTGTTGTAATTTCTGCGTAAAACGTGATTGCATATTAGGAGAATATACACGCTAGGAAGTTTTCCATCCATTTCTCGTGCGGACGTTGAAGTCTCCCTGTGTATTCGCTGAATCAAACTTGTCAGGCGTTGAAATCCTCACTGTCGAGCTTTCTAAAACTCTTCGATGCGCCTCCATCGATGAAAGAAATTTCAAGGAAATAGAATCGCGTTTAGAATTCGAAATTCTCTCTTATCGAAGTTCGTGGACTTCGAGTTAAGGGAATGCAAAGAGAAAGACTAAAAAGGCAATCTGAAAATCGTTCTGTATGTATCAGGAGAACATATCAACTTAGGAATAGGTTTAAAGCAGTTAAGGATTTATTTAAGATTCTTCTTGACAATTGTTTTTCAATATTCTATTACGTATCTAAATAACGATAGATAATAATTTTTGTGAGAAAAATTGCAAAATGTTTTTTATCTGTCTGTTATCAATATAGTATGGTTTGTTTAATGGTAATAATTTATTTTTAAGATATTTATTTGGGAAACATAAATAATATAGAATATTCGCGCGAGAGGAGAAAAATTGCGCTAATTTTATAGCTAGTACAATGCTAAGCATACGATTTTTAATGCGATTTATAGACTCATATTTCGGCAATAAATATCGATTATCGAAGCGAGCTTTCAGCTGCGGTGAACCACAGTATATTGAGCTTCGCGAATCTGTATGACGTATGGCGCTAAAATGAGGCCATAATATAATACATTAAAGAAGTATGGTCATAATCACTTCTCGAAACTATGCTATAATAGTTTAAACAGCATATAAAACCCACATAATTTGCATTTAACCGATTTTTTTTTTACATGATTAAAAAGCACATAATCGTGAAATAGGAATCTTTTCTTTAGAGATCAGAAACGTCTCATTATTTGTTCATCAAAATTTTGAACAAGTTTCAGTCTTACACATAAATCTATTAAAATTTTTAATAAAAACGTTCACTTATTTTTTCATAAAACAAATAAAACTGAAATCCACCTAAAAAAAAAAAATCTCAGTAAGAAACTTCAAGCCAATTCCTATTCACGATTAATGTACAAACGAAAATACTTTATCTAAATCGTAGAACTTCCCTTCCCCTCCACTTCATTTCCACTTTCTTCGTTCCTCCACGCCTCGAACAACTTCAAAACCAATTCTAATTTCGAAAAAGGATCTCGGTTACCCGAACTTTAAACTTTACCTCGAGGTAATTTAAGCTGCTTAATAATTCGAATCAGTCCGGCCAAACAAGATGTTTCAAGGGCGTTAGCCACTCAGAATTCCTCGTGCCTCGAATCGTATCGGACAGGGCCTGCCTTATCAAGATTTCGTCCGGTAATCCCGAGAAGCAGAACCTTCCCAAATCTCCACGCAACGAATTAATTAAAGTTCTTCTTCTCGAGTTTCAACCACTTTTCGCCGCCTCGCATTTTTCATCCCCTCCCCTCCTCCCCTTCCCCTCCTCGGTCCATTTTCAACCGTGTGCTCTTAATTAACTATAGTCTCTCCCCGGGGTTGAGCAAAGCTCGCGGAACGATCGAGTTTAAATAATATTCGCGGTTCACCGCGATATTCGAAGCGTTGCTCGAACTGTGTTTAAACAATTTGCATGAAACAGGGGATGCAAATTAGAGGCTTGCTATTTGGGAACTGGGGGCGGCGGTGTAAGGGTAACCGAGTGTTTTCTCGTTTCTTACTTTGGATTAATTGAAGTTTCCGGGAGAGAGGGAGAATTCGTTTTAAGTTAAGCAAGAACAGGGAAGGAAAATCGAACTGGTGACCTTTCAGCCAGAAAATCGAGATTCTATTATTCATATTTTTCTTTGTTTTTATATTGACGAGGTATTTTTGAGAAAAGTTTAAGAGATGTCAAAATAATTAAAATTGTACGATCAATAAAGAAATATTTAATTATGTTTGAACATATTCTGTGAGAATCTTGACGCTTTATTGGAATTTTTGATGGATTGGGAGGAAATTTTCGAAGAAAATTTTGATCGCTTAAAGGATCATCGTAAGAATTCCAATCTTCGTGAACTATACTTTTTTTTTTTAATCTTTTTAACTTCAATTTGGAATATATGAATAAAGTAAGTATTGATTAAAGTATTTTATAAAATTTTTATTATTTTTTATTTTTAAGAAAAATTTTTGATAGAAATTGATGATGTATCAATTAATTATTAACGTTCGAAAAAATTAAGAAGATAACTATAATAATATTAGTAGTGGTAAATTATTTTTAAAGAACTTTCAAAGAAAATTTTTAATTATGTTTAAGATTCTTATATTATCTTTTATTTTGTTTTAGTTATTTATTTTTTTATTTTTTTATTTTTTTCTTTACAAATACTTGTCCACTTTCACGATGTTGATCTTGAATCGTCTTAACGGAAAGAGTTTTATATACTTTTAGAAACTCGAATCTTTGAATCTTTTGCCCTCTTTTACTTAAGAGAGTTTGCAATTTTGCGGAACAGGTTGGTAAATAGAAATAAGCGAAAACGAGATGCAAACATATACTTTTATTTTAGTTATCTCATTGAATTTTCATTTGAATTGAAAGAGACAGACAAGAAGTGAAATTCTTCGTGGATATAAATTGCGTTAATCACGTTTCAATCTCCTTTCAATATATATTCATCAATAATTCCAAAATAATTTATGAAAGGCAATATTTATAAAAATTATATTTATCACTCCAAAATTTATTTCATTACAATCGTGGAATGCAATTATTGTGATGCAAATTTCATTTTCACAAAATGAGATTACTGGTTTTCTACAAAATTTTATTTCAAAAAGAAAAAAAAAAAACTAACTCAAATTCTACATTTTACATTCTATATTTTAATAATTCAACTTTCAACTTTTATGCGATAGCATAAATTTAAATTATCCGATTATTATAAATGTTTGCAAATAAATGTTTTGCGCTCCAAAATATGTTTGCAAAATTAGCGTTAGGCATTGAAATATTAAATTGCAATTTTCAAAAATTGCGGTTAATATTTCTGAAACGAATGAGGAAATTTTTCTAACCATTTCAAATCTTTTTGTTTCAGAAATAAATTATGATTTAATCGAGGCTGCCGTTGCATCTGCCGATACGGACGACACTAATTTGTACATCGACGATGGTCTCGATGGATTTCCAAGTTTTGGCTTCCGACCCGGATCCGAAGTTAAACAGCCCTATCGATTGTACTTGCCGGAAAAATTGCCAGCAGAGTTCACCCTTGTGGCAACTTTCAAACCGATGTCCTTCAGGACCAGTTATCTCTTCGCGGTTTTGAACCCCTTCGAGACAGTGGTGCAATTAGGAATTCGTATATCGGTAAGTGTAACTTACTTCTTGTCATAAATTTTTTCAAAAATAATTAATCATTTACATCTATTGTGCTTCGATATTTCATTGCGTTATATTTGACCGAATAGATAAAATAAAAGGAAATATTTATTTCAATTGTACAAATATATAAAAAAATACAATTACAATTTGATAATTTGGACGATAGAAATTTTTAAATGTAGAATATGATAAGATAATTATTAAGATGTTTGAAAATGTCAGTATTCGCTTCAGAATTCAATTTCGCTAAAACATTATTTCATCGTTAGTTTAAAATTAAGAATTCATGTTTTCGTCACGTCGGTAATAAAAAATTCAAAACAATAGAATCACTAGAAAATCCAAAAATATACGCCTGATAAAAAACACCGAAAAATCCATTCAACGTTTCCAAGAATTCGCCTTTTTCCAGCGCGATAAAAACTGTGAAATAAAATAAAAGAAAAAAGTAAAAAAAAGCGATATAAAACTGAATACAAAAGTAATTGGGAAATCGGCAAAAATTTCCAACTAAAATCGATCGATTTACAAGGAAACGAGTGCAGTGACGCGATAGAGACTTTTAAGTCGACGCTTTCCTATTGGCGGATGGAGGGAATTTCCTCATGTTTCCTAATACCTTCGAGGCCGTTGTTACATTACGGGTCTTCAAATTTCTTTGAGATCTTTCACGTTCTCTCACGGCACCGTTTTCCACGGATAATACCGAGGTATACGTGTTTCGCAGCGAAAGCAGCCACCTTCGGTCTCGAGAAGTGTATACGATCCCCGCGAGGATCGATAGAGACCGCGGGAAAACAGCTCGACTTTCGAATCCCTTGGTATTTCCTGTTCCAAGTCGAGAACGAGTTCGATATAATTTTTTATGACGAATTCAGTTCTGGTTTGTTGATTCGAAATTGGAAAATTTCAGGATCTTTGGTATCACGTTCGTTGGGATATGTTTGTCTCTTTTATTTTTTTAAATATCAATTCGATACCTGGGAGAACATGAGATTTATTTCAAAATTTTTTGAATTATCATTTTGTAATAAGTATTTAATTAAATATTTTATCTATTATTAGATTATTGTATTAATGGCAATGAAATAATATATAATTATATTTTTGATTCAAATGAAATATATAAATGTTTGATAATTCTAGATAAAATTTGTAATCTAACATTTAAGAAATTATATTTTTAAAACAATGAAATAAGGGGTTGTATCTCATCTAGAAATTTATATGAATTTTTATAATTTTCATTCCATGATAGGATGGACCAGGTACCAATCAAAATGTCTCATTGATCTATACCAATTCCGACTTGCATTCGCATTCAGAAGAAGTGGCGAAATTCACGGTGCCAAAGTTGTCGAGAAAATGGTCTAAAATCGTTATCAGAGTATCAACGACGGATGTCACTTTGTACCTGAATTGTCACGAGATGGCCAGGCAACGAGTGACAAGAATTCCTCTGGAATTGGTATTCGACACGGCCAGCACGTTGTACATCGCTCAAGCTGGACCTCATATCCAAGAAAAGTACGACGTAAGTACATTGTCAATTATTATTGAAATTAATTCGTTTGAACGGCACTGAACGGAATTGAATCTGTTTTAATGATAACGAGGCTGTGTAATTAATTAATATATTTTTCTATTTTCAAATTTGTAATTGCTAATTTTATGTACTATATGTTAATGCAGTTTAAAACGTGCATTATTTTAAAAACTATTATTTTACAAACTATTGTATTTATTTTAAAAATTATTAAAAACTACAATTTTAATTTTAATATCAATAGAAAATTTTGTATGAATTAAGTATTAAAAATATTTAATTAGTCGATCAAATAAAAATCAGTTTAGAAAAGTATAATAATTTTAGCTTTAATTTTTCTTTTTAATAAATTAAAAATTTTGGAAATTTTGATCAATTGATTATATTAATTGTTATCGATTTTATTATTGATATTTATGATTAACAAACAAGAAAACAGATTCAACTTTGTTTTCCGAACTATTGCTATCATCTTCTTACAAAATAGTTCGTTCGAGAAACATTCTGTGAAAATAGCAACTTCATTAGAAGCAAACGAGTTCGAGAAGCGTCTTGCATCCACTTTTAGTTGGTGAAAAGACGAAGATGATCGGATGAAACGTTCAGAGCCGTTCCGTTCTAAAGTACTAAAACTTGTTTCTCCAGTCTCGTCGAGTCGAACAGACTTGCCAACGATTACAGATTAACCTCGAAATGCAATGGTCACAGAAGTGTAAGTAAGATATTTCTATATATATGTATGAGTTAATAAAAATTTAATATTACATTAGTTTATAAAAACAAGTTAAACGAGATAAAAAAATGTAATTTCATTGAATAAAGATAATATTTATATGTATCTCAATAGAAGAAGAATTAGAGAAAAAGGTAAGTGGTATTACAGTTTAATTTTTTCTTTTTCAAAAAATATAATATAATTTAAACTTTTTAAAATTGACAAAATTGCATTATGCACCAATATTTCTCAATCCTTTTTAATCTTTAACGTTGAATTTTAATAATTTTTAAGACGAAAAGAAAAGAAATATTTATAAAATATAAAAATATTTATAATTAACAAATATTAAAATATTAGATCAGTATTTCGATTTAGCTAATATTAATAGAGACAAGCTTCAGTAAGTAAAATCGATTCTTATTTGTTCGTCGAATATTATTTATGATTATTAATAAATATTAAATATTTTCACGTATTGTAAAACATCAATAAAATTCTTGATATTTATTTATATGTCATGAAATTTGATTGAGAAACATTGTTACAGAGAATCATATAATAAAGCATTGAATTAAATTTCAAGTCGAATAATCCATAATTATGGAAGTTCACACAATGTGCGTTAAGTATTAAGCGATTATCGCAATAACTTAAGAACATTTATCACAATTTCGCCTGGTAATCGGATATAATTATTTGTAATTTTAAGACCGTAGTCCCTTCTAGTACATCGACTTTCTGGTTGCTGTTTCAAGTCGTCGTTTAACAATAATTAGCTTTCATATCGATGCACTCGAATTTTCCATATGCATACGTAGAGACAATGATTTATTTCGGCTCTTTGTTAATTAGCCACTGATGATAATTATTGCAATCTGGGGCGTTGGAACATTTCGTTATAATTATATAGTAACGTACTATTTGCTAGTGGATAATTACGCTATCGCGATTAATCCGCAAAATTACTATTTATGTTTTTCTATTTTTTATGATTTCATTTTTTATTTTCCTTTTGTATTTTAGTTTTTAATTGTTTTAATTAACATGATATGAAATATGTTTTTCCAAAGTTCATCTTGAATAATTTTTATTGAAAATTTGGTAACAGTCTCGATAGTTTGCTATTTTTTAATTTGTTCTTTTGTATATATTTTTGAAATATTAGTTTTATTAAGTTTATTTAGTTTTATAATAATTTATTAATTGGTATTACATATTATAAAGCCGTATGTTTAATATTCAATTCTGAAAGGAGGATTGTGGAAATATATTTCATTCATGGAAGGTAAGTTTTGAGTTTTAGGTGTATAATGCAAATTTTACAATTACGTATTCTTCTCTTGAAACGAGAAAGTTGTTAATTTAAGATTAAAATTATAAGATAAAATAAGTTTTTTTGATATATTCAGAAAAAAACTATTTAAAATCATATTATAAAAAGAGCATCCTAAATTTTTATATTGAGCAAAATAGCTATACAAATATAAAAAGAAATTTATACAAACTAGGAATCGAAATTCATTAGCTTTGATTTGCAAAAGGATTAAAACGAACCAAAAAGCGATTAAAACGTCATATTGGCATCGTATCGATTTTATATTTATACGAATTTTTTCCCATTGTCTTTCGTTATTGAATTCAGCTTTGATGCAAGTTTCGTCAATTATAAATCACTTTATATGTAGAATCGTATGTAGAACATTCGAATTTTATCCCAAAGCGATTAACCTACTTATAAATTAAATATTTTTATTCATTTTGTAAAAATAAAAATATAGCTTTTCCATTCCATGGAATATAATGAAAAATACTATTACTTCGCCATAAAGATTATTACGGTCGATGAGAATGAAAAATTATATATATAGAGATAATGATACAGGGAAGAATAACGTGAAACGAGGACGAAGTTATCAATCAATATTACAAAATATTGTTAATATTCGCATCGAATAATTTCTCGTTATTTGCTCGCGATTATCGTTGTGCTTTCTGTTATCAACGATATTTCTGTTTTAATCTGTGTAAAATGACCGAACAGATATTATCGACTTTTGTGAAACATTGTTGTTAATATTATTTTAATGCACAACAGTTATAGTTTTTAATTCTAACTTTGAACGAACAAAATTTAAGTAAAAGTCATCATGAATATTAAAATTTAATGAAAGAATCAGGTTTCATAATAATATGACGATGATTATTTAAATTATTTATGTATAATATATAATATTTTATTTGATTAGATATTATATTTATTATAGTAATTCGCGAAAAAACACAAAGGTGAAAGAAAAATCAAATCAATCATGATCATAGTTTAATATAAAAAATTGAAAGTAGGATATTTCTAAATCTCAATAAAATTTAAATAGAATGGTAAGAGCAAAAAGTCGTTTTGTCGTTATTAAGAAAATGTATTGATTTAGAAATAAGTAAATTATATTATTTTTAAAATTTTGTATGATTTTTTCATAATAGTTTGATATTTGTTTTTATTAGTTATTTAGATCGATGAGTATTTATTTAAATAATTAATGTATTTAATAATTTTTATTTATATATTAATTAATATTTTTTTTTTAATATTCAATATTTTATGTTCGTATCTCTGATATTTTATTTGATATTTTAATTGTATTTCGGTTAAATATTTGATCTGTTTTCAATTTGAGAATTTTTATTGTATACACGCAAGTTCTTAAAATTTTAACATTAAAAAATATTTCATAATTCACAATTCATTATAAAAATTACGATTCGCGAAATTATTATAAATAATTAATATCTAATTATCCAAAGTAGAAAATAATTAGAGTTATCATCATTTATGAAATTCAAAGAAATTATAGATGTGTCATACCTTGTATTATCATTTAATTATAATATAATACAAAATATATTTTGTATATTAAAATATTGAAAAAAAAAGTTATTCATTTCGTTGAACATAAAAAAAAAAAAAAAGATTTCAAATATCGAGATACAACGAAATCAAATTAATTCCGACTCGTTGAACCGCGACGAAAGCAATGTCCACTTTGCAAAAGACTTATTTTTTGTGTGTTTAATCTTTATCTCGAAGCAAGGATAATAATTTGGAACGATTAATCGGCTAATTAATTCGACAGTGGCGATTTAAGCAGAATTTCGTCTCGTCTGACGCACAGAATTTGATTGACAATTTATTTTCCGATTCGGTGATTTTCCGCGTTGTTTCAAAGGGTGAAAACAGAAAAATGGAATTCCATCCGGTGGAAAGAGCCGAATAACGTTCCGAATATCTTTTATTAATGGAATTATATCACTCGATCGGTGGAAATTGGAATCCGAGAGCATTTGATAATCTTCGTTGCAGCCGATTAAATTTTTACATTCGCATTTTCATTCGCTGATTGGAATCATTTTGAAACGTGTTAAAAAGAAAAAAAAAAAGAGAATAAAAGTCATTTCCTAATACGATAATAAAATTATATTAGTAGTGTATAACTGAAATTATGTGCCACAAAACATGGAAAAATAATTTTGAGGAAGCGAGTATCTTCTCATCATAACAAACTTTCGTATTATTTCTTCCTTTTTCTCTTCGATCTCTTCTTTACCTATGTTTCATGCCCTTTCATTCTTTCGAAGCACTAATTCCTGCAAATTGCATCCTAGATTCTTCACGAGATACTTTTTAGTATTTTGATAAGATGTTTATTATCGATAAGATGATTATCGTGAATTCACGAAGTACACGGTCATAAATTGATAAAATGTTTATACAAGGATCGGATTTATCGAAACGAAATTTAATATATCGGAAAGTGTCCTTAAATTACCGAGTTTGTCTCAAACAACAAACACTTGAAATTTTTTGCTTTCGTTATTAGAATTTCATAAATTGTGGCTCGATCATGAATCCACTAGAAATTATTCGATGCAGAATTTATTGCTATCAGTTTCAAATTAATGTTTTCGTAATTTATTTGATGGAATGACGAACGATGAGGGTGTACGATGAACTTAAGTCAGTTTTATGGAGGATTTTGATTTGATTTTATGAAATTTTTAAAAAAAATAAATATGATAGGGATAAATCCAGGCTTCTAAATATAATCTGGTTTCAGTTCTGGCCGTTTCAAAATTAATATAAACGAATTTCAGCGAGTTACAAATGTTACGAGATATCCTTGGATTAGGTAGATTAATTTTATTTATGGAAAAAGTAATAAATGTATTTTATATTCATTTTAAATTAAATTTATTAGGGATAAATATATTAAGATAGAATAAATGATTAGGTATAGAGATAAGGGAAGATAAATAAAAGATGAATATTACAAAAAAATTTGTTTAATAAAGAACGATCATTGAAACTTATCTCGATAAAGTTATAATTTTTCAACTTTCCAAAAGAAACGATGGCCTGTCACAGAGATTCGTCGGATTTCTTTTTGATTTTCGCTAGGAATAATAATTCTTTCTTTAGACGTATGATATACATTATCTAGTAACGCACGTCGGAGCACAAAGACGATTTAAGAATCGAACGAGAAAAGTTGAACGCCACGAAAGAAGGCGAAGACGAGTTGAAAGATTTGAACAATTCATCGTTTATCCAAGTGTCCTTCCTTTTCTTCTCGATCTCTTTCACCTTTTCTTTCCGAGCGATTACTTTTCTTACGTGGAATGCAGTACGAATTCTTCTTTATTTTCCTCCGCCGTTGTTTCGATCGATATTAGTTTTATTCGACTCGAATTCGTCAAAACGATCAAATTGTGCAATTCGATGAAGTTGATTCGATTCGATCGATCGATGAAATGAAGCGATTCGAGGGGTTCTCAAGATTTTCGATCGTCTAATTTTGGAAAATGATAAAGAGATAAGAAAATAGATGATGATTTGGAAAAAAAATGTCAGGTTTGGAAATATTGGAATAATTACAATGAAATTTTTTGAGATATCTTTTTATGTTTAAGTGAATTTATTTAATTAAATTTTAATAGGATTGGAATGTATTATTTCTTTAGAATATTAAAAATAAAATATTTTAACAATTTCTTAGTTAATTATAATTAAAAAAATAAATGGATATAGCGAGAGTTATTAAATTTGAAATATAGAATATTATAATGACAGGTTATATATGTTTAAAGAATTTATAAGATTCTTCTATGGAATGGAATGAAAGATTTACAATAATTACGGGTAAAGGATTATAAAATGTTATCACAATCTGAAATATTAGAAAATCTAACAACTATATGTATTTTTTATTATCTAAAAAAATTCATAAAATAAATCTTTAATTAATATAATTATAATTAATATAATTTTAACAAATTTTAAATAATAATTTTAAACTTATTGGAAATTGTTAATATCGATCATGAAATATTAATGATACATAATAATAATAATTATTAAAATCTCGTATGACGTGAAACTTTATTGAAACAACGAAGACTTATTTTACTTGTTCTGCTGATTATTTATGTATGAAGTTAATTCTACATGTTCGTGATTACCGAAAGCCGTTCGAAGAAGGACAATTTTGTTTTTTTCAATCTCATTCGAGAAAAACTGACCTCATAATTTTAAAATACAATTTTCCACAGAGAGTTTTAATATTAAATTACCCGCATAATTATTCGATTACTTTCATTTCAAGAAAATCTCTTGCTTTAAATAATATTTTTATATTGTGTCCCAATTTCGAGTCACACGTAGCTCTTTGACGAATTACCAATTAACATAACGTTTGATCGGTTTATTTTTTTCAGAAAATTTAATTTTCTTCTACCTTTCCAATATCGCATTTATATTTATTGACCTAAAAATTCAAGAAACAATAAAAGTTTGTTGATAGTTCATATATCTTTAATTAATAAATACATTATATTTATTTCTTTTTCCAAGCATTCGATCGATTTCTTGTTCCAATTTGAATTTTTTCTCTTGTTTTATTTTTGAAGTCAAGAATATACGCAATTGGCAATTCTATTCTGATTCTTAAAATGTTTCTTAGTTTTTCTTACATCTAATTTTACAATAATGTGTATAAATTTTATTATTTCAATTTCTAAAAAATTTATTTTAGTTTATTTATTATGATTATTAGCATGAATTGTAATTTTATAATTTTGTAATAATTTTCTAATAATCACTTCACAAGAGTCATGATCCATATGAGAATCACTGCCCTCACACATATGATAAAACGTAAAAAACACATTGTCGAATTTCTCACTGTATTTGAACGATCATTCGGAAGGTAGAGAGAGGCAAGCTCCTTGAAAAGTTGGCGAACGTATAAAAGAGGGACCATAGACATACCGTATATAATTACTTGAACGGCGAAAGGTGGAACAGTCTTTAATTTACGATCGAATCTACATAAAAGGGCCGTAAGTTAGGTAAGAATGTGGCGAGTACACCCGCATCTGCTCGCATTTTACACCGGTTGCGGTTACGTTTACAGCGATATTATAATACGTTCATCGTGTTTCGAGGATAATGCAGTATTCAGTCTTCCCGGATCTAATCCGTATTTTGCATTACGTATTAATGGGGACTCTTTTATGCGGTAAACGTAAAATAACTCATAGCCCGATACTTCGCAAGGGTTGTTGTGCGGATGCGCGCGTAAATAGAAACGAGGCAAACTGCATATTGCATTGCCATATTTTTAAAAGATTGTTCGCACAGTGCTGCTCACAGATAATCTAAGCACGCGTGAATAGGCACGTTTATTGAAATGTGTAAATTATTAACAAATTTTTTTTTCTCGTTCAATATTAGAAATAAAGATTTGTCAAGATTTGATATTAATTTTTTTATCAGTTTATTTATATTTTTTTTTGTTTACTGTAGTGAATTTTTTTTATAAATTAAATAGGCATGTTTAATTGAAAGAATTTTTGGTTAATAGATTATTCTATATTAAAAGAAATGAACAAAATGGTAAAGGTTAATGTAATTTAGAATAATTTAGAATATCTGTCTAATTTAGTTTTTATTAGTAAAATATACTAATATTTTTTAATATGTTAAATTACATTGAATTGTTTTTTTTTTGTATATTTTCTTAATATCGCGAAATCTTCTGTAATTTTCATTTGTTTTGCATTAAAATATTTAGCATTATACGTATTTTCCTTTGAATGTTATTATCCATAAAGTGCTAGAGTATACAATACTAACCTCACATTAAAGTAATAAAGGAAACATGGTATTTTGATAGTAAAATGTTTAGATAGTGAAATCACAGAAAGTTTAGATAGTAGGTATTCTGATAACAGATCTGTTATAATTTAAACGAAATAATTTAAAATTTATTATGTTACGTTAATATAATTTTTATTTAACATTTATCATATAATTTTTATTTTTATTTAATTTTAATTTAACGATAAAATATAGCATTGAGACATTGATATAAATTATTGCAATCTATTGAATTCATTTGATTATCGTGTTTAATTAAAATATAAAAGTTTGTCTTTTTATTCTTTAATTTCCACTGATTTTGTGAAACAACTTTCATCGATATTTGCATTAATTAATTTCTGGAAAATTATAGATTTTTGTTTGCAAAAGTTGACAAAAACTAACGAATATGGTAATGGAAAAAGTTTGTAAGAAATTAATTGCATTGTATTAAAATGTCATTTGCCGCTAGTAAATGTGTCAGCCTGAATTGTTCAGAAACTGCTAATTGCAAGAAAATGTGTACCGCGTAATTTGCAGTTCTCCATCAATGAAATCGGTAACATTGTTTCGCGAAATACATAGTTATTACAAAAACGAAGTTAATTTTCTAAGAGTACGATACAGAAGTTATATTCTAGACTTGAAAAAAAAAAAAGAAAAAAAAGAAATTCATTTCATTTTCATTCCAATGATTCTCTCAATTAAACGTGCAATATTATTCCTTCTTATAAAACGATTTTGCAACACAAGAAAACACATTTCATTATAAACATTTCAATTGAAATCAAATTGATGATACTGTCTCTCAAAAATTCACATTCAGAAAAAAAAAGAAAAGAAAAAGAAAGAAACACAAATTTTTTATTTTCGTTCAGAGATTTCTCATTTCTCTAATGCTAGCTTAATATCCGAAATCCAATGTCAAGTGATTTCCAAAAGAGAAATTACATATATTTTCCAAGAATCCTGAGGATAGCCGATGAGATTTAATTCGTGGCCGATGTATTCGCATTATTCTTTAATATCGTAAGGATATACAACCAGGAAGGTGGAATGAACAACAGGATGTATCGGTATAACGAGAATGAAGTGGATGTGCATGGTGCAGCGAGGCATAAGCCAGAATGCGAAATGCGCCATCAGCATCAAGGAGGACGTACGGTGGGATAAAAGCAGACCAAACATTATTTTCTCGTCTTTCTTCCTTTTTCCTCTTGAGAGGGACGCAATATCGGTGTTCTTCTTTAGGAAAATCGAAAACGAGTTTCTTCCACACGAAATTAACGGGGTCAGAGGCGCCCTTAGTTCCTTTTGTTTATATATGATTCTGTTTCTTTGCGCTCATGTTAGTTAGAATTTCGAAAGGTAGTAGTATCTTTGTATTCCATGATGTATATTTTATATTTCTTTTTGCATTATTTATTGGTCCAGATTTTGTATATTTCTTTATAGAAATTACGATTTATTCTTATAGAGGCATTGAATGAGTTTTTGGAGGAAAGATAATTCCAGAAGAGAAAAATATATGAATAGCTTAATTTTTATAATATAGTGAGTCAGAGGTTCTTTGTATTTTAGGTATTTGTATTTACAATTCGAGGATGGATAGATTGGATGAATGATTTATAGATTTTTGATTTATTTGAGTTTAATTCGAATATATGTTGTAATGTTTTTATATAGAAGTGACAATTTGTGTTGTAAGTCAAATAATTTTGTATGAATTCAAAGATAAAACAATTCTTTAATTCTAGAAGAGAAGATTTAATTTAATGGAAGTTGAAATATTTAAAAATTTGTATTAAATATAATATATATATAAATATTTTTGTTTATTAGAATATTCAGATATTATGGCATATAAATCATGTAAATAGTTTTACAGATGAATATGAATATTAAAGTAGACATTTGATTAATTCTAGATATTATCATTTTAAATTTTTAGCTTACGAACATTACGGTATGTTCTTTCTCCCGATTCTTCTTCATATCTGTTAATTCTGTCTTTAATGAACGTTGTTATGGCCATGGAACAGACATTGAGATACAGAGATTGCTTCGTTATATAAAATTAGCCATTTAAAAGCATTCTTTTAAAACAGTATTCGCTTCCTTCATACTTTTATATCCGGCAGAACAAATTCCTTTTAAAGAAAGAGAATTCACGTTCTTTGTGTGAATTAATGGAATAAATTGTACATTTTTGTAATAAAAATTAGATACATTACAATAGCTATGCGCTACTGTTCATTTCATACAGCAAAGATTATGAATTTGAAAATTTCTTTTCTTTTTGTTTTTTTTTTTTTTTTTATTTCATCATATTTTTCTTTCGCTCTTTCTACTTTATTTTCTGATAGATCTAAAAACAATACCTTGTTCTGCGAAGTGAAAACAGTAAAATAGAAAAATCAAATTTCATATTTTATGACAATGAATAACTATAAAATTTTATAAAACATGTTAGTAAATTTATTTGTAGAGTGCGCCACTAACTTGGCAATAAAGATGGCTATATAGTATTTTTCATTTTTCTAATATCATTTTCAACAAATCTATTTTAAATTGTACATATATATTCTTTATCAATGTTATATAAAACTCGAATCTTCGAAGTTTCAAGATTTGATCTTAAAAGCTTAACCTTAACGTATAAAGCTTAAGTTTATGAAAACTTGAGACTTATAGTTCACTTTTTGAGATTAAATTATTCGTTTAAGATTTAAACTTTATACAATGTTTGAAGATTCAATCTTCAAGATTCAATCTCGAAGCTTCAACGTGACTTTTATACAATATTATTATCCACACAACTGTTCTTCTTAATTTTGACAAGATTTTGACTTAGAGGAAAGATATCACTTATCATTAAATAAGAACATTGATGGCAGAATAATTATAGAAAATGTCCTTAGGATACGATGTAGTCGAATAGAAGTAAAATGACAGTTTAATATGAAATTTTTGAACATAATTTTTCAATATCATTTCAGAATATTTTTCAATTGTTGCTTGTTGAAATTTTAGGAAATAAAATTAACCGGATTGTAATTGTTTCGCACTTGACGCGCGTAGTTTGAAAATGTGCTCCAAGCAACGTTTTAATTCGTTTCTGTTGTATAGCCACGAAAATATTTCGCGATTTCGGTCGAAACAGCGTTTATTAATAATTCTCGTTAAATAAAATCGGCAATGAATTAAACTCTAATGGCTTCGATTTTTATAATTATTTTTTTTCATTAAATTACGTACAAATATTAAATTCAAAAAATTATTTTAATTATTATTAATTTATTAAAGTGATTTATAGGAAATATTGCAAAGTTGAAATCCATTTTTACTATTTTTGCTATAAAGATAGTATATATTTTTCAAATATCCTATATAACGAAAGTTTCTACCAATTGTGATGGAAATTGAATAAAAAACGAAATGTGAGAAAGCAATTAGATCCGTATAACTGGATTTTATCTTTGAACAATGGGGAACAAATTCCACTGAGCACAGTTTTTTGCTTTTATAGAAAAAAAAAAAAAATTGGAATTAATAGTTGACGTGAAATTTATTTGATGACAATTGAATGATATAATAAAATAGAGTGTCACATGGTGTTATAGAAGATCGAAATAAATGGTAAAAAGTTTTTTCATTGTAATATTTTTCATGTGTCAAAAATCACTAGATTTCAACTTGTTTTTTATTCTACTCCAATATCAAAATACATTACAGTATTGATTTTGGTTTCAATTAACTTTGTATTTGATATCTCTCTCTTCGAATCTTAATTGAAGTATTTCTTTAAAATGGAAAGCTCTTGATTATTTAGATATAAAAATATAAATATATTTTATCCAATATTTAAAATTATGATTGCTCCATTTGATTCTATTTATCTTTTTATGAAAATTAAAGCAAAATATAGTGAAATATTTATAGATTTTTAATTAAGAATATTGTGTGTAATCAGATATTTTATCACTTGCGAAGTTCTGTAAATAGTATAGGAAAAGTGAGAATCATCAAAATAATATAATATATTTATTTAATATTTTTTAAATATATTTATTTAATATAATATATTTTATCGTGATACATTTAATACCGTGATTTAATCTAAATAGATACATAGTTGTACGATATACACGTGATATTGATTCACATGTAGAATAGAAATTAAACTTTCATAATAATTTATAAATATAAAATGCATATATTATATAATGTAGACACAGATTTTAAATGAAAATTATTTCATGATATAATATAATATAGAAAATTAAAATTTGGTTAGCAAAGAACGTGCTCAATCTCTTTCTCCTATCAATTTAACACGTTCTTCAAAAAAAAAAAAATTTTTTTAAAATTAAATTCACACGAATCCATGTATCCATAAAATGTATGCAAATTGTTCGACAGAAGCAAACAAGAAAAGTAGTTTAACATGAATTCTAAAAAAAAGAAAAAGGCGGATAAACAGGAATTCGACGATGAAAGGAAACGAAGGATCGAAGGGAATGGAAAATTACAATGATCATTTCCAGGAAGCATCGTGCAACGCAGGTATTTCTATTTGTAGAAAAGTTTCTATGAGGTAGTTGCTCTTCAACGGTTAATTTCATGCAGCATAGTAATCTGCACGCCTCGACATCAATGTGCCAGGGCTGTATCGGGATATGCCGATATGACGTACACTCTTGTTCAAAAATCTTGAAATGAGAATTTCTAATAAAATTTCAGTACTTCGATATAAATTGCTATGATTTTCAATTTTAATTGCATGAAATTTTTTACGATAATACTTTTTTTATATCTTTCTATTAAAAATTTTAATTATGACAGTATAATATATAAATTAAAGGTGACTGAAAGATATGAGACAATTTTGGAACTCTTAAGAGTAGAGAAATTCAACAAGGGTAGTTGACACAAATTATATACTGATTTTAAATTATATTCTATCTAATTCTTTAAATTTGTTACAAGGCATAAGCAGTAGAGAAATAATTAAACAAATAAAAATAAATAAAAATTAATTTGCACTAGTATAATCAAACTTCGATTAGATTATAATTTTTTTCGAAATCTTTTTGTTAATTTCTAATCATATGTCAATAGTTTCCACAATAATATAGTTTTGGCCATTCATTTAAATACTATAGTGTATAATTAATATATTATGATCAGTTATTGATTATAGTTATTTATTTTTTCTTTAATTTTCAATTAAATATTATAAACTAATATCTTCAAGACTTTTGAACCGAAGTGTAATTCTTGGAAATCACTAGATTCTCTTCCTCCTTCCACTCTTTTAGATTCTTCGAATTTCATGGAGCATTCCACCTTGATCTTGATTGTCTCGAGACCCGATTTGCAATGAAAGCATGGCGATCATGTCCCTCGTTTTATGTTCGACTATCGTATCGTTCGATTTAACTTGATTTTACTATCGTTTTTGTTTCTCGGTTTGTTATCTTTTGCATAAACTCTTACTGAGAAATCAGAACATTCCTTTTCTTTTTTCAAACGATGTGAAATTAAAAGTACAGAATATTATAAAAGAAACAATTATAAAGAAAAAAAAGTCGAATAGCAAGAATAAATAACATTTTGGAAATTTAATTGTTTAATATGAAGTTTATAAATTTGTTTGACATAAAAAAAGAAAAAAAATAATTAATTTATATTATTTAGAATATTTAACAAAATAAATTTGACATTTATTAATTGATAAATTGGATAAATTCATATTAATTTTTCTATATTTTGTGAACATAGATATGTTAATTAATATTAATAGAAACGTGATAATAATGACCGTCATATCAAATGGACGTGATTTATATTACGCATGGAACGCATTAGAAATAGATATTTTATATAATTCCCAACTCGGTAAGCCGATTTTGAACAAACGACCTAGCTTTCTAGATCGTCGAGCAAAATTAATTCAAATTTAGATACTGCAATGCAAATTATCCGTATACTAAACGTAGAAAATTTAATATTGCTTGAAACGTGTCACACCATATGAAACCGCTCAACGAAAACTATGAAATCATTTAACATCCAACGTTATCCTAATAAATAGTCAGAGAGTGAAGTTGCAATTTTATTAATATTTCGTTCCAATCCATAGAATTTTTCTCTTATCCTATAGTAATTTTTATCAAATTTTTGTTGATAACTCAACTGAAAAATTAGAACTTGTATTAAAAATTTAATACAATTTCATTAATTATTATCTCTCAATTTCAAAGAACAATTCTAGGGCTATCTGTCTATATTTCTCTAATATTTTTCTAGTTCTTAATTAAAATAATAAGAGAAGAAGAAAAATGACAAATTTCTCTCTTTTTTACAAAAGAGAGAAATTTTATCTTATTCTTCGATAGATTCATTTAAATACTAATGCAGATGGATTATTTTCTTACCATATTTTTTTTGCTTATTCTGTTTTATATTTCTTTTAGTAATTTAATTATTTCATCGTACGTTTCCTTTTTTCCTTCACGTCATCTAGTATTTTCTTAGTTCCAATTTCATCTTAATTTCAAAGTGTTTTGTATTTTTTGTAACTCTATCATCGTCTTGTCTTATCATCTATCTTCGTTATCACGAATTTTCTGGTTTTTCTAGTTTTCAATTTGTTACATCATCTTAATTTTTGTTGTTTCTTTTTTTTTTATATATATAATCATTTGTTTCCAGTGTTCTTTATTTTCTTCCATTTTTACAGTTTTCTTTATTTCTTTCCGTTCTTACTACGTTTATGTATTTTTCTTGTAATACATCGTTGTCGATACTATTTCACCATATTTCTTTCCAACGTGCTATATATCATAACTGTGATATTGTAGTTTCTTTTTGCTTTTCTTCATTTTTTTTTTTATTTCGAATATATATATTCGAATTCTTTTTCTTTGTTCTTATCTTTGATTATCTGTATTTTTATTACTAAAAAGAATGTTTATTTATCTCGATAATTTAATTTATATATTATGATTTACGAACATTCGCTTAAAAATTCCTTATTTAAAAATTAAACGTATCATTAAATAAATTATTATTCCTTTACAATCATATAATACCTATAAATAAAATGAGAAAAATTAAAATCAAGCAGATCTTAATAATCTTCGTTCCATTTATTTAAAAAAATAAAATCGAATAATATCGAATTTAATATATATAATTAATGTTATAATGAACGCATTAATATCAGCAATCACATGATTATTTTAACTTTGTAAAATAATCATCAATTATCATCGATTAATCGTCTCGTAACCAACCGTTCAATATCGATCTACATACCTCAATCTAAAATCGTCAAAATGTTCATGCAAACTTCGATAACCGTAAACGTGCAATTAAATTTCACTTACGAGCCATATTATCGTCACAGAGGAATAGCTTCAACTTAATTACCATCCCAATTTCATCATCCATCATATCTTCAAGATTTCGATCTCGTGAAAATTTCACACCTCTCCCCGTTACGTAACCGACGCATTGCATCTCCCCTTCATTTTTACCGCAATCAATACTCGCAGTATCACGAGCCACTTAATTAACTCCCTCAGAATGTTTAAGCGGGATAAAATAAATTCACGTGTATCCCGATTCCATCTCGACCTTCACCCTTCTTCCTCCCTCCACTTGCGTCTCGTTCTTCGAGCAGAGGAGTGGATCTCGCGTTCAGAACGGTAAATTGATTATCGATTCCGAATAAATTCCATCAGCCTGCAGGGCTGTTCCTCGATCACGGCGTCCTCTTAGGCGGATCGGTCGCGAGACTCGAGCACTTCCGCCGGAAACACCGCTCTCTTCCTTTTATTTAAAGATGGGATGAGTGCTTTCGATTAGAACGCGTCGGCCAAGCAATTATTCAATTCGATCGTGATGCTTGCGTGGGTTGATCAGCTATAGTGTCGAAACCCTTTTCATGGTTTTGAGCTAATTTGTCATTGTGAAATTGGAAAATACAATTGTTCGTGGATATTAATTCTGAATAATTTTTATCATTGAATAATAAATTGAAAAGTATTGTAGTAAATATAAATTTGGAATCATTTGTGAGAATGTTTAAATTCATGATGTAAGATTTATCTCCTTCTTTAATTTTGAATTAATTTTTTATTGTGATATTTGGAAGCAAAATTGTTTAGATGCTTTAAAATATGGGAAATATAGAATTTTTTGGGGAATATAAATTTTAAAATGTTTGAGGACAATATATTTTCGAATTAATTTTTCATCGTAGAATTGAGAAATAGAATTGTTTAATTTTTAATCTTGTAATATTAAATGATTTTAATATTGAAATTATGAATTATATTACGAATAATATGTAGGTTATCATATTTGAGTTTGATGTTAAAATTATTGGAATTATATCTGACCGAAATACCGATCAAATAAAGCTAAAATTGATTAAAAGCAATATTTTTAATCATTTTTCGACCGAAAAAAATGTATAGTTTTGAGTAAAGTAGTTGAATAATTTATTAAAAAATTATTCCCAATAGTTTTTTTTTCTTAAAATATATTTAATAATTAATCTATTTCTATATATATAAATACAAAAAATAAAATAAACATCGAAACTTTTATTTTGAATCACAATATCGGAAACCGCTTCAATTTACACAAGTTTTTTTAAACATTTATAAAACCAGAATAATATTTTTACACGTGTTTTTGTAACTATGAATTAAAGGAGGACAAAATGAATCTTTCCTTTCTGTCTCGTGCATCTTTCTGTCCTTTTTCTTTTTTTTTTTTTTTTTTTTTTTCTATTTGCTCTGGATACATCTGCAAACTCGTGAACACGATGGAACACGATGAAAGGACTAAAAGCATAAACTCGTTTGTAACATTGAAGCAACGAACGTGTGCACATTCGAAAAGGCGATAGTCGAAATCACGATTGGTCGAGATCAACAATAATTGTTTTACAAATATGTATATCGTACATTGAATTTTGTTTTTCGTTATTTTGGATTCGATATTTAGGTGTTGAATCTGTATGGTATAAACCAATTAACCAAATCGTGTAATGAGTAATTAATCAGATCTGTATGTACGTAATAAATATCTTTTTAATTATGTTTTGAAATAATAGAATTTTTTTTTTTGAGTCAAATTTTGTCCATAAATATTACAGTAATTATTATTGTATAAAAGCATTGAATATATTGGAAGAATTTTATATAATTGATAATATTGTGGCAGTTTTTTTTTTTTTTTACTTTTTCCATTGGTCTTAATTAATCACTGATTATTACTGCGGTATACTTTTTTATTTTTACGCTTCACGAAGATGGATTGCAGGTGGTTTTTGAGCGGTTTAAACGAGATATTCTTGATTAAGGGAAGAAGTTGAAGTTTGAAAATTGTTTTTATGATTGATGGAAATATATTCATTATGTTAAAAAGTATCGAAATAAGCCTAGAAAGCAAAAATGAATCGATCTTATCTTCAATTAATTCACGTTATTCATAATTCATTTTATGTTTCTCATATTAAGTACTTTTAGGCAATAACATAATAAACTATTAATAAATAATTACAATAAAATAAAAAATTCACATGTTTAACTCATTCAACATGATACATTAAAAAATTGAAGTATCCAAAAATATGAATATATTCATTTTCGATAAATTTATAAAATAAACATAAAATTGCGAAAAATGCAAGTTCAAAAAATGCATATTGACAATACTTATAATAAATTTATTTAATTATATCGTCTTTCACATTTATTGGAAAATTTTATAACACGACCATATCCACGCGAACTACATTAAATTTATGAATCAATAATTAATCACACGTTTCAATCTCTTTCCTCTCTCTTCTTTCGTTTCAAAATCATTATTCTCATAAGAATTAAAAAAAAAGAAAAAGCTAAAAACATTAAACGCATCCGATAAAATCTCTCTATTCGAAGATTTTAATTAAAGTAAGCTAAACCTAGGATAAGAGCGGCTGTAAAACAATTAAATTTCTCATAAGAGGAGATAGGGAAAAAGATTGGTGGAGGCCGGTTGAAAATGGTGATCCGACCAATGAACATAGGGAGCTCAAAGATAAATTTCATCGGTCACGCTGACATTTGAGTTTCGAGCACTGTAAACAGAAAACTTTCCTCCTTCCGGTTCCGGCAAGTTTACCGGGAAATCTTACGTGGACGCGGTAAACCGGAAACGATGCGAAAGTAATTAGTCGGGTATTTACGAATTTAACACATATTCTCGATCGTTGGAAGAAGAAGGAAACCGGAAGAGGAAAGAAATCGTTCATTTTTCTGATTCTGCTATCGAACCGCGATTCGAACAGTTAATTAAAAAAGAAAACGAAAAAGTAAAAGATTATATTTCGATTAAATTGTTGAGAGAGTGTCTTTTCAAAACTTTTTCACGAGTTTCGATCACGAGTTTTGAAGTCTTAAATGTTTTAAAGCGACTCTGTTTCAAAATTGAATTTAATATTGGAGAAATATTTTATTAATTTTTTGATAATTTATATTTATATGGATTTGGATTAAGATTATCTGGATTTTTAATTGAAGATTAAAGAGAAAAGGAAAATAAAACAGCATTTGTCAGAATTTCAATTCGGATAAAATATTTAATAATAGAATTTTATTTATAAATTACAATATCGAAATTTTATTAAATTGGAAATAAAAATTTATTATTTTTCAATGTATTGTTTTATCGTGAAAAATTTATAAACTATAAATTTCCATAACTTTTATATTCCGGTTTTGTATCAATATTATTAATTTAGATTATTCAATGGAGTAATTTTTTACAATGCTGTGAATTGAAATGGATACATTTTAATTCCATAATTTTTATTTTTTTTTTACAAAGTTTAAAAAAATGAACGCAAAAATGACAATATTGATTAAAAAAAATTATTTCAAATTTTATTATTAAATAATTACTATTGTAAAATCAAATAATGTTAAGAATTTTGGATATAGATATGTAAATTAAATATTTTGTAAAAAGATTGTAGAGAAAAAGATAAAAAAGCAAAATATATAATAAGAAGGTATTTTATTGACTAATTAAGTATACGAATTTCATTCGGTTATTAATTAATTGGTAGATAGGTAATTTCTTGACATTTTGATGTCTACCATTACTATTTCCCTATAATCAGCGTGATTATCCTATAATTGATGTTTGATCGTGAGATGTAATTTACGCACCGATATTTGATCAAACCAGTGTCATTTATTCTAATTTCATTTTTCGCGTTCAAATGATATTAGCGTACATTATCGAAATAGCGTTCCATCGCCAATTACCTGTACATTAAAACGAGGAAATTTCATTATTTGAAACACCACTTTATTGCACTCAATTTCAAGTTACATCAAAATTTCAATTTCTTTTATTTTGCAATTCTCTGATACGCTGATATGATTTTTCAAAAATTTTATCTATGATTCTTAATGAAATGAAATTCAAAAATAAAAATAGTTTTCACATAAATCTTAATAAATAAGCTTCAAAAATAATTTTTATGAAAAAACAAATAAAATTTCACGTTCGTTTTGAAACGTCAATCCTTCCACGATATCCTAAGATCACATTAATCCTACTTGTATATTTTAATAATAATAATAGGTTAATTTTTACTATACATATTACAAGTCAATTCTTAATTAATCGATCGATCGAGGAAAAAATTATATCGATCAATACTATCTTCCTCTTCTATCTCTTTCCTTCTCTTCCTCCCCTCCTAGTCACAAAATTGAGCACACGAAACCAGCATTCGAAACTCGAACGTTGTAAGACAATCGTCCCACCCTTTTCCAGGATAGTTGGTATGCACACTAGATATTTATATTTACCTTTATTTGTAGTAGTCGGAGGGCATCGATCCCTGGTCGTGTATCCGCGAGCAATCAAGCTGGCTCGGTCGAAAATGCAAAGCCACACCGAGGTCGTGGAAAATCCGTGCCACCCCCCAATTGCTCGTGTCCGCAATCGACGACTGATTAAAATGCGATCGCCGTGGTCTTCGATTAGCATAAACAAATTCCATCTCTCCCTTCCACCTCTCCGCTCCTCCTTTTTCGATTTCCTCGTTTTTGCTTCGCCCTTGTTTTCGTCGCGATGCTGTTTGCACGTGCCCCTTCCCTCCCACGCGTTTCGTCGGGGGGAGTGTAATCGACGGTCACGTGTTTACCGGGGAAAAACAACCGGCGACAATTATAGCAGGTCGATGAAATTAATTTATTAAAGCGGCTGAAAGCTCGTTTCATCGCGTCTCGTTTCGTATTTTCGTTATTATGTCCTTCTCGATTCATTATATTTCTTTATTTATTGAGATCGTTGAGATTATGATTTGTTTTTAGAGAAAACATCGAAACAGCAATGTTTCCTCTACCGTTCTTTTAAACAGTTTAACTTCTTGGATAATTTTTTAGAAAATTAATCAGTTCGAAACAATCAAATCATATTTAATCGTGATGGAGAGGATATGAAAAGATGATTACAAAAAAAAAAATACATAATTAAAATTTTGAAACGCGAAATAGGGAATATAGTCTTGTTCTGCAACTATTCGTGAAGGAAAGAACAATTTCATTAACGTTACCAGACGAGCGTAAGATCATACACGGTCCAGCATCTGTGGATTATTATTTCATTGACCGTCTTTCGTTTCCTATTTGCCAACGATTTCCTTCAACTTTTCTTTCCCCATCCCCTTGTAACTCGATTTTCCATTTCGTGAAAGGGCCACCAAGCCCCGCGATATCCGGTCCGTGGTTTATTGGGCAATAAATGTTCGAACACATAAACGAAATGCGATTCTGCGACGCGGCAAGTTATTAAAGGAAACGTGCGCGCAAAGGCGGCTTTCCGCCGTCTTTCATGGTGACTTCCTGCAATTCAGGATCGTATCTACAGCAAATATCGCCCAAAATGTCATTAGGAAGTAATAGTTTCATTTTTTTAAATTTCTACCTTATTTCATTCCCTTGAGAGTTCGCGTTATCCTGATTTCGTGTTTTCTTCTTCAAGTTTCTTTTTCTTCGACTTTATTAAATCCTTTATTTAATCCTTTATTTAACCTCTCTTGTTAAAACATTCTCAAATAATCCAACTAGATTTTCGTGTTCAATTATTTTGTTATTTATCACTTTTTGAGTATTAAAATTTTTCTTATAATTCAGAAAGAAATCATCGAATTTACCTATCGTTAATTATTGTTAATGTTCTTCTCTTTTCTTATCAAATATAAAAGAATTTATTCGTGATTTTATAACAATCTATCGCAGTTTTATAAAATATATATATTGATAGAAAATATTAATATTATTAATTGTATATTATTATTAATGCATATTATTAATATAACAATCAAATTTCTCCTTACATAAAAATTTTTGTCTAAGAAAAACGAATTAGCTGGTATATTGTGATCAAAAGTTTTAAGTTGTAAGTTGAACAAGAAAATTTGTACACTCCTGCTACCGTAATCGTATAGGTACACACGCTTCTTATAAGTAGCAATCTAGGGAGTAAAATAACGCGGCAAAATAACTGGTCACTTTTCATACACCGTATATGCGCGCTGCAGTATAAAATTTCCAGAAGAAGTAATGATTCCATTTGTCTGTTCGGGGTTAAACTCGTGAAGTTTGCGACTACGGATCGGTGGAACGGATTTTTCATATTTCAAGTGGACCACGGAGACAAAATGTTTGAGAGGGAAAATATATAAAATGTAATATATTTTGCTTCAAATATTCAAAAGTCTTAAAATGTATTTCTGATAAAAAAAATTATAATATTTGATATAAATTACGAATTTTGATTGCATGATATTTTTACTCAAATTTTTAATACGATTGCATTTCATATTATGCTTTTCTTATAGAGTTAGATAGTATTAAAAAATTGATGTAAATTATTTAATTTCTTACAATTTAGAAAATATTAAATTTTAGGAAAGGGTGAAAAAAAGACAGAGATGTAAAAGACACATAAAATTTTATTATTTGTAATATGATATTCTGATATTTTAATTTATTAATTTATGAATATTAATAAACGTATGAAATTCTAAATATGAAGTGATCTTAATGAAAACATCACCCAGTAAAAATATTAATTTTTAATCCTTAAAAGCTATCGCGTGTCAAAGAAACTAAATTCCAATAGAGTGGAAATCTGTTTATGATAGCTTTCAAAAGTTAATGAAATTAAAATTAAAAGCATTTTTGCTAATATTTCAAAATGTAATAAAAATCTGAATCATTGAAAACTATTTATAATAAATAAATAAATAAATAAACTTTTCCATCAGTTATTATAATTTCTAATAATCTCAATTTTCCAATAATCAAAATTTTGAGTATTACTTTTACCTTTTTTTTTTTCTTTCGTTTAATTAATAATTCTTTCTTCGAAAATATTACAGTGAGAATAATCGTCATTACAAGAGATCGATAACCGATTTTCGATTTCATTGTTAAATGATGGAACAAGTTATTTTGAAACGATATTGCTCTCCCCCCTCCGAATAAAAAAAAAAAGAGATAGAAATGAGTAAAAGTGGAAAATGGAGGAGAGAAAATGTGGAGAGAACAGAGATCGTTGTAAACAGTTGACATTGTTGTCGACTTTCATACAAGAGTAGCAATGTTCGTAAATAAAAAACCGCGTGTTTCAGCGGCTCGAATTGATTGTTGTTTTGACATTTGGAACGAGGCACCAAGCATTTTGTCGAACTTGTTTGCCAATTCGATATCAGTCTGGAAAAATTGCTACGCAATGTATTAATAAAACGAAAGATTACATTGTCGAAAAAAATATTCTCCTCGAGTTTGAAGTCGTTAGATTAGCAATTAAGTTGTGTAAAACTATAAAAGTATAGCATGTTTTTTCCATTTGAAAATGGAAAATTCGAAAATTAATCGAATCGAGAAATAGATATGTCGTGATATGTTGAGAGATATGTCGTCAAAATGTTTAGTTTGAATCCATTAATATCACAAGCTAAACTTTAGGATTGATGATGCAATCGCGGCATGGAGGATCGTCAAAGATATTAATAATATATATGAATAACTTGTTATGGAAATACAAGCGTAAATATTACTATAACGCAATAATAGCTTTTATTGCGATATTCAATTGATTACATTTAATTAAACGTGCAGAATATTGTACTTGTAGAAATATTTATTATTACCGGAGCACGATGATTATATGTATGTTTGAAAATTATTCGATTAATATTATATCATAGGTAAAAAGTGATTGTACCATATGTTTTATCGTAAAATACGATTAATACAATGCAATTTTTCCTGTTCTAAATCATAATTATAATAACATACGTATCTATAAATGAATTACAGAATAATTTCTATTTTCAAAATTTCAATTTTGATCCAATATTAATACATTAAAGTACCATAATGCGTCTTAAAACGTTTTGATATTTCTATGGAAGTGAATTTCGACGAGTTCAGCTAAGGGAAACAATGCGTCCAACAATGCATAAAACTTTCAATGCTGCAAGCGAAAGCGTGCGAAACTAATTTTACAACATGATGACAGATTCGAGATCATTAACGAAACAGACAATGCGAATTATTTAAGAAAGATTTCTTTCAATTAAGTAAGTTAAGTTACAAAATAAAAAAAAAGAAAAACTAGCAAAAAGTTATTTAAAGTATACATTATATGAATAAATCGGTATATCTTTTCTATATTTGAAAAATATTATGTTCATCGATTAAATTTGTTCGTTTAATAATTTATACTTTTCTACTTTTCGTTTCCATTTTCTCAAGTTGATCAAACTAATCTAGATCATCAAAGTTAATTCCGCAATTCCGCCATTGGGTAACAAATTGAGATTTGATTCGGTCTAACATTCGAACTTTGCGGAAAGTTTGGATCGATATTTTACGGAACAATGGAAGAAATTAAATTTTTATGGTTCAATTTTCGGAAACGTAGTTTTTGGTTGTAGAAAAATGTCGAATGAAATTGCGCAATTGACTGTGCGTGTAGTTGCATGCAATCGAGTTAAAATTTCGTGCATGTCGAAGATAGATAGTTGCGAGATGAAAGATACAAATATTTCTGCAATAAGTTGTCAATTAATATCTGTACCGTGTGAATTTATAATCTTTTCAACGCGATATAGAAATAAAGAAATGAAAAAATATTTATTAAGTTAAAAAATAGATGAGAAAGATAATAAAATTGACGATATATAAACACACATACAGAAAATATACGAAAATATCAAATACATTTAATTTTATTTCGTAAAATTGAAAATTTTCATTTATATTATATTTTTCCATGATGAATCTTCATGCATGAAATTTGAGAGCGGTGTAATAACGATAATAATAATTTTGTGACGAATATTGTGGCGATTATTTTTTATGAATATTATATCATTGAAATTATTACAATAAAGAGGGTTTTTTCGACAGATATCTGAGGATAATCGACAAAACTTCACGAATAACGAAGTTCATGTCTCTTGGGGAAAGGGAGGGATGGAATTATTTTAACCGTTTAAATTTTCATCTCTCAAGATGTAAAAGTACATTTCTGTATTAAAGTTATGCGAGTCGGTTATTACTCGCACCTCCCAGAGGTACCACTCGCTATTACTCTGGATATCATTTATAATTCTTTACACGATATTTTATCGCCATCATGCATTCTCGAAATAATATTCGTGAGTATTTGTGACGTAATATAAAATTTTCAATTAAATTTCTTATTATTATTCCATATCTCTGAAATAAAATGGAATAATCGCAATATTTATGATAATTTCTAATGGAAAAAATACATACACATATACATAAATATTCCAATGATATAAAAAAAAATATTTTCAATAATACATTCTTTTTGTGTAATTTCTAAAACGTTATATCTATTATTAAAATATAGAAACATTTTATTAAAAAATTTAAAAAAAATTCCTTGCTTGGTTACAAATAACATAATAAAAGTAATTATAATAACTTTAATTATCAATTTATTTTCAAAATTTACCAATGATTATTAAAATTAATTCGATATGATTTTTCCAAGTATTCTCCAATTATCATGATGAACTCTCTCACGATAGCCCAAATCCCTCAAGAAAAGAAATACAATTGCATTTCCATATCATCCAACAGATGTATCCAAACAATTTCTTAATTAAGCTCCGTGTATTTCGCTGTTGCACCATAATTCTTCGGGATACCGGAACCAACCGCGGTAATTCTTATCTCTTAACACCTCTTCCACCCTTATCCAAACGTTTCTTCGCCGGCAATATATATCCCGTTCTTAGCGGATTCTCCACTCAATTCCAATAAATATACATGCATACACGTAGCCGGCCCACGTATACAGAGACCCGTTGGCAATGCCGTGGCTGCCAGTGGCAAATAAATAGCCGATATACCGTAGGATAGGGGTAAGGTGGAGGGAGGATGGAACATTACGGCGTCCTTTCATCGAGGGAGGGCGCGAGCACACCGGGGTCGACGAGATTTAGAGAGGTTTAATTTTCCAAAAAGCTGGATTTGCGGCCAAAGCGACGACCGTGTCGTCGATTTATCGTGCAGGGAGGGACGCAGTCGTGGAAAAATTCCGAGGAACCGATAAACCGTGTCGTTTCTTTCCTTTTTCTTCCTCCTTTCACCCGTATCCGCCCATTTTCTTCCCATTTCCCGCGCTCTTGATCGGGAGAGAGAGAGAGAAAAAAAAATAAAAGTAGGATTGAATTGGAGTTAGGTTAAATTTCAAGGCTACTTCTTCTCTGAGATGTCTGATTCTCATTGGAGGGAAAGTTTTATGAGGTTTTATTTTTGTTGCGAATTTATGAGTGAGAAGAAGAAAGGGAAAGGGATGAAGGTATTGTTTATCGATATTAGTGAAAGAGAGAGTGTATCGAATATTTTCTATCAAATTTATTAATTGTATTAAGAATTAAGTGATGAGTTCTTCATTATCCATTTTTTTAATAAAACTGGATGGATCGTTAAAATTGTTAGAATTGTTAAAAATCGTGGATCTTTATATACATAATTAGAACTTAATTCGTGAAATTTATAGTTTTATTTTAGATATTATTATTACCGGTTCAATATTTTAAATATTAGTATTATAATAACTTTGGATTTAGTCCAAATTTTAAATCATATGTAAATGTAATGATCTATTCATTTTTCATCCAATTTTGTTTTTTATTATTCATTTTGTTTTCTTTATCATATCATTTATACTTAATATATTGGTTATTTGCTATTGCATTAATATCACGATAATAATATCAAGTATTATATCACATTATCCAATATAAAATAATTATTATCTAGGTATCTGTCGCTTACCTAATTTATAAGCATTAATATTTACCGTAACCGTATTATTTTGATACACTATGCATTAGCAACAAGATATCCACATTTCCTCTAGTTGTCCATGAATAACAGAAGCTACTAGAAATTATTTAATATCTCTATTATACGTTACAAAATTGTTGTAGTGGTACAAATACTATATAAGAATAGAAAAGGCAATAAAACGATAATGAAATTGTTAAGCAACGCGATAATCTTACGTAATAAATATTTTACTCGTCAAATCAAAAAAAATATATAGATACAAAGTCCATTCTACGTATACGTAATACAATAAATCATTAACATGATATTAAAAGTAATATTTCTAAATTTTATTTCATGAAATAAAAATAAAAAATGTAAATTATTCGGCATATCTATCTACATGCATCTAAATATCGTCGAAGATCGCGATCGATCGCGACAAAATCGTGCCCTCAGACTCCACAAACGGAGAAGAAGGGTCAGCCATACATTATGCAATCCGTAATCCCTTTTGTTTTCCATTTATTTCTTCTTTTTTTCCAAGAGAGATGCGACCAAGTAGTAAACGACTATTCTTGAATTTATACTCGACGACAAGAGTGAAATTTAATAGGCGTTTTGTTCACCGTTTCGAAAGGGCAAAAGCTTGGGCTGTAGAAACGCCCAAGACGGTTTTCTAATTCGATCGGCAACATCGCCACGGAAATTTACGGGCCGGAAGTTTATCTTACCGGTTAATTCCGCTCGAAACCGGCTCTTCCGCCCCGTCGATACCCTTATTCCAAGTTTCGTTCCCAGAATCTCGACGCAGATAATGCTGGAGGTAGGATAAATGACCCTTCTTCCATATAACTAATTCATCCCTTTAATTTTCCTCGTGTGTTAACGCATTAAAGATTATAAAAAATAAAATAAAATAACGTTTAAAAGTTGGGTATGTAAATGCAATATTATTAAGAAAAAGGGAACAATAGAGTAATATTTAAGTTATTAAAATTAGGAAGTAATAAATAATTTCTTATATCTAGTAATAATTTTCTCTTTTTGTACTCTATGGGGTACAGAAATTGTTTATATTTTTTAATATTATGACTTAATGTTAGGAAATATCATTGTGTTTTTCTTTGGTCAAAGAAATATTTCTTCTCCTTATGGAAATTTCGTAGGAAAATATTTTTTTTGTCTTTTTTGTTTAAATTGAAGAAAAAAGGTCTTTTAAAACGGCTTCTTTGTTTTATCAAAAAATGTTCCACTTCTTTCAGGGACAATTTTCTATAGAAAACCTTGTTTTTCGTCGGTCCGTTTATTTGCATACGCGTGAAAAATATCACCCCTTTAGTACATCTCTCTGCAACTTCTAGTTGTGCCAACTTTATCAACTAACGTGTTAAGAATTCGATTAAAATCATTCACTTGAGAGAATTTAAAAATTCAAACGAATAATGTATCTCACATTGCAACATTAAAATTGTAAAATTAATTACTATATATTTAAAATCTAGAAATTAAAAATTCTTTATTGTTAGGTATTTTTTTCCAAAATTGTTTTTAACATTTTCTATCTTAATTACAATTCGATTTATTCAATCACAATTACCTAATTGAAAACTTTCTATTCCAATCAAGCTTAATATCATATCACAAATAATTAACTCCTCGTTCAAAACCATTCAACAACAATTTACTCTACATCTTTCTTATTTCACTTATTATCTCCGCAAAACTTTCTTCGCAATTACTCTGTAAATTTCTCTCTTCTTAAATTAAAGTAACTCTTTCTACTTCTAAAGTCTAAAGTCCAATTTAACATCAAATCACGGATTAACTCCAATCATAATTACCACTCTAACAACTAGAATTTTTCCACTCTTTTATCCAAGGGTTGAAGGGGTGCGTTGTACGAGGGCGCGTGAGAAGAAGAGCAAAAGAAAATCGAGATAAGGTCTCTTCCATGGGAAGAGATAAACGCAGAGCAGAGATAGAGGGATAAAGCGGAGGGAGAGAATATCTGGAAAATTGGACGGGGTTTTTCCAAAGGGAAGGACAAAGAGGGATAAGGCAGTCGAGGGTGGGAGGGCGGTTCCAAGGCGAATTGGAGTCACCCTTATCTGATTTGGACACTTGTATAAATCCACGCAATCAAAAGATGACCATCTAAACAGTCTGGATCTTGCGAGAAGGCATTTCGAATAGCACAAGAATTATTGGCTGATTCCTTTTTACTTACCGATACGATTCTACGAATTAATCTGGAACATTTTATTCGAAGGATAGAAATATTACCTGTTCTTGTTTCTCTTAATGTCAGACATATAAAAGATATAAAAGTATAATCTGTACATGTTTCAAGAATTTAGGTTATTAATTCATTCAAATTTAATTTCTTTTTGAAATTAAAATTTCGTCGGAAAATTTTACGTATTTATTTCTAATTAAATTATTATTTAAAGAATGGAATTTTCTAAATTATATAAATTGAATATAACAAACGATACGAAGATCGAAGTATCGAAATCAACTAATAATTCACTCTTTCTATTAATATAATTACTTTCGATCAATTTGAACTGTCTAAAAATCGTTTCATCAATCTCAATTGTGCGCGAAATAAAAAAAAATCGAACGTATTAAAAATAATCGACGAATTTTCCCCGACTTATATCCCCGTTTCTATTAATTAACCCGTGTAACGAATGCACGAAATAATTATCATCGTATCGACGGTGGGTTTCTTATTGTACGGTCGGGGAACAATCGTGAATGCTAATTAACCGACTGCAAATTATTTTCCTCCATGCGCATCCAGGATTCTCGATATTTGTGCATCGAACATTCATTAGCGGCTACGAGCTAATTAGACGAGACCGCAAAGCGGTCGCTGACTTATATCCGTGCATTCGTTATCATCGCGTGATATAACGCGGACTGTTTTCGTCGGTCACTTGACTGGTTCAACAAATTCGTTGAAACGCGAATTGAAGGAACGTAATCGCGTAAGGGACAGGGATGAGGGGGAAAAAAATAACGCGTATCACCACGCACGCGTGATACCACGGTTTGCGGACTGTCATCGTTCATTCGTTGCCTCCCAGTTGAAATTCAGAGGGAAAATCCGGTTTGAAGTGGGTGACATCGGGGGTTGAACTCCAGCCTGTTTTATCGGACCTTTGCAGGGCGTTGCGACGCCGGTGTAAAGTCATAAAGCCAACGGGCACGGTCGTTTGCTATTTCGATGATACTCGGTCGTTTGTGCATACTGAAAGGGTAAGGATTTTTTTTTGGAGAGAAGGGGGAAGAGAGAGGGTTGAAAGATGGAAAATTATTGGAGATTTTTGGATTATTCGAGATTATGGATTATTAATCTAGATTGAATATGTGACAATATTCAAATCAATTGATATACTTGGTTATTTATTGATTTTTTTGATAAAAAAAAATAAGGTTAATTCAATTTTTGTTCTTTCTCTTTTTTGTTTTTGTTTTTCAATATTCGTTTACTTTATTTCGAAGCTTATAACTTTATAGAAGCTGCATCAAAAAATTGTTAACAAACATATGACTTATGCAACGAGTAATTTGTGTTCATAGACAGCTAGGTAACGGTGGTAACAAGTGGCAATTTTTCTTTCCGTTTCAATCAATATCGACAGTTCAATTTTGAGTGAAAATAATAAAGAAATGAAATTGGCAAGTTTCTCCTTTTACTTTCGAAATTGAAAATTCCAAATAAAAAAAAAAAAAATTCTAATTTTCCCTTTCAACCATCCAATCAATTGATTGAAATATGATTCAATTGTACATTTATTTTATATTATCTCGCGAATATAGATGTGATGAAATTTCAGAGATGAATAATTTTTGTAATTAAGCAACGTCAAACAGTTTTGAAAAAAGAATGGAGAAAGACAAATCCCATTGTATTACATCTGGCGTGAAACGAATTTTCCAGTTTTCTATAAAAATTGTTTCTCCTTTGAAACTTTTTTCACCGTATCCGTATAATGATATTAAAACGAGTGTTTGAAAAATTTAAAAGCTGCTTCACAAATTATTTCCTTTTTGTTTTTAAACATATGACATTTATTTTATATAAAATAGTCATTTATATTATTGACAATGAGAAACTTGAAAAGGAGATATTTTTTCAAACAATCTATAAAAAAAATATATATATAAAAATTTAATCAAAGAATATAATGTTTATCAGACTTCACTTTTTAAATACTTTATCCTTTGAAACAAAAGAAAAGCATTCACAAATAAATCAAAATTTACCCTATTTACCATTCAAGTTAAAAATTATATTTATTCAATACAAAACATATTATCCCATAATCTCTCGTAACCTTTCTGTTGTTCAATTCCCATTGTGTAGACTTTTATTCCCCAACTTCATTAGAAACAGATAATCAGCTTCCTTTCAGACCTCTTTCCCGAATAATAGGCAGAAACGCCCCAGTATCGGTCCAAATAATCACTTAATGGAGTCGCTAATTGGACGAGTAAAGATGCGGTCGCTCTTCGCCAAGGTCTTCCCCAATGCATACACGAATACCTCGTTGGCCAATACCTCGAAAAAGCTTTCCATCTCTCTCTGTTCCACCCCCTTCTGTTCGAGTGTATTACACGGGACGGGAACAGAGGGAGCTTTGTGCGCCAAAGCTTCGCAGGGGTGGCTTTATCGTACTTTATCCGGCAAAGCGACACAATTTGAAGTCTTTCGCGCTTCGTGGCCTTGCAATCTCAAATCATCTTTTATCTTAAATTAGACGCAAAGTAGTACAATACGAGTCGTAATGTAAATCATTGTCATTTACTGATTATTATTCTTAATTATTCATCGACCAATAAATAACAATTTTATAACTCGTATCTTTTATAAAGAAGTTAATCTTTGATAAAGAAGTTAAATGAAATATCATATGTTTAAGTTCGAATTTGAAATTATATATAATATATACTTCAATAATAAATTATATTATTCGTTTCTAATAATAGTTTAGAAAATTTGACACGGTAGATAAATTAATATTTTTTTGAAGGAAATGGTCTTTCTGCTGCTTGTCAGAGAGTATAGTTTTTTATTAAAAGTAGAAATAAATTCAATAAATATCCATAACTTCCTTTACAGATAATGATAAATTTCAATTATATTCACAGAGAATAAAAAAAAAGAATGATGTTAAATAAATTGTAATAATAATTACAAAAATCAATTTTTTTGAATTTGTTTAATATTCAAATTAACATGACTGATCATTAATCGTTAAACAATTCTAAAAATGTATAGAAATACTTGCATACACTTGGTCATCTTTATTGCATTTCAAATGCAAGATATTATATTCAATAATATCACATGCTTGCAAAAATATTCTTTTTTCGACAATGAAATTTCGAGAATGAAAAATAAAGGTGAATTTTGCATTTGGAAACGAATGAAATATGAAAAGGTGGTCGCCAAAAGCAACAGGAGTCTCGTTTCTCAGCTCTGCTCCGGAACGGTTTTATCACCGGATACGACATACCTTGGCTGTTTCCGTGATTTTCCATCTTCGTCGCGATCGGAGAGAATGCATACCATTCCAATGCGATTAATCGATTTCGAAGTGAATTTGAATTATTGTTGAACAGAATGATCGTTTTTATAGAGTGACTCCTTTTTCTTTTATTTTGGTTTTTTGTTTTCTATCTTTTAACGAATTTGGGAGTGTTACAATTGAGGAATATGATAATTATTAGATTAAAATAAAAAAAGCAGAGTCTAGATACGGAGAAAATTAAATAAAGATTTGTTTTAACGCTTGAGCATTATTGTGAGTAATTTATTTAAGATATTTTTGCATATTATATAAATCATTTTTTAAAAATTTTAATAGTTACAAGAAATGAAATAACATTATGAAATTAAAATTAGTTTACTTTTCCACGATTTAAATGGGAAACATTTTCTTTGCGCGTAAATCCAAATCCAAAATCCCGGCACAAAGAATTTATAACATCGCAAAAAACATTATGGGCAACATGATAAAATAGGAATTATTTTCACATAAAGTTAATAATTTCTGATAACCGCGTGGAAGGAGAGATTTCTTTGTACCGTAAACAAAAATAATCTTATAAAACGGCCACTTACTTTACGGAAATCCTTCACTTTGTCCATATGTTCCCCGCTCTAATTCCATTACTTTGATCCTTTTTATATATATCTTTATCTTTTCAAAGCTAATAACAACGGATTTTTGCAAAAAAAGAAAAAAAAAGAAAAAGAAAGGGCCAAGAAACCTTAACCGATAAATAAAACATCCGTTTCAACGCGAAAGAAGCCGCAATAAAAATAAAATTAATATCCCCTCTGGTTGCAACGGATTATGGGATGGAAACGCATCGAGATCGTGTTAACATCTCCCATTATGAAAATTTAATATTCCCGTGTTTTCAAAGAAATTCTTGCCCGTGGACCAAAGTTATCTTATCGTTTATCATACTTTTGTATCTTTTTTCTATGTTCATCGTTGTCGAGGTTTATCAAAGTGGAAAATCAAACTTTGGCCGATAGTTTCTTTACTAAAGAAATACATATATATAGAGTGTTTATTTGTTACACAATCTGATTCAAAATGTGATTTCTTTTATGAGAAAACAAAAGAAAGAAAGAAGAAAATTTTTCAATTTGAGTAAATCAAATTTGAAAATTTATTAAGCACAAATGAAAATTTACTAATTTTTGATTGAATATGAATTAATCTATCAATTGACAATAATTCTACATGCAAAAATAAAAAGAAAAAATTTATATGATATAATATTTATACATCATTATATTATTTCTTGACTGTGAATTTCAATTTTCCCAAAAATATGATTGAGTTTGAAGAATATTCAAACTTGAATGGAATCTCAAGTGAAAAAACTTTATTCTTTTTGAAGAATCAATCATTTATATCATAAATAACAGAACACCCTATATATATATATAAACAGATAGTAGAGCAGAATAAAAAAAGAGAAACAATAGAGATAAGGAATTCCTTGTGGAGAAAACCTCTCGGAAAGTTACTCTCAATATCAGAAGGAAAAGGTATTATCCTTTCAGGTTTATTTGGTGATCTCCTTGGTTACCTTGAAGCCACGTGGCGAGAGAAATTGGACTAAAGACGAAGTATCTGGTCGAGTTTGTTTGGATTAAGTTATCGTGAAATCGATTGTGATTGAGCATGTGATCGAGACCTTATAAATTTTCTTTATATTTCATTTCTTTAACATTTTGTCGAAAATAAAATATCTCGGCAAACAAGGGAATTCCATTTTATATTCTCGATTCTTCTTTGATTTTTTTCATGGAATGCTTGAAAAATTTGTTTCAAAAGTTTCAAAGTGTAACATTGTATCGAACATAAAGACTCGAAAGTTTTTTCTTTAATTGAATTCAATTTTTCAAATGCTATTTTAATCAATTAGTTTTTTTATTTTTTAGAAATATGTTTAAAAATTTTTTTTCTTTTTTCATTTTGATTTTTAATTTATTTTATCGTATAAAATCACAATAACGCATATGTTTTCGCACGATCGTTGAAAAGAAAAAGAGAAAAATTGCGAAAAGTCGAAAAGATTACGACAAAGGGACGAAAGCATTGAATATCTCTTGATGCGGATGTTTTGAGGATAAGAAGCTCTTCTCTGTGAAAAAAGGAAGCCGTGTCTTCCGTTCCTCGAGGCATTTTACGACAGAATAAAAAGAATAAAGTCTTTTTTTTAGGTAGAAAAATTTTTCAAATAATTCACATTATAGAATTGATAAATAAAAATTATGGAATAAAAAATTATTTTAACTTCACAATATTCATGGATATTTTTTTTAAGAACTGTTAAAAATAATATTGAAATAATTTTACTTGAACAACAAACAAAATTAAAGATTTATTTTACATTCATGATTTTTACTTTCTGCAAAATATCATAATCGACACATCGCATGAAAATTTCACTAAAAAATTCAAACAATCAATCACAATTATTAACAAACACTTTTATCGTTTATTATTTGATCTCTCGAATCTTTGTTACAAAATTTTGGCCGCCGTTAAAACGAAAAAGAAGCGTAAGATTCTCTTCCCTTTAAGGAGTAATGTTATCAGCATCCCTTCTAGGAAAGAGGAATGCGATCGATAATAAGCAGGACTGTCGTAACTCGAGGATAATTCGAAGCCAGTATCCGTGGAATGGGCATTGGCGGAACTGTTCGAAACTCCCTTCGACAAGTTTAAATCTGTACTTGATGAATCGACGACGTATCGAGAATACCTTCAAAGCGGAATAAACTAGCTTCTTAACCCAATTCCTTACGCCGATCCATTCTTTCTTTTAAACTCTGAGAGATCGTTTAATGCGATCAAAGTTTATCCTCAGTCCTGGCCGCGAATAAGGATAATTAAAAGAAACAACTGGATCCATTTCGATCCAGTTCTATTCCACGAGGAAATATAACAGTCACGCTTTTGTGTTTTGTATTCCGCGTGAAATCAAGTTTATTATCCAATTCCAAAGTTGCAAAGAAAAAATTCTCTTTCTGTGTTTATCAATATTATGAATACGAAACAGTATTGCAAAATAGATTCGTACTTTTTTTTTATTCGTTGATATTTTTCTTTGAGAAAAAAGGAATATTTTGTTTGAAACATTTTTTCATTTTTTTTTTTTATATTTTAATGTATTATTTGAAATGATTTAGAAATTATCAGTTATTTGAAAATTATTATAATTTAATAGTCTAATAATTTTGTGAATAATTATTAGAAGAAAAAAAAGATTTTATTAAGTGTTTAATACACGTATGATACATATAATATATCATACATCGCATAATTATATAATGACAATTATAAATGAGTCTAATAAAATCATTTAAAACCTTCGCATTTCGTGAAGTATGAATTAATAACATGTAATTAAACTCATACTATGCGATATTAATTTTGTTGTGCAAGCATATATTTTGGTCTGGAATTCTTGGTATTTAAATAGCTATTATAAAATTCATCAAATCCCAAATTATTGCAAATATTTTTCTTTATATTATTATTTCTAAAGAAACGAAATAAATAAAAAAATCAATCTTATTCAAAAAATTATTTGAGCGATTTTATTTCTACAGAATTTTTATGAATAAATTTCATTATTTAATTTCAAACGTTAAGTAAATAGAATTAAAAGCTACTAGAGATGTTTCATAATTTATGTATAATTTATATGTCATGTCAAAAGAATATAAAATCATTTATCGATAAAAATTCGAATATAATCAGATAAAGAGGCAATAGATAAATTCAATTTCTAATGAATTTCTAATTAATTAATTTCCATGTTCGAAATTTTAATTTTAATTATTTAATTTTTTAATATTTTAAATAAAATAAAAGCATTTAAAATTCTTCAAAATATCATATTTCTTTGATATTGTATAAAAATAAAAAAAAGATTCGCTTAAAATCTTCGATTTCACTTGGCAAAAATAGTTTTTATCGATCAGGTATTCAGCAGCTTATGTTTCTTCATCGATATCGTATTTCATAGAATAACGTTCAGCACCTATAAAGTCAAAATCGATAGGAATTCGTAAAATCTGTTGTAAGATATATATATATTTTATACTCTATCGTTTAAATGAAAAAAAGAAGATAAGATCAAAAGATTTGTTTTTGATTTCCAATTTCCAATCTCGTTGTTACAGATTTTTAAATTTTGTTCAATAAAAATAACTTGCCGATCGAGACAATTGTTCGTTTAAATAAATTGTTTGTTTTTTTCTTTTCTTTTTATTTACATTTATTTTTCTGCTTCGAGAGAGAAAAGGAACAAGAGATTTTTTTTATTTTTTTTATTTTTTTGTTATATTCGATATTGTAGATTGCTGTCAGAAAATTGCTGGTTAAAATCTTTAACAGGATTTTGATTCTTTTTTTCAATAGCATTCAAATATTTTTCATTTATAATTTTCTCAAAAAAATGATCTGTGATACGATTTAAATATTATTTATTAATAATTTCTATAAAAGAAATTTTTATATTATGAAAATTCTATAAATTAATTTATACTTGATTTTAAAATATTTGTATTCTTTTCTTCCAAAATTTATTTTCGTTTGTTTTTATTGATATTTTATTTGAAACGGATAAAAAGGAAGAGAAAATTGGTAAAAATTAATCGTATTACATTACAATTACTTATTAATAATATTTGTTCAAATTTATCTTTACAAATTTTAAAAAATTTATTTTCTCTGCCAATACAACAATAATCAAATCTTCCATCGAAAAATTCTTAATCAAAAATACACAAATTACCAAATCTGCAATTACCAAATCTTCTCCGATTAATTATCTCGACTTATCGATACTATTAAACAAATTCCAAATTATTCTTCTCTTCTTTTCCTTACACTCATTATTTAGAAGAAAAAAGAAAAGAAAAAAAAACCGTTTGATTAACCATTCCTCTTAATCAATTTATTTTTTGCAATTTCGAAACGAACAACCTCCCTCGCGTGTCTCGCGCGATACAGTGTGAAATGGGGGGAAAAAGCAGGACTGATCACGAGAGCCCGGGGCGAAAGAAAAATGTCGAAAGCTTAGCGGAGCTTCTTTTTGCGGTTTCCTCCGGCGGAAGTTCCACCGCCTCGGGAGAAAAGAATTTCATCGGTGGATGTGGTTGACAGGGATGCCCTGCGGTATTTCTGAACTTTCCCAAAGACGCAGAAACACGTGCGTATCAACGTCACGGGCAGTTAAACTTCTGAACTTGGGTCAGGCTTATCTCTGAGTCGCGACCTTCGAAAAGATTATCTTGACCTTGAGACGACAGGGATGTGAGAGGGGAAGAGGAGTGGCAGCAATGTATCGTGGTTCTTGCGGATCTTGGAGGTGGCGAAAAGTTTTTGAAATGATAAAAAGTGTTGATAAAAAGTGACGTTGCCGGGATAGTTGAAATTTATAGGAGAATTTTTAGGATGAAGATGTGTCGACGATTATCTTCTTGACGAGTTGTGAATCGGAATCTTGTGTGGAGAATTTTGTTTTTGAAATAAGGGGGAAGGGTTTAACAAATAAAAACTTGTAAGTCTTTAAAATTTTTAAGACATCCTACATTTTAAGGAAAGTAGAAAAAAAAGAGAATGATTAGTTAATTTATGATACATAATTATTGAATTGTAGCAATGTTAAAAGTTTGATTTATAAAGATATCGGTATATTGTAAATTCAAATTTCATTAAATCAGAGATAATCGTATAGAATCGTATAGAATTACGACATGATGAAATGATTAAAAGGAATGAAAGACAGATTAAATTTTTTGATTAGATTATGTTCATCATAAAATTATATTTCAGTATTTTTATTTAAATTATTGATTAATGCTGCAGCAACTTTATTTAATTTTTGCGGATAATGTAGCTCGAAGTGAAATTATTAAGCGGAGTAAATGAGTAAATGGATTGTGCGAAAGTAGAAATAAAATAAAAATGTGCAACATAGTAAAATTAATTTTATTTAATAAGGTGACAAAGTTTCCTTTACCTTCAAGTTAAAATCAGTTATATCTTGTTTGTGCTATATGTTTTTTCAAACGGGATGAACCCATCCACTCTCTTTTCAGCCTGGATAATTTAATTTTCTCGAAAACAACTCTAAAAGTTCAAATTATTATCTTCTTCGAATCAATGTTAAATTGCACGCAAGTAATCAAAAGTTTAGGCATAAATGAATCTTAAATTTGCGCTACAGAAATATTGCGAAAGAAAACTCAATGGTTAAGAAAGTTAATCACCCCGTTCAACATTCTCCCTATTTTAGATTGCCCGTTTAAATAAACGAAAATAATAAATTTAATTTAAACAATTTCGAATAATTTCATTGCAACTTTTATTCTATAATTTATTAATTTTATTCTTGTATATAATACATCCTATTTAAACACACGATGCTCCTTTTCTTTACAGCTTTTCCCTTTCTTTTCAGTTTTTTTACATAACTTTACATAAATTTATTTACTTTTTTTTTATCTCTATAAACTTATTAGAAGGTTACTAATTCAAATTAATTATTCCTCGAATTCATTATTACAAATCTGTTCAATTATTTACATTCATCCGTAAAATTGCCTCCATACATAGATCCCAAAACGCTGAAACGAACATTAATATTCCATTTCTTTACGTCTTCCCAACTCCACTTAATTCCGCATAAACTTAATCGTCCAATTAGACTCTAGAGAAACTACAATCCTCACGAGAACGTCTCTCGAAGACAATCAAGATCCGGATTTCAATTTATATACCGTAGTAACATTGTCAAAAATGACACTGGGAGCACAGATTATCGTTGCCCCTATCTCAACCAGGAATTACGCGTTCCCTCGTCCTTATCACTCCTCGTACCTTCTCATCCACCGCAATTCCATTTCAGTGCCCCGTCTCGACACGATCTCATCGCGCGCCATCGTGTCCCATTTCGATCTTCCATAAACGACATCGTACATAGCACGCCGTTTTCTTCTCCACAGTTTCTCTTCTATCGTAATTCGATCTCTGCATCTCCGCCCTCCTTCCCTCCTTCCTTCCTTCCTTCCTTCCTTCCTTCTTTCCTTTCTTTCTTCCTTCACCATTCCATTTAATTTCGCCAATTTACGATCATCCAATCATTATCTTTCTTATCAACATCTGTTTACAATTCTGTCATAAATAGATTCTAGAAGAATCTATTCTTCGGTTTATTTTTCCGTTCCACTCGATTATTCGTGCGATTCTTGAAATTTTCTCTAATGATTGAAAAAGGATTGAAGATGGAAGGGGCGCCAAGATTATGTCAAAGTGAAGGGATCGAATATAACTTAAAGCAAGTAATTATCAAATAATATTTAATATTTAATAAAGAGAAGAACAGCAAATAGCTGCTTTCGATTATTAATCTGTCATAGGGAAACTTACATAATAGTTGCAATCCCCGAATCATGTTGCGTTTAATTCCGTATATACAAAAAGTGGGATGCATCACTTCCAATTATTAATTTATCATATAATTTACATATATTTGAATAATACGATGTTTACTAATTTATGCCCCGTTACCATAAATTCGCCAAAGTGTTCAAACATTTACGGGCCAGGTTGTATATCATTAAACTTTTAATTCAGAATGTTTAACAGCAAACACGGGACGTCAATTGGCCTAGCAGTTGTCCACCGTTAATTGTACCTGTCCCCTCGAAACCCTCGGTCAAAACGCTAGAAAACAATGTTGTTTAAACCCCCGTACACCGTTACCTTCTCCTATTTATCAACGCGGATTCATAATTTTCCCACGAGTGCTATAGTCCTAGAAGCGAGTTCGCATAGTCGATAACGGGGAAAGTTTTGATCATTTTGCTATGTAAAAGATAAACGTCACTTTTGGGACCGATACGCGACGATTAATCGACGCGTGTAAACACTTTCCTAAAAACTGAAACGGTTAGATCGTGTAAATTGTAACCGAATTTATTACATTCTCGTCACATTCGTGATTTAATTTACAATCTCGACGATTTTGATATTGTCCAGGATGTATGATATGTGGGGAAAGGAAAAAAAGAGAGAGAGGATGCATAAGTTTTACGATAGATGGTAAATAAATTTCCGATCAGAAAGTTTTCGATCGAGGGGAACGTATTAGCATATCATTAACATATCATTTAAAATTCGTTGGCAATTCCGTTCCTCTTTCATTCCCATTTTTATTATTAGCTTTAGCAAGGAACTGCGAAGAAAAATCTGGGTCGACGATAAAAAAGGGGGTTCGATTCGAGATCTCTGGGAGAAAAATTCTTCTCGGTCGCGCGTGTCACAGATAAATAAATCAATCGTATCTCGTACGGAATATTGTTTCTTATTGTGAATTATCTCGAGATGATCATTTTATCATCCTCTTCTTACATCACTCGTGAAAATCGAAATTTAAAAAGATAAACGTGTTCATTTGAAACGAGTTTATTATCAAAACTATATTCTTGATTAATTATTGCTTAATTTAAAAAAAATGTTTGTATCCCTGTTAGTAGCTTTCTTAGAAACATGATATTGAATCCATCAGATTCATCAAATAATTCAATGGAAAAACTATGATTGTTCTCGTTCGAACGAGCTTGAACTTCAAGTTAAATCGCAAATTGCTCGAGATATCTCGACAGTATTTATCCAGAAACGGCAAAGCGGTGATGAAACACGCTTCTTTGGGGATCCTTGCAGTAACCAGGATCGTTTGTCTCTTTTCGTGACTGCAACTTTGCATCTGGCCGCAGAGTTAATTCGAGGAACGATTTAAACAATCACGATCCGTTCCCTGGTTGGGAATAGTCGTAATCTAGTTGAATCAAAATAAGAAAAAAAGGGAAAGGTGAAAAAAGGAAAAATAAAGGGGAACAGATTAAGAAGAGAGGATTGAAATTGGTGGAAAATTATCGTTATCGATTGAATATTATCGTATTGCTTTTAATATACAATTATTATAATTATTAAATTTATAATGCTAATACATTATTTGATTTGAATGAAATTTACGAGTATTGTTAGCTGCGTTCTGTATAAAATAAACGTGACATTTTCAAAAGGTTTAATATACTGCACACTTTGGGTCCATTTTAATTATGAATGCATGATTCGAATATTCTCGTGCGAATATTATGTATACCATTGAATTTGAAGTGCGAAATGTTTTAGGTCATGGAATCATATTTCAAAAATTATTAATACTATTTAACGCCGAAAAGCATTTACTATAATATGTGGATGAAAATATATTTTTAATATTCTAGAGTATACCATTACGAGTACATATTCGGATTATCTCGCGCGAATTATTTAATTAATGTTGAAACTTTACTATGTAAAATTGTAATAAAAGCAATCGTCGAATGACAGATTTACAGTACGTGTGTATATTTTTAAATTATCGTATCTTTTTCGTATAAAAGAAATTCTTTATATATCAAATATCAATTTGACTTTCAATCATCACATTAATAATTTTTATTTTGAAAGCAAATATAATATAAATATCAAGATTCTACATCTTATTAGAAATTGAATCAAAACGTATATTAAAAGTTCCATTCCACCTTATATGTGTTCTCGATTCTTCGATTCAAATTCGTTCGAAAGCATTCTCAATATCTCCCTTTATCAGCCACTTTTCCAAGAAGCGAAGTCACGGCGTTTAATGCCCCCGAGGCCGATTGCAAAGATTATTATCAAAATAATAGGGACGCGTTAAGCCGTATCGAGCTTACGGTTTAAACGGTGATACCCGATAACTTTGTCAAGTCAATAACCACTGGTAAACTATCTTGGAATAGCCGACGTTTCAAGTGGAACAGTTGTATCTGATCAGACAGTTGCAGTTCAATCGATAGTAAACGGATATTCTCATTGAGGAGATTTAATTCCATAATGGATAAGATTCAACGAGATGATTCGGTGTTAAGGTGTCGCAAACGTGAAACCGAGAGAGTCATCTTGTTTCTTTAATCTTGTAATCGGATAATTGTAATAATTTGAATAATTAACACATTTGATTCTCGATTTTTGTCTGTCCCTGATAACATAATGACATATTGACATATGTTATAGATTGTTTATATTTGTAGTATTAAAAATATCGATATAACTTGTAAATTATTATTTTTCATTTGTATTATTTGTATGTATGTATGTAATTTCAGTACTCGTTATACTACTTAAATAATTGTTAGAACTCGTAGTTTATTTTCTGAGTAGAGTAATCCGATTTTGGTCAGGCAAACAAAAGAGTGTTAGGACAACTGTCTGAAAATAAGTTTTTATGTAAGAAAATAATTCATATTTTCTTTTTATTATTTTTGATATATGATATTATTATTTATTACTTATTATTAATAATTCTATTATTGAATATAACAATGATATACTTCAAGTTCTTTAATATTCATAGATTAAAATTCATGAATGGATTTCTATAGTGATATATTTGTTTCAATGGTATTTTAAACATTCTCTGTTAGAAACGCTTAATGACAATCTTAATCCTCTCAAAGTGTAATAAATTTATGCGCTCGTTAAATAATATTTATCCAACCTGAGAAATAGGTTAGAAGACAAGTGAATCCCTTTGACAAACATACGGGACGTAAAATTAAATTTGTCAAAGAACACTGGTTCCGCGTGTTGGTAACAAGGTAAAGAGGTAAAATGCCCATGAAATTTAAGAACTAACCTTCTCGCGGGCAACTGGGGTTGTACGCGAGCAGATTTCGAAACTCGAGCACGTCTCGAGCAAAGGGTCGCGTTAATACTAAATCACATTTCGTGTGTCGCCAAGAACGTTTCATGACTGTATCTAACGAACGTATTAAATCCATCGAATGTGAACGAAATATTCGATAAATTTTTCGATCTGCAAAAAAGATATTTCTTTCTGTATTTTTTCGTATTATCAAATGATTCGTCGATTGATTGTGCCTCATTGAATTAATGGAATGTGTTAAAGGAAATGAGAAATAAATTGCAACAGTATGATAAAACATATTTGTTTGATACATTATAATTTTGAGATTTTAATCAAATATAACTTGCTATGAAACAAAATAATCTCAATCATAATCAGTTTATTTATAAAATTTTTTAAAATTGTAGTTTTTCATTGATAAAACTACAGATAATATTTTTAAATAATAATTTAAGTATATACTGGTTTTAATTCATCATTGCATGAATACATTTCTATATTTCCTCTAAATTTCCATCCAATTAAAATGTAACATATGAATATGTTACATATATCATATTATATCCATTAAGAGTGAATAAAATAAAATATTCGACATCAAACTATAAAGAATTAATATGAAATGCTAAATCCTAAAATCAATATATCGTTTTCAATTGTTCTCGATTGTTTTCATATTGGTTTCTTGTTCTATCCTTCTAAGTATAAGCGTCAATCGTTGGAATCTTCTTTCATCAATTTTCTCCTAATGAACGAAGAAATTGTTCGTGTGAGTGGTCATTAATCCATCTTGTATGTATCATGGCGCTTGTGGAAAAGAAAAATTCCTCTCAAACTGAGAAACAATAAAATTCCCGTATTATTATCCCTGGTGCTTTGCCTTCGAAGATAACAAAAAACGAGATGATAGTATTAAAAAAAAAAAAAAGAAAAATAAACGTCGATAAATAATGGAAGAACCGAAAAGAGAAAAATAGGGCAATTTCTTCTACTTTTGAATAATGAAAAAGAAAGAAAATCGAAATTTAATTGAAAGCACAGCAATAAAAACGATGAAATGAATTAGAACGAAACAATGAATTAGAGAAATTAAAAGTGAGAACGATTTCAATAATTAAATTTTGCATTGAATTTTGAAAATGGTTCGTTCTCTTTGTATATCAAAATTAGATTTTAATATGTCGTGACAAAAAGATAAAAGAAATTTTAGATCCATTAATAATGAAAAGAATAATGGGATAATTTTGATATCAATTTCCAATTCATTTAATAATATAATTTTTCTTTGTATCCTGTAATTCTAGCAGAAAATATATCTGCTTCGTTGAATCATGTTAAACATCAAGTGGAAAAATATGTTTGCATTTTCTCCACAAGAGCAAACTTTGGATCGACACTTTCAATTGTCAGAGCATGAGGGTTGTAGAGATATTCAAAATTAGCAAAAGGAACGACTAGATAGGTACAAAATTAAACATTGGTTGCTGGCTGATGGTGTAAAATCATGCGGGCAAGAATTGTAGATTCGAAAGTTTATTTAGGTGTATTGGAAAACGATGGTGATAAGAAATTAATGAAAGAAAAAAAGTAAATCGTTTTTCCAATTACGATATAAACGAAAGAATTCAATTTATTTTCAATATCATGATAATACGTAAATTTTTTTGATGCAAAATATATATCTTTAAAATAATTATCTAATATGAGAATATTAATTGACATTTAAATACAAAATTTGAAAAATAGAAATTAACAATTTAGTCCATGCAAAAACTTGATCGACAAATTAATTATTCGCTTCATCCATTCACTTTTAAAAAATTGAAAAAAGCTTTATTTTTAAACTATAACGACTAAGAAAATTTTAAATATCAAATCTTTAAGTTTTAATTAGGAATCTGAGAAGATTTGAAAGTTAGTTCTTGACAACGATTCATTCATTGTAAACTGATGAGAATATCGGATATCCTATGGGGATTACGACCCGATTTCCCAAGTCAAGGACGTGACCAATGTTCCTCCATCGCGTGCCTGCATAATCCATATATCTGGATGCATATGAAAAATTAAAGAAGATATTGACCCAAAAAATTTTTATTAACATTTTTACCTTGTTCCATTCTCTTTTGAAAAATAATTCCAATGAAGAATTTGATCGACCCATTGTAATTTATATTTTTTTATTTTTTTGAGATTTAATATCGCGTGATGTAACATTCATATATATAAATGCTATTTACTATTTAAAAAAATGTTAATATATTTAATATGATAGTTGATATGAAAGTTGATTCTAGACAAAAATAAATACAAAAGTCCGTATACAAAAATATCGATTGAGGCTTAGTTGAATTATGAATAATTAGAATTTACACGAAGCTATCTTCGTCACAATTGTGTCGCACTATTTTCATCTTTCTTCGTTCGAACTCTGCTATTTTTTAATATAAGTTAATAAATAAATTTGAATGAAAGGTATTGTATATAAATTTTTGTTGTAACGTTAATTTTAGCTTCTAGAATCGATTCTCCAAAGATATCCTACAGATGTATTGATATTTTTAATAATTGTACTAAGTCTTAATAAGAAAGAAATATCTTGATATACTTTTGTGTCGTAATTAATTCTTAGTTTTTCCGAATTTGAAATTATTCAAGAAGCTATTAAACATTTAGTAAGTTGAAACTTGATAACTGTTCAGATTGAATTTTGTAAGCTTCTGAGTTCAACAAAGTTGCTTCCAATTTACAGCAGCAATAATCACGCAAACAGTGAAATAAGATAGGTGGGAAGGCAAGACACAAATTGCCAGCGCTAAGTTTGTTAAATTAGGAGCATCTTTTAACTAATCAGTATTGTTTAACAAACCAGACGCTAGTTCATCGTGTCAAATTCCATGCAACATTGAAAATTTCTATAGCGAAATGTTCATTTACAAATTTATCGCAACGACAAATGGATAAGCAAGAGATTAATAAAATGAATTTTATTATGCTTAATGTTAAATTAAATATTTTTGAATATCGAAAACAAAGACTGAAAAGAATATAAAAAGTAATCCTATTTTGATCCTATAAATGAATGATACAAATATGGAGTCATGCTATGTATCAAATATTCAATCGAAAATAAAAAATAATATTTTTCATTATGAAACTTTATTTTTAAGAGAATTGAGTTCAAAAATATTCAACTCCAATGCGTTTGATTGATTATAAGTTTCGGGATATCGTCATATTTTCGTCGATATTAAAATTTATCAATATTGAAAAACTAATTCTTAACAATATTTTATTTATAATAAATTATAATAAATATCTATTAATAGCATTACTTAAATCGAAAAGAACAGCTTTTTATTAACAATTACAAAATTAAAATCTAAAAATCTATTTCGAAATTACAAAATTTAATCACAATTAATTTGCTTCTCGGTTACACCATTCAAAACGATTCCAATAAATCGACAATCAGATTTCAAGATTTTTCTCAAAAATCTGACACGTCCAATTTAATGTGAAACGATCGACGAAAGAAAGAAACCTGATTGAGAGGTCGTTCGAACGAGACGGGTTGTCGATTTTTTTCATCGTGAAACTAGGTGATTAGTGACACGGAAAAAGCCTTTTGCAAACGTATCCGCCTGTGTTCTTACTCGTCTACCACGTCAGTCCACAGAAATGTCGGGTAATATGTTTTCCTTTAGGATAAGTCAGAGTGGCTGCTAAATCGTGGCTGTGGTTCTTGCAACCACGTTAAGATGCAAAGAGGTAATGCAATGTTCTTCTTGTTGCTTGAGAGATTCGGATTATTCCACTTCTCGAGACAAAGGTGGTCTGGTTAATGCGAATTTTAAATGAAATTGATTTGTTCGCATTTGTTAAAGTATCTTTTTTCTGAATGTAATTTCATTAATTTAATTTTATACTTGTATTGTGCCATAGTATATATACATATTAGAAATAAAATATTTGAAAGTAATACTCTTTCAGGTAGTAGGAAAGTAGCATGATAATTTATTAATTATTTAATGTTTAGTACTACTTGACAACAGTCAAGTTTAAGTTATTCTTTTATAATTTTAATCAATTGAAATTTGTAAATTTTTCTTATTAAATTTCATGCATTTCATTATTGATATTATAACCTTGTAATGGCACATTAAGCTCTTTCAGATTTTGCATATTTTACATATCATATATCTATAAAATTGAATATTTTAAAATCAATTTTAATTAAGGATTGAACAAAGATGATTTTATTGTATAATAATAAATGGAGGTCAAAGAAAACAAATAAAATTATTTATTAATATTATATATCGTTTATATGATATACGTATTGTGTAATTATAATGCAATATATTATTAATAATTTGTATTGCAACAATTAATATTTAAACTCTGTAATTGTAGTGTAAATTTAAACCGATATGTCATATTCTCTTCGTTCTAGTTCGCAAATGATACACAAGAGTAATTCCTTTGTTCAAAAATATCGTTGGTATCGATATCACTGGAATAAATCTCTGAAAACCGGATATACTTTAATTTTTTGAAAGCTAGATTAACGTCGAACCATAGAATTGACTGTCGAATTTTTATACAAAATTGTGGAAATAGCAATGGATTAAAAAAAAAAAAAAGTATAAAAATGGCGAACGATCGAACGCTTTAAAAATTTATTTCCCTTCTTGCATAAATAAATAGCAAATATAAAGCTTCCATCAATGTTAAATGACATTCTGTGAAAGTTTCCTCTGTGAAGCTTACGATAAATCACCATTAATTCCGTATAGTTGGACAATTTTACAATAAAATTATAAACATTTAATCGTAATAAAAACCTATAATATCATACATTAAATATTTCATATAAAATGAAAATACATTAAACATTTTGCTTCATTTCAAAAATATAATCTGATATCAATGACTTTCTTTTAGAAATGGAACTATTAAGAAGATATTAATATCTTAATTAATATATATATATATACATAAAAATAACAATTGTAATTTGCAATAGAATAATTTATTTACTTTTTCCATTGATCCATCCCAGAAAAACAATTTTCTTTTTCTTTCGTTCCCATCAATATCTCGAAACACAATCAAACAAACAGGAATGTCCTACATTCCAGGCAACATTTTTTTCAAGAGAATTTTCCGCCACGGGAAACTGTACTTTTCAAAGACAATTACGCAGAGATAGAGTAGCCCTCAGAACTAACGTCACCTGTGTCCACCCCAAAAATTGAACACGTGACACCGATATCGGACCCGAAATATGAAGCTTTCTGAACGAATATCGTAGAAAGAGTTTCCACCTCTTTTTTTTTTTTCTTATTTTTCAAACGAAACATTGATGGACAGAGGGTCTGGCATCTATGGTCAATAAAATGTGAGAGAGATAGAAGGAAAAGGCGCAGAGAAATACAGGAAAAAAAGAGTCGAATATCGTAACTCGTGGATAAGGATGTAAAGGAAGGGTAGGGATCGTGTTAACCAATGCTTTTCCGAAACGAAATTAGTTTACCAGAGATCTGGTGGCCCCGATAGTGAGAATTCAAGCCCAGAAGGAATGAACAGAATTACGAGAGAAAGAGGGACGGAATATACCGGGGTGTGCGAACGAAGTGAGTAAAAAATTTAAAGGCTAGATCCTAGAGATTGAAAATGCATACAAAACTTGATATGCGACAATCCTCGATCAAACTTTTTTTTTCAAGTTACGAACAATTTAATTTTGCACCCATCTATCGTCTCGGCTATTGTCTATCGCGAAATTAAATTTCTTATTGACTGGAAAAATAAACTCCAAATATCTAACTTTTTAGTTTTTCGACTTTTACATTTTTTCTCTTGCTTCGTCCGAATATACTCGTAAATAAGACGGAGAAAGAGAGGGAAAGAGAGGGAAAAAGGGGAAATAGGAGAGGAAAAAAAAAATGGGTCGACTGTTCTTTTGCATTTCCATTCCCAAGGGGAGCATCGATTTGCTCGCTGTTGAATCTCTTGTTTTCGAGCCATTTCACACGAATAAGAGTCGTGGAAAGAGACAAACGTTTCTTCGAGGTTACCTTATTCCACGTTTGGCCATAGATCGATGGTTTGCACCGATACGAGTGTAAAAAAAAAACGAATCGCGATGACGATCGTTGGAGCGTGGGTGGATGACACTTGAGCTGTAACGAGAAATTGCTTCGACGAATTGCGTTCCTTCTTCTTTTGGAACGGTGATTTTTAATTTGTTAATGGATATAGATGAGAATTCGAAGATGGAATCATTCTTGATCTTGAAGAGATTTAATCGTGAGTATTAAGTAGTTCCGAGTGCCGATCTTTAATCTGTTAATGGACACCGATGGGGAATCAAAAGTAGGATCATTCTTTATCTTGAAGATTTTCAATCGTGAGATTTAAATAATTTTTGATATTAAACTTGGATATTAGAATGATGAATTATTTAATATATAAAACATATTATTGTAGGAGTAATGCAAGAATATTTATTTATTCGATGCAAAATATGAAATAGAATAAAAAATTATTTAAACTTACTAAGTATATATATATAATAGTTTCTTATTTATTATTATTCAAATTATATATTATTTTCAATTGATTTTCTTGTTTATAATTAATTAATATTATAACAAGAATACTACTTCTTTTTATTAAATTTATATTTATTTCATTTTATTAAATTTATATTTATTTTCAATTGATTTTCTTATTTATAATTAATTAATATTATAACAAGAATACTATTTTTTTTTATTAAATTAAATTTATATTTATTCTTTAAAAATATTATTATATATCAGAGATTAAAAATTAGGGCAAAATTTAGAAGTATACATGTGTATTTAATTATATGAATAATGTATTGACTAATAAAATAATAAAATAAGTTCGAGTTACGTTTGAAATTTCTATTTCTGTTTTTGAAATCAGTGATTCTATCAAATTGTATAATATTTTACAAACAAAATTAAATTTATCATCGCGAATATGTGAAATCATAAAATTTCTCGAGTCATAAAAATTATAATAGCACGATTGACATTTATTATATCTTTACAAGTTGTAACTAAATTGTATGAATAATCGATCAGAGCTGGATAAATTCGCCTCGCCAGCATCATAAGCCCCCAATATGATATACGAATGCAATAATAACATCAAGAAGAGGAATTAAATTTATCATAATGGAACAGTTAATTGATTGGATGTAGGATAAGTGATACCAATTTAGTGGCGAAGAAAAACGATCATTATTGCTCTTCGAATAACATAACATATATTGATATTGTGTTCCAAATTGATTGAAATCAATAATAATGGATGTATGTATATCGCGAAATGAAATATGCTTTATAGATAAAATTAATTTTTAATAAATGATACATTCATATATACGATTTATATATATAATAATTAGGTTACAGAAACTTTGATTCATTTTCTATTTTGAAATGAATATTTCGAATCGAATACTGAATTTTTTTTAGAATTTTTTTATAGATTTGTGTCAAATCGAATTAATGTCAAATTAAATTTAATATAGAAATGAAAATATTTTTCCAAACTTAGATTCATTATTTCATTAAGGATTCAGAAAAATCTTATTTTACTTTATTAGATCATTTAGAATTATTTTTTTAAAAATTGATATACTTAAATTCACATTTATTGCAGTTGCAATTTTGAATATATTTTTCGTTTCTTTCATTCCTTTTAATTGCAACAACTACATTACAAACTTCATCAGAATTCATCTCTTTCGATTAAAAAACTAATATTATTCCTTTACGTGATCTTTTGAAAACATTTACGTATCATTTTCGAAACGATTCTTGTACATCCGTATAACAGGCAGTTATAAAATTACGAATTACAAATTCTCTCCAATCTCCATTTCCCAATTACCATTCAAGCACTCCACTTTCATTTCCAAAAGCATATAACACGCGATATAAAATATATTTTACAAACAATAGAAAAATAACAAATCTCAAACCGACCGAGAAACGAAAGAAAATATACGCAATTTTCAAATTCGCGAGTCGCAATAGCGCAACAAAAGCGGTTAAAATAATAACTTCGTGATAGAGAACGATTGAAACGAGTGGATCTCTCGAGAGGAAGAAAGAGAGAAAAGGAAAAAGAAAGAGAACGAACTTTCAAGGGAGAAAGAGAGAAGAGGAGCTCACCGATCGGACAAAATGTTGCGAAAGCGGGGGCAATGTGCAAGTTCGAATGCAGTGGACCATAACGAAACCGTTTGTCGCACATGAACAGCCGTGTAACGAGGACGATAAGGCTTCCGGGTTGGGCAGAAGTGCATTTCACACCGATCGAAACTGTCCTTGTCAAACTGTTGCTCGATTCGGCATTCACCGGGGAACAATGAAATTGCGGTGCAGAGAACAGGGAATTAAGCTCGCACGCTTTTGTTTAAAGGATGGCGCAGTATGGTTTTTTGAGGGGATAATTTCGTAATATTCGGGTCTTTGCATTTGATTAACTTGTGACTGATTAATAATGGATGGTATAAATGTCTCTGTATCTTGCTTTTGATATTAATTTTGAGAGAATCGATCATTTTTAATTTTATGAAACTTTGTGATATTTTATATTTTGTATGATATATTATATATTTTTTTTTAGTTATATTTAAAGTATTCGAAAAACAAGATTTAAATATATAATATATAACACCGATTAAAAATTAAAACTTTCAACATAATCTTAATCAATTTTTCCTCTTAGAAATCCTGTCTCTGTAGAACAATTATAAATTGAAATTATTATATCATCTCATCTTATTCAACTTCATCTAAAAATTAATAACATTTTCCAATTCCAGAGATATGACATTTCGTTCAATTTCGTTTCTTTTTATACAATTTCCAATAGACTCGCACATTCTCGATGAACGGATAGAAAAATCCAAATATTTCATCTTTTCTTGTCTCTCTTCACCATCGAACGGGTCTCTTCACTTTTCACAACAGAGTAGATCGGGATTCGTATTTCGTTTTAACTGCCCTCAACACTCGGCCCAACCAACTTTCGAGAAGTTCGGTTAACTTCGAAAATTCGAAGAAAAGAAATTTCTTCAATCAGGAAGAAGTTCCCTTCCTTGTTGGTAGTAAGTCAAAGAAACAGTAGTGAGAGAATAATTGACAGAGCAATTAAGGGATAGTTATCCCGTTGCTTGGAAATCTTACTTGGATTATACGGTGGAAAAATATTTGAGGGGTAGAGATTCGAAATGGCCAGATGTCTGAACACATTTGAAATATCATTTCAAACGATGTGTGTTATTTATTTCACGAGTAATTACACGTTTAATTTTACAATTTTTTTCTTTTAATGTTTCAAATAAATTAATATTATTTCTATCCATTTCCAAATAATATTTCAAAATTATTCAAATTCATCTATAAATAAATTATTCCTAATATTTATTATTTTAATTTGTCCAAATCTGATTACGAATTTATCAGAAAAAAGAATAATTAGAGGGAAGATAATGTGACGTATTCGAGACGAACGAAGAGAGGGTGTGATTTATTTATTCTCAGAGAAATATCGGTTTAAAACGAATACGCACGACAATACGAATTTTACGGTCAGGCTGAATTTATGGTGTTTCGAACCGAGTGACAAAATTCGCGGCGGAGAGGAGTAGAAACAAATCGTTTATATCGAGCAATCGTGGATTATAGTCCATCACGCGATCATACGCGTTCTCTTCTCGTCGATTGTTCGCGCCATTAAAAATTCACCTGAAGGCATTGACCCATTTATCTGCGATTCATTTGTTCAAATATTCATCACCATGAATTTGTCCATTCTATCCTCTTAAATTGATTTGAAAGATGTTAATATATTGGCAGATTATTGGTAATATAGTTTCGTGTAATTATGTTTAATTTTTTATCTATTCTATATATTTTTCATTTTTTCCTTTTTAATTCTAAATATAACAAGAATGAGTATATATTCACTCTTTTCCAATTTTGAAGTTAATATAATATATGTATGTGTGCATTATTAAAATATTTGATTATGATAACATTGATAATTAAGATTATTCATACAAAAAATATTTTTCCAGTGAAATATTTTCCAATTTGCAAGAATTCTTAACTTACAAGAAATAATATAGCAATTACGAAAGTGTTGATATTTGGAGAATAATGAAATTTACATGAATCGAGTTAATAATAATTTGGGTCATAGACATGGAAATGAAGTGTGCCGAGTCTCTAGAGTGGTAAAGGTGCGAGAGAAGAGTGTTTAGTCTAGACTGCTAAAAGCTGTGAAGGAAGAGTGTTTGAGAACTGAGTGTTTGAGCGAAGGGTGCATGTCCATTCAAGATTTTTAAAAAAATATATATGCATATTAATATTCAAAGAAAGAAATATTAATATTGTATTTAAAGAAAAAAATTTTTAAATTTAAATATTCAAAAAAAAAAAAAGAAGAAGAAGAAAGAAGGTGAATATACACGTGTAAGATTAAATGAAGTGATGCAATATCCGTACAGTTAAATTTAAAGTAGAGAGTAAATAATTAAAAGGGACTTTTAGTAGATGAAAGCGTGGTAGAATTTTAGTCAAATGTAGCGAGACTTCTGTGATTAAATTATTTTCTTTTTTCACTTTTTTCTTTCATTAACATTTCCAGCTATACTAATTCCTCCTCTTTTACTTTTCTTCCTTTCGAATTTACATTACAGTAAATTTATATGATCACTAAATATAATGTATCAATAATTTACGTGAATATTATAAATTGTTAGTCAAATATATTGAAAGTTATATTGTGGAATTTATTTTATTTTATAATTCAGAATTTTAGAAATCATTTAGCTTTAATTATCATTCCTTTCGATATTTTTTTTATCTTTGAATAGAAAAAAAGTTATTGAAGTGGACAAGAACAATATTTCAATAATTTATTTATTAATCAAAGACTTTTTTCTTTCATTTTAACGATATAAATAAGATCAAGAGTAATAGCAATTCTGAATATCAATTCCACATTAATTATTTTTTATTGAAATTATTTTAAAAGATATATCAAACATTGATATCAGTGTAAATATTCTAAATGTTCATATCTAGGAGATATTTAACCATATAGAAGCCAAACCGATTAATTTTTAAATAAATTAAACGCTGATCCTAAATTTTAGCTTAAAATTTTTCTTTATAAAAAAAAGTAGCCTCGATCAATTTGACTCCCGAATAGTCCAATTTTATCACCATAGTCCATTTCTCAAAAATTTATCGTCAAATTGATCGCCACGCGATTTTATATCCTCACGCAAAAAAAAAAAAAAAAACTTTTCTAATATATCAAACATCTAAAAGCAGAACCATGTTCAATGTCGATAAATGCCATTTATCCCCCCCTTCCAAAAGACATTCGAAATTCCCCTTGAAATCGGTCGATTCATTATTCAAAGAAATATCGAGGTGTAGAAGTATTTTGCACATCCGTAACGCTTGATCCGAATGGGAGGTCGCGGGATAAGTATTGTTAGCTGGAGAGGTCGGGCTCGATAATTGGCCGGTTAATTCAATCGTGGTCCTCGATAAGACGGTAGAATAGATTTCAATCGGTTCAATTTTCTGGTTTCGTAGCCACGACAGATTATTCGTCGTTTCTGTCGGGCATACCGGCCAACTATTACGCCTCGTTGTCCGATCCAAGGGAGAATCAATAGTCCCGTGAAACTTGGGGAATTAACGGCCACGATTAACAATTAATTCTCGCGTTAAACCCTCCTCTTGTGGAATGACAGCAATGGTAATTTCATTAGTGCACGATGGAATGACGGATAATGTTTACCGTGATCGACTTGATCTCTCGTTTCCGGTCGTCGATTCGATCCAACCGATTTCGATCCAATGATTTTTTCGTTATTTTGTGGACGGATGAGGTTTTATTCGATTTGAAATGATGCGGTTTTATTCGTGAAATGATACAACAATAATAGCACGAAATATATTGGGATATTTGATTCGTCGAAGAATGTGAAATAATGGAAATATTTGAAATGAGTATATTTAGAAAATGTAATTATGTCGTTTTGATATTTCGAGAGATTTTGAGAGAATATTATTCAACAAAGATCGATAATTACATTGGAAGAAACTAGAAAACTACGTGATTGAAAATAATTAAAAGTTTACTTGTCTTATTAGTGATATAATTATTCACTCATAACTCTTTAATTATTTAATGAAAACTTTCTTCGTTGTTTCGAATCATCCCAATTTTATCAGGTCGTGATTAATATTACAGCAATGAAGGTAACTTTATTACAAAAGCTCGTTCATTGTATAAATAACGTTCCTATATTAACTCATTATATCATACAATTTACACTTTTTTTTTATTTATCTTATTTTCAATATTTATAATTAACTTCTAAATACCTCTACCCATTTCAAATTATACCTTAATGAAATTCAATCTCAAATTCACGTAACAATGCGCCCATTCGGTATTGCGGATCAAAATTGAATAAATACGTTATCGATAAACTATATTATATTTTTAAATATAACGCGCTGTTTCGAATAATTTTGCAAACGACAAGTTTTTAATCTCCGAATTTTTTTTAATTAAAAAATTCGTGGAAGGGAAAAAAGTTATTTTCATATTTCCAAAAATGAAATGAAAAATCCAGTAGAATTTTAAACTTTCTAAACAACTTGTAATCTACGAGAGAAAGAGAGAGAGAGACGACTGTTTTAGGAAATTAACCAGTTATTCGCGAACTCGTGCCGGGTTGTTTAGCAAACCTCGACGCATATTTTTTTTTGACATGGTAGAAAAAAGTCACCAGATGACGTCACGCATAATTCGTGAGGACGAATATATGATGTTTAAAACATAATATTTCCTCTATCTAGATTTCTCGTATTTTAATGAATATTAAGTATATAAATTAATTTGATGACATTTTGAAGAAGATGAAAATTTGATTTATAGATTAGATAATTAATCATTGTAACTTAGGTTTCACAGTTTCGTGAAAGAAAATTTTTTATGAATCGTTATTATTTAAAGACGTTTGATCTCTATAATAAAAAGGAAGTGTGGAATTTATCATGGTACAATCAAGTACAGTAGTACGTACAGTATAATGGCCAAGCGTTTAAGGAGTATAACCATATGATTGATCTGTTTCAACTTACTTAATAAATTTCTTTGTCTTAATTTTTAATCTCATAGAAAGAATGCGTAGAAAGAATGTAACTTTCTTATTGACATAAACTTTATCAATATAAATTTTTCAATATATCGATATTAATTAAACGAAATATGAATTTATATTCAATAATCTTTACTTTTTATTTTATTCTAATTTTTATTTAATATTGTAATTTTTATTTTCTGTTTACACAGATAATTACAATATTTTTAATCATAATTTTCAAATAAAATTTGCTTCACATATCATTTCTAAGTTAAATGATAAAATTAATTACATCACTGTTATCGATAGAAAGAAATAATGAAAGTACAAATGAAAATATAAAACGTCCGGCTATTCTTACGTTTCAAAGAAGAAGAAAAAAAGTAGCAGAATAGGAAGAGGTTTTAATGAATCTTTGTTTCACGTCTGTATGTATCCAGGGAATGGTTTGAAGGGTGAATGAGAAAAGAAATGAGTGGCAAAGAAAGGAAAAGGTAGATAAGGAGAGGTTAAATATATATATATATATGAGAGTCGGTTAAGAGCGCTCGCAATTTAACCTTGGTGTCACTCCCACAACTAATGTGATACATCACGTGAAACATTTTGATGTTCTTGAGATATAAAAAGCTAAGATATTACAGTTGTTTAAAGTTTATTAAATGACACACTTAGACACCGAGTCGTGAAACATTTTGTCATCCGAAATGGAAGAATAAAATGCTTAATGAAACAATGAACAAATGCATCGATGTATTAGTAATATTAGAATACATTGATTGATCTCTACGATACAAATTCGAAGATACAAAATAACAAAATATTATTTAATCTAGAGAACATTTATTTTTTGTAATGAAATAAATCAGTATCAATCAGTAGAATAGTGAAAGAAGGAGCTTATATCAAACGCTTATATCAAAGTTAAATCCTTAACAAACCCACAAACACAAACCAATTAACCCCTCATCAATTCTCCTCTCGAACGCACCACTAACATCCTTCAACCACGATCTACATCGAACCACTTGCACCACGATCACCACTAAACACATTCCATCCCTCTCATCCATCACTCTCCAAGAATCTTCACAAGTCGACCTCCCTTTCCTCTCCAAAAAAATCACCCTTCCATCCTGATACACGTATATCCATCCCTCGAAAACCACCTTTATCCACGAACATTAAAAACATTCTCGCGTGGAGAGGCAGGAAAGCAAGCGGATAGCAAAGATTTCTCATCCTTCCTCCGTCCCACTCGCGCGCAAGAGGCGGGGGCGTGAAGTTCTAGGGAGGGAGGGGAGGGAGGGGGTCGCGACGCAGCCGCCCCACTCGAGCCTCGGCGTCGCGGACGCGACTGCGGGGGTGGCGGTTGGTCGGAGGCGCGCTCAGTTTCGTTCGGAGGCGCGCCACGAGGCGGCAGCATCGTTCCTCTCGTCCCGCGGACCCGTCGAATCGCCAGTGCGCCTCCGTTCGTTCGAGCGGCTTCGGGTATCGCGCCGCCGGCCCCCCGATTCCTCGGCGTCTCGCGCCACCTGGAGCGCGCGCGGCGCCGCGACGCCTCGAGCCGCGGTGGTGGAGGTGGTGGTGGTGGCACACGACGATCGAGCAGCGATCCGTGGTGATCGGGCGCGCTCGAATGCAGGCCCTCTCTGTTTATGAGAGGCGTCCCGACGCGACCGGCTGACGTCGGCCGGCGGCAATTTCGACCGCGGATCGGCTTGGTACGCGCGCGGAAGCGCTGCTGCGCCCGCAGGAGGCGGAGGAAAAAATCACGCGGCGGGCGACGGCGACGGGGGCCACAACCCGTTTGTGTTCCATTCGATCACGATTTGCCGCGCGCGGATAAAATAACTCGCTTACGATTCGAACGCGAGTCGTTCGTTCTCGCTCGAGGAAGTCTACTATGATTCCGCTTCGTTTCGCTTCGACGCCCGTTTGACAACGCTCATCGTGTCGTGGGAGTAATAAGTTGTTGTGATCCTAGATCCTTCGAGGGGGATCCTGGCAGTGGTGGGGCCTTTGGTGTGAGTCTGAGAAGGGAAGGGAGAGGAGGTGATTTTTCGAGATGATGGATCTTCTGGAGGAAGATTTGGATGCGAGAATTGTGAAGGGGATCTAGGTGAAGAGGACGATTTGGCCAGTGGGTGTAAGTAGCAAGACAAGATACGTGATGCCGGTTAAGAAAGCTTGGATGGGGATTCGAGATGATGGACCAGGTGGATTGGAAGCAGCGGTTCCTGCTTTTTGATGGTTGGACGACTCGGTGATGAAGTTAAGAGGATGGTTAGCATTGGAAATTGAAGCAGCTGATTAAAACTCCTCCTTCTCTCCGCCACTTTTCGCGTGCCTTTGATCCTCGTTTTCCCTCCTCCTCCTTTTCTTTCTTTCTTTTGGGTGCTGCTGTACGAAGATGGATTCTTATTTATCGTGTCTCCTTTTCCCCCCTTTTATCGTATTAAAGTATTATCATTTGAGATCGAGTTACAGGCTAAACGAGCTTGATTATTAAACTACGCAAAAACACAGACGGAGGTAAATAGAGCGGGACCAGACTTGTGGAAATTCGTGGAACTGTGTTATTGCGCGCGTTATCGCAGTTTCACATCGATTCGAATGTTGTCGAGTTTTAGGCGAGATTAGCCCTGACAGGATATAATTTTCCATGGTTTACCGCGCGACCCTCGCCAACACAGATTTAACCTTGCCCCCAACGACATATTTACAGACCTTCTGCTCTCGAAACGATCGAACTCGTGAGTTTAGCTTGTGTGAAACGTGAATTTCAATTAGGTGCTTGGTGCTGTGCGAATGGAGGAGTATATAGAGTGGTCGTTGATGAAAATATCGGATAAGGCTTCGAGTCACAAAGGGAATCGAGGCACGTGGCAGGTGTATCGGAACTTGGAAAGTATCGAAAAGTGATAAAGAACTGGAGTTTACGAGTGTTGAAAGTCTCTCTCTTTCTCTTGAGTGACGAATTTCGGGTAATACAAAGTTATATCGTGCGGATTTGTGAGAAGTTTTAAAGTACCTCGAACTTTTAAGTGGCGTTGATTTCTCTGCTCGTTTAAGGGGATACAAAGAAGATTTTTTGCTCGGTATTTTCGTTTTTCTCATTGAAATTTGCTCAATTTTTTTTTTGAAGTTTATATGTGATGATTATGATACTTTAGGAAGTGATCAACGTTTATACGTGAATAAATTTGTGTTTCTTTTAAAATTTATGAATGTATCCATTCGTAAATTGTTAAATAATGATACAAAGTTGAAAATCTTTCAAATATTTGATTAAAAATATTTTTGACACGTGAAATTAAATTTTGGTTTAAATTTATTCAAAATCAGTAATAAAGAATAATATCTATTTTTCATACATTTTTTTTATATTAATATTATTATTGCACTATGTTTCCTGTAATAAAATTATTTTTACAATAGAAAAATTCAAATTTCTATGTTATTTTTAAATTAAAATTTCTCAAAATCAATAGTTTACGCGACAAATACGCGAGATTGCATCTATTATTGTTTCAAAAGCAATTTCTATACTGTTACATAATTCTTATGAAATGGAAAAATATAGGATTTTATCACAAATGAAATTACGAATCCCAACTTATTTTATTTTCCATTCAATTCATTATTGATGTACAGATCATCATCAGCGACTTTGAATAATCAATAATCACCAAAAAAAAGAAAAAGAATATCAAGAAATTAAAAAAGATCTATCACTGCATTCCATTTGACAAAACGAAACTAAACAGGAACGCAAATGATCATTCAGAGAAGAGTCCGTATAACAAATTCTACGGTGATTAGAAGACGCGTGACTAATTACGAAAACGAGGCGTCCTAAGTGAACGATGGCCCAAGTAGCTCCTGATCGTCAAGGTTTTCGCCGATCTGTCCTCAATGACTAATTATGCACCGAGCATTCCGATTCTCCCTACTCACGTTAATGAACGAACCGGAAGCATGAAGGGGAGGGTTGGCATCGCGTAAGTAGCGATGCTTTCGATACGTCGCCAGGGATCATCGATTGCACCGGTTGGTTCAATGCTAATAATCCGGTGGCATTAAGGCTCCTTGGAATCGGGTTAACGAGCTAATTCGTAATTGGCTCGTCGAAGTGGCCTCGCTCGTTGAAAATATCCCTTCGAGGGAATAATTAACGCGATGACGCCTTGATCCTATGAGAGAGAGAATGAGCCTTTTCAAATTAGGGGTAGTTTTTTTGTTGTCGCGTTGTTTGGAATGGATTTCTTTTTTTTGTCGTGGATAGATATTTTGTTACAGAGATTTGTAAGCAATAGCCGTAAGGTGATATGTGAGATATCCTTGATTGAAGGGGGGTTGATGTGAGAGATTGGAATAGATAAACGTGAAAGTACAAAAATGTTGAAGCTTATTTATTAAGTTATAAGGAGATTAAATTCGTATTGGATTAAGTAAAATAGAACTGTCTTATTCTACTTCGACTGTTGGATTTAAGACGAAGTTAAACTACTTATAAGTTAATGAATAAGGCTTCAACAGACGTGTATGCCAATTTTTGTGTTTCTTTTGGCCTCTAGAATCGATTCGAAGATTCGAACATATTAATATCTCTTATATAAAATGTTCAATTTTAATTTTTAATTATAAATTGCTTGTATTTGAAATGATTAAGAAATGAATTGAATTAAACATTTTACTTGATTTTTTAAATTTTATTAGATGTAAATTATATATGTATGTATAATGCAATATTTAATTTAATTTTCGTGTATTGGTAACATATTATATTATTTACCTACGTTTTTAAAATAAATATGCTGCCAATTAATAATGTAATAATGACAAGTATGTATCAAATCTTAAATTCTAAATTTATATTTCATATTAACTTCTTATCTTTCAGAAATTTATTTTAAGTATCGAATTTATCGAATTTTATTAAATATATGGTAAAATATATATTCACAATATTAATTTTAAATGATAAAAGTCATTTTACAATATTAATTTATATTACTTGTCGATTAGAATCACCAAGTTACATATTTGCATAAAGCAAGAATGCACATCTACCACTAAAATTCAACTAATTTAAATTTCAAAATGATTCTCTAATTAAAATTTCCAAAGGAAACGCAATGTTCACTGATAAACCCTCACCCTCGAGTTAATAACAGATCACATAGCACGAGGGAACCGTTTATATACCGTGGTTTCGAAACGTCTTCTCTCCCTTTCCCTCTCTCTCTCCCTCCCTTTCTCTCTCTTTCTCTCTCTCTCTCTCTCTCTATTCCCTATTTCGTGGACTGCGTTTTCACAGGAATCGAGAATGAAAGTGACGTACTCCGTGCTCGTTACGTAGTTCTTTGAAGAAGAACGTGTGCACACACTCTCGCGCACACAGCTTCTATACATATATATATATGTATAAGTGTACATGCGAAAATAACGATACCAGTGCGACGTTAGGTGACTACTTTAAGGTTAACCTTTTGCGGTCCTCCACGACACACTTTGCACTGAATAGCTTTATTTCGAGCTGTGCATGGTGAAAATTCTCGGCGCGTAGTACAAAGTTAAAAAAAAAAAAGAAAAAAATACGCGTAAATCGAAAAATACGTACAGTGAGTCGAAAAATTGATTACGTGTCGAACTCGCCTGTCATTTAGTAATGTTTGTTGTATAAAAAAATCGATCGATTGATCGAATCCATTTTTTTTTTTTAAGTATTGAACAAAGCTGCTTTTTTAATTCGTAAAATTGTAAATATTAATTATTGTTATTGTTAAATTATAAAATTAAACAATTAAAAAGATATTTAAAATACCAGATTGCATTATCAAATTACATTGATACATTTATATTGATTGAATGAAATATATTATGAAATTTGTTTACATATTGTTGAATTTTTCTTTAACTTTACGTACGCATTCAGTGAATATAATATAAATACGATTTGTTTCAATAAATCGTAATTCATTGTATACTCTTTCCTTGATCGATCATTTTCCATTGTATTGTTCAAATAATTTTATTATTCGCTATTTATATTGCGTTCAGTATATTTCCATTTCGGATAATTTTACAATGTTTTTCATTGTTCGGTTAATAGAATATGCTCACTATTTATTGGTAACTCGGTGTATTCTCATGATAAGCTTACAAGCTTCATTATGCACCGTTCTACATACGGAGAATATGGAATACTATTTATAGAATTGATTGAAATTTTCAAACTAGAGCGATTTATTGAGAACAAAAAAGATTGTTGAATTCAAACAGTTTAGAAAAAGAATTTTGTTGGGTTATATTTTTTTTGTTGAGGAGTGTTTGTTTTAATTATTGGAAAATATTTTATGAATATGTGTCGTGGAGGAAGGAAATGAATAAAGTATGAAGATAAATTGAGAATGTTATCGAGAATTGAAAAATAATTTAGATTATTTTAAATATTTAATGATAAAAGGAAAAAAAATGATAATAAAATTGAAAATTATTATTAATTTGAATATTTTATAAGTAAATTTTCAAAATTATCACTTGTCTTTTTAAATATATTCGTTTTAAATGAATGCTTTTCTCAATCTGTGAATTTACATCTTCTTTGATAATTTTATCGTTTGAAATTCTTCGACCGATAATTCTGCTCATAAAATTCCCCAAGGAAAATGAAAATCGAGTTTCCTTTAAACCTTTAGATTCCCTATAGTTTTATCAAGATAATTCATTGTTATACCTTGGTTCTTCTGAAATATATTCAACATTACATTTTTAACTACTAACTATGAAATAATATTTATTTGTTAATTCTTGATATAATTCTTGGATGAAATTTTGAAATTAAATTTTTATTTATTATAGAAAACAATAGAAAAAATAATAAAGAATATAAAAATTGTCCTATATTTCATAGAATATTATTATTAAAAATCTAATAAACTTCTTTATGCTTATAAAAATAAAATTACAAAAAACAATACGACAATATTAAATGTAACAAAAAAATAATGAAATAACGAAACAGTAAGACAATTTTTAACAAAATCCTCATTTTTATTATAAGTTCATTCAGAAATTTTATTAATTGTATAGAAGAAAGCGATACTAAATATTAATTATTATTCGCCATAGGAATCGTTGTCTTATAATGTATCGGATAGATAAAATATTCCATAATATAAAAGAGAGGAAGTTGGCAAAGAGACTGTGTGAAAGAGAGAGAAAGAGAGAGAATCTGGCAGGAATTTTAATTGCTTCCATAAAAGCTATGCTCTACGATAGGATGTGTAAGAAGATATTTAGAGTGGATGGAATGTTGTTGCCGCTTCCTTGTATCCAAGCATCGATCAGATTGTTTCGTTTATCTTACGAGAAAAATTGAGAAAAATATCATTGAAACCAGATGTATGTTTGAATTCTCGATGAAACTCTATTTGATGCTTGTATACAAAAAATTGTATCCTTTATATGTATTATCCATTTCTTGAAAGAAAACGATAAAATTGCAAGCTTCTTGGTTTATTTCTGTATTTCTTGGATTCGCGATTCGAATCGTTGAAACAGATATGTCACGGATGTGTTACGTGTTTCAAATTCTTCGAACGAGCTCGAAAAATCGTGTAATATGATCTTCGTGATGGTATCGTGTTAAGGATAGGGAAAAATATGAGTGTTGAATTAACATTCATGTTACGAGACTTTTCTCCTTTGCTTCCGTTTTATCGGGGAATAATCGTTACAGTGATGTAAATTAATTGAATTATTTTTCATCGGATGCACGATAACGTTCCTTTCGTTTATCGATATAGATTTAATAAAATGAATGTAGAAATATGATTGAAAGCAGAAACGTGTGTTTCACATTCGTTTTGAACGTATTTTAAATATAATTATCACGATGAAAAAATATTCTATATTTCATATTTCTCTTAGACATTTCTTTATACGAATCTTTTATTAACGAGATAAATTTATCGACGTTCGAATATTTTTCAGAATAAAATTTACAAGTGATCGTTTCGTTCTCTCTTTCATGCGCATTCACATTTATTTTCATATACGTAACTCTGCCCATCGAATTATTTTTAGCCTTTAACGATAGTATTAAATTATTCTTTGAAACAAAATGTATAAAATTCGATATTTTTAAACGCTATGGCGAGTAAAGAATATAACAATCTGGTTTCCCAGATATTGTTAAACGATAATGTTAATTGTTAAGCTGGAAATCTGTTTAAAATTTCAATCAAGGTGGCAGAAATATGATACAACCCAATATAAACCCGATCCTCTTTTTATTCCTCTCGATCAGATATGGGCCAAACGAACGTTTCTGGTCTGTCGTTGATACATCACAGACCAATGTGGGGCAATATTAAAGTGTTTAAAAGCGAGCTAAAAATTTCGAGTGGAATAGTTGTCAGCGGGGAATTTTAATTCTTTGAAAGATCGAATTCTCGTGATACTCGATGGAAGGTTTTGTTTTTTCTTCTTCTTTTTTATTTTATTTTATTTTTTTTTTATCGCTGTTTGCTTTACAGAAATGGGACAAAGAAATGACGATGACAGAAAGTGATACAAATCATACTTTTATATACGTATTGAAAAATAATAAATCAAAAAATGAGCAGTCCAAAACATAAAAAATATTGATTTAATATGGAGATATAAATCTCAGCTCAGTTTGCACAGCGATTTTTTAAAGAATCTTTGTTGTTGTTGCGAGCTAAAGAATTCCGTAGATTGATATTTTTATTACAAATCTGTTACAAAAAATCCCATAGCAAAAGGAAACGAGCTCTTTATAAACATTATATTGATTCTTTAAATTAAAACAATTTCTCCATTATTCTTTATTTTTTATATTTTCAAAGAAAATATATTAATATCGTTAATTGATTTTGAATTTTATTAAAATGATATATTTGCCAGAAATTATTTTACACGATGTTCTATTTGATTCATTTTTATGATTATTTAATACGTTTCGATACAGTAGAACACACTTACGTATGTTCTTAAGATAGTTTTAAGTTAAAGTGTTCTAAGCCGCTCAAACGCAAAGTCGGATAAAATACTTGTTAAAGTTTCGCAAGATAAAGAGAAATCTCTTGCTTCTATTAAAAGAATACATTTTTATTCGAATGCTCGATTTATTAATAAAATTAATATCCTCATTTTATTTTTCTCTTTCTACTAAAAATAAATTAAATTATTCGTGTATTCTCGACAATCACTTTGGATTGCCATTTATTTGGTCCATTGTTTCCATTGATCCATTCAATGAGATACCAATCTACATGTATCAATATTTTCACATTAAACGAACTCGAACACGTATTTTCCATGCAATGAATCCTGACGTTCGCGCATAAAAGAATCCTTATTCTGTGTCGTTATAACAGAAATATAATCCGGAGAAATTTTAATATCATATCCATTTTTATTCATTAAAAATTTCAATCCTCAGATTCCAAGCAAAACACAAGACAACAAATATTAATTAATATTAAAATCATTAAACCAAAACCTTTTCTTTCCACAAAAAATTCTTTCAAAACGAAATTGTTCTCGTGACATTACTTTAACTCTAATCATCTTAATCTCACCGCGCATTTTTATTCGTTTAAACTTCACCTTTATCCCAATCCTACATCACGAAGCAATAAAATATCTCTTCTTGCGAGCATAGAGGTCGAATACGAAAGAATCGAGGCACAAAGCGATCGAACAAAAGCGATATTCATAATCGTTCATGAAATATTTATGAAATCGCCCGTGAAAAATATGGGGAGCGTGTCCTCGGGCTAAGTTTCTACACCGTGGAAGATAGTCCCGCGAAAAAAAAGGAGACCTACTGAAAACTAACAGGGAACAGATGCCAAACACGTCACGAGAATGAAAGAATCGCGGAATATCTGGGAAACTGTACGTACAAGTTCCCATCCAAACGTGGTGGCATATTCCGATCCCAGTATCATACTCACGTATCCGCCAAATCTTTTATTTCGTTATTCCGCATCCTTCACCGTCGTCCCGTGTTGCTTCTTACTCCGTGAATTGCATCGACGCATTTTCTCTTTACTCCCTCTGGCCGAGGCAGAGAAAGAGAGACAGAGGACTTTGCGTGTTCCGCGTATCGAACAGCCTCGTTTAGGGTGCTCCATATTCCGCAGACGAACGAACGTCTCTCTTCTTTGTTTCTCTGTAACCGATGGTGAACCGATGGTATGGTATTTCTTTCAATGAAATTTTTTCGTTCTCTCGGCTGATTTATTTCCCCATCAATCGAATGTCTATCGTGTTTTCCCTCTCTTTTTTAAATTTTAGAGATAGAAATTGTATATTGTCGTGTACATTATTTCGTCGATGATCGATCAATTTTAAGAAATTCGGATGGAACGGGAGATTTGTTACTATATAATTATTCTTTTAGTAAATTAAACTTATAATTCTTTGAAAAATTCGTGAATCTATTTATCGTATGAATTTTTTAATATTCTTTGAGAAATTTTCATCAAATTTACACGTTAAATAGTTGCAGCACTATACTTATGACACGTTCGTCGCATTTTTAAAAATCACAAAGCAGGCGAGGTATTAATGCAAATAGCAACGAAGTGATTTCTAGTACAAACACGAGTTCATAATACAGAACACCCTTTTTCTCTGGAATATTCTCTGGGAAAAAGGAAAAAATTTTTTTACCTTTCCTACGTGTTTCGTTCCTGTATTTAAATATGGCTTAATTTTATAGATCTCGGTTTTATTCACCGTGTTCATCCATGAATGGCACACAGAAGCAATTTTGAGTAAAAAAGTTCTATAAAATTTCCCACGCTTAGATCATAGCAATTAATATCGCGAGATAATATCTATGTAGTATCGTTTGAACAAAAAAATTTCGATTAATCTTATCTTATCAATTATCATTTTCTTCTTTCTTTCATATTTGTATCAAAGCATTATAATTTTTAAAAATTAGTTTTGCATGGTAAATCAGGCTATTTGCATTTATGTCATAACGTTTTTTGAATAAAATTTAGCGAACGAAAAATTCCCATCTCAGGATAAAAATTTTGAATATGAATTAAATTTCACAGACAAAAAAAAAAGAATTACATAATATTTTAAATATTAAATTTCATAAATAACGTTTGTAACAATAAATTATTACCATATATATTTTTGTATAATCTATACAATGTCATATAAATGCAAATTATATCATGCATAAATATATTATATAAACAATACTTAGAAGAATGATTATGTACTTACATCTATCCTTTTCCACAAAGTCACCCTTGATGAATATATCCCTTAACTTGTCAACGATCGAATATACGCGACCCCATATAACATCGACTTCAGAAATTATGATCCACCATCTCACTTCGTTCGTCATCTTATTCTTCTTCAACCTCTACATCTCTCTCCCTCTCTCACACACAATTTTTCACTGTACTATAACTTTTCTTCCACCCTATCTACTAGATTTATTATTATTTCACAAAAAAAAAAGAAAAACAAGAAAAAAAATTTCTAAAAGAAAACTAGAAGATCAAAATCATCCGAATTCTGCGTGCAATTTTAAACATTTCCTATCAACAAAAATTCTGATAAAAAACCAGAAATGCAAGTACTTCTAGGTACGTGCAATTTGTCGAAAAGGGCCAACTACGTTCTCCTTCTTCTATTTTCACTTCTTCTACCCGATAATTTCGTTGCATTTCGTAATTTTCCACCCTCTACGTGCGCGTCGAATATCGCGCGGAAACGAGTAGCGTGTAAGAATCATCGTTTTATTTCCACGAAAATCGCAGGCGTGGAAGATAAGGTGAATTTTCATCCTTGTTACGCTCGATGAAATTTTATTTTTCGATATTTCTTTAAACATTTTCTTTCTTCCTTTTCTTTTTCTAACCGTTAAAAAATGATTAATTGTTCTTCCAGTATCGTTTAATGGAAACATTGATCAACGAATTAATCAGGATTCAGCTTAAGAGGTGAATTTAAAACGAGCTACGTTTATTGCAAGCAGAATAAATTTTCCAAGTCGTTCTGTAATGTTACCGTCTGTGTTCCCGCGTTTTAGCGGGAATGCTAACAGTTCGGTTAATTTTCTTCCGGGAAACTTTCAGTTGGGTGTGTCTGTAAAAGTGTGGCAGATAAATGAAGATTGTGCTAGTCTCTGACTGAATTCTAATTCAAAAATTCTCCGTTTTATTTTGATTATAATTTTAATTGATTAATTTCTTTTTTCTTTTTTTGATTTGTTCAAAATAATTGTTATAACTTTAATACTTATTTATTTACTATTTTTTATAAAATTGTTTGTGATAATCGAGAATTGTTATATATTTTTTAATTACAAAAATTTTAGACGACTATACATTTTTCTGTGCAACGATATATTCATGTATTTTACAGTTATTCCAGTTTTTAAAATGGAAATGTATATTTTTTTCTTATTATTATTATTTTTTTTTTTCGCGTGGAATAAATCTTCCTGTTGTTTCATATAAAAAATTATAGAGATAGAGTTCATGTAGCATTGTTATTCTAACGTACAAATCGGAATAAAAAAATGAGGTATATTTTCATCCATGTTTAATTCTATAAAAAAAATAATAATAATAAACCAGACTACATTACATAATTAGAAAGCTTTCTTTCTTTAAAATATCTCATAATAAATAAACTACAGATTTTTATGCAAAATTAAATTTTTATAATTGGAAAAAATAAAACTGAGATTTGCTTAAATATTCACTATATATACTATAATAATTTTACAACTGGAATTTTTAATTTTACTTTAATTCGTTGCTCAATTGTATATATTAATTATTTAATAACTCAAAGTAACACATACAATGTGTCCTTTTCTTTTCCAAAATCATTCACTAAAATCAGAAACAAAAGTCTGTTTAAATAAACCATTTAATTTAAATAAAATTGAAAAGTACAATTCTCTATAAACGAAACGAAAAAAAAAAAAAAAAAAAAAAAAGAACTGCTCAATACTGTTTCGACAAAACATACAGGGATCGCGTTGAAAATCCGCGTGTCAACCCTCGCGAATCATCGACGATCGGTCCGTCGATCCGCGAGAGAATCACGTAATCTTCGACTCACGACCGGTTAAATACATTTTATCTGACGTCACGCGACAATGTCGTCTGTCGCTTAACAGTGAAGCTTTCGAAACGCGTCCTCCAGTTTGCCTGAATGTACATTGAACGCCCGAATTTAGGGCCGGAAGACGCCGTCAGGCTGCAACGACAGCTGTCGCGTTCGAGAATTTTGCTTACAAGAACGATTCCTCTTTAAGCTGAATGAAACGTTCTTAGCATTAGTTAATTTTGGCGGGTATAGTTTCGAATGGCGCCGGTGGTCGGTCCCCATGAAGTTTAAAACAAGATAAGTTAGACGAGTAAGATAAGTTAAGTGAGGTCAGATTATATTTCAAAGGAGTTTATATCTCTATGTCCATGATATTTATAAAGTTTCATTTCGATTGAGATGATGGTTGGATTAATTTTAGTTGCTAGTGAGTTTTAGGTTTTATTATGGTACGTATTTATAGTATTTATAAAGTTCTATCTCGTTCGACTCGCTTGAATCGAGGTTGGGTTTGGTTTCGGTTTGGTTACAAGATAGGTATCAAGTTTTTCTTCTGTCCATAACATCGATAAACTTCCATCTCGATCGAGATGTATTGAACGATAGATTGGATTAGTAGTTTTAATTAATAGCGTAATTAAATTATGTTAATCGATTCCACGTTTTATATCTACGATACTTACGAAGTTTTATCTCGTTCGAGTTGTTTGAATTGAGGTTAGGTTTCAGTTAGTAGTAGATTACAAGGCAGATACGAAGTTCCCCTTCTATCCTCGTAACATCAATAAAGTTTCATCTCGATCGAATGTCATGGTTGAATTAGATTAAGTTTAATGAGTTAGATTCAGTCGTGATAGTTTATGATAGCAGTTTATGATAATTAAGTACATATTCTATCTCCCTAGAGTTTCATCTCGATCGAATAAATGGATTAGATTAAGTTAGGTTTAATTTCAGTTAGCAATTGATCAGGTTAGATTATGTTTCATAGGTTATGATAGTTATGTGCATATTCTGTTCTCATAACATCTTAAAATTTCATCTCGATCCAAGAAATAGATCGGATTAGCTTTAATTTCAATCAATAGTAATAAGTTAAATTAAATTAGCTTTGGAAGTCGCTATTGTTTCTCGTCGTAAGTTTCGTTTAATCCAGCCATATCGCCTTTTTAAAGACAGAACATTTCCAAAGCTAAGTCTTTGTACTTCTCGTTCATATCTTTCTCCTTTAGCCAGTCTAAATTTCATGTCGATCAGCTACTGGTTTCTTTTCAAAGAAATATCCATTTTAGTGGATTTTAGGGATCATTGAATTTCGCAACTCCGGTTCATCCTTTTCTCTGGTTCCTTGTAATAGAGACGTTAATATTTCACGGTACGTATCAAGAAAAAGGCAGAGAAGACTCTTTGTGAGGCACCCTCGTCGTCCAAACTTCCCTTTTCTTTTCCTCTCCATCCTTCGACCCACCCTTGTTTGTCATTTGCTCTTTCTTCTTCTTTTTCTTCTTCTTCTTCTTCTTCTTCTCTTTTCCTCTTTCTTTTTCTTTTTTCTTTTATTAGAAAGTTCTTTTTTTACCTCGTGTCGGGGAAAAAATGGTCATGAGATTCGTTTTTAATGGCCGCGAAAAGTGAAAGCGACGTTGAAACGCCGCGTTATCGAAAGTCATAAATCTTCTAGTTGGGAAGAAATTAGAAAAATTTTTTTATTACCTCAGATATAATAATATATGGGGCCGGATGTAGGTGTCACTGAGGGAAAAATTTCTTCAAGATGCGGGATATCAAGAAATTCTTTGAATAATTTATAGATAATAGATTATTTATTAGAGATTATTTATTAAAAATAAGATCACTTAACTCTCGTTTTCGTTATTCATTATTTAGATACTTTAAATAGTCTAATTGTTTCAATATTAATGTATTTTCAATATATAAAATATAAATCTTCGAAAAATAATTTATTCAAATGAATAAATTTATTCTTATGAATATTGACAATAAATGTCAAGCTGAAAATAATCTATAATAAATTATAATCCAATTATTTTTTAACGTTATTATTTTTGCTTAAAACGATCATCTCACTTAATTAATCATATACAAAAATATTTTAATCATCATTTTCTATGAAATTACGCGAAATTCGATGAAGAATCCTTTTAATATAAACGATTATTTCGCCGATCGATGCAATTTTCCAGGCAATTGGGTACATAGAAATTGCACATCTCTAATTTTCCTAATTTTCCTCTAAACAACCACGTGAAATCAACGAAGATACGTTTAATGAATAAAAACGATAATGTCATTAACGAGATCGATCCATTCTTCGTGGAATTAGATATTCAAGAATCAACAATTTCAATCGCTTTTTAAGTGACATAACGTAACTCGTTTTATTTTTTCCTTAAGATAAACATGAGAATTAAAATTATCAAGAATTTCTCTCAAAAAAATACAGCAATACTCATCAATTTTACTGTATTTTTACTCTTGAGATTCTTCACTTTCTCTGCCTATTTTTCCCTTTCATCTATTTATCCGTCTGACTATTGATTTGCGAGACCGCTGACACGCACAAAGGTTATCGGTCTGTCAAAACGATACGATGTAACAACAGAGAGATAGAGAGATAAAGTCATTAATTTTCAACGTGAACGAAACATCGTTATCCTGAGTCGATTAGCCCGTTGCTCGTTTAGCTCATCCTTTGATTCCTCTGGAGAGAAAGAGAGAGAGAGAGAGAGAGAAAGAAATAAAATATTAGGATACTTAATCGCGAGAGGAATCGAAGATGGAATAAAAGAAGGATTATTCTGGAAGATATATTAACTAAAAGAATGTGATATAATTCGAAGGGGAAAAAAATAAAAAGATGGATATTTGATAGATACTTAGATATTAATTTTTCTTGAAAGAGAGAAATGGAATAAAAATAGTTATAATTGTATTTTTGTGTTTCATCTTCTTCTTTTTTTTTTATTTTATTAATCGGTATGTATCATATATGAAACGAAATCGTGGAGAAAAATTAATCGTTGCGTTAAACGTGAAATAATCGAGCAGAAAGAGTGGAAACGCGTAACAGTAAATAAATAATGGAAATATTGGAACTATTTAAAATTTTTTAAAATCTTTTTACCGAATAATTAATTCGAATAAAAATTTAAAAAATTCGAATATGAAAAATCAATTTATTCCCGTTACACGCAACCATCAAAACAATGCTATATTAAAATCAATTGTTTCAATACACTCGCTCAATTTTTACAATTTTTTTTTTTTTATTCCTCGTTGAGTAGATTGTTTCATTTAACATATTAAAGGTTATTTAAAAACGTCACGCATGAAATGACTAGCATCGGTATATTTACATTACTTTTGTATATTTTAACAAAAATATTTCCACTTAACGGTAACAGCACAATATCGGCATTTTTTTATAACGTTTCAATAGCGACACGAGTATTTTGTCGATCAATCGACTATCGTGTGTTATTTGTACACAACCTGTTTGAGAAAAAAAAACGAGATTGTATTGCCAATATGTTAATTCAAATACTTTATTTGAAATGTGTTTCTTTTTTCAATATCTTCAACATTAAATATAATCAATTAATAAGCAATTAATGTTTAAACAGTGACAGATTAATATTGCAGAACAAAGTAAATTTTTTAAATACTTGTCTTTGTTTTATCACGAAATATTTATAATGGCTTTTAGATTTAGATTCTTAGTGAAATTTAACATTTCTTAATCACTTTCAATTTTATTTAACAAGAAAAAGTTGGAAGAAATTGATTCTTAAACTGGATAATAAATTTTAAAAATTAATCGATAATCATAAAGTCAATAGAAAGAGAGATCAATTCGACATTGAAAGTATTTAAAAAAGTTTTTCACGCGCATAAAAAAATTTTATTATTAAATACGGCTGAGAAGTTTCGTGAAAATTTAATTACTACGTCTAGCTTCATCCATAAAATAGTGAGACCAAATTTGAGGATTAAACTAATGAAAATTCAGCGTAATAGTCAAGTCGGCCGAATTCGATTTTCACTCGTCAAAATTTAATTCCCTTTTACTTCTATTTTTTTTTTTTTTTTTTTTTTTTAATATACATATAAAACATACGCTTGAAACCATTGAACCGTCATGTATCGAATTTCATTCGATCCCCGAGTACGTCGAAAGTTGGAAAGCAAAATTGAAAAAAAATGGAAGGTTACATGGCCACGCGTGTATGCATGCTTGTATATATGGAAAAATGTGGAATAATTTCAAGGCAACTGTTCGTGTAACAACGAGGAAAACACGGAAGACAAAAATGATGGGAATTCAGAATTTCTGTTTGCTTGTTGTGCAATGAAATTCTAAATAATTCTGAATTAACAACTGCATACTCCCTACATCGATATCTGTCCATCCAAAAAGAGATATTCTTTTTTTTTTATAATATAAGAATATTATTTTATTTTGTTAAAAAAGAAAATTGTGTTGAAATTGATCGGACACATAGGATCCAATTATAGGAAATAATCAGTGAAGGAAAAATTTGTTGTATAAAATATAATTACACGCGTTCATTTGTCATTTTTCATATGAAATGTATTATAATTCAAATATTTTGTTTCTCGCGATATTAATATGGGAATCATTTGTCCTTTATTTCACGAATGCATCAAAAATTTTGAATCAATAAAACAATATTTCTATATTCTCTGAAAAAATAAAAGAAAAGAAGTAGGAACATTACGCAAAAAAAATTATCTTAGAGTTAATGAAAAATTTAAATCAAATTATGAGATATTAGTATTCTTAATTAGAAGATTCAAATATAAATAAGAATAAATTCAAGCAATCTATTTATAACGAGTTACAAATAAAATTTTTTATCACTCGTGAACCGTGCGATAAATAATTCACATTTCATCACAAATAGTGGAATATTTAAATAATTATTTCGTAATAATGCAAAAATTCAGAGACATTATACGACCGAATATTAATGTAACTATACGTGCAACTTAATGACACATATCATTTAATGAGCCATTGTATCGTGTCTAATTAGTAGTTGTGCATTAATTAGCACAGTTTTAATTCGATCGATATGCGTGTAATTAACGAAATTCTACTTCCGTATTATTGTTTACTTATCGTCGTATAAGATTAAAGGATTTTACGCTCCGTTATACGTAAATAAACGAAATTATCATAAAATAACTTTAACATAGTGAACGGTGAAGTTTGAAGCAACACAGGTGATGGAGGGGTATACGTATGCACGTGAAATGATGTGATCCTCTATTTATTATTCGATGTGTCAGCTGTCGATTGGAAAGGGTCGAAACATCCAGTTTGCATTATTCAACGTTCAATTCCATCAGACGAATCAAACGGTTCTCCAGCCACGATGTAAATACACGTCTATCGGGGATAAATGGTACATTTTGGAGATACAGGGAATAATAAATTAATTATTATTCTTTGTTTTTTAGAAAAAGCTTGTTATTCTGAATAATAATCAGAAAAAAATAGATACGTTGTTACAGATTCTAAAAGAATACAATTATTTATTATTAGAGAAGTGATTAAAGAAATAATTTGTGATAATGAGAATAATGAAACATAAAATATTGTTGAACATATCGGTAAAATGATTATTGTATCCATTTTTATTATTGTTTCATAATTTTTGAAGATATGATGAATATATCCATCAAATTTCTGAATAATTATTGTGCTATTACAATTATTTGATTCTTTGACTATCTCAATTTTTAATTCTTTTATTATTTTGTTGATAACGACAAAATATATTTTGTGTATCTATCTTTAAAAAATAAAATATTGTAAAAATTTAAATAATATGGAATAACACGAAGTTACAATATATGTACTACACGTATAAATCTTTTTTTATTGGCCAAAAATGGTATCATGCGTACGTGCACTAAAATTTCCCTATATTCGATTTTGAATTTTCCAAATGGCAATATTACCAAATTTACACATATTTTTTTGTAATTTTTATTTCCTGATTTTTCGAAGTTTTTTTTTTTAAGACACATAGAAATACATATAAAAATTTAATCATTTTTGATCAGAACTAGTATTGGTCAATTTTCAACATCGTCCTTTATGACTTCATGGAAAAAACGAGAAACAATTTAAACCGTTGGAGTTTTTATCGAAGGATGCAATAGTCTTTTTATCAATTGACAAATTTTATCATTGTGAATACGATATTGATATCCAATGTTATATCGAATGTTTCTCGAATGCATTTTCAATCTTGTCTATTATCGAAACGAACCAATTCTATATGATCTTATTTATAGACACTATTTACTAAACTATACTAAAAATGAATTTCTGGGATACAACGCGAAAAGATTATGCTCTCGTTTCATACAATACGTTTAATATTTTTTTTATATCGTCATGATGAAAATTCAGCAGTGGAATGGTATTTTGCATTCGTGACACGTTCAATTTCGTTCAAATATTTTGTAAATTATTTCCTTTCATTCGATGTGCAATGAAAAAAATATAGCATGAATATAAATTTTAAACTTGTCGAACTATATATTTGAACTTTATCAATTGTGAATAAATACAAATGAATTATATATAGTAATTAAATATAACAATATTTTAAACTTAATTATATTAATATATAAATATCAGTTTAAATATCATTAGAAAAAGATAAACATCATCATTTTCTTCAAAAAGAAACTCTTTTTTTCCCTTGAAGTCAATGGGAAACCAATCAAATTTTACAATATTATCACAAAATCGCTCATCAAAATTTTTTCTTGCAAGCTTTTCAAAATCAGTATTCATTCCATCATACTATTATCAAATTAAAAAATTAAAAAATTCTCTCATCCGAAAAAAATATCGCTCGCCATTATCATATTCCTCAACGAACACATTCCTCCATTATTTCAAAATTATCATTCTCACTTCATCATTCAAAAAAAAAAAAACTACTTATCAACGTCACTAACTTTCTCGCAAATCACTCCCCGCATTTTCCCTCTTTCAAAATCAACCAAAACACTTGTTCCACGTGTATTTCGCGCACGCAATGAGCGACCGCTTCCCCCAATTGACAGCTGTCGATCCGGAAGTCGCGGCACCAGTCGAGAATCATGGAAACTCTTGCATCCGTGTACAAACATGCACGCGCGAGCCACTTCACTCTCGGCGAGAGTGGTTCGTTTTTTTCACCAACTAACCAAGCCACCCTCACTTCTCCCTTCGTGTCCCCTCGAAAATGATAAATTTTTCGACGCGCCGTCGGTGACGATGACCTCTGGATCGAGGTCCACATCCACATTTGAGAATGGATTTCCAATTACTCGCGTACCGCGCGCTGCCGCGTCGCGGAAATCGAGTTATCGTGCGGTGTGAATGTCGGCTCGTTTATCCTCGATGGGGCACGAGATGGCCCTGAATGGGAAATCATCGATTGTAATTGAATATTACGGGTTCGACGTGCGCAGAAGTTAGTGGGCTTTTCTAAGATTTCGTGCAGTATCTTACGAAATATCGTGAAAAAGGGTTGTACTCTATGCTAATTGTTCTTTTCTAATTTGAAGTAACTAATCTTATTCTTATTGCTGCCCTCTGGCAGTAACGTTATTCTCTTTCCTCTTTCCCTTGCTCTTTTATTTTCTTTTATAATTAATTTTGTAATTAATAGAGTTTTATAAGAACATAAATGTGTCTTAAAAATGGGAGAATATAATTTAAGTGGATATAATTCAATTTCAAGCAACATAGATTTGCATTCTATATTTGGATAAGTTTAAACATCTTATTAGTTAGTGCTGCCCTCAGGCGGCTTAATTATTATTTAGTCTTTTTTCCCTTACTTTTTTTTCTGTTTCTTTTGTTTCCTTTTGCACTATGGCTAATAGAACTTTACAATAGAGCATATAGAGGATATATTTCTCCAAAAATGTGAGAGCATAGTTTAACTGGGGATAGAGGAACGAGTTGTACTCTATATTTGGAATTGTTTTTCCCTAATTTGAACTAGTCACTTTGTCATGTGCTGCCCCCAGGCGTTCACTATTGTTTAGCTTACTTCTCTCTCTCTTTTCTCTTCTTTTGTTTTCTTTTGCGCTAGGATGATAGAGCCCTACGGTAAAGCGGTACATTGTTTTGCATATTTGTGTATGTCAGGTGTTATTTGTATACGTATTTTTGAACTTAATTATTATTCGATTAATCGTTTAGAGGTAAAATTATTAGGGGAAAAGGTATTAATTGCGATCAATATTTTTTCGTTCGATCGTTTAAGAATAAAATTGAAAATCATAATAATCCTGTGATTATTTTGTTCGCCACTGTGGAAACGGAGAGCTTGTTCGATCCTTGTTTATTGTCCCCTCGTTCGACGAGACGGAATTTATTCGCTTGTGTAGTCGGATTCCCGCTTTTCATTCGGTTGTTTCGCGTGCATGGACACGGAGCTCTCGTAATTCTTGAGAATTTCACGCGTTTTGTGGCCTCGTTCTCGTGGAAATGGTTGCGGGTTGACTAGAGGGGGTTGGGTGAAGGATAGATTGATAAAACCAAAATTGAGGTGTCGTTTGTTAAATTTATGCGTGTATAAATCTCAACATATTTGAAATTATTCGAAATATAATTGGACGTTACTTCAGATAACTTTCTACCTACTAGAACGCACAACATTTATTGCATCTCTTCTGTTTGATCATTCGAACCACAAAAAAAAAAAGAAAAAGAAAAAAGTACAAAAATTTTATAAACGCGATAACAAAGGAAACTTTCATTTTCCTGTTCGAAACTTCGTTATAACAGCCTGTAATAACCTATAAAAGCGGAATATCCTCGGAGAGGGAGAATCGGCGCAACAAAGGAAGAGAAACGAATCATTGAAACCTAATCTCCTGTCGTGCAACATTACCGCGCCAAGACAATGGGAGAATAATTCGATCCGAGGGATGTGAGGATGAAATTCTGAATGAAATCATGCGTTATGTATAGCATCACGATGTCGAAGCGCTTAGAAAGCGCGTGTTGTCGCGTCGGCTCGCAGTTCCCAGTATGCATTCATGTCGAAAAGTGCATTATAGCGAGAATACCGGCTCTCTCGCATCCGTTAGCTCGGAGAAGTTGTAACTGGGGCGTAACCTCGTTTAACTTTCAAGATATAACGGTTCGTTTGGGAGTTATCAATTAGGACGAGCGCCAATTCGATGTTTTTCCAAGGACAATCAGCCTTACGTCGCTCGTTTGATTCGATTTTATTTTCACGCTTGGACGGATAACGTCCGATTTCCATGATCGGGTTCGAATCGACAGAACGATTCGATTTCGGACAAACATATTGTGGGTTGTTAAACGCTGCTGGACCTATCGAGTTTTAAGATTCGATTAAAAATGTATTATGTATTATCTTGTAAGAAAATTCATCCAATTTATCACGATTTTTCAATAATTTTAACCGCAATATTATGGTTCTACAGATAAAATACTCTAACGTTTTGTTCGCTTCACCGTAACCTATGAAAAATCGCGAATTAAATTCGGAATGCAGGGAACAAGCGTGTAACATAATATCATTCATTCCTGTAGAATTCTATATTTTAATATAATAAATTAATTTAAAGAAGCTTTGAAGCTATTAAACTTTTCCAATTGTCTAATCTAAATAAAATTACTTTATATTCTATGAAATATCCACGAATATGATAAATATTCAAAGTTACATAATAACAGTTTTATTTCAATTTCATTACACGTGAAATTCGACCAAATCTAATATTTGCAATTTTTTTAAAAAAGAAAAAAAAACGGAGAGATTCTTCTGTTTACTTCTCCTTATGAAAACGATTCAATTATACCACGTGTTATTCCACGGGAACAAGTTTCACTCCCTCGTTAATTATTACACATTATAGTGAACTGAGACGAAAAATTTCGCAATTTACAGAACCGCGGCACGTTTCAACGCATATACGGTTTCACAACCTCTACATCCCTGCGAACGAAAGTCTCAGGGGCATCGCGAAAGAAATTACCGTTTCACGGGGGTTAGAGAAAAGCAGCCACGGTCGAAATGAAATCTCGAGTGGAATTTATATTTGATGAAAAGGTAACGGTGTGTGAGATTGAAAAACGGGTCAACCTTCGATTAAACGAACTCGATAAGAAGTAAGCGTGACGGCAATTGCGTCTCCTATTAAATCGTTCGTGGTACATGGAACACGTGTCACGCGTTGCCCACGAGAAAAAACGATTTACACGTTTCAGGTTTCTTCCTTTGAAAATGGTCGGCTTTCGATGTTTCTTGATAAGTCGATAAGTTCCCAAACAAGAAAAATTGTTTAACTTTTGAAATAATAATAGAGAGTTTTCTATTCAATTCTATGCTCACTTTGTTTAATATTTTTCTGGAAGTAAACGTATTTATCGTGTAAGGTATTAAAAAATTAGGAAAACTTTGAACCGCTGTAACTCCGAAAATAACGAATTCTGGTCAACGAACGAAAGATCATTAAAAGTTTGGAACTTCGCTTTTCAAAATACTTTTTTGTTTATCTCGATACGATTTCCAGTTGTCGAGATATCATCGTTTAAAGAAAAGATAATTTTTAGTCGTGTTTTAAACCTGTTACAATTAGAAAAAATTTAAATCGTTATAACTCCGAAGATAATAACTTTCGGTCAACGAATGAACGATCATTGGAAGCGAAGATCCTTCCTCTTTAAAACGCTTTTCGATTTTTCTCGATACGACTTCCGGTTACCGAGATATCGTCGTGTAAAGGAAAGGGTAATTTTCGGTCGTTTACTATCTCCCTCCTTGTCGCTTACTCGGATCTCTCGCTCGCACCTCGCCTCACTGGCCTACCCCAAACTCCAGACGAGTGACAGACGCGATTCCTGGAAGTAGTACGTGCTTCCAGGTAAAAATGTAGGTCACGGGCCCATTCATAAATCCTGTATTGCTTAAGAAGCACTATGGACATTTCGAATCTTTGTATCTCGACAACGGATTGAGATATCGAAAAGCTATTTCAATGCCATGATTTTTCTCTATCTTCTGAATGAATTTTGAAAATGTTTCGCTTTAAATTGTTTCTCCATAAAACATTGGAGTTTTATCTGTCATTCTTTGTGATCTCAATAGTTTGTCTTCAGCATACAGAGACTTAAATTTATTCAATTTCACGATTTTAATATCTACGTGGGATATTCACATTAATATTCGTAATTTTGATTGTTAATTAATTGTGTATAATTATTTACGTACGGAAGATAATTAAAATCACAATCGAAGTGTATTAATTGTTTTACCTGCATTTTGAATTTTTATTTCGTGAACGACGATATAGCAATTGCATATAATGATATGCTACTTATCACTGCGATTTTAATTATTTCGAAAAGAGGCACGATTCAAAATTTGTTCCAATTATTGGACAATGTAATTAAACTTATTACATTGCCAATAATAATCTGGAACATTAATATTTGCAAGAATTGATACGAAACTCTTTAAAATCTCTTTTCAATTAATAAGAATTTTACGTAAAAATTTTTAAATAAAATAAAATTTCAAGCTATTTGCATTCGTCTCTGGAAATTTTGATTCCTTTCGCGAAGCTTGAGATGTGGTGACGGTCATAGACACGAAAGATAACGATGGAAAAAGCTTTTCCCGATCTCGATGGTTTTTCGATGACATGACTAGATCGAACTCGTTCGAACTTTTCAATTTCCGCGGCGTTACATTCCGGCATTGACTTCTCCCTGAAAGGGTGAAAAGACGGGAGAAAGAATAAAAAAAGAAAAATGGGGTAAAATTTCGAGTCTTTCGGTAACGATCAGGGTACACGTTTCATAGGAATGAGGATCTTCGATTTTATATCGAAGGAAGTATTTTACGTGTCGTAAACGAATTGTGAACTTCTTCAAACGAAGAAAATTGAAACGTTTAGGAAGTTACTGTAATCAATCGAAACGATTTCGATCTCTGAAGGAAAATAAAATATTACATAAAACCAGAAGTCATATCGAGGATATAAAATTTTATATTTAATCGTTATATTTTTTCATTTCTTAAGAATTGTATTCTTCTCAATAATAATTTCAATTTCCTTCTTGAAAAATCAATTCTCATTTTCGAGGTTGGAATTAAAACGTTATACAATCTTTCTTCACATTTTTTGATAATTGTATTTTTCCAATATTAATTACAATTTAATCAATCCGAGTTTGGAGGATAAAGAAATTGATTGTTTAAAAAATTGTTTTAATTTGTTTAAAATTTTCCAACAAACATTTATATTCAATGACATTATTTTTTTTAATAATATTAATTTTACAAATGATATTAACGATTAAAACTTAACGAAAATTTAATTTCTTGCAAATCTATATTTAAAAATTATCCCAATCCCTTATTTTTCATCACTGTAAAGAATTCTCTCGTTGTTATCGTTAGAAACTTACTTTTCGTTTATCGTTGTTACGCAACATTTTTCTCTGACGTTGTATTATTTTGTTAGAGCCCGCACACGAATTAATTAAAGCTGTAACTTAACTCGTTTACGCATTCATGAGTGCCGTTGCTCGTTTCTCCTTCATACTTTCGAAGCGGTAATTAGTAATAAACAACATGTAGTTAAATCGGATAGTGATCTAATAGGCCCTTTCAATTTAATTTTTAATCGAGGGTTTGCCGCATTATTAAAAGCGCTATGTTCGAAAGCGCCGAGTCATACGTATTCCTTTATTATTAAACGCTCAACGTTTATGGTAAATTACTAAATTTCACCATCCATATTAATATCTGATAACGAACCTAATGATTTAACTGCGGTTTTAATGGAAATAACATTTAAGGCGCTATCAAAGCATCAAGCGTAAATGATATAATAATCTGGTAATTGCATATATAACTAATTACTAGATTTAAAGTAAGTAAATTATTATTAAGCATAAATATTTATTAGGAACACAGTGTATCCATTTTCAGATTTTATCGAAACATACTAAAATGTTTTTGGCACGGATTATTATGAATATTTAATTCTTATATCCGTGAAAATATTTTGTAAGTACTGTAGTGTTGTGAAAAAATTAATTAAAAACTTTTAATCCGATTAATTGATTAATTTCGTCATTGAAGAAATTCAAAATTTTCGTAGCACATTTTTTCTTTAAATAATTGCATATGTATGATTTTAATATGATTATCTTTAAATGTATAATAATAATAAGTTGTAGTATGTGTATCATTCATGAAGTCAATATTTCAAATAATTTTTTTTAAATATTTATTTTGATATTAATTCATTTATTTATGCAATATACTCTCGTAAATGATATATTCAGTTTCAAAAATAATAAAAGATTAAATTTCAAATATATATATGTATACAACAGTTCACAAAAGATCAATTGTGAGAAAAGAACAAAAGAATGTGTGGCTTATAGTGTAAGTACAATATAATTATTAACTAAAATAAGTATTCATATATGCTATATTAAGATGATTAAATATTTTATAAATTTCTTGACAGATAATTCTGCACGTCAATTTGTCTTTTCTTTTTTTTTTTTTTTCCTTTCTGTTTAATATTTAAAATTCTCTCATTAGCTGCCTATTATAGAAAAATTAATTAACTGCTTTGAATTTAAACTCTAAATTTAAATCCTCGATATACGTTTTAATTGAAATTATTTGTGCGAATTTAATATTATTAATGATTTTCAAATTTAACTAAAAAAAAAAACTAAACATAGTTGTCATATCAAGTCATATTAAACTTTTCATTCGATGTAATAATCGTTATAAAATTTTATCAATCAACACGATTAAAATATTAATTTATTTGCTAATATTAACATGCTAATTTTAATCAAGCTTTTTGTTCAAACGTGAAAAGATATTTATACATCAGTTACTCGGAGATAATTACGTTAGTCGCGGATAAATTTTTCACCAATTTCCGGGCGGAGGTGAGAATAGCTGGGGATATGTCGGTCAACGGTGAAAATGTTGAAACGTTTTTCTCGAGAACGTATTCGATGTCCTGGTCACGAATTTTCCTCCTCGTCTTCACCGCAACTGTCTTTTCGGCTGCCTTAATTAAAGCGGACATTAGTCGAGATGGAAATAATTATTTAGCTGTTCCACTGAAAAACGTGGCTGTTGCACTCTACTCTTTTAATTTGCAATGATTAAAACTGTCATATCGAGATAATTTTAATGATACGGCGAACGTACGATGAAGAATGAAGCAGTTTTTATTAAACACAGAAATGTTATTTATTTTGTGATCTCTTAAAATTCGAAGATATAAGAATTTTCTTAATGACAAAGATAGAAGGATAATTTTTATTTAACAAAGAATCATTTGTTCCATTTTTTCCCTTAATCAATTAATGTAGATTTAATATTTGAATATTTAGAGAATGAAATAAAATTATTTATGAAATTTGAACATAATTTTAATGATTTTGAGTTATAGTTGCTATTATTTACGAAGAAATTGCTGTTATTTAGAAAAAATTAAATTTTTATATAATTTTTTTGAATAAAATTTATTTACTTTGTCTTATTAAAAATACTTTTTTAGAGAATTGTTAGAAGGAAAAGAGGTCACGGGTTATTTAACTATTATAAAAAAAGAGTTGCGGCTTTAGAAAAGAGGACACATTGGAGGATGCATTGCTTTAATTTTATTTAATTTTAATTCAATCTCACCGAAAAAATTTATAAAATTAATAATATTATATTAAATATAATTTGTTAGAAAAAATTTTAAATTAACAATAGATTATATAAAAACCTATAATTGTTTAAAAAAGAATGGGAAAAAATATTTGTGATTCAATGAATCACAAGATATTGATTATATAAAATTGATACGGATAATTTAATTAGAATAAAATTAAATTACAAATTTATCTTTGGAATATCAAACAATAAGAAATATAATTCTTCCGTTTCTAATAACAATAAGTTTAATTGAAATTGATAAAACGTTAAAGTTTTTATAATAAGACCAGATGAAATTATGAGAAACGGAAACTGTATTATATAAGAAGAAAGCTTAATTAGTTGCATACAACATACGTTTCATTAGGAAATTTATTTTTTTTTTTGTCCTATTCCTTTTTGCAGTCTATTCAAACTTTTCATCTTTCCTTCTGCATAATTATTCTCTATTTCACGCTCAGTAGGAAAAGTTTTAATAAATTTTAACCTAAGTAAAATTAAAATAAAATTAAAAATATCTCATTGTATATCATTATTTTATACAAATTTCTTATAAAAATTTGAGATTTGTATGAATTCTCTCTAATAAGATTTTATTGAAGCTTTATTGGGAATAATATTGATCAAAGTAATTATAATTAAAATAGTGATTAATTTCAATAACATTTACTAAATATTAAATTTTTACTAATGTTTGTTTAATATAACTCCTTAATTCCTTTAATATAATTCGAATTCTATCCCCCTAATATAATTCGTTATAGTATAATAAAATAATAAAGTAATATTCAAGTTGAATTCAACTAATTTCCAATTTTAAATGAACCGTGTATTCTAAACAAATTTGCACATTTATGAAATCAGTCACTTATGTATGCATACAACTTCTGGAACAATGGTATAACATTTTCGAGACAGAACTGTTACGATTAACCGTGGAAAAGTGGACGTAAATTCCCAGGGAAGTTAATTCTCCTTAGTACACCAAAGGGAACGAACTCTTGTTTTTCAGAGAACAACCGGAAACACCGGATGGAAATCGCGATGATTTGCATGAGCTCTGGAAACGATTCGCGAACGTCACCCTTATATCCCTTCCGGTTTTTCGGCCACTCTTTCGCGCTAGTCAATCCCCCATCTTGACGGAAAATAAATTTACAATGAGCGGGACGCGTGAAAATTACTCGCTCTATTTTCATTCTCCTCAGGGAAGATTTATTCAGGCCGGCCAAATGTGTTTATTCCTCGCGTCAATCGCAGGAACGGTTCCACGATGCGAGATAAATCGATTTCTCCCAACTTATCGATCTCGAGAATATCGCGGGATAAATTATTAGCTTTCTCAACTCATAGGTCATGGGATTATCGGAGGATAAATTTTCTTTTTCAACCTCTATCGATCTTATTGAGAATATTTGAAACGGTTGCGCGATAGATAAATAGCACAATAGAACTTTTCTTGTTCGCAGTTGGGAGATGATGTGATGGTATAAGAGAATTTTCGTGTAAACCCGTTTTCACCCGTTATCCTGTTATTTCGTTTGTCCAATGTTTCAGAACTTTGTATAAATTTCTCTCGTATTTATCATACGATAAGTATAGAATGTTTAACATTAGTCGAGTAGAGAAATTTTGATGAAATGAAACTTCTCTGGAAAATAGATGGTAGGAGAAAATCATTTTTCATGTTCACATTATGATAAAAAAGGGGGTAAAGAATTAGAATTGTTTAAAATTTTCGATTTTAATCGATCTTTTCGAATCTATGAAGTTGAAGGAATTCGCAGCCACGCAATCCCATGAAATTTCAAATCCATGGGAACCCAGTTTTTATCGATCTTTTAAATCCAAACACCGATAAAGTCACATTTATCAGAAACTTCAACCTCGAGGAAAAGATTACGAGGAGAGAAAAAAAGATTCGAGATTACAGAGTTGGCAAAGTTTATGAATTAAACAAGCCCCTTTTCCCCTCCTCTCTTTTTCTCTTCTTTTCATCGATTCAACAAACCAACCTCCTTAATCTCTTCTCCAACTTTGCCATGTTAAATAATTAAATTATTGACACAACGAACGTTTCCTCCTGCCTTTTCGAAAGGCACGCGAATTTTTCAAATAATTCGCGTTTCACCGGACACGGATCAAAGGCATCATCCGCTATCCTCTTCTTTTTTGTTTCATTTTTTTTTCTTTTTTTTTTTTTTCGTGAAGTAATATGAATCTTTAAAGGCGCAATATCCCTTTTCTCCGTTGGCACGACAAGGAAAGAATCAAGAACGAATATTGTGTTAGCGAGCACTGGCTCGGGCTTGACGGTAGATACAGAATTTAATTTCCTTTTCCCTGGGTTATCTTTGTTTCATAACAGCCGTCGTTTGTAGCTGATTGTGTTTTCGCCTCCAGGAAATTTTTGCGATTCTTTTAAAGGCGGTCACCCTTGTGTTTTTAAGAAGAGGGAAACGTTGGCGTTCGAAGAATTCAGGGGAATTAAATTGATACACGATGGATTTTTGATTTATCTTTGGATCCACTTATCGTTTAAATAAAATATTCGAATATTGATGGAAACATTAATGATTCGCGGTTATTTTATAATTACAATTTAATTTGATTCAATTTAATTTTTAATGATAAAAAAGATCTTTTTTTTTGGATTATTTTATTATTCCATCGCTATCAAATTAATTTTATTTAATTTAATATAAATGCAATAATTCGAATATCAATATCAATTTTATTTGACCAAGGATTATTCGAAATAATTCTGTTTTTTATTTTCATCGATGATTTTTATATTATACTTGAATAGGAAAATAATTTTACATGGGAACACTGTAAGATTGTTAAGTTAAAAATTAATAAATAAGTAATTAAAGTTTCCATTTTTTTGTATTGCAATTATAATCTGGAATTCAATTCGAATTATTTTTTCCTTTTGCATTAACATTGAGATTCAAAATAAAAAAGAACTTATAATTATTAGTAATATATTAATTATATCAACAGTAATTCTAAAACTTATTTAATTTTGTTTAATATCTTGTTTTAACAACGAACGAATGGAAACATTACGAAACAATCGAAAATAATATTAATACACAAAACACACAATATACGTATAACTTGTCACGTTTTCGACAAGTAATTTCGGTAATTTTGGAGATTCATCCTGGTAATTACCTATTGAAATTATTGAATATTATTTCCAGCGATCATAAAACGATCGTAATCTCTCGTAAAATGTAAAACCGATTTAATCGGTGCAACGACGTTACATTATTATTATTAATATTAAAATCGATATTTTTAAGAAAATATATGTGTAAACCGGTAATAAAGGAAATAAACGATACGCGAGGCGGAAGAGCAGATTTAATAATGCCAATTTTCAGCTACGATCCGCGCGTCAAAATTTCCAATTGTGAAAGGAGAATTACACGAAAACACGTAATAACGGCCGCGTATTTTTACCTATTCGTTTATTTATGCCTGGCTAGTGCTTAATCCATTTTACGAAAATTTAATTTTTCCGAATGAAGTGTTTTTAAAGACAATGCTCCTCGCATGCATGAACTTATTATTTTTTTCAATCGCGTCAACGAACAAACCGGACAATATGCGCGCAAATTTCTCTGGCACGGTGCGCGGGGGATTAAAACGCGTTCCAAACGAATTTCAAACGCATCGGTCGCAGAAAAATGGATTAAAATGGCGAGCAGAATTTTGGGATGGAAATCGAGATTTTATCGATTTGCCGAATGAACTTATTATTATTTTTAATCTCAAATTTGATAGATCGGAGAATGGAAGAAATTCTAATTTTTCTTTCCAATGAAATTTTCTTCCTTATCTTTTAATTATTGTTGTAAAGTATGATACATGATTTTCTAATTGAGAAATAGTTTTTCATTTGTATAGTTAGAATTGCTTTTTAGAGAAACTGTGTACAATATAAATTTTTTTATCGTACAATTTACTTTAATATCTATATACAGAACGTGCAAAAAATTCTATTTACAAATCGATATGCAATCATTTGATGAAAACAGTTTCTAGCAGAACAAATAGCAATAACAAATATTTAAAAAATATTTTGTCTCTTTTCATCAAAACTTTTAATTAAAACCATTTACTTATCACTTTACATAACGAAAACGAAATAAATATACAACATCATAGCACAATTTCCAAACTTATCCTTTAAACTTATCACGATGTCGGAAAGAAATATCGAAAATCTAGATTTCTAAAAGTAATATTAAAATCTTCGAGCGTCGTCCCTTCATAACTATGTCGAAAACAAGATTCCAATATCCGAAATCGACGCAAATCGACATATAATTTTCAACCCCGTGGCCAGATAAAGGTTCTCCAAAACTGGAAACCGGCACGTACAATACGTAACATTGGAGGATCGTCGGATTAGCCGAGTGCATTTTTCCCCTCGGGGAAGAAGAGAGGGAAATTATCGGTGGCCGAAACAAGGGGATATCGACGTGTTCGAATAACGTAACCAGGGTAATGTATGTGGGTCACGTACGCGGTGGAAAACGGTTAAAGGTAAGGAAAGGGAGTCTCTTCGAACGAAAAAGAGAGAGATATAGAAATGGAGCAGAAAAGAAACGAGGAAAGGAGGACTCGTCGATGCTTCTTCAACGAGAAAAGAGAGAAGAAGCAGGTTCATGCTCGGTGTTTGAATGACGAGAACAGAAGACGGGACCAAAGATAAACTTAAAGAGCGAGAAGGAAGGAGTGAGAGAAAGAGAGAGAAAAAGAGCCTAGTATAATGAAGGGAACGGTTTCAACCCTCAGTTTTGTTTCGCTCTGATTTGCTCTCTCTCTCTCTCTCTCTTTCTCCCTCTCTTTCTCCCTCGTTTCTCCCAGCCATTTACGGGCTGGAAACGAGCTACCTGAGGATATTCTACGAGAAAAAGGTCTGGGCGATTTCAGGGGAGAGGGGAAGAGAAGAAAGTGGAAAGTTGGCGAGCGTGAAGAGGAGGACCGGCCAGAAAGAGAGGGGGAGAGGGCAGGAATTAACGAGCGAAATCGTATGAACTCTTCTCGCTGTTTACTTTTGTGAATTAAAAGCAGTCGAAGCGCAAAAAGCTGGTGGAAACTGGTCGAAACTCGTTTATCTCCACGCTTCTTTCCTCTCCTCTCCTCTCCTCTCCTCTCTCTCCTCTGTCTTTGTCCCGCAATTTTATCGTTGTTAAAATGAAATAAAATGAAGTGGAAGGAGGGATGGAAGAGGTGTATACACGAAGGGTTGGAAATGAAGGGGATGGAAAATTGAAGGGAAGCAAGGAGACATTGTTAGGCGTTAGGGGGAAAGGAAGAGAGGAGAAGGCGCGAGAACAAATTGGCGGAGGAGGAACGAAGGTAAAAGCATCCGCTTCGAACTCGGTGTTTACCGGAAGGGATAGAAAAACAGTGGAAATAGTCGTAGCCACGCTCGCGGTCCCGCTCGTGCCCCAGCTCGTGCTCATTTGCATACCTCTTCGACCGACTTGCGCTTTGAATTTTTCAACTCTTACTGCTGAATCTACGCGGAACGTGAAACCGTGCTCTTTCAACTTCAATAGAAATATAATGATAAGGGGTTGGCCCCCACCAGTTTCTTCGAGCCTTTGAGAGTACGAGCACGTAAGAATGTTCCTTTCTTGATCTCGAGTTCTCTGGACTACGTGAGTAGGTAATGAGGTTACATTTAGAACGAGAATTTGCTCTCTTTTGGAAGCAACGATGGATTACAATGATGGGTTTTGTTGATATATATTTTTTTCAATATTTATGAGTGATGAGGAATTAAATTAGCTTTGAATTAAGATAGAAGAAAAGATTATAAGGTTTAGTTATTGATATTATTGATATGTAGTACTATTTTATTTTTCGCATAATTCTGCTCTTGCATCTGGACTTTCGAGATATAAATGAGAGTTGAAGTTAAAAATTATAGAATTTAGTTAACATATATTTTTATTCTTTTCGTGAAATTTGCCATCTAGAATTTTAAATTAGAATACATGAGAATATTTCTAAGTAAGGGGAATTTTTATCTTTTCTTTGGAAAGTTTTTCTTTGCTAGGGGAAATGATTGAAAGTAATTTTAGATTCCTAAAAGCATATACATTTTTTTAATTTTATTTAAAAATTAATAGCATATAATCTGTCTGTGTCTCTAATATATTTTTATCTTTGAAAACTTAGATAGTATTACAATAGAAACATTATATTCGATTAATAAATGTCCTTTTTTTCTGTTCATACTACCATTTAGAATAATATTGAAAACTATATCGATCACTTTAAGTGACAACGCGTTGTGTGAGCTTTTAATACGATTTCGACGATGATTGCGTACCTCTTAACTTTCAATTTGAGTTTCATGAAACGAGATATCTCTTTTATCGGAGAATAAAAAACTAGAAATGAACATTGATAAATGTCAACAAGCAAACGAGAGATTTATAATCAAATATATCATAATAGAAACACGTAGAGCCCATTCAAATATTTTAATGATATTTAAAAAAAAAATATAAAATTTCTTAATAAGAAATATTCTTCCATAAGATTTCCAAGCTGAGTAAATATTGAGTACAAATATTTCCTAATACATTTGAATAAAAGCCTTAATTAATAATTTTACTTTAAAATAGGAAACAGTTAATTTTTCTATCTCATTTCTAAAAAGGAAAAATTAAAAAACAATTTTGAAACGGAGAATTAACGAATTTTAATCAATTTAATACAAAACTCTCTTCCTCTTTTACAACCATTTAAAATTTAAAATTTGATCTAAAGTTATTTTGTATTTTTGATAAATTGATACGAAAAAAGAAGAAAAAAAAAGAAATGTAAAAAATGGAAAGCAACATAACTTACATACCAAAATCTTCATATACGCGGATTCGAATTCATTTTTCAATTTAATGGATTAACGAAAACTCGATTGCCGTGACGAAAATTGGCCAAAAAGAATGCGCCAATGTAACCAAGCCAGCGCTCTTCATTATTTTCCGCATAACGATCCAAAAGTGAATTACTCCCGATAGCACGAAATTTCCACGGAATTTTTCCATTGATATTCGAAGCGAAATCTGTTCGAATTCCGTGCCGCAAAAACTTTGGAAAATATGCACGCGAGGACACGAAATTCAGTAATCCAATGCATTAAACGCTCGTTTTAATTACCCTCGTCGATTATCCTCCTTCCAAACCTTTTCGAACAAATGCGAAATTATGTATATATTCGAGCGTTGAAACGATAGCTGTGAGAATTACCGATTAAAATGCGAATGAGAACATATAATAACGCGGGTTGATCATATTTCTTCCTTTCTGTTTATCTATGTTTACGTCTGTTTGTATCTTTTTCGATTATTTTCTTCTGAATCGATCCAAATTAATCGATTAAATTGATTAAATGATTTCTCCAAATGAATTGTCTTTTGAGGAAAGTTAAAAGGGTAGTAGTTTTCGAAAAGTTTTAAAATTTCTCTCGCAAAGAATGAAACGAGGTATTTTTAGTCTTTAATGTAAAATTTTAATCAAATCCAATAGTTCAAAACTGAAATGTCAAAGTTTCATAAGACATGAAATGGTAAAGTTAAGATTGGAAATAAATAGAAAAATATTAATACAGAATAAAATTATTTATCCGATGGAAATATAGAATGATGAAATATTTATATATAAATTTATAATTTGTAATAGAATAATTTTTATTTTACGATTTATCAAAATATATAAGATCAAATGAATAAATGAATAAATTTTTTTTAAATAATACGTCTCTATTTCATAAATATACATTCTTCTAATCTCTTCATTCTTTCCTGACAAAATCACATAGTGCAATTATATAAATTGATTGAGAAAGAAAAAGATAACTCGATGACCTATTTCGATCGCTGTTCAATAAAATTACAACTATGAAACTTAAACGATAAATAGGATCGTTTGCAGTACGCTAATATCCTTTGTCTAAAATAGCTTCTTGCCTTCGAAGCCGCGTTATAAACGTGACAACGAAAACCCTTCGTGTTTTTGCTTCGTTGAACGATATTCTGAAGCTGGAAGAAGAAGCGTCACGCTTCATCCGGTCAGTCTTCCGGCAGGTTTTCAATGTTGAATGACGGCGGACCGATATGGCCACGGTAAACGAATCACCTTTGTGCTCCACTTTGATTCAACTTCTTCTTTCACGATACTCTCTTTTCAGATTTCGAGGTCGCGATTTGTAAAACTTGATACAAATTCACGAAGGGATTTGTGTGGATCGAGAATTATTGGAAATAAAATGGCAGTTTAAAGAAGGATATTAGATTTATCTGATATAATTTTGTTCAAGTTTGTACAATCGTTCGTTGGATGCTTTGTAAACCTTATTGTAGGAAGGATATTTTAAATGAAATAAAATAATGAAAGGAAAATTCTTTTTTTGGTGATCTATATATTACGAATATTCTATTCTACAAATTCGATAAGTACGAAAAAATTTTAATTTGGTTTTTAAATTATTGTTTCACAATCTGAAAAGATATCTGTTTATCAATCGTTTGTCAATCGAAGATAACACATGGAATATTTTTTTTCTATATGTAAATTAACTTCGTACAAATTGAAAATTTTATCGAAAACGTTAAAAGCTAAATAATTTTATGATGTATGTTAAAACTGAATATCAAACGTGTTTTATTTCGAAACGAAGTTTCCGATATATTTTTTTCTTCCAACAAATATGGAGAGTGGTAATGAATATTGAAAGCATTTTTTAAAATACTGAATTCATTGAACAATGATAATAGTCTTATTAATCAATACTTATCAATGAAATAATATGTATACATTTTCTGAAATTTATATAATTTATAAATATTGTTTTTATCATTATTCCATTAATTAAATGTTCCCACTATGAATATGGACGTTTCAGAATAATGGAAGGAAAAAAATTTTTCAATATAATATTCATATTTATTAATTAATATAAATATTATTTCAATAAAGATTTATATTCAAATTTATATTCATAATAGAATTAACTTATTTTTTAAAAACCCACATATTAAATTCTAATATTTCCAAGATAAATATCATTATATTTTATGGTTTTATTATTTGGCTGTTACATTTGGCTGTTAATTGTGTTAAAACATAAATAATATAAATATAAATCACAGTATATAAATATATATATAACATATGAGAAAGAAAAATATATTCCAGAAATTGTTTCAATATAAATTTATTCACTTCTATGTGATATCTTTTACAATTAAATTCAAATTTTCTCATTTCAATCCTTTAATTTCTTTTTTTGATATATTTTTCAATAAATAAATGTATATATCACATATATATATATAATTTATCTTAAAACTCGATTAAATTCTATTAAAAATTAGGAAAACTTTAAATTTTGAAGATACACTTATAACTTTAAAGATAGTCAATGAATGAACGATCATTAGAAGCGAGGATCTGTATTTTTTAAAACGCTTTTTAATTTTTCTCGACTTCCTTACATATCCTTACATATAAATGAAAAAATAATTTTTGATCGTTTACTATCTTCATCCTTGTCTTTTATTCGAAGTTCTCGCTTACATCTTAATCTCATCTCAAACTCCAGACAGTGGTGATTTCTGGAAATGGTACTCCAAAAAGAAATATACATCAACGAGTCACAATTCCATTCTTAAACTCCAAATTATACTTCGACCTCTTATATCTCAACAACCAATTAAAATATCAGGATGAATCAAAAAGCAATTTCAATAAGCTTATGATATAAGATTCTTCACTGTCGTAAAGTGAAATTGCATGAGATATTCTCGGGTGAAATTTTTCTCGATCGAGGAATACGAAGTAACGCTTAATTTTAATGTTAATTTCATATACGCTCGGCGATATACGATTTTCTTTCAACTAACTAATGCGTGTCCACGACGCAGAGAAACGAGTCGTCACGGTCGAAATTCACGGTGGTTGGAACACAGCTTAATGCGTCCCTCATTTTCATTACGGTCCTTCGATACCATTAGCATGCGCGGCCGCAGCATCCGCGTTTTACCTTGCAAAATGAAAATAGCGTTCCCCGGTATAACGGGCGATGTTCGTCGAATGAAAATGCCGTTACCGTGCTGCGGCCACGATAACACGGTCGAGGGAAATTGATCCCTGTGTTTAAGATCCGCCACGCCCCCATCGTGATTCTCCACGCCTCTGATTCGAGTTTTGTCCAAATTTCACCGCGCCAAGACACTCAAGAATCCCGTTTTATTCTCGAATGTCGAAGCGTGTTTGTTGATGAAATAAAAAAAAAAAAGAAAAGTGAGATTCGCGTATAAATATGAATGAATTATGCAAACATCGAGTTTTGTAACTATGTGTAACTATTGCCACGATTTTGAACGTTTTGAATGTCGAAAAGGTGGGACAAATGAATTTGGGATTTGGGAAATGTTCTTCGGGGACGTGGTCCCAAAGCGCTCAAGAAGTAGATTAAATCAACGTAGGATTACGTTTAATTTTACGGTTAAGTTTCAATCCAGATTAATGAAAATCTAAATTAAATTCGTTAAATAAGATCGATTATTTAATGAATAATTAAATAAGAATAAGATCTCACTTTGAAAGTACGAGATCGTTGGACTTATTTTATGGTATCGTTTCGAAAAAAGTGAAGCTTTCTTTGTAATTATACGAATAAAATGGAGTGGAAAGCGATAAGTTTTGCGCGTTTAAGGAATATTAGTAATTTTCCATTAATCCTAAGGTATTGTTATACAAAACTTTATCCAAAAACGGTTTATCTTCGTTAACGTCTCAATGTACAACCTTATTAACGAATATCAAATTATCAGTTTTATCTATTCACTGTAAAATGTTGATTGATTACCGAAAGCGAATTAGGCCATTCTTAAAGCGATTAAATTCTCATTTCAAGAAGATCCTTTACATCGTTTCTCAAGTTTCTATAAAAGTAATTTATCAATTTATATCATCCTATGTACTTTCGATACAGATTATCAAATTTTCAATAAGGAAATGGATATTAAATTTAATTAACACAGTTGATCAATTTTCATATACTCTTGATCACATAAAAGAAAAGAGACATAAAAATTCTCATAAAATTCTACGAGATAAATCCACAATCCCCTCTTTTCTCAAACAGAGGAGAGACAGAGAGGAGTAAAAAAATGAATCAATTTAAAAAATACTTGTTTCAACTTCAATTCGCGTTTCACCATCCCAACATCCGACAGCCACCAAAACTTCTCTCTCCTTCCCTTCGATTCTCATACACAACTCTCTCGCACAACAATCCACCGAGAATCTCTCGAATCCCCGTCAAGCCAAGTAATAACGTTGGTTGGAAAATTCGTGACGTGTTGTTGTTTTTCGTAACATCTAGGAAAGTGACTTTCCACGGCGATTGATACCATCCCTCGAAGAGACCGCAGAGGGTCCGTTGGAACGAGGACTCGTGGAGTTGGGGGGAGGGGAGCGAGACCACGGGTCTTTCGAGACCCTCGTTAAAACCTATCCCCGAACGACCGAGTTGGAAATAGTTGGAAAAGATGTACCTCTCGTTGCTGAAACAATCCCCCGTGGAACTTTATTGTTGATTATTCAGACGAATTTATCGCGACTCGTTTGTTGTTGATCCCCCGCGCCCGTTAAACTTGTTGATCCTCGCGAGTGTGCGCCGCCATCGAACGCGTCTCCTCGTGGAATTCACCGTGGAAACTGAAAACGGATAACACTGTACGCTCGCTCGTGCGGCGTTCGAGCGTGTCGAGTGGAGGAGGAACGAGCCGTCGCTTGTTGTGTTATGAAAACGGATACGGACGAACGTGATCGAAGAAGAGGAAGAATAGTTGTTTTGTTCGCTCGTTCGGTTGTAAAAAGGGTGGAGGGAGAGAGGGAGGGAGATTGTTAGCGTCTCGAAGAAGATTGTTGTTTCTTCGTTTCTCTCTTCGGGAGGGGAAAGTATTTTTTATGGAATTGAAAAGAAGTGAATCACCGACGATCATCGTATTTTCATCGTGTACGAAAAAAAACCAGTTGCAAAGTTTTTCTCGACAATTCTTCTTTATCTTAAATAAAAATTCAAAGTGAGTAAAAGAGAAATACATAGTAAATGAAACGGAGTTTTTGCGATCGGATCAGTATTAAGGATCTTCCCCGTGCGATAAGAAGAAAGAAAGAAAGAAAGAAAGAAGGAAAGAGGATGAAATATACAAATGGAGATACGAGCGACACCGATTTAACTTGATTAAAAATTGGAAAAAGGATCGTTTTACACCGCGCTTTTAACACCGAATGTGCTTGGAAATTACGAAGAAGATTAAGAAATTCCCCAAAGTTCCCCGAAAGGAGTTTGTCCCCAAGGAAACGCTCTTGTCCACGATAAAATTTCTTGGAGAAATTTCGAAAAGTGGATCTTCCGCGAAATTTTCGAAATCGAACCAGCGATCAAGAAGAATCGTTTTGTGGAAAGTTGTGTAATTGTAGGGAGTGGATGACGAGTCTCGGCTAAACACGAGCAAACAGGTCTCCTCGAGGAGGTTCTCCCTTCGAGGGAAACTGGAAAGCTTGGTGAATTGTTGGAGCGGAAGCTGAGCCGAGGGAGCGTCGAATCGAGCATCGAGTCGAAGGTGGACGGGATCGGATCGGGGGAAGGGAGAGGAAGGGAGAGAAAGAAATTCGAAACGGCTGCTCGACGAAAGTGGGTGTGGTGTGGATCGAAGGATCGATCTCGTTGGGAAATCGATCCGGACAACTCTGCCAGATGACTTTAAGGAGGGTCCACGAGGACTCGGCTGACACGTCGTCGATATTCGAGTACGAGGACGTGATAAAGTTATAATAACAGGAGGGAGCCTTAAGTTTGAAAAATCGTTGAGAGAGAAATATATCTAGTTAGTACCCGCTCCTATTTCCCTTAAAAAAAAAAAAAAGAAAAGAGAAATAAAAAAGAGAGAGAGATATATATATATTCATATACCTAGATATATATGTATACATAAATGATATATTGATGTTAATCGAAGTTTATTGATCGATCGTTTTTCTTCCCACTCCCGTTCTGTTGAAAGATAAAACCGATTTGGCGACGATTCCTAGGGGTGGGGTGGGGGTGACACGGAAAATTGGCGAGGAAACACGAGGGGAAAAATGGCGATGGTAATATCGCCCCGTAGCAAGATCGTGACATTGTCGTTGTTGATCGGTATTATCACGGTGGTGGCGTTCATAGTGACTGTGATCGGGATATGGCACAAGAGCGAGAAACCTGGCAAGACTGGGACGAAGGTGGTCAGCAGCAAGCTTCAACAGATCACCGGATACACTGCCACCAAACACGTGAGTAGAAAATTCCTTTCATACCGGATGGAACGGCGAATAATAACCCGCCCTGCGCAATTCCACTCTCGCGTGGAAAAATATTTTTTTCACGATTGGGTTGCCTTCAGAAATGCTTATGTAGATATCGGTATATTGTACGTACGGTATGTTGTTTTGTTGTGATCTCGAATTAAGTCTCATCGTGAAATCGTGTTTTTGTGTAAAAAAAAAAAAAAAAAAAGTAAAGTACGGATGACGGTTTTTATACGTTTGTGCGATGCAGGTAGGAGATTTTTATGAATCTTTTTTTCGGAATTTCAAGTTTCAAGAGGCAATATTTTCCTCTTGGGGGAATCTTCGATCGATTAAATTTTTATAAGTATTCTTATGAAGTTGAAATTTTAAAGGGTAATTTTCCTATAGGAATTTTCCTCCAGTTTTTAGAACTTGTATATATTGGTTTTGTAATTGAGAGATAAGAGAATGTTAAAAATACGTATTGAGAAGATAATTGGATTTGGATATTTTAATTTCAATATGGATAATGTAACGAAAAACATTTCATACTTTTCCATTCGAGCAAATTATACTTATTCCAATTTCTTTTTTCCATGCAGAGAGCAAAAGATCATTCCGAAAGAGGACAATTACTCTTAAAATCTAGTATAAAACAAAATATACTTAGAGATATATTATAACATCTCATTAACACATTTAATTATTCCTCTAAAAGAATAAGCTGTCAACAAAATTTAATCAAGCAAAAGCTTTCTACGATAATTAAATTATACCCAACTTGTTTTTCATCATTAACTTCTATGAATGTTTCTACTTCGAAATAATTTTTCCACTAAATTAATTCGCGCTTCTCCGTTCGAGGAAGTTTCGCGCAATTCAGAAATTTCTGAATCCATCCTGTAACCATTAATATCCACGCATTTTACGAGCTCGAATTCTCGTCATACTCGAGCTATCCGCGAATCGTTGTGCGAATCGTTCTCGGTCGAAAATTCCGCAAGTTCGTGTCTTAATGGAATCGTGGCGGGCCCCAACTCCGCTCGATTTCTCCCCATTTCGATCCCGGTGTGGCCAACGCATCGTGCAATTCGACCGTACGATCTAATTAATTATTTGCATCATCCGCGCAAAGTTAACGCATTCCTCGAAACTTTGAATCTTGTTCGTGAAGCGTAGTTGATGGTCTGGTGAAAGCCTAGTTACATTACAAGGGTTATTGAAAAAAAATCGCTCGCTGCGTTTCTTTTGGAATTTTTTGAATCGACTCTTTTTAGATCTCGATACCTGTTTTATCGAGCTCTTTGTAATTATATTTATGAGAATATAGGTGCAAATGCACGTAAGAGATAACATGCAAGAATGTGACTAATATTTTAAAATGAAAAGTGTTGGAACATTTCTTTTCTTTCTTTTTACAAAAATCTGCAAAATGGATTTCTTTTCAAAGGAGACTGTACAATAGGAGGAGATGCATATATCGTACGTATGTATCGAAGAGAATATTTTCGTGTTTATTTTTTGGTTGGTTTAGAATAGATTCACCCAAAGGTGAACTTTCCCAACACCCTGCATATCTAGGGGTATAAGGTTAAGCTTCGATACGAGCAAACGGTGTATCACAGCAAGAAATCCATTTGACCCATTCAACGCGATATTTCATACACCTTTTCCAAACATCGCGAAACGCTTCCAGCGACTAAATACCGAATCATACCGACGAAAATCGTTCATCAATCGACACAGTAAAATGGAACGTGAGAACATCGCTTTTTCGCGTGCATAAAACCCAAGTCGCTTTTACACCGTGGTAATTCGTAAAATTGAATAATGGACATTGGATCGTGAGTTGGCACAATTATTCCCAAATTTCTCTTATATTCTCTTATAATATCCTATAAAATAAAATTCTAAAATTTCTTTATTTAAAACGAAAAGTCTCTCGTAACATTTCTTTTATTAATAATCGATAATTCAAACAAATATAAAAAGTCCATCCGACGAACGTTGTATAATATAAAAACCTCGTTTCCATAATAAAAATCCTATATTTCTTCAATAGCCGAAAGACAGTTTCCTTCAGAGCCTTCCTTCCCTTGCTCGCTCACAATCTTTTCCACGTCCTTACTCTTCAATTAATCGAGAGCTGATCGATCGAGCAAACTCGAAACTTCTCCTCCCTCGCCTCTCCCTCAACGCGAGGAGGGATGGCGCGTACAAATGGCCGCCGACCATTCGCGATTCGAATGCATAAAACACGACGGGGCTCCCAACAGTATTATTTATCACTCGACCCGCGTTCGAATTCCTGCCACGGACCCGTCCAGGGAATTCCAGAACGTTACTTGGAAACGAAGGAGAAATCACGAAAACGCGGGAAAATTTCGTTCGTCCTTATTTTTTTACATATATATGTATATATATCTTTCATGCACGAGGGTTCGAGATGTGCGCAAGCTTCATAAGATTCGCTCATGCATATTAATAATATTCGATGTGAACTGGCGGCAACTTTGTAATCGCGTCACGACGACGACCGCGGCAAGGTAATACCGTTGTCGCGAAACAGCATTATTTTTCGATCAGGAAACCGGTGTCCTGATGCCCGGAACGGGCCGAGTTTCCGGATGGAGCAGGGTTTCTCAATATTTTTTTTCCTCGATCTCTCTTCTGAACGGTGGATTATTCATGCATGCTCTTTCTTTGTTTTTTTTTTGCTCTTATTCGAAAAGGTTTGAATTTATTATTAAAGATGGATACAAGAAGCTGTTATATCGAAGTAAGTAAAAGGGTGTATATTTAAGAGAGGAAATTAATGTATGATTAATTTGAATGTAACTAAGGTAGGCTAAGGGTTTTTATATTAAAATTAGAAATGCATGAATAGATTTGCAATAGAATTTTTTTTTTTTGTATCTTGAGTAATGTTTCGTTCGTGATTTCATGAGGTGAAAAAACTTTCTCTATGTTCTTGCATTGTATCGTAATAATATATTGTCGAAATAATGAATGTTCGAATATTTAGGATAATCGAGGTTTTATTTCGTTCTTTCTTCTGTTAGAATTTCTAGAAGGAAAGAATTTCACATAATTTCTGTTGAGAAACTCTGAGGTAGATCAATGACGTGTTGACTCGTGAGGAAGAAATATTGGAAATTAGTTTTAGTGGATGGAATGCTACTTGGTGTTTTATTCAAGATACGTTTTGATTCTCTGTGATTTTACGGTGAGTTCGGTACTGATATTAAAGTTTTATATTATTTAAAACAAATATAAGTTAGAAAAATAGTTATATTAATTTGTGAAGGAATGTAGATATAGTTATAATTATGACTTTCATTGAAAAAAATAAATATTGTAAGTATATTAATTATTTAAATTTATGCGATTGAAGTTTGAATTGTATGATTATTGAATTATTGAATTATATATTTTATATATCAAATTATATATCAATTTCATTAATATTATTCATTAATATATTGTATACAGAATCTGTGCTTGTAATGCATACAAACACTCAGGCAATATAACTTGAATTTAAATTAGAAAGTGTAATAGATCAAAAGCTTTCTAGTTTCAACCTTTATATAGAGGTGATTTGCAAACAGGAAGAAGCTTTACTATAGATATTCGAACAGTTTCATATAAATTTACAAAATGAAGTTGGGGTCGTCGTTAGAAAATTGATAAATTACAAACAACTACAGGGTAAATTAAATACAGTAACCATTTTGAATATGTTAAATGGAAAATATAAAATTTCGATGTTTATACGATTTGTTTTTTCGTAAAAAAAATAAATAAATAAATAAATTTGCAATTCAAGATACGTAATTATTTTTTATACAAACAATTTCAATGTTTAAAAATAATTTCGGGTTGAAAACATCGATTAAATCACAAATGCGTAAGCTGATAAGCCAAAAGCAATATATTTATATATTTTGAACACATGTTTTATCTATAAATATATATAAATATTTTTTATTTTTTTCTGTTTATTATCGCGATATGTATATTTACAAATTTTCCATATTTTTTCATCTTTTACACTTTTGTATTTTTTTTTTTTTTTTAGATATACCGAATGATACATATGATTATTTCGTTTAAAATTATTAGCTTTAATGATTCTTTATTTTTCATTCGTTACTTTATGCTTCACAAAATTAAATGTATGTTTAATAATATACAACCATTTTTTTAATTTGTAATTTGAAATATAAATATTTTTGATATCATGAACAAAATAATATTACAAAACATGGTTTCAAATTTTATTAATATTTATTATTATTACACGTATTTGTTATTAATTAATCTTTACAATTCGGTGGTTTGGTATAATAATAATAATAATAATAATATCTAAAAACAAAATTGATATGCGAATAATACAAATATAATAAATCATGTTATTCTATAAAATACAGAATTTAAATACAACATTCCAATATATATATATATATATATATTTATTAATATTACAATCAATTTCTAAATGTTTTTTAAATTTTTCCTTTCAGATTATTCTAAAATTATTTATAAAAATTTATAAAATAATTTGTATAACGATAGATAAAAAAATTTGTTTAAAGTTGATTGACCGTACAGGAAATTAAAGTATTCAAAAAATAAAAAACGTTATAAATCTTCAATAATTTCAACAATATATAATTACCAACGTAATTCAAAACGATATTGTATACAATTAAATGCAGTTGGACGCTACAATCTAAAATCAGATTGCCAGAAATCAGATTCATTCTAGCCATTTACCTGGATTCACGTGTGCATATTAATACCAGATGATATTAATCGCGATGCTCGGCTGAAAAGACGGTGCAACGAACAATTCTACACCCTCCTATCGCCCAAATATATTCTGCATGATTTATTTCTCTTAATTCTCGAAAGCGAAATTGCGTTTAACCTGTGTCGCATTTCGTGCTTTCTTCCCAGTTGCACCTATTACAATTATCTTGATTAATGTCATTCAACCGATATTTCTCAATTTTTACATTGAGAAATAGAACAATAGTTTATCAAACAACATTTGTTCACATTATTTAAATAAGATAAAGATACGAATGATTTTCTTGATTGATCACAAGTGAATCAATGAAAGGTAAAAGAAATCGAGGAACTATAATAATAATAATAATATGACGAATGTACATTCTTGTTCAAAAATCTTAGGTTGTTTAATATTTCTAGTAAAAGATTTCAGTGAAATGGAACATTCATTAAGAATACCAAATATTATTCAATCTTATATCTATAAATTATAGAATATTTAAACTTATTAACTTGAAACGAAATCATCATATAATTATAGTTAGCAATTAAAGAACCATCATTGCCGTTTAAATTAATTCGTTCCAAGAAGTTGCAGAATAAGTCTACGGGGGCGCACAAATAACAGATTAATTTGAAAGTAAGCCCCGACATCTGAAAGTAAGAGAACCGATGTCTGCAGAAGCAATTATGGAAGGGAAATTAAATGAACTAAACTTCGTTACCACGGTCGTTGCTGCTTTGTAACAAGTTAATGAATCGCAGACGCCATTTCTTGTAAGACGAGATTCACCGACGAAACACTTGGATTATATTACTATTTTCAACCGAAATCACTTTCGACGAGTTATTAGGCTCTCGATATTTTTCTTTGAAATGATCGAGCACATTCATTGCGTTATTAACCTCTCGATATTTATTTCCCCGTCAAACAAGCTTAAATAAAGCTTATTGAGAATTTATCCTGTTATTGCCCCTCCTCGTTATTTTTCGTTTCAATTTTATTTGAAAATATTTGCTCTACTATTGATTAACACTCCATATTATTTATTTTCGCAATGTTTATATTCTCGCGAATTAATATATTTTTGGTGAGAAAAATTTCGTTGTTGATCTTTTCAAGAATTTCATCCAAATTATGAGATATATTAGAAATTTGGAAAATTGATATGTTCCTAAATTTATCAAACATTCTAGCTTCTTAATATTTCTTAAAATTTACTTTTTAAATTCCATTTGTGTCATTATTTTATTTATTTAATATATACATATATCATTCTCGCGAAATAAAATTATTTTCTATTGGCCTTTTCTAAGAATCTCAGATTTATAAAATATTCTAAAATATTCTGACAAAATAATAGAAATAAGTTGTTCCAATTTCATTGTGTCAAAAATACGACCGCAATGTTTTGGCACGATTTGGGAAATTGGTGCTCAAAATCCTCGCACGATCAGAATGAGTTCAATTAAACGAGAGATTTAAATCTTCCTCTCTCGGCGATTTCAATTATCTCATTCAACGTAAGCATCATAGATTTTATTTTTCGACGCAATTCGGTTATAATGCCCGTTTATAACCCGATATTGTATTTCCATTCGATATAGAACAATAATGATATATTTTCGAGTGTAAGTAAGACAACTCCAATCGATGATCGAGAGATAAACCGGAGTTTTTTTCGTTCGACGATATTTTTCTCCCTTTCGTATGCCAATTTTGTTAAGAGATAAACAATTTAACAATTGTATTTATCTTTTATGGAAAGAGACGCTTTCGTTTTCAATTTATCGAATGGATTATTTGTTTTTAATATATTTGATTTGTTACGAGACATCAAAAAAGATTCGAAGATTACTTAAATTCGCATCTCGTGAATAAATAATTTTATTCCTTTCTTTATTCCTTGTTCTTTCTTCTCGTTTGTTATATATTCTTGTGAAAAGAAAATTTCTTTATTATAGAGGAAGAAAAATAATAAATATTGTTTGGCAAAGAGAAGATTAATTTTGAATAATTGAAGTACAATTGAAAATCTTCTGTATTAGATATTTCTTTGAAAAGAAAGAAAAATTAATTTGTCAGTTTTAAATTTTCGTCTTTCATTTCATTCGAAGTGAGAATCTGTCGTAAGCATAAAAATTAGGATCTTTATAAGAAATTTAAAAAACATTTCGACTGTGATCGAATTAATGTGAAAAATATTAATTAAATTCAAGCATATATTTTATATTAAAATCTGTCAAGTTTTTATTTTTTTAATTCTGACGTTCACAATTATTAAAATTAATGAAAATGGACTTGCCAAGATTTTCTTCTCTGGTCTTTAAATATATATATTGGATATAAGATTAATCAATGCATTTTTATGAATAAAATGAAGAGAAAACTGTTACATTTTTAATAAATAAATATATTATTATTTTAATACCTGCAGAGAAGCAGAATCAATATATTTAAATAACAGCACATTTATAATTTATGCTTCTTGAATATCAGACTTTCATAAACTATAAATAGAAAAAGTATTTTGTAATTTTTCTATATAAATAAATAACTTTTTAAACAAAGACGTATTAAGAAATTTTCGTGAATCATTATTTACAGAAAATAATCACTGTTATTATGTAAGTGATAGAAAATCATGTTAACCATTAGCAGATTAAAATTCTACAATGAGGATGTAGGTGTGTCTAGGAACAATGAATAAAATGTAAAATAACTGTGAATTAATTAGAATAGACATATAATCTACTTAGATAATATAATAATAGAAATCTATAAATCTGATTCTATTTTCCCAAAAGAAATTAATTTAATTTAAACATCCAAAATTTGTTTCTTCAAATATATTATTCTCCATAAATCATTTAATATTTTATGAACTTTATATTGTTAAAATTATAATAAAGAAAAGAAGAATTAAATTGTACAGAAATTTTTTTTGAAAGAAGAATTTAGAATTTTCATTTAATAGGTATTTCATTTTATCTAACACAATATTAGTAAGCTATACTATAACTTAATAAATAAATCTAAAAGATATCAACTTTTATATTTGCTTTGATATCTTTAAATGTTTCTTAATATCTGTTTAAGTACTTATAATTATACAAAACTAACTTTAATAATTAAAAAAATCAATTTTCTACAAGAATAGGAAAATATTAAAGAATTTTTAATTTTTCTTTTGACAAAATATTTGTTATTAACATTCACAAATACTGTAATGTCACTGTAATTATATTATGGAAATTGAACGAGGCTTGTCTTTAATTCCTCCACAAAGTTCATCGAGCAAATTCAATTTCCAACATTTGAATTTCTTGCCAAGCGTAATATCAACTTTTCGTCGAAAGAGGCGAGTAGAAAATTGAAAAGAGATATAGAAACGATCAAACGCGATAAATAAAATGTACGCCATGTTTTCTCGAAAGTGTGCCTCGTTCTTTTGTACATTCCTTCCTATGGTATCTTCCCATCAAATTTCCTGCGAAGAATGCGGCACAATCGTCTCCAAGTTTGCTGTCGCGATAAATACCCGTACATGCTTCAGAAATATTTTCTGGACCTGAAATTCTCGTGGTTTCAAGGGGTAAACTCGCTCTTCGAGGTGTCTGGCCTAGAATTCTTATTTACGTGGATAAAAGATTGCGAAATTTATATCAAATATATTAAATATTTGCGCGTACCTTTGATTATGAAGAAACATCGTATTATTGTTATTACAGTGATCGTATTAGAGAAAATTTGCCCTTAAACGATAAACACGTAGAAAGAGTGTTTCTAATTTTAGTCTCTATGTATCTATGAAACAGTTAACATCTATGAATCAATCATCGATTAATGTAAGGTATTATATTATCCTCAATAACTTTTTAATTTTGATTACTGTGTATTTTTGCAATAGATGATATTTTTTATTGTGAATTCGAGATATTCTGTCAATATTATTATTCTGAATGTAAAAGTTTAATTTATATTTGTGTAAGTATAATTTATATTATATTTTGAATTGAGGATGTGAAAATGATTTATGAGATGTTTCATATGATTTATCAAATATTTTTTTTAAGAGATTCATATCAATTTATTAAATAATCTAAGAAAAGAAGGAATCTAAGAAAGAAAACATGGTGAAAGAATGGTAATGCAATATTATTCTACGAACGGATTAAATTCGAAATCTTTATTTTGAAAAGTTATGAATATAGATAGAAAGGTAAAGGAAGCAGTATTTACCGTGTTAATTCAAACTTTATTTTCTTCTTCTATATTATTTTTAAAGTGTCACATTACTACTTTTAATTTAAATTTATAAAATAGGAATAAAATTAAAAAAAAATGAAAATTTTTCCATAAAACAAACAAGTAATATTTATAAAATTTTGTCTAAACGTTTTCTTTTATCAGGAATTATTCTATTTTTTTTTTATCTTAACAGAAAATACTGTTTAATAAAAAAAAAAAGAAGAAGAAATATTTATATAATTCATAAATACATGACAATTCTGAATACATGACAAAAAAAAATCCATAAGTCATAATCTCGATAGACTTTTATTATTACTCAATAAAAGCATTCGGTAATAAATCTTCTTTATTTTTTACCTTTTATCTTTAATGTCTTGTCTTAATCCATCTCACTATGGATACGTTTTTTTAATATAAGAATTTAAAAAAAAAAAAAAAGATTCACGATGCATCAATTTTTAAGAATATTCTATTTTGAAACGGAAATTTTCATTTCAAAGAATGTAAAGATATTGAAGAAAAAAAAAATTGCAATCTATATAGACATTATTATATTATAAAATCAATGAAAATGTGACCTAATGCGCGGTAAATATAAAACGTGATAGAGTCGAAGGATAAAATTAGTTTACGAAGTCATTGATCTTTGGAGTGGAAGAAAATCATATATGGACACCCGTCATATTATCGTACAACCAATTAAAACCAGACGACAATGTTAATGAAGACGTGAACATAATTCTCCGTAATTGTAGACATAATATAGAATCGATGAACAAAATTATCCCGACGGATATTTATACAATTTCGGATAATCATCGATCTCTGGGGAACGAGAAAAGATCATACATAGATATTATCGTGCAATAATACGATATAATCGAATAAAATACGATACATAATATTATCGTACGATATAATAATACGTGCAATATTCGAACTTAAATTGGTCAACCGGAGAACAATATTAATTAAAACGTTGCAACGATGCACCATCGGTACATATGTCGAACACCGACATGTCGGTAAGGAATCGAGGGACAAAATTGTCTTCTTGAAATAGGATAATCGAAATCGCTTTGGCAAGCGTATGGATGGCAAGATGTGTCCTCGTATTTAACGAGCGTGCACCACGAACGATTTTCTCATCTTGTCGGGAACCGGCAGAATTTCGTTCGATGCAACCCTGCGGCTTTCCTTGTTCGAGTTGCTACTAGTTTCAGCTGACCCAGATAAATGTTTGCTACGCTGACCCTCTCGATCTTCCGGAATCCTACGGTTCCCACGCCAATGTGCAAAGAATTTCGGTTCCATCGATAACAATCGGAGAATTCTCGCGTGAACAGTAATTGAAAATGGACTTTCGATTATCGAGCACCGATAGTTTAGTTTCGTTTGAATCGTGGCGGTTGGCTGAAGATGTTTCTTGGCAAAATGATGAGGCGCTAAATTCTCGTTCGAATGAATTATTCGAGTGAAATTTCTATTTTATCCTTTATCATTCTTTTTATTTTAATTTGAATAATATTATTTGAATAATGATTATGTATTCGAAGATATTTTTAATGTTCGTTACTTTTATTTGATACTTGATAGATGTTTATAATTTGATTTCACTGCGAAAAAATGTTATTCCGTGATGGAATGATCTTTCTGTGTAGAATTTCCATTCTTTAAAGCTGCTTTTCTTCTTTCTTCTTGTCTAAGTAGATATATCCTTTTTATGCATTTCTTGATCTCAAATGAAGTTTGTGTTTCTTACATACAAAGAACACTATTATTCGTTAAAATAATTTATTTTAAAAGACATAAGAGAGAAAAAAACTTATTACTGTCCATATCCTATTCGTTGTTATATAAAATTGAAAATATAAAATTTACATCGAGAAAGGTAATTTTGGTTGGTTTATTATATTACGAAATTTTCTTGCGTTATTTATGATCGTGATTAATTATCGACAGTGATTTGTCATAACAAATATTCATATGAATCATTTCGAAGAAATAATTCTATTTATTTATCACAAATTCTTCAAAGAGATAATTAATTTATATCGTTGTTATGACAAATTGTTATTCGTTTAATTTCGTTGCGGCTCAAATTACAGAAACAAACGTAAAATACATTATTCATAGGCATTTCCCATACAAACACGAAGTAAATTGTTCAAAATTTAATTTCCTATTATTCACTATAAACCAATGATAACACAATGATTTTATTCAAATATTGGTCCTATAAAAATAAGATTTTTCTAACAAATAAATAAATAAAAAAAAAAAATGAAAACGAATAGATACCGAATGGAAATATAAATATCTAGTTTCATACCATAATTCGATTTTATTATTCAATTCAATTTCATATTTTTTTATTATTTTATTTTATTTTTTTTTTCTTTCTTTTTTTTACGTTTTAATCCTGTTATGCTTTTTGATATTTATTTATATATATATATTCTCCTACGTGCGACAAAACTGGCGTTTCCATTTTACGATTTCGATGTTCGTTGCAAACTTCTCTAGAAATTTCTATTTTGTTCATACATACAAGGCAAAAAACGAAAAAATAAATTTTAACAAAATATATGAATTAAGAAAAAGAAAAAAATTTCCAAACTTAATAGAACAACTTATCTCGAATTATTATATTCATTATATTATTAATGTAACATCTATTCAATATTATCTTCTTTACTTACAATCAACTATCTATCATTATTCCTAGCTTTCATACGAATTTCTGAAAATTTGATTTTATAAAATACCTTATTAGCTTCAATCGTTCATCATACAACCTCAAATTTTCCAGAACTTCAACGATATATTTCTCGAAAAATCCCCTCCCCCCGTTAAAAATTTCTAAAATTGTGAAAACGCGCGTAAACACGCGGATCCCTTAAGCAACTTTCGAAGTTGCAATATTTCACAGGTCGTTTCACGATCGAGGTCGGGCTTTCTTGCACCCTTCATCCATGTCGTTTTAGCTTCACCCCCTCCCTTCCCCCCTCCCCCATTCCTTTCTCTCTAGTCGTCGCCTCGTTCTGTTGCCTATGCTTGCCGGTGGTTGCAAGTTTTATTGGCCGCCGTTGACGCGGCCGGGACGAAAAAGCATTTTCAGCGGTAATCTGCTTTCGGTCGGGCGTGCAAGTAGAACCAAGAAAGCTTCCGGTAATGCTGGCTCCGCCAGAAATCCGGAATAGGTAATCTAAATCGCTTTAGGGGGAATGCGACGGACAGCCCGATAAAATATCCCTCCCCTCCCCTCTCAATTCAACTCCTTCACGTTAACCTCTCCTCTCCTTTCCTCCTCTCCCCTCCGCATTTCGAAGAAATTGCGAGATCCAGAGTGTAATGGAAGAAGAAGAAGATGGAGATTGTTGACTTTTAATTGTGTGTTTTAATTGTCGAAATCTGGGGTGGTTGGGTGGTATTTTTGATACGCGAAAAGTATTCAAAATATTCTCGTTTCGTATCCATAATTATCGCGAGCGTAATGGTGATTGTTAATAATGTTTTTGCGTGAAAATTTGAACAAGAAATTTAATTAATTTTTTTTTTAGAATGGAACAACACATGTTGGTTCTTTAATGATGGAAATTTTATATTTATATGGTGAATAGTGTGTGTGTGTGTTTTTTTTTCAATATGAATGAAATTGAGCTTAAGAAAATATTAGTTTCTTGAAAGTGAAAAGTTTCATTGTGCTTTATAATCTTTTCTTTTATAAATTATTCATGTTGCACGTGGATTGTGTAACGATGTTATAATTGATATTTTTCTATAGCATTATTGTTATTTACGCTTATGAGAATGCAATTAATTTCAACGTTAAACTCGTATTTCGAATTATTGAAAAGTCTGGTTTGCAACGTGATATTATCCATTGCAGATATCTATTATTAAAATATAGCAGGAAATATGTAAAGCGAGTAAAAAGTGAAATGTGTTTAAATTCAATTTTCAGCCAGAATTTTTGGCGGAATTTCTATAAAAGAATTGCGAATACGTTATTGAGAATCGTTGCATTGTTAATTTAAAGTCATTGGAGTTGTTTAACAACCTTAATTGCTAGGATTTACCTTATTCCAGTCATTCAACTTGCATAATTCACGTACCTAAATCCGCTTATGTTTCATGAATCTACATATTGTTATATTACAGAATATACCATTATTATAATATAGGCATTAAATTTGTAAAGATAATGCTATAGTGATTGTATTATTATTATTATTATTATTATTATTATTATTATTATTATTATTATTATTATTATTATTATTGTTGTTATTATTATTATTATTGTTATTATTATTAAGCTCTTTTTGATTCTCATATCATTTCATTCAATCTTTTTATTTTCCAAAAGATTTGCATTATCGGTAACGGCTATTATTAAAATTACCATGGCAAGAGTTTTTTTTTGTACAAACTTTATGCAAATAGGATCGCATTAACGATGGCTGGAAGAGTTTAGTACACTTTAATATAACGTATTGAATGCACCGTGGTGGAGCGCTACTTTCTGCATCGCAATACTTTCCCTTGTCGGATCCTCGCTGCCTTTTAATGTCTCTTTTGCACTTTTTTATTCCGTCGTTTACACGTTCAACTTTTAACACACTTTAAAACGTACTGAAAGAATTTTCTCGCCATCCCGACGTTAAAGTGCATCTTAAAATAAATATTGCATCTCTTGATTAATTTTAGATGATAATTAATCGTCGGGTGTATCGATAATCGGACACAATGATTGTGGAAAATTATATATTTTGTAACTAATTTTTTATATTATATTTATATTATTCAATAACTTCGAGATGCCATAAGTTCAGAGAATCATTTTACTTGGAAATGAAAGTTAGTTGAATTAAGAAAATTTAAATGAGCAACATCGGATCAGGTTGAATTACGATTTACAGCAGTCGTGACTGCATTCGAGATCTGACATAGACGGGAAATCCATTTCCGGATTTGTTCGCTCATGAATCCTTTTGCAAAATTTTATATTTCCATTCGGAAAAGGATTAAAAGTTGGAAATAAACTAAAAAGTTAAATAAAGAGGAAAAAGTAGAAATAATTGATATAGTGGTTTTTAATTGAATAACTTTTAACTATAGATTTAATCTTTACAAACTTTGTAAAATTTGTAAATTATTTAATATATAAAAGTTTTTTTATAAAAAAAAGCAATAATATTCTGTTTTTAAATAAAAAAAATTCAGAATGTTGTGTCCATTTTAATAAATGAATTTCAATTAAGATTCGATTAGTTATACTTTTCTCGTGAAATATATCATGCGCATATTTCATTTCGAAAATGAGAAGATACATTTAAAAATATTCCTGTCACAAATTCTAAAGAATTCACACTTTTTCGATATATAACATTGCACTCAAGGAAGAAAATAAACGAATCAATTTCGTTTCAATAATTAATCAGACACGCGTCTGTCCGATTTTTAATTTCAATTTTCTCATAAATAAAAAATTTTATTTCATATCTTTTTACTTATTTTCCCACGCGGAACAACCTCTTGACTACTGGTATCCAATTAGCGCACATGACTTTGCACTTTTCCATTTAACGCCATTCTTAATTTTCCTCTTATTTTAACCTTCCCCATTTTTCGTTCGACCTCATTTGCACCACGAATTACGAGTCATCCTATATAATTTCTATAAATTTCTCGAATCTATTATGTTCTCTTATAAAAGCCGTAAAAAAAAAAGAAAAACAAAAATACAAAAATCGTTGAAAATAAACTTTTTCACCTTCTGTACATCTGCGTAACATCGCGCATAAGACGATGCATTTGTGATAACTTGTCCTTTGCCCTACGCGAGATCTCGAGAAATAACTTCCCGGAAAATGACTGGAAAACGCATGAAATATCCAGACGTTGCTTAAACATGACATTTCTCAACATTTCCAACATAAGCAAAGTCAATTTTAGCATTTCACGAATAATTTGCTCTCTCTCCCCTCCTCCTTTCTCTCTAAGATCGCACAGTTTAACGCGATATCCCGCCATTTCTTATTCCACCATTCAACGCGTACAAAATTTCTCTCGTACATTTTCCATCTAGTTTCGATACGAGATATTGCCCCAGGTACAATGGAGGTTCAAAAGAACGTCTTTTAGAGGCGTATCGGGAATGAGTTAGCTGGAATCGTTTCGCGAATCTAATATGCAATACCCGATAACGCATGTTCCAGGAAGTGAAAAGCAAGATGTTTCGCTTCCGATGAGAGAGAGAGAGAGAGATAGAAGTTAAAAATAAATTTCGAAACGGATAGAATTTCAATTTCGATTTATTTAAATCGTTTGGACTAGTTTTAATTAACTAGTTTTGATATTTGAGTGTTTTTTTCTTGCAATTAACGATATATATAATTCTTAATAATATTTATTTAGGATATATTCATTTTTAAATTCTTCCTAACATATCAAAATAATTTTGAATTGGAAAATCCTATAATTCATAAAAAATACATTAATCTAAATACAACAAATTTCGTTTTACTCGCAAATCAATTTTGATCAAACTTTCTCGATTCAACTTCTCAAAAAAATAAATAAATAAAATTAAATAAAATTCCAAGTTTCATGGGAACACGTGAGAAAGCAGGATACAATAGCCATTCCATTTATTGCAACTATTCGCAGTCTAATTTTCGATGCGGTGGCGGTTGGTCCAATGATAAAATCGAGGCTGTATCCCGGGGGAGATCCACGTGCACCAGAGAGAATGAGAGAGAAAGAGAGAGAGGATCTTACCTCGAGCTGTGAAACGCGGTGTTGCAAGTCGTTGGATTTCACGGGCAACTCTCGGCGGAATGACGTGTCGTTTCTGAAGGGTATTTCGACAGGAACGAATGGTTATGCGGCCCACGGACGGCTATTGAATTTCAAGCGGTCCTCGTTTCTTTTCAGGGAGGGAGGAGATGCCTCCCTGCATCAGTCTCGGCTGCGACCGAGCAGTTGACCGATCCCCAATTTTTCCGCTTTTGTGAGAATTTCGCACGGAAAGGTACGACCGAAGCTTTTGGTGGCTTTTGAATCGTAGAGGTTGCGGATGTCGAGGGCTAGAGCTAATTTAATACATCTCCTCGTTTTTTTTTTTCTTTTTTTCTTTTTATTTTTTCACCGAATCGACGAGTGAGTTTTCGAAAAGTTTTCCCCAAAAAGAGGTTTTTCTTTTTTTAAGTTAAAATGCAACTGTTTTAATACTGTGCAAATGACACACTCGAGTTTTTCTGATTTGAAAAGTGTATTTTGTACGCGTCTATTTCGTGTAAAATATTTCGAGATTATTCATCGATATAGTTTTAAATATTAATTTTTAATACAAGTTTGATCATTCGTAACAATTTTCATACAATGAAAACGATTGTTTTATTTCTTTTATACGTTTTTATCGATTCAAATTTTATTCTTATACCTTTTATCTGTCTCCTTACGTAGAAATAATCTCTCATCGATTATACACGTATATTATATCAATTTATTTTATAAATAAGAAAATTTCAATACAACTAATTATTTACAATTCAATTAATTTCATATACATATTATTTAATCAAAAAGATTCTTCATTCTCGACTTTAATTCACGTTCTGGAAATTCTCTAAAAATCAATTTGAAAGAGAAAACGAATTCTGACAATGGCATTTATCAGTTTTCGAAACGATCGTTCAATCAAAAGTAAGAAATGGTGACGATGATGACGGGTATCGAGTGGCGAACCTAATTGCACGGAACTCGATTGAATCGGTTCAGTTTGAGGAGTGATAAAAAAAAAGAAAAAAAAACGAAGAGATCGAAACGACAACCATTCGATATCGATTCTGATGATGGATTGAAAGGTCGAAAAAAAAGAAAAAGAGATTATCGTGTTGGCATAATGACAATATCGACGATTTTTAAATTTATTCTCTAGGATAATCGAAACGTGCGATTTTCATCAACTGTTTCATCACAATTTTGAGCTTTATCCGGAACGGAATGGAAAAATCGTTTTTTGAATAGTGGGAAGGATAATTTCCCTTCTTGTTTGCTCGTGAATTTAACGAGCTTTATGTTTTTCAGACGAGAGCGGAGATAATTTGTTTCCGCGAGATCTTTTGTGCCGTATCTCCACTCTCTTGTTACTTCTGTTTTATTTAAATACTCTTGTAGCGCTCATTTCGGTTTCCTTTGAAACTATTCGAATATCTCGAATGGAATAAACTTTAGGAGAAGATAAGCACGTAAGAAGCATCACGTTTTATATGTAAAATAATATATTTTTGTACATAAATAAGTAGTTCGCACAATATGGTATTACTAAAACGATTAAAAAATGTATTAAGAATAAAGTAAAATATGCATATTAAATTAATATTCTAAATTTTGTTAGAATTATGAAACTTCATTACGATTATTTGCTTTTCTAATCTCTGGAATACCATCGAATTGAACGAAACAAATGCTCGACAAAATGGCTCTAGAAAATTTTCAAAAAGAAAACGTATTTGTATTTCTTTTCATCTTTAAGTCCTTCCCTATTCCGCGTCAAAATATCATCACGATTCTTTTGTCTAACGCGTTGTAACGCTCAACTCGAAGGCTGAAAATTACACACGTGACGCAAACTCGGCCGCCAGAGAATAATCCTTCCGCCGGTGCCAACAACGCCACTTCCGGATTCCGAATTCGTGATCGCGGGGCAAAAGCGTTTTTCCCGCTTTGAGCCGAGTGAAAACGCTTTGCTGCAACATTTACGCCCCGCCCAACCGGCTTTAACAAACTGTGTTAAAGAGGAAGGTTCTCCATCCCTCCCTTGCCTCCGGCAAAATCGGCGTGGCAGAAGTAACATTATTTATTTGCAAATAGCTAACGAACGATTCAGACGAGTGCCTCCGACGGTTATTAGCCCCCGTGATCCTTGCCAAGGATTACGGTTTGTTTGATCAAAATTTCAAGGAAACGAAAGGGGTGTGTATGTACGTATATATCGGTGTAAGGATTAATTAACCCTTTGAGTGCATTGGAATAACCGGTGTGTGCGGTGGCGAAAAATGTGCTTCTTACTAGTTTAACCTGCTTGTGTAATCTCGTTCTTTTATTCAGTTGAAGTTAGATGATGGTTTCTTTTTTTTTCTTCCTTTTTTTTTTTTTTTGCATAAAATAATTCATCAAAAGTGTCTTGATATTGATTAAAGTTTGTTATCTGCTAGAAGATTAGTAAAAAGAATGAGAGATTAGTTGAAGTTGGAAATATAAATTTTAAGAAAAGGAATAAATTTAGTTTAATTAAGATTTTCGTTAAACATTGAAGAAGAATGATTTTGATAGATTTTTTAAAAGTTTCTTTTTCGTAATCGATTTCTCTAACTTTTGTCCAATTTCTCATTCAATTATAATAATATCGATAGAACAGATGACCCTATTTTTGATATCCACCAGAAATGTGTTCTCTAATTATTTAACAATCCTCTAAATATATAATATACAAAAGAAAAACTTTGCCAATTTGATCGAACTGATTTGATACAACTAAAAATTTGATTATTCGGGAGAAAATAACGCGGATAGGAGAACTGTAAAAAAACTTTTCTGGGTCTTTAAAGATCAATTTTCTTCAGTTACATTGAATCGTAAACCGTGAACAGTAAAATCGTCAACGTGGACTAAGGGAATCCAAGAGAAGATTCCCGATAACAAGGCGAATTTCTGGGAACCAGCTGGCGCAACTGCAGTGGTGCAGTTTAGTTTCACGAAGATTGGCCTCGAATCAGAGAATTGCAAGAAGCAATTTGCAGCCACGTATCTCTTTCTCGTCGTCGCCCCAATGAGAATGACCCGATACACCCTAATTAATACCTGCTCTTAGTTGGGAGACCAGTTGCTCTTTCTTTGCGAAATATTAAGGTGAATAAAAATCATTTAATCCTCGAGATATTTTATGCATTCTTAGAAATAGTATTACTGTGAAAGTATATAGGATAAGAAAAATTAGTTTTAAGAAAAACTATGAAGAAAATATTGTGTGACTGTTTTATAAATAATTTTTTGTTTCGATTTGAAGAAACTATGAAAGATTAGAAATATTAAATGTATTTGTACAATGTGCATACTTATTCTAATATTTGTTAAAAGAATAAAAAAAAAGGAGAAGGAATTGTAATAATTTCGTTCTTCTTTATTTGCTGACAGTGCATACAAGCAAAATTAGCATATTTGTACGAAAAGCAATCTTGTTCTCTCTAACACAGATTTCTCAGTCAGTATTTGTATGTCATGTCAACTAGAAGGGAAAGCTTGGTAAGCTTCAGAGCTTAACATGAATAACACTGACGCGGGTTCTTCCTGCAGGAACTAAAATTTTGGGAATAATGATGATCCGTGTCAGGATGATATCGTTTCATTTTCTAATGAGAAAGAAATGTTGAGCAAGTATTCTTTTTGTGTTAAAAGAGAATTTTCTTGTCGGTTGAGATACTGTTTAAGGAATGATCATTCGAAAGAAAATTCAAGAACGTAAAATATTCAGTTGCACCACAGAAAGTGCAGTCAAAGAATTAGAAATATTTTATTCTTAAACAATTTTTCTGATGTCAAAGAAACCTTAATATTAATATTTATGGCTCTCTTGCACGAAGTTACAGACATCAATTATTTTTTCCTCCTTCATTATGCACCATTATACACAGGAATAAGGGGAAAAAATTCGAAACATAAATTCTCTCATTAGAGTAATTATGTTTCCTCAGATTGTTACAAATTTTTGTTGTTGTAGTTACACTTTCTGGTTAACAAATTTCGTACCATGGGCAAAAATAGAGGTAATTCTAATTACCATTTTCTTTTTTTTCTCTTGTATGTTAAAAAAGTAGTTGTAATATACGTATTTCAACGAAAAGCACGATATTTTACATGTAATATTCATTATAATTATATTTTAATCTTATGATACATACGTGTACGATCTTCTGTAAATATTACATTTTGAATATGGCTTTTTAAACGCTTTAATAAACAGCAATATGAGAATTTAATATTTAATCTGGGACGTGTACGACTCTAGTGATTATGTCTCTTCATTTTTCAGAGCTTCGTATTAACATGATAATATAAAAATTTTCTATTTTTGCGTATTTACAATAATATTTCAAAATTATTCACGATGATGTTTCTATGATATTTTATAGTCTTTTAAAAAGAAAGAAATTTCTGTCCATTCATGGATGATTTCATCTGTATTACAAAAATGTAAAAAGAATATACATACGTACAATTGTTGGTTTTCATTATAAATAAGATACGTAGATACTATTACACGTGGATATTAAGCTAATTTTTATTTCAAAATACAAAGAGAATGTATTCATAATTGAATAAATAAATAAAAATTCATGAAAAATGAACTTTGGTTTATTAACTTAAATGGGAAATAATAATTTAAAAATATATATCGTTCGAATTTATGTTTTTTTCAAAATACCTCTTTAATTTTTCAAAGATAAAAAAAGATCGTTTCTCGTATAACAAGACCAAGAAGATTTGCAAAAAGAAAAAAAGATAAAAATAAGAGATAAAAACGTTCAAAATTTAGTAGGAGTCAAGTTTGTTACACGAAATACATCTCGACTTCTTAAAAATTAAAGAAGGAATAAACTACTCGTTTTTTTGATAATACAAACCAAGACTAAGAGCGGAAGAACAGTAAAGAAGAAACACGAGAATAAAAAATAAATATTCCCAAATATTCATCATCAATGTTAATACGTAGAACGTAGAAGTTTATGCATGAATAAAATTTAGAATGCACGTAATATGCAAATAATAAAATAATCCAATGCAAAGTACATACTATGATTTCAAAGATGAAACAGATTTTGATTCTATTTTCATAATTCTCTTTTCATAATTTATTTTAATTTCGAATCTATTCATATACTTATATATTTGTTTAAACATTGTTTAAACATTGAAGAAAACCATCTCCTTTCTCAATACCCAAGGTCAAGACTAGAATAAACAAAGAAACGAAAATAGTTTAGGAAGATTTATCATCAAGTTATTTAAAAGTACTACAATTCTCTATTTTTAAAAAATTAAGAAGAGAATATAAGATTTAAAAAAATAATTCCAGAACGTGAAACAAACAAAAATTCTTCATAATTCTATTACCACAAAAGAATACTTATCAAAAAAATAGAATATAAAAATAAATTTCCATAAATTCCTATCATCAATTATTCACTATCTTTCCAAAATTCCAAGAAAGAAAGAAATATTCGATCCCTAAACGTTACCAAGATCAAAAGGCAGAGGATACTCGGTGTAGGAGAAAAAACGGATACGGAAAGTATTCCGATATGAGGGTTTCAATTTCCTCCGGCCAAGTTCTCCAACAGAATCATCCACCCCCCGTAGACACAGACCCCGCAAAGGGTGCAAATTTTTCCCACGAAGATCCCACGGCATATTGCGCGGCCACGAGGACGCTCTAATACGGAATTGAAGCGGAGCCGGAACAAGGTTGACCCGCATAGGGCGCGCAACGCCGCGCATATTGCGGACCGGAAACGAGATACGCGATTCTCGGCCAGCATTTCGTATGCCGTTGACATCGGACCGGTCTCGCTAACTTTCGCGTTAAGCTGACTACCGAGTTAGTCAGCAAAGTAGCACAGAGTTAGCTCGGGGAAAAGTGGATTGCCGTTGACCGAGGAAGGGACACCGAACTTTGACGATAAATCGTTATTGGATTTTTTTTTTTTTCCTTGTGCGTTCTGTAAGAAAGAATGGTTTTTTTTTTCGTTTATTAATTCAGAGGCGAAATAGCAGGATTTATGGAGAAAGAGAAGAATGTTTGGGAAATTGGAAAATGAAAATGTACGATTCTGTATCGATCGAATATAGAAGGTTTTATTTTGAAGTTTAAAAAATTTATAAATTGATACGTACAAGCTATCTATAATGGAAAGTGATTATCTTTTAGATGTTCTCGATTAATATCAAATTCATTCAATCATTATATTTGTAAAAAATTTTTATCACTTGTCCTTTTCTTTCTTTGAAATTATATTCCTGTCATTTGAACAAATCTTTTAATATCTTAATTCTAATTAAGTGTTTTTATATTGGCAAATATATATATAACTTTCTGTAATTATAGCCTTATATAACTGAGGTATCGAGTTAAGTTTTCCAAGAATTTAATCACTTGTACTTTTTTTTTCTTCTTCTTTTTGAAACGAAACTCCTGTCATTGAAAACGATTGAACGAGTTTTTTAAGGACTTCCTTTATTCCTTCCTAAGATCGTTTCTAAAAGGTTATACGACTACTTGACTCCGGGCAAAAGTTCCGGAGTATACGTTTTCTTCAAAAGCTCAGCAGCCAACGTCTCTCTGAAGATTCTTTGTATTTCGCTTTTAAGTACGGATAACATCTTCTTGCCTGATCCGTTTCCTGCATTCTTGGATTTGATTCGTGCTTTTTTCCACGGAGACAGCAAATCAGATTTTGCGCGAGTGCAAAAATTTTAATAAATAAAAGTTGATAAAACAAACAACTTTTTCTCTATCCTTTATTTTTTTTGCAAAAAACGATCGTTTCGAATTTTATCGATAGACATTTGGTATGTAAACTCTCCAACTTTTTCACGTAGTAATTCAAAACTTAACTGAAATAAATTTTTTAAAAATTATAAAACCAATTAAAGGATATAACGTAAAACACGCGTTATATATTTACAAAGCTCTCTAGCTTTTTTTCTTTTTATTTATAAAATAAATTATGCACGAGTATTAAGCATAGCAAAAAGAAAAAAAAATAGGAACTTGTTTTATGGAAATAATAAAATTTAAAAAATTTGCAAAAGTTTTTATTCTATTAATATATTTATTAATATTACAAATATAAAAATCTCTTAAAAGGAACGAAAATTCCAACATTATTTTATTTTTAAGAAATTTAAAAAAAAAAAAAAACCTATATAATTCTCTCATTCATCTTTATCCAACAAACCCAAAGCTCGTATTTAATAATTCATTCCCCATTCGCATGGACGTTAATTCCATTCTTTTTTTTCATTCTAAACACCACATATTCTTCTCCCTCGCGTTAATCTTGCCTTAATTTTTGTCGCGAGAATGGGATAAATAGGAGAGGAAAGAATAGTAGGAACATTCGAAAGAAAAAGAAAGGCGGCCGCGCGTGAATTAACATACTTAATTAGAAAACGAGCCTGGGACGTTATTAGTGTTAATTTGGCCGACCAGCTGTCAAGTTGTGCTAAGCAGCCGGTGCATTAAGAAAAGTTAGCCGAGTTTTGGATGGCCGACAACGAGAAGGAACTTTCCTAATAAATTATTATTTCGGGCTGGCTCGACGAAACGTGTCGGCAGCCACTTTTGAACGTTAAATGAAAAGCGGATTGGTTGAAATTGCGAGGAAAACAATCGTGCTATTTTTTTTTTGTCTTTTGGATCGATAAAAGATATTAGGAATTTTTGGCTTTCGTTTAAATTTTTCGATCATTGTTATATCTTTTGCATTTTATGTTGAAAGAAAGATTATTTTAAAAAAAATTTAATATGGAATTAAATATATATATTAATACATTATTTTCTATAAAAGGAAAAAGTATTGAATTACTTATAACAATAAATTATTAGTTCTAATATAGATATTTAATTATTATTAAATATTTCGTAAACTAATAATTTTTCCTCATATATGAGTAAATTTTTATAGAAAATGCAACAAACTCTTTACATATTCACTGTCTTTTTTTAAATGATTTTACTTGAGATACAAAGTTGATATGACTTTATATGACTTCTATACGTTTTAAAAAATAAATAATTTTTCAATATTCCAAATTCACATAGGACATTCTAATAAAATAATAAAATAAAATATAAGCAATGAAACATTTTTGCTATTTGTATCAAATCGATAATCCATGCTGAAATTTGAATTAGCGTATTTAAATTATTAATATTGTATTTATTCTACGTTACAATCCATTGCAATCGTTATAAAATGTTTCCAATGTCTTTAGTGAAATGTTGGAATGAAGCTTGAATCTGCGACATTAAACCCATTTAGCTGGAAGAATTAGTGCTTTCGACATTTCTTTCTCAACAAATTCCCGATTAATGGGAAAACATTAAATCGTGACTTTTAGCCGAATAAATTTTTATCTGATAAAAAACTAACCGTTAAATTTATATCAACCATTCGGGAAATATTTTCCAAATCGAATTAATTTATGGAATAAGTAATTAGTCATTTTTTTTAGAACAAACTCATTACAATTTATTCTCCAATTTTAGGCTCGAATTCATTTTTGTTGATCTAATATTATTCCTCAATGAATAGTGTACACAAAAATTAAATCAAAGTATAATAAAATAATAAAAAATAAGTATAGTAAGTAAATCATAAATCAATTAAGCGAATAAAGATCGATCAATATTAATTATAGAGTATACATACGTAAATTCTAATTTGATGGATTATTTTAAGTTAGAATTCACTTTATGATGTTTTTTGGCCAATTGGAAAAGGGAATTAGATAATGAGGAAGAGTATATGGTACATGTTAATTGCATTTACAGATCTGTATTCCGTTGGAACTCGAAAGAACGATCAATTATTGTGATTGCATCGCTGAAATACTTTAGATTATAAATTCGGAAGTTCAAACAACTTGGAACAATTCGAGAGCTTCCTTCGTTCGAGAACAATACTCGTAAAGATTGCACAGATTAGGATAAGTCCCTTTCAAAGAGGCTTTCGATGAAAATTATGTCCGTTTGGTTCGGTCCAGTTTTCCTGCATATTTTTATTTCGATATAATTAATTAAAAAAAAAAAAGAAAAAAACGTTTAAAAATAAGTAAAAAAAATAAAAATAATTAATTATTTCTTTATTGTTGTTGTACGGATATTTATTATTAAATATAAATATTAAGTTTTATGTAAACAAGAGAAATAAATCGCATAATTCGTAAAGATTTATGAATTCGTGTCGTATAAAGAGATTTATATAATAATTTGAGATATAATAACGGTGTAAATTAATGTGAGTGTATCACGTGTTATTTACATGCATGGTTCTTTATATTAATATTCAAATAGCATACTACTTCTGAATTTGTAACTTGATACGCAAAAAAAATTATTTAGATGTTGCTTATTAATATAAAAAATACGAATTGTTTGTTTCAATTTTTTAACGCGTACCTAATTTTTTATTCAATTATTATTTTCTATAAGAAGTTTCAAATCGGAGAATATTATATTAATTTTACATAATTACGAGCGTTAAGAGTGTGGAATGTCTCGACACGCGAAACAATAACATCGCTTGTTATTGATACGAAATATCGATTTAACGTAGTCGTTTCCCGGACACGGAGCGGAACAGACGTGTTATTCTCCGCTCCACGCAAGAAAGTTTAATAAATTAATTATAGTTTTGTGCAAATAATTATAAATTAATTAATTGTTTTAATTATTTAACACATTATTATAAAATAATATTATATAAATTTTTTGGAATAACATCATATTCAATATTCATAACTTTTCTTTTGAATTTTGTATAGTTTTTTTAATTTTTGTAACTTTTTTAAAAAAAAAGTTACAAAAATTTATACAATCGAAATTATTTTCTGTTTCCATTTTCCAAAATAATATCACAATAATAATAAATAATATGTGTTACAATTTCATTTTCAGAATTTATTTGAAAATTAATCGTCACAAATAATAAAGTTAAAAAACAATTGAAGAACAACAAACGCATAAGAACAATATTCTTCTTTCGACGAGTTACACGCGGCAGGAAGTCTTGCGTAGTTAACCGGAACTGGCCGTGACGTGTTGATTATTCAAATATTAAAGGGATGTACAAGATACGACGTGTTAACATTAGTCGATTCAATGTGTTCGTAAACCAGCCATTCTCCATTCTCGGTACAAGGAGAACCGGTGTCCAGCTACAAATTCGCAAGGACGAACAAGATTCGATCCTGGTTAGACACAATGTCTCTGTACCCATTTGTACAACCGTAGAAACTACAATTAGAAATGCAAACTAGCACGGTAGCGACATTGGAAATTTGTTTAATCGATTGCCTCGAGGTATGCTTGTCAAATTGGTCTACTCGTGTATTAAGAAGTCCTAACAGATTGGTAACAGAATTTCTCTTGTAAAAATTTCTCTTTTTATTGTCGACTTTAAACGAGTATCGCAATTATAAATTCAGAGGATTATTTTAATATAGAGGAAAATTAACGAGGTATCATTGATTCATTGGTTTTAAATTTAGGATTTTACGTATAGGATTCTCGATTAAACGAAATGAAATTATTTATGTTTCGATGGAAATAGATTTCTCAAGTCTAGCTGTTCGTTGATATTTCTTCGTTAAAATTATTCTTGAAAATATACGACAACAACTTGGTTTGCTTACGAATTTCTTATCTTTAGAAATTTTTCTTCGTAATATTTCTAATATGTTTAAGAATTTTTCTCTCGTAAAGTAGAAACTTTTATAATTTCCGAAGAACATCAACTTCTATTTCAACTTCTTTAAATTGCTGCACTTTACAGCGTATTATTCTTCTTCGAACAGTGTTAAAATTAAAATTTTTACGTATTTTAAAGAAAACCTTTCCATTTAGATCGTTGGTGTTTCTAATATTTATAAAGTTATCAAATTATTTCATTATATCTTTATAAATATTAGAAATAATAGTAATAATAATAATAAAATTATTTTAGATATAAATGTCAAAATTTGAGAGATAACCATTTGGAGAAATACAATACAAATTTGTTATAGAACGTATATTTTCAAGATTTGCAATTCAATAATTTATAATTAAAAACTTCCCCTTTTTATGCGCCCTATATATACACGCATTATGCCATTACCATAAATCTGAAAACAAAATGAAGATATACGGTTAACGATCCGAGCATTATTTTTATACGGACATATTCGCGTGTGAGAAAGAATAAATCCAAGGAAATTATTCTAAAAAAATAAAAAATGTTTTTGATATCAAAGATTCTTCAAAAAAATTTCTTAAAGTATAAATAAAAAAAGGAATAACAAAATATTGCTGCACTTCATATTAACGAAATAATCTCACACGAATATCAAATAGAATTTTATATGTATCGATAAATTTCATCGACTATCTCTCTCCCACAAATCACTCTCTCACAATTACGATAACACAAATTTCGCAAAAACACAGATACATAAAATTTATTAAAAGTCTCACGTCGCAAGAGAAAAACTCGCACAATAAAGTCATCATTAATCCTGATGTTCTCGATATTCATAAATCAAGATTGAAAAAAGATAATCACTATGCTCGTAGTACAACCGTATCAGGATTAATATTCGAAAATTGATATTTTACCACGCCATCGTAACGATAACGCGTACTTCACGATGTATCGAAGTTTTTCTTTTTATTCTTTTTATCTCTTTCTCTCTCTCCCTCTCTGTTCTCGTTACGAATTTCTGCCACGTAACTTCAACCATAACTGATTCACGCGTCAACGGGTAAGATAACGAATCGTTGGCTCGAATTTCCAGTGTGGAATGTCAAAACGAATTTTTTAATAGGAGCTTTTATCCGGTCGTGTTCACTGATGCCTTGCGGGTGCAATTAATTCGCCCTTTCTCGCTATGCACCTTCCCTTCCTCTCGTTTTGATCTCCTATGCTCGTTTCGTGTTTCCTCTGACTCGATTTTCTTTTTTTCTTCTTTTCTTTAAGGGAGAAATCAAGTAAGCTGTGTCCCATTGAAAAGTGAACGCCATAGATCCGATGTGGTATTAAAAATTTTAATGAATATACAATTTTTATGGATTTTATTATTAAAAGTGTTTTTTTTTTTTTTTTTAAAGAAAAAGGATCATAAATTGAAGACACAAATTTGTTAAAAAAATATAAGAAGAACAAACGTCCATCTAGAAACAAATTTGGATAATTTCAACGTGCATGATAAAAAATTAACGAAAAAAAAAAGAAGAAAGGGAAGAAAAACCGATTCGCCTCGCGAATTCATAACGATCCACAGCCGATAGTCCATGACAGGATCGTTTCAATGCGCTCGGTCGTCCCGATTAATCATCTGGCTTCACCCGCTCTGTACATACACGTTGTCCGTGCATTCTCGTGTGCATACACACGGGCCGTGTCCGTTCCGTCGACACGACGATTCGAACGATAGCGCACGATACGGATCGTGGGGGAGGCGGTTTAAATAGGGCGGTCACTTGAACGCAGACGCGATCAACGGCCAGCTATGGGCGGAACATTAGGCGATACTGTTCTCCAAGGATCCGAGCCGAGTGAAAACGAGTAGTACGAGAATTGTTGTCGCGGCCACGACAAAACCGGCATCACGACCATCTATTATAAGCCCGATGGTTACGCTTCTCGGTTTATCTATCCAACCCTCTATCCGTTCTCATTTAAACGAAGTCTGCCCTCGATCTCTTTCAGGGAGCGTGTTGACGGAAGTTTTAATCGAATGGTTGTTCAACGCGATGCTGTTTGATTAGGGAATTGTACCTGTGATCGATTCGTTGGTAGAAGTTGTTTTGAGAGGGATGGTTCTTCGTTTTCTTTTTTTTTTTGTTTTTTTTTTTTGGAAGGGAAGAAGTGTATTTGTTTTTAATGATTTTTGATTGAGAAAATTTTCTAGAAAAATTCTTTAGATAATAGAAGGTATCGAAGATATGTTGCGACTTTGCATAAATACACAATTGATATAAATTATTAATTGTTAAAATTTTATATGTTGATTAGGTAAATTTATTTATTGAAGCGTTTATTTTCAAGGGAATTATTTTTTCAAGGATTTCAAATTAAATATGGATTGATGAAAATTGTTTAAAGAAAGTTTAATTTGAATCTGTAAATTCATTTCAGTTTCCAGATTTTAACATAGATATTTCATAAACGATTCCATATATTTTTTAAATAAATCGTTGTTCTGATGCACGAATAATTATTTGAATAAAAGTATAAAAGTTTCGCGGACAACCCACATTGTAAAATATGTCCAGCAAGGGTGAGCAATTTACGCTTTCCTCTCTCTTTGTATGTGTTTCCTATTTTAATTGCTCGTAAACACGTCATATCGCGTGTGTAATTTCTTATCCTCGATACTGTCACAGAAGAGGTGAATTTTATGAAAAGAATTTGGATTCAGAATGTTTAAAGTCGCCCCTGGGTGAGGCTGCTTTTGAATACCGGTTGAGGGGAAATGTAATTCACCTAAGTGAAATTCCTTGTAAAAGAGCTCTATAAGTCGAAAGTAACTTGTAGTTCGCATAAAAGTAACTCGGTTTCAATGGAAATTTTAACGTAAACCCACATCGCGCGCACAGAGAGTCGAAGTTGATTCAAGCAACATATTGCGTAGAATAATTTCACGATATAACAAATACAATACATTCTATCGGTAATAAATCGTTGAAGTAATAAATAAAATTAGTTTCAAATTTATTATTTAGAATATTTTCTTAGAATATTATTTAGAATATTTATAATTTTTAATTCTAATATTTCTATTAAATCTTGCTAAATAGAAATTTAGATTTCTAATTTTTTAGTTTTTAATACAAAATTCAAAGCAAGAAATTACATTTTACAATTTTCAAAAAAAAAAATCCCTCCCACAGAGATCAACTATCAAGATTCACTACTCAAAGAATGCCATTTCATTCAAGATTACTCCGTCAAATTCCAAAAAAGAAAAAGAATTAATTATATTTTACATATATATGCAATAACTACATCGATATTTAACGTATATAAAACAATCTTTCAAAGTTAATCAAGGTTTGTTACCCAACCACATAAATGCAATTCTACGCAACCTCTCCCCAGAGAAAGTAGTAGTAAAAGAGAATCGAGCTTGTCCTCGTAGAAAATCGTCGAATGGTCCAATTACGCGTCGTATATTGTTCTCCAAGGATCAAACCGAAACGAGCAGTTTCCATTTCCTGGACCAAAGTTAATATCTTTCGACGGACGGAGAGATAAGCTGAGAAACGTGGTGGAGGATCGGTAGTGGTGCATTATTATTTCCAGCGGCGACATACGTATGCGAGGGATTGTGTGTGGTGAATTGAAGGGTGGAACGTGACTGCTTAAAATTCAAGAATTTTTATGCCACCTCCGAGGCAACGATTTAATATAAGCAGAAGCGCGCCGACTTTCTATTCTTTCCTCGTGATAAATTAGCTTTCGTCACTTAGGAAAGTTTCCAGAAAAATTCATCCTCCTGGAGGGAAAGGAAGGGTTGTTTTGAATCTATGGATGGATTCGTGAAAGTTGAAAAGTTATTATTGTGGAATTTGAAATGTTGATACGGAGATGGAGATGACGAGACGATTATTGAATAGTTCGAAAATTTTTATTGTTGTTCTGAGGGATATAGTATATATTGAAAGAAAAGAGCGTTTTGTTCGATTGGTTTGAAATTGGTGGAATTGCGAGGAATTTTTAATGAAATAAATATGAAGAATGGGTGGAAATTTGAAAGTCTGCGGTTAAAAATTTATACACGTATGTATAAGAAAATTTCTAAGATGAAATATTGAAATTTCATGAAAATTAGAATGTTAAATTATATTACTAAACATAAATTATATATTTTTATATATTTATATTTAGATATTTTCTATAAATTCGTATGTTGAAAATAACCGAAAAGATATTTTAATTTTCATGAAAGCTGTAGTATCTTTATTTCTTCAGATTACCAAGAGAAAACCGATCTTTGAATTTAATTAAATTTATCCACAAGTTAATGCAGATGCTTGTTCAAAGGATAGACTGCGGCAGAAATTCTAACGGACATAAGAATCGAGTTGTACCATCTTCCTGCTCGCTTCATTATAATAACCATCTGCTAGGAACGTGTCCTCATTATTATCGACTACGTGCGCGAATTTTACGATTTCTCGTACAAAAGAAAGACGTTCGTCAAAAGGATTCACACTTAGCTGCTTATTTCTTATGATATACGAAACGAAGAATCAAGGTCGATCGCAATATTTTTCAATCTTTTTTAAACAAAATTTTATACGATTTTATATATTTTCTAGATTTTTTTTTATTAAAAAAGAAAATCCTCTTTGTTAATTCCAATCTCAAGATTCCTCGATATTTTCTATCAAACTCTCGATCGATTTCAAAGAAAACAGGATTTTCTCGAGGATGTTCAATTGTTCAATTGTTCTTTTTCATCGACTTCGAAACTTTTCTAAAGCTAACACGTTCAAGTTAAATCGATAAATATTCATAAAATCAACGAGGTTTCGAGTGTCAAAACGAGTTAACTACGAGTGTTTTATAACGCGATTGATCCTTTTGTTTGAAAGGATTTGTAGTTGGATTCCTTTGGTCGTTTCGAATATTAAATCGAAAATATAAGGAATTGGTCAACTTTCAACCTCCCCACATCCAACACGTCCAAATCCGATGATCATCCAAGTGTTTTCTTCCCCCATTCGGTCCATATATCCGTTCCACGAGCAAATTGGGGAGGCGACGTTTGTCGCGGAATCTAGGGGGTGGCAAAGGGAAGCATAATTAAGCGTGTTACGAGCGGTGGCGACCGCGAACCAATCGTGTCTCGAATTTAATTAAAAGCCGAGTCCGGTTGCTCAAAGAAGTTGGCCCCTGCGCGCGAGCCAAGCAGTATTCAATTGTGCTTCCATCCCCTCTGGCCATTATGATAACTGCATACACGGGACGCGCCGCCCCAATTACGCGCGGTGTGCAACGTGTGCGGCAGGAAATTCGAGCCAGCCAGCCGGATCCGCAACGATCCACAATCGCCGAGCTTTTCGCTCCACGTTTCCTTTGTGAAAGAGGACGCTTAACGCGATTCCGTACAGGCCGCGTTTTCCAAAGGCGAGTCGACCGACGATCGCGTTTTAATAAAATTCGATCGATCGACCTCGAGCCCGTAAGCCACCGATGACGTCTTTATCGGATTGCATTATGGCGGTTCGAATCCGTGTTTCGTGGAACGTGGACGTGTTCTTGAGCGTTCAGTTTGGTTTGGTCCGTGGTTCCTGATCCCTGCGGTTTCCTGCCGAGGACCTATCGTCCTAGGTGATCCGTTTTCCCTCTGTTTATCGGGCAAGGGTTGCGCAGGAAATATCGCCGGCGGCCTCTCGGCGGAATAATGAAATTTCAAACCCCTATTGATGGGAGAGAATGAGCGAGAGAGAAAGAGGGATGAGTGCGAGGATTGCAAGATATAAACGGTTTTCGATCGTATATAAATTGAGTTGCGTTGGTGGTGCATCGAGTTTCTTTTTTCTTTTTTTCTTGCTCAGAATGCTTTGAGGTTTGGTTCAGAATTATTTTCGATCTTTGTTTCAATATTTTTAATTTGCTTTGTCGTAAATTTTCAATGAATTTTATCGGTATGGAGATACATATATATTTTATTTTTCAAATTAAATTTACAATAATTAATTTCAGGAAATAAAAGAGCTCTCTCTCTCTCTCTCTCTCTCTCTCTCTCTCTCTCTAGCCACCCCTTTCTAAACTACCCCTGCTAACGCGTTCTTGCGAATGGTAAGAAGCGAACTAAGCTTACACGGCTTCGATTATAACGTATTAAATTGCATAACAAATGGTTGTAGGAATCGCGTTTTGCGCCAGTTATCTGGGTCATATCTTCGTTGTACTGACGTGTGCAGAACTTGGCCGGTAACTTAAAGCAACAAGCGGCAGGCACCCCCAGCCTCTCCCCATAACTGGCTACGACACAGCCTGTCAGCATTTCCCTCGGCCGAGTAAATCGGCCGTCAAGCCAACAACCATCCGGATCGGAAGTCAGTGGCATTTTGACGAGTTTGTTAACGAAACAATCGCAAAACTTTCAACTGACACCACACAGACGTTTATTGACGTGACACGTGTAGTACTGCGAGAGGTGCAACTACTGTACTATTCAATAAGCGCTTTGAGCAATTATCAAGAAGCGTGTTTATTGAACTTCTAAAAATCGATTGAAAAGAATTGTTTGCTGTGCTTAAAGTGCTGTTTTATTGAATGTTTGTCGAATTGATGAAAGTATTCTTTGAGTTGAATCGAATTAAAACGAGAAAAAATGTGAGGAGAAATTTCGAGATTCGAACCCGAGACCTTACGGATATTAATCGGGGTCTTTATACGCATAGCTATGATATATTTTTAAATATTTCTATTATTTTGTTATTATATAGTATGCAGTTGTATTCTTTGTTTCGTAAGTACTACTTAGTAGTAATATCGATATAGAACAGTATTCAGTCGATTCTGAAAATGAAATTTTGGAAAGAAATTTCGAATTAGATAAATCATTGAAATTTGACACTCGTCTCTTTTGTTCTGAATTCGTAAAAATCAATCTATCTCTAAATAAGAATTCAATCGGGATTAAATGCTACTATTGTAGTTGATTGTTGAAATATTGCATAAATAATAATGAAATAGTTGCAGATATTGAAATAATAATCTATAGGATAGATTTTTATTTTGAATTTGATTTATAGAATTTCTCTTATTACATTTGTTCACAGAAAACTTCTTGCGTTCATTGAAGTGATAGAAAAATATAAAATATATTTATCAATAAAAAAGAATAGTGATTAGAAAATGGAATCAAATATCTCTTATTTTCAATTAATGTCTTTAAAGCACTGATCCTTCGAGGTATAAAACTTTTGTAAAAAGATATCCACATCGTCATACAAAAGAATGCGATATTGCATCTCCGTGAATAAAGAAGCGTTAAATATAAAATTGTATCATTGATTACGTAGCTCAAAAAGAATAATTTAAGTACGAACATCGATTCTTAACTTTCCATGGACCAGCCATGGATTTTCAGAACAAAACTTGGTCCTTTGTACTCGTTTCTATCTCACCAAATGGTAGAGTAACTTCGTCGACCTACATGGATAAACTCGGCCGCGAATTTATTTTTTTCCAGAACCTTTCGACTCCGGATATCCGTTTGAGGATACTCTACAAAACTACAAAATGGAAAGAGATTTTATTTTGCGTTCAGAAAGTTTAAGGGAATTCAACATGTTGGACAGTGATTTTTTTTTTTTGGTTGAAAAAATTATATAAAGAGAAAGAAAGATGACAATTTATCAAAGAATGTGCTATATAAATTTTTATGTGTTAATTGTGGAAGATCGTAAAAAGGATTTGGTGGAAAAAGTTAATTTTCTTATAATTTGTTTTATATAAATCTTTACTTTATTTAAAATCTTTTAAATGATTTTAAATTTAGTAGAGATTTAAAATTTTTCTAGCCCAGATTTTGTGAAGATTGAAAATCTTCAAAAATAGTAATCTAAAATTTAGTATCCTCAAATACTACATAGCTTAAAATTACAGATTACAAAATTCAAAAATTCAAAAATAGCAATTCGACTTGTCATCCATTTAATCATCCGAATAAATTTTAATTAAATTTAGCTGAAATTTAGCTGAAATTTAGCTGAAATTTTAATCGTAATCTAATATCCTCGAATAAAAATAACTCGGAATCTATCAAAAGCCTAATTATCCTATTACTCAATTACTTGTCTTCGTTGGTACAAATTTTTTCAAACGAGCAATTGCCAGATGTAAAGTTAATAATCGTTTTCTTTAATATTTTTCCTTTCTTTCTTTCGCTTCAATTATCGAATCGTGGTGTTGCACGTATCCGGCTAATTCGTGCGAGATTTTTTTCCCTTCCAAAACCCGTCATCCATCGGACATTTATTATTGGACTGTGATTAATTACGCCAGCACACGCCACGCCAAGTACAGGTGGCTCCAGTTATGAACTGCAGTTTGTTAAATATTCTTTTCCTGGGATTGACGATGGACAAAAACGGTGGACGTTATTTTGACGTGACCAACTTTCTTTTTTTCGCCGTTTTTAAGCGGTATTATTATTATTATTATCTCCAATCTGAAAATGTGGCGAAAAGCTTTTGCATTTCACTGGAAACGAGTTTGTCATAGCTTGATCACACTCGGGATAAACGTTTGTTGATTTTATTCAACCGTTGACGAGATTTTTATTGCTTTGGAATATAAGAAATGGATTTTCATTGTACAGAAATGGAGAGGAATTATTTTTGCGATAAAGTTAATAATCATTATTTGAAATTGTAATATTGTAAATAATTGTTTTTTTTTGGCGTGAGGTATTTTGAATTTAAATTTTGAATTGCCTATAAGTTTTGATAGTAAAGCACAAAGCAGGATTAGATATATAAATTGATGTAAGGTGATTCGAAGATTAAATTCAAAAGTTATTAATTACTTAAATATCATTTAATAACTATGTATTTGTTTTAATGATTATATAATATGATGCACAAGTATTCGTTATATAATTATCCAAAATTTTCACTAATTATTCATTGTTCTTTCATTCCTAATCTCGTGTATTTAATTTAAATTTAAATTTTTTAATTAATATTTAAATATTGAATATTTAGATTTTCAGATATTAGATATTCAATAATTTTATACAATTCTTATGGTTTTTCTTTTTTCATTTCGAAACTTTTATTTTGCTAGTGATTAGAAATTTTGATTATAAATGAAAAAGAAGAAAGTGGTAGTAAGTTAAATTTTTAGTTCTCGCAAATACTGGAAATACAAATAGCATAAAATCGTTTTGATACGAGCTGGAAATGTTGAAAAATGGCATGTTTCGATAAATGCAATTTTCGTGTAATTTGTTTAAAATCCGATTTCATCGTGTACAAAATTGGGATTTTAGCAAATCTCGAACAACGAGAGGTATTTAAGATTAAATTGATATTTTAAGTTGTCGTTCATATTACAAATTCAAAAACTAGGTTTCATCATATATATACATACGTCCACAAATATTGAAATCTGTAGCTACCTTTGTAATTTCGCTGAGTGCCCATTTGTAATTATTTATGAAAGAACAACGTATATACTTGATGTATAAATTATGATATTACTCATGATTACATTTATGTTATATTTCAGTATCGTTTCATTTCGGATACGTTTAATTTATGAAAAACAAAAATATTTTCCAAATATATAATTGTTGATAGATATATATAAATTTCTAAAAAAAATTTATATAATCGGATTTGTCCTAAAAATAGAGAAATATAACAATAATATTAGAATCTAATAGAAATTCAAAATCTTTATATTTGAATAATAAAAATATCCGAATGATATTTCCATATGAATCATCACAAAATGAAAAATAAATTTCTATAAATTAAAATATATCTATCTTCATTAAACTATATTAATAAATAATACTTTCATAATCAAACAATTCACTGTATATAATCCTCTCTCTATATCCATCCTTTAATTATAATTTTTAATAAACAATTTACATTTTTCAGATATACAAATACACATTAACCATAAACACTTTCATAAGTTTCAAGAAAACCTCGACGTCAAAATGAAAAAGAGGAAAGGGAGGGATAAATAAAAATTTCATGCACAGCGTGAAATAAAATAAAATGAAAGTTCAATTCGGCACCACAATTGCCTGTATCCCTCGTATCTCCAGAACCGCATTACGATTCAGCATTACAATTTCTGCGATCGTAGAATACGTTAAAATCGAGGCACGAACGTCGCATAAATCGATCACCGGGGAACAATCTTCGCGTATCTGCGATCGTTCTCGACGGGGGAGGAGAGGAAAAGGGGCATAGAATCGTCCGCAAGCTCTTGAAATCGGAGGGGGCCTTCATCGTCGTTGGGCCACCCCCTTCTCGTCGATGCGTTTGCATAATTTATTCTGGTGACGTATGGCCACGCGTTATGCCGCGACTGGAATTAACGGGTTCTGTTTACCGCGGACAAATTGGAGCAATTATCGCCGCGGCCGAATGGATTGGACTTCCAAGCAACCGAACTTCTCTTCCCTCTGCCTTTATTCTCCGTGCTTTTGTTGTTAACAAATTGTGCGCGGTTAATTGGACGATTAAACCGCGTGCGTTGATAATATTGCGGAGTATTTACCTTTCGCGTGAAAAAATTTGTTATTTCTTTTTGTTTGAACGAATGAACTTTTTGAAACGATTTCCTTTTAAAGGATCGTCGTTCTGTTTAGGACAGAAATTGGACGAATTCGAGAAGTTTAACTATTGATGCATGGCGTAAATTTTTGATTTGTTTAAAGTATGTATTGAAAATCTTGGTACGTACTGATGAATCGATTCGTTTCAAAAGTGAATGAATCGAAAATGTAGAATGGCAATTTTTATAGGGGAGGCTTCGTTTTTCGAGAAAATCGATCGTGTTTGTGCGCGTGCATTTGAGAGATAAAGTTCATCGAATATATTTCTTTGCAGTTGGCTAGTTTGTTCGTGTTTATAAAAAGTATCACGATTTGTTGCAATATACGTGGTTTGTTTTTCGCCGTTCTTATTACGTCTTTTGGGTTACTTTATAAGAGTAGAAATCGATGTATCTCTTAAATGCATACGCACAAAACTTTATAATCGATTTTCTCAAAAACGAAGAAAAATCTCTTAACAAAAATTGTCATTCTTTATTTAAAATATATTAATGATTATATACAAATATAATTTTATTTTTAAATCGTATTATAAATCATATTTTAAGAAAAAAAATTTAATGGATTGTTGAATAGAAATATTTTCAAGAAATTTTAAAATAAAAAATTAATACGGAGTTTTTTTTTCTTTATAAATGATACAACAAAGTAATTTAAATTTAAAGAATATAGTTATCTCATGATAATAACTTTGCGTGAATCAAAGTCAGAAACTCGGTTAATTTTGGAACAATTCTATTCCATTGTGATAGGGTACTTTATTAATTACAGGTGCTTCGAGATCAGAGCCTCCTTTGAATCTAATATCACTGCATTACGAATACCTCGCAGTCCTGGAGTCGCTCTCAGCATAGTTTACATAATTTTACATAATTCAACCGAACAATATATATATATATATGTATACACATATATATGCACAAATTTCTCTATACTCGATATCAGTACGGTTCAAGAATCTTGTTAAGGTCTAATAAATCAACTACGTCAATTTAATAGCCTCAGATTTTGATACCATTTTAAACAATTTAAAGTATTCGTTGTGAGATGAATAAATAGGAACTCTGTTGAATAACTGTATTATAATAACAGGATTTCTAGGATTGAGATTATAGATATATTTGATTGATTATTAAATTTCGAAATTTTAATCGGATGATCCTTATATAAAGATTACTCTAAGAGAATATCTCTGAAAATTAAAAATAATTTAATCTTAAAACGTAATGTGATCACAGTAAAAGTAAAAAAAAAAATATATATATATATATTTTACGAAGAAGGTATAGTATATTTAAGGATGTAAGTAAAAGATTTCTAGGAATTAATCCACTTACTTCACTTAATCCACTTTACTCGAGAGGACGAAAATACGCGAAAACACGAAATTACTTCTTTCTTATCGATTTGCCAACATCTTATTTCATACTACTTTTACTATTTTTTGAAATTAATTATTTTCGATTTATATTACTCTTACATAATTTCCAATTTCTTTCGTAATAGATTTCAATTAATTGTTTCAACACTCAATTATACGTTAATTAATAAATAAACGTAATCAAACATCGATAATCAATTTATCATTTATCGGCACGTTTCTTGTCCAAGATATTCACCTTATCCTCGATTAATCGATTTTAAAGTATCGATTTCGAATAAACATAAATATAAATACAAACTCCTTGAAAATTAGCCATCCCTGAATAAACTCGTAAACAGAATAAACGACATGAATTCACATTAATTATCCTCCTTGGATACCAGAAGGAACATCTAATTAATCGAGAAACAGTTTCGAAGTGAGCACGGACTGGCCTTATTTGCTCCCCGGAATTAATAATTCATATTTACACGCGCAATTACAAACACGGTAGGCCAGCGGCGTACATTAACACAGCCGAGGCTGCAATTAACGTCTCGTGCCAGGATCCTCTCCCCTCCCTTCCCTTCTGTGTTTGTGTATCTTGCACCCTCGAACGATGAAATTAATCGACCATGAGTCGGATGAATTTTCTTAGATGGGAAAATCGATCGAATGGAAATGATCGTGTGACGAGAAACAATTATACGGATCGTACGCTATCTATTCTTTATAATTAAGAAATGGAAATGTATGCGTAATGAGGTGTCATCTGACTGAGCAATGAGTTGATTTTTTATTTGTATAGGAAGATAGAGGAAGAGTTCGTTATCTTTCCAATTATGTTTAATTAATTTTTTCGATATGAATTTTTCTTGTAAATTTTGTGTTTCATCATCAATGAAATGATTGGAAGCTTTACAGGCAAATTGATGGATTCGTGGAAAGATTTTGAAGAAAAAAGGGACAAGGGATGTTTTGTATCCCAGTTTTTTGGGATGAAATATTACCACCAGATCGTCAAATAATTGCTATGTAGAATATGTTACATGCAAAAAACTTTTAGATATCGAGTAATATAAAAGTACTTGTATTATTTATCCTTGAAGAAGAAAATTGCTTGAAAATTATCTTTGATTTTATAATATGTAATATAAAATTAATATAAAAAATTTAATTATTCAAAGAAAAATAGATGCAAAAAATATGCAAATTATTTTTAATAAAATTGAATTGAATACAAGTGTGTTTTTGTGTTTCTCTCTTTTTTGTATTCTATTCATTGAAAATCATAGTTGAATGTTTTATTCCTTTCCGTACGTAGATAGAAAAATCAGGTCGCGGTTCAAGTTAGATGGATCGGGGTAAAAAAGAAAAAAAAATGGATTGCATGTTGCACACGATCCATCCTGATTCCCTTCGAATTTGATAGCGTAGAGGGGTATAATATGTCATACTGGAAGCATGATATATGCGTCAATCGTGGGATAATTTAATAAAATTTACGCGAAATTCGGTAATCAATTTTTTTTTCTTCTCTTAAAGATAACGTCTAGTCAAAAATTTTGTAAAATGTTTATTTTTCCGTTACAATACATCTATTTTAGAATTATTGAAAATTTCCTGGTAACACTTTTTTCGACTTCCTGGATTTCGACTTCTCAAAGAATGAATCCACTTTTTTTTCCATCTATCGTCCCATTTATCGAGACTCTTTTGCGAGAAAAAGCTTTTTCACCATTAATAAATCCAACCATCGATAAAGCGTAGCTTTCCTCAAAAAGAGAGAGAAAAGGAGGAAAAGAAAATCGCTTTTCTCTGAATTAATGTTCGACATTCACCTTTCACGCCTCACGTTATATTTTTACTTGACGAATGCATTGCGTATTAGTTCTCTAATGAAACGGTCTGATAACGTTTGCGAGACAAATCGATCGGCGGCCGTTCCGGCCTGTTTGAGGCTTTGCATTTTGATCGATGCACTATATGTAAAGCTGTGATGAAACATTGAAGTTTTATCGTCGATACAAATGGATTTTTATTAGCTTTGTATATATTATTGTGCATATTATTATATATTCTTCATTCCGTTTTAATAGAACATGAATACGAACTTCTTGTAACTTAGAGATGATTTGCAAACAAAAAATTTAACTTTTAAATCGATTCAAAATCTTCAACATATCATTGTTAAAATGGTTACTTTTCTAGAAATAAACGTATCATCGCGTAATTTATCTTAAATTCGATTAATTAAAATTAGAAATTTTAAAATTAGGAAAACTTTGAATCGTTATAACTCCGAAGATAGTAACTTCCGATAAACAAATTATCGATAATTAGAAACGGGGATCCTTCTATTTTAAAACGCTTTTTTATTTTTCTCGATACGACTTCCGGTTTCCGAGATATCATCGCATAAAGGAAAATCAATTTTTAATCGTTTACTCTGAACCCCCGATTAAACTCTATTAAAATTAGAAAAAATTTAAACCGTTATAACTCCGAAGATAATAACTTCCGGTCAACGAATGAACGATCACTGGAAACGAGGAACCTTCCTCTTTAAAATGCTTTTTTATTTTTTTTCGATACGACTTCCGGTTCCCGAGATATCGTCGTGTAAAAGAAAGGTTAATTTTTGATCGTTTACCATCTCCGTTCTTGTCTCTTACTCGGATCTCTCGCTCGCACCTAGTTTTACTGACCTATCTCAAGTTCCAGACGAGTGACAGACGCGATTCCTAGAAAAACGTTGATAAGCGATTCGTGGAAGGACGTAATACGCATTTCCAGGAAAAAATGTAGGTCAGGCGCCCATTCATTATCTCTGCACCATCTTAAGCGTTATTGACACTTTGAATCCTGATATCTCGATAACGAATTGAGATATCAGGATAATTCAAAAAGTAATTTCAATGGCATAGTTTTCTTTGTCTTTTGAATGGATTTTAATAGCAAAATTGTTAATTTTTTTGAAAATACACTCGTATCTTTAAGTTTAAACTGATCTAATGATCATTTTCTATTGCTGAATCTATTAATTCTAAAGAAAAAAATCATTTGAGAATAATTCGTTTAATAGTGAAATTTTCAAATCAAGAGAAAATTATTTTCGTGAAAGATGATTCGACAATATTTGAAGTTGTTGCATTAATAACATTAGATGACATTAGTCGATGAGAAAGGCGATGAAGGAAGACTTTGTAAGAAAATAGGTATATAATGTATGAATATCCATATTCCTGCTGGTATAGCGACGTGAAAATATATCCTCGTGCTCTAGACTAATTTCTTTGAATGATACTACATCTCGTAGACATTTTTTATGGCTATACTTTGCGAAGCAGACTTGTATTAACGCCGCTGTCGCCTTGAACTATTGTTCTTGAGAATTTTATTGATATTAATATTGGAGGCGGACTTGTACCAGAACTTGAGAATATTGGATTCTAGTTTATGTATGGAAACAGTAGTATTATATAAGTATTGTAGGTTGATATTCACTCCCGTGATACAAACTTTTTATCCTTTATGTGAATTTCCCAGAAAGAAAAGTTCTCCTTTATATCATCCTCTCTCTTTTTACATTTTAAATATATATTTAGAAACGAAAAGTTTTAAATTATTCAGATCCCGTATAAATCTTAATCGGTTTAAAATATCCAATTAAATTTGAAACTTGATCCAATTCTTCGAGTCACTTTTCATTAAAAAAAAATCATTACTCACGTGTTTCACTCTTTGGACAAACATTTCAAAATTCGAATAACGCGCAAATTAATTCTTAATCTCAAGATGCTAATTCACATTCAAACGTCATCTCCCCCCACCCCTCCACATCATCGAATCAGCTTTTAGAAATTCAAGCTTTTGCCACAAACATTTGCCAACCGCCGGCACACACTCGGGGAATTAGTTAATCCCATTCCATCTGCGTGACAAAACACGCAACGTTTATGAGCAAACAGTGACTCGGGATTAAACAAACAACATAAATCACAATTTACACAAGTGCGAAACCTCCTGCCTCCCTCCCTCCCTTCTCCTCCCCTCGCAAATTTGTTTTGATACGCCCTGATGTTAAAGGACCTCTCCCCTCCTCCCCTTTCCCCTTGCCTCCGTTTGTCAGAAAAGGGAGAAAAGAGAGATTTGTTCGCAGGATTTCAACCGCTTTGAACGTCGAATTGCACCATGGATTATTGCGAGCAATAATCCAACGATCCTTCTTGTCCAATCCTTGGTGTAAAATTCAACGTTTACACACATTGGTGGACAAAAGAAATAGGAAGAGAAACGAAAAAAAAGAGAGAGAGAGAGAGAAACGAACAAACAGGAACACAAACCACAAATCCCCCCGTTAAACCTGCAAACGGAGAGAAAGAGAGAAAGAGAGAGAAAGAATGTTAATATCGTGGAAATTTTCGCGTAATTTTTTTCGCTTGGCTATTCGCCGCGTGGTAATTGCACAAAGGGCTACGTGTCATCAATATTTCAAAGGTCGCGTCGAGTGAACGGCTAATGCGATTTTTTTCGAGTTGCAGCGAGGAGCGTTCTTGTTTCCGGAATGTAGACGAATTTCGGGACAAAGGGTGGAAAAGTGGCTAGGATGGGAGAATGCAGGGAATTGAAAATCAATTGGTGTATGAAGAATACAGTATGTGTTAAAAGTACACGGTGTATTTATAAGGAAATTTATCTAATTCTTGATTTCAGATCGGAATGGATTGTAACGTATTTAATATTCTTTTCTAAATTGCAAAATTTTATTCCATAATATAGAACATGATTGAATTCTGAACATTTTATTTATCCAAATTTTTGCATAATTATAAAGTTATATTTTTTAAAGATGAAGAATATTAAGGAATATAAATATAAAGGAAAAATATTAAAAATCTCAAGAAAATTGATATACAAATAATATATACTAATAAAAAATGTTGTTACACATACAGTATCAAAATTCATAGAGGAATGGCTAATTAAAAGCAAATAAGATTCACAATAACAATTAATTTCAATAATAATGTATTGTAAATAATCCTAAACTAATATTTCTTTCCAGTTTTGCAAAATGAATCCAAACAAAGTCTCTCAGAGTAGACCCTTACATCCACGCACGTAGCTCGTATCAAAGAAACAAGTTTCACGAGGGCAAGAGCCGAGTGGTTGGTAATGGAGGAACCAACATCAACTCTTGATGCTCGAATGTCGTTGTTGAAGCTAAAACGTGCAAGTCAAGTTACGAGGGGACAAACGATTTTTTCTCTTTCTCTCTCTCTCTTTCTCTCTCTCCGGATTTCTTCTTTTTAAAGGAGGCTGAATGTAAGAACAGCGATTGAGAGCATTTTAGAAACGTCTTCGGGGACAAGGAGATGAGAATGACGATGGAAGGTGGTGCAATTGTCGAGAGTGAGATTCGACGAAATGAATATGAAGTGGAGGAAAAGTGTGCTCGTTTTTTGTTAGGTGTTCGACCTCCTCTTGACCTTTTCCTATGATAATAGATCGTTAAGATGAAATGAAGAAGGTTGAACAGAAAAATTGTTAATGAATATTTGGTATCGATTAAGAATTGGACGGGGAAATATTATAGATTAGAAATAATCTATTGTTATAGACTTTTTTTTATTTTTTTAGTTTATTCAAGGACTTTTTCGAATTCGAGATAGCCATTTGATGGTAAATTGTAAGAATATTGGAAAAATTTTATCAAACATTTATTTTGTACGAAAGTATATTTGTAGAGTAAATTTAAATAAAAAATAATGACTTTTTTTAATGTAATGTTATAGTAATTTGTCTAGATTTTTGTTCTAGAGAAATTGATGATAATATATTACAGTATTTAATTTCAAAGATATACAGATAGAATACTATTTTGAATTTAATGTAATTAATGTGAATTAATCGTGATTTAATTTATTTGAAATATATCAACTATTCCTGGCAATTATTCATTTGTTTCTATATTAAATAGATTAATATATTTAATTATATTTTCAATTCTTTTTGATAATGAGTTAAAGACACATTTATATAAGTACTTTTACAATTAATTCTTTGATTGAAATAAAAATGTTCAAATTATAGAATTGAACAGTTTTATTCATTAATAGATATGCATGTTCTGTTACTAAAATTACAGCAATTCCTACGATTATACTTGCCAATTACTTTTTACCGTACTTTCGAAATCACCGCCATTTGGCGCGAATCGATTAAGTTCTTTTCCAGTTTCAATTAGGAGAAGTGTTAGCCAAGTAGTTAATTCAACTTCTTAATCACTCTTAAAACGTTTTGTTCCCGGCAATAACAATAAATGTCGAAAATCAAAGCTCTTTTTTGTTAAAATGAAAAAAATTATATCGTGTTAAAATAATTTATCAATCGGTATGTTCATCGTTATTCTTAATTTATCTAATTCGTTTTCAATAATGAAACGATGGTTTATTATTTGTATCTTCAGATCTAAATTGCATATTTTTTTGTATCACACAGTTTCTAAAACAAATTAGTAATTCTATTATTACAATGATAAACTTCAGTCTTAAATCCTTCAAATTTATTTGATATTTATTTCTATTTCTTCCATCCTCCCATCTCACCAAATTTGAAAGGAGAGAAAAATAAATAAAATATCGCCAACCAATTTATCATCCTATCTTCTAACTAAAGTGATAGTAGCTAGCAAAAATGAATTATTTATCCTTCATAAAGTACAGAAATATATTAGCTAGCTTTCGATATCGTTCTCTCCATTAAAAACAATTGGACAGGTTGGAATATAATTATCTGAATAAAACAAAAGAAATTCAACAAAATATATCGACTAATTTTATTAACATTATTTTATTATCATTATTCTCAAATTATCTCTTAGACAAACGATTATGTCACTAATCGATCTTCTCTAATTCATTATCCTCGAATTACCTTCTAAACAAATGCGATCGTGAGAACAACCTAGATCAAAATGAATTATCTGTACTGAAATATATTACTATACTTGGAAGCAACATTCACCATAGATCTCAACATAGTATATTACTCGATCGAAAACACAGTTGAACAAGTTTGAATTACATTAGATTCTTGCGTATGAGATACACGAATTTACGTTAACATACGTGTTACAATTTATATCGCATTGTATGATAGATTTCACGAAATTCTGTTGAAATTCTTCCACTCTTTGGAGTTATTTATTTCACTTGAAAAATTAAACTAATAATTACACGTTTTTTAATTTAATCTCGTAATTAAATATTCCTTTTCCATATTATTAATTATTTTCATACTTCTACACATATTTCATTGAGATAAAATTTCAAATTTCTTCCAGATTTCTTTTACACGGGAACTTCGTGCCACCATTTGAAAATAAAGGAGTTCCGACCATTTCATTCACCCAATAATCTCGCGCGATTCACGATCGATGGTCAGAAACGGAAACGATCGATGGCGCACGATAACATTATCTCGCCGAAGTTTCGAGGTTTCCCGCGTACGATCCGTTGTACTATCTCCATTTACACGCACGACACACGTCGCCCGACATCTATCCAAGTATCACGAGCGCACGATCCGACCCGATTCCCCCGCGACCAGCCAAGTTCACGAGAGTGCTCGGCCCGAGGCGTCTGTTCGCAGTTTGCGAAACGATCGTTGGCAAGATTCGAGCTGGAATGATAAAAAAAAAGAGAGGGGAAGAGAGAGAGAGAGAGAGAGAGAGAGAAGAAAAAAGGGGAACAAGCAACCACGTGTAGGGAATATCACCGAAGTGCCTTCTATTTGAACTGTTCTATTTCGTTTCGTTCTTTCTATCTGAATTTATATATATATTTGGTGCAGCAGAGTGGAACGAAATTCGCGTCGTTAAGAAGTGGATTGAAGTTGTATTTTGTGGTATTTGATTGGCAAATTTTTTAAGGTTCAATTTAAAAATTGTTTTAAATCTTTGCAATTTTTTTTTTAAGAAATATAGCTTTTTCTCGAGTAGAAATGAGTTTCGATGGAGGAATTATTCGAGGTAGATTGTGAATAAATTGAAGGAAAATATTGTTTCACAGGAAATTTTGTTTTTTCGAACGTTTGGGAATCATTGAAAAATGATTTTTTCCTTTTTTTCAGTCGAAAAATTATTCAGGTCGAGTTTCCAATCATTGAAAAATTATTCGGATCGATTTTTCGTATTGGTTTCGCATTGAAAAATAGCACTCTTCATTTTCAATGATTTTTCACCGAGGATGGGGTTGAATGAAAAAATGTCAAACATATTCTAAACCCTGTTTTAAATTTTAAAATTACAATATACATGCAATTATTGAATATTATTCGACCTATCCGAATACTATCAAAATCCACGCAATTTAAACATTTTAAAAAAGGAAATAACAGAAAGCTTTGAAAAAACAGTATCTTCTTTTTCGATAGTTCTTTCGGATCAGTAGATAGAATTGATAGATAGTTTTGTGAAAATTGATTCGCGGCGGAAAACAGTTGTCGGTTTCCTTTTGCTGGAGTTGGATAAATTTATTGGAACTTGATTCGAACTTCTCTTCTTTGCTAAAATTGTTGCGATTTTACGTTTCGTTCGTTATATATCGAATATAGAATTTCTATTTCATTTCATTAAGATCAAACGTAAATTCGACAAAAATTAATTCTTTATATTTTTTTTTTTAGAAATGAAGTTACTGTTAATCATCTTGAAAAATTACATCATCCTATTTATACTTTATTCATCAAGTAAATATATAAAATATTTTTCAATACTTCAGAAAAATCTTAATCTCGTTGATCAAATATTTTTTTCCTTCTATAAATTCTTAGATTTAATTTAACATTTTTTTTACATTAAACTATTATCTAACATACATACTATATTTCTAAAACTTTTTAAATATTTCAGGCTTCCTATACTATTACTTAATAAACGAATTACAACGAAATCGAAATCTCGATATAAATATAATCCGAAATTTCTTCAAGAATCTGTAATAATAATAAAGAATCTTATGTTTCGATGAACATAAGTTCAGCCACGATACTCATCCAAGCTCATAAGTCAAATATAAAAGGCGACTTGAATCGATCCTCGACTCTGTTACGTCTGAGAATCGCGATAACTGACAAGAGTCTGACATGATCCTCGCGTGACGATAACGGTTTGACTTACGAATCAGTGGCTCGTCAGACCGGCTGACGAGATAGTGACAGCCGATTATGGTTTGCCAAGTTTATAAGCCGGCAAAGGGAGAGCGGAGGGTGGAAGGGCCCTTGCCAGGACTTTAACGAGCGCTTCGAACTTTCGCGAAACCTCTCGTGACACAAAGCAGCCGCGAAATTCTACGATGGACGAGCCACGAAAGGGACCTGGGCTTCCCTGTTGCGTGGTCCAAGATAGATAGACGGATCCGATATTTCATTCGTGCCCTATCTGACGATGTGTTCTTCCAACAACGATAACGATCCGGAATAACGGGCCAAACTTTCTTCCACGAGTGTAGATTGAGTTTTGGTTTGGTTGAATGATGCTATAAACAGAGTAAACTCGATAAATTCGATAAATGTTGGGAATAAGTGATACGTGGTTCGATTCGAAGAGTATTTAAATATTCAGTATTTTAATTGTCCATGTTAGGTTCGCAATATTTCACGATTCATCTGATCTATGTTTAATGCAATTATACTGATAACAAATTATATTGTATGTATAAATTAAATTATAACAAGAAGAAGTTCTGACGAGAAACAAGTAAATTTTATTCGAGTATTATTTATTGATTCGATTATCCAGTTAAAAGATTTCTTCAGAAACGAGTCATCTCTTTTTTTCGAAAACTTTCAAATTGCCGGACACTATAACGTGCAACGAACGAGCCTTTTTAAAGGAAGAGGTTTGGCTACACTCACGGGACAACTATGCCCGAACAATACTTGGTAAAAAGAGAAACTTGTTTGTTGAAGACGTTGAAGAAGGGAACGGTTTCCGTGGCGGGGAATAATGTTCCTCCATTGACAAAAAAATTGCATCGTACTCGGGTCGAAACAGAGTAAAAACCGTGAGCGGGGGAGGGAAAATAGGGGTAGATCTCCATTTACTATTCCTTTCGACCCTCCCCCTTTCGAGCCGGGGCATGATGGGAAACGGTAATGGCGCTACTTTCAAAGTATGCTGAAATGTAAACTGGAACGTGTCTCGCGTTGAAGTTTTGCAGGTTGGAAACGCGAGAACGCATCTTCAAACGCGGATGCGATGTGCGAAGTTGCATTGATTAAAGGAGCGAAAGAGAAAGGGAGCATCGATGAAGCGATTGAAAAGAGGTTTTTAGAAGTATTGGCCAGATACTGTTTTACAGAAATTCCTTTCCGCAGAAGAAAATTCGAAAAATTTAAATTCAAAGAAATAAATATTTTGAATTCTCAGATCTGAAAGGAATAAGAATATTGAATGGTTAGCTTTCGATATTTCGATCACTTTTTGTTATCGGTATAAAAATACGTATATTTATCGAATCTTTAGTTTCAATCAACTTGGGGAAAATTATTTTCGATGTAATAATATTATTATAAATTTCGTATTATTTTATCTATCCGACGTATATATGTCTTTTTGCCGAAACATTCGATTCATATTTGTAACTCGAACGGAACGTGTCTGTTCCGTCAAAACAATATTGTATTTGGCCGCAATGTACCTACACCTGCACAATCCCGCTGAAACATCAAAATTGCATTAACTTGATAACTGGTTGTTCAAACTCGAATTTTCTGTTAAGCAACTGATTCGCTCGATGAACCATTTGCTCACGTAATTAACTCTCTGTTAAACGTTCTCTATCTTTGTCCTAATTTTCCTCAGAATTTGATCCATAGTTATTTCATTATCTTGGCGTAGATATATAGGAATAAATTGAAATCGAATTTTTCGGGAAAGAGAGAAGCTTAAGAAATGAATGATCGTTTTAATTATTAAAATAATAATAATAATAACTTTATATCGGTGATAATTTTCTAAATTTTGAAAGAACAAATTATTTTCCTTTAATCCTTTGGAATATATATTCTAAATAGGGAGGTCTATGAATAAGAACCTTTTTATACTCATAAATAATGATTAAAAAAGAGTCACGAAAGCGTGACTCTTGTAATTGTATTCTTCTGTTAAGATGCGTAAAGTTGTGAGAAGTTTATGCGGGAAAGAGTTAAATTTTACCTAGCAACGGTTTCTCATCAAGTTTTAAGTAACTGAACTTTGTACAATTATTTTTTATTATAATTTTAAAAGCTTAAAGTACGACATTGATATATAGAACGATCAATAAAATGAATTGAAAGAGATTATAAGTTTATATTTTACAATCCTTGTTTTATATAAAATAATATTTTTAAAATATTTTTAAAAAAAAGTATGGATTTTAATGAATAATAATAAGTTCGTGTATGTAAAATTAATTTAATTCTTTTGAAATTTAAGCAACGAAAGACTTGTCCCTTTCAGATTACTCATTCAAGTGCAAATAAGAAAGTAACTGCTGCATACATCTTCTAAGATATTTATCTTGCACTCGTACATTCTCTTTTCCTTCTATCTTTCTATCTTCTTTAGTCAATTCACGTGAACTTTGAGGATATATACCTAGAAGAGACATTCAAATTTTGATCCATTCTCTTAACAAACTTCTATTTATTTTAAATATTTTGTCTCTTCTTTTTGTTTCTAATTTTTCTTTTCTTAAGTAATTAATTTCTCGCAAAATTGTTCTAGAAAATTTATCAAACTTATACCAATTATTAGCTTAAAACAGTTATTGATATTTAAAATATATATCTATATTCCATAATTCAATCGAATCAAAATTGAAAATGAAATATTTGTCTTGTATAAATATTGAAGATTCAATGCAAACAACAATCTCTTCCAATTTCAAAAAGATTCTTTTTAACTTTACTATCGAATAAACTCATATTATCTAACAGAATTTAGCTTTAGTTCTCAGAAAGATTTCAAAGATTTGGTAAAAGTTTCACTTTGTCGATCACTTCCATATCGAGATCACTTCCATATTTTAGATCTGTCTGGTGAGGCGGAAATGCCAGTCATCCCTTTCACCCACCACTTACACCATATCCCCGTATCTCTACATTTACCCAACCGATCAGCCAATGGAAACGCAAAACCGCACAAACAAATCGCAAAATGACAAACGGCAAACAAAAGTCATCGCCGCGTACCTTTAGCTCGATTCTAAAAAATTCCCGTACCAATTCTCTCTTTGCATCGTACGGCCTGTCCAATTTCATATTTTCCTGTGAACCGGGCGAAAGTAATTAAAATTGCAACTGGTGAAAAGCAAAGTGCAGAGTGTGTACGCCATACATCCTTTTTGAAAGGTTGGAAAAATTTCACGAAACAAGAAGATCACGAATTCCACGTGTGTGGAATTCGAGGATAGTCTCGCACTTCTTCGATTTTAATCAAAATTGAGATGTTGAACGTAATAACTAAAATTATAATAATAAGTTTTTAATTTTAAATAAAATCCATTTAGAATTCCAATTTTATTTTTTATTTTTTATAAAACTTTTTAATATTTATATCAATGACAAACTATGAATTGAACTTATAATATTTATTACAATTAATAACTTGTTAATGTTTCAAATTTTTTCATATTATAAAACAATGGAATTTCATCTTTTAAGAATTTTTTTTTCTTCTTAATATTACGAGTAAAATATTATAATTATAGTTGTCAAGAGAATAGTTTTTCGTCTAGTTAATTCATAAAACATAGATACAGATACATAATTCTTTCAAAATTTGTTCATCCATATTCTTATAATTATAGATATGAGTATATCATTTTATCAAATATCATCGAAATCGATGAAGATTTTATTTGAGACTCGCCACGTGAGTCGCGATATCATATTCTAGATTTCATTCGCGGTCACGATGCTTGTTCAAACGTTTGTTCTTTCTTTTTTTTTCTTTTTTTTTTTTTTCTCTCCACGTTATGTGCATAAGTATTGCGTGTGTCTTTCGCGCGGTTTTCCACCAGGTTCGGTAAACTCAACCGCTATTTGCACGGTCAATTCTCACGGTATGTTTCTTTCACTCGAGACTCGAATGTCAACCTGACCGATATATGTGTCAACTGAGAAAGGATCCAGGAGACTTTTGCGACTTTCGAATTTTCAATATTTTCAATCATTATTTGTTTCCAAGGATTGTTCATCTTAGAGCGAGATTGACTGAAATAAACTCTTACTCGAATGATTGCTCGTTCAAATTCGTACTTCACTTTTCGTTTGCTGTAATAATTTATTTTAAATAACGTTGGATTCGAAAATTATTGTAAATATTTTTATAAAACCGGATATAGATATATTTGGTGAATTAGTTATTATAAAAACTTTTTTCAACAATATTTTTTTTTATAGATCTTTTCTATCAATCCTAACACGTTCGATTATGAAAATATATTGTAAAATCAGCTGGACGCGCAAATTTAAAATTCTACGATCACGTGAGAGAATATCGTTTACCCGAGAAGACGTATATTGGAACAATTAACTCGACGATGAAATGAGCACACTCCATCCGTGCTCCACCGCCGTCTGCAAAACTTCACGACAATTTCTGATTACTAAACGCGACGCATGAATATCCGTATTAAGCACCGCCTGCAACTGTCTTTTCCAAGTTGTAATTGTCCTTTCGGTGACAGCGGCGATGCAGAGTATTCGCTGGGAAGGCACGTGCCCCACCTCGAAACATTGCAATATATCCGAATGCATTATCCATGTGCAACGTGGAAACGCATCACGCTCGACTTCCATTCTAATTGAATCTTCCGCCACGTTTCGTCCAAAAGCCTCATAATTAATTCGTATTATCGATACGTCTTGCCTCGGATCGAGATTGGACCGTTCGATCGAGATTGAGGTTAGGTTCGAGCAGATGTAGTATTCTAGCAGATGTGAAATAAGATTGCTTTCAAAGGGAGCAATGATTCTCGATTATATATTGCGCGACCTGGTTTACGAAGATTAGCTGAATCTTAGAAACTTTAAGGTGTGAATTAATTATTATTACTATTATTATTAGTGATATAAATGTTTGTTAGATTTGTTGAAAGAATAATTTGGATTTATTGGGTTTATTTGGAGTAATGGATTTTATGGAAATATTGTGTTTAGAAATTAATTTATAATAAATACAATAAAAAATTGGATGTTTCCAATAAATGTTTCCAAAAATATTAAGAATATTAGAAAAGTTTAATCTATATAGAAAAATATATTCTCTTTGGAATAAATAAAGATTCAAGGAAAAATTTATGAACGAGATATTTAATGAGATTATTTCAGAAATATTGGGCAAAGTTATTTCATTAAAAATCATTTATAGTTTCAATAAGTGAAGAGAAGGATCGCGTTTTATTCGACGTGAATCACAGGCTTTGAATGAAACTAATCTTCTTACTTATTTCCTAGATTCCAACAATACAAACATAATTGTCGATTGTCATTTTTCCCTTCTTCTTCCTTGCTTCCATATTTTCGATCATTGGATTCAAATTTTCGTACAATAAGTTGACGTTAAAAGTGATGTCATGGACAAAATTTTTTGCGATTTCAAATTTCAACGTGGCACGGATTCCCACGGCAAAGGAGAGATAGAACAAAACGAGGGGAAGCTACGGGCAATTAAATCTCCCCTAAAACCACTGAGTATCCTAATTCTCGTTGGGAAATGAAAGCCGTTCAACTCGAATCGATATTCAAACGTCATTACCAAATTAACCAGAGTAGCTGACAATTGGCCGTGAGATCAGATATATCCCTTCATTTATCGAAAAATTGAAAATGTAAATTTGTTTGAAGAAAGAATCGCATTTGAAATATTAATTAGAAGATATTAAACATTTTTTCTTTGCCTTTGATATTGACGAAATTTAAGAATAATGGTCACTATCATGAAGGTATCGTAAATGTATCGATTAAAATATAATTTATGCGTATATAATTAATAATTTTTATGAATAAATAAAAATTCATATTGTCCATTGAATATTTTTAATTTTACTTTGGATACTTTATACATTTTGTGCAGCACGTACACGCATATTGTTAATTTATATTCATTTATAAAGTAACCGATTAAAATTCGGTCAAAGAAAGGAATTAATCATTTTCTTTTTCCCTGTTAATGTACGTGACTCACATGTATATTTAAAATATATTCTTTTTCGTGAAATTATTTCAATTTATTATTACGAATAATTCATCATATTTCCCAATATGCAATAAAATATGGAGATATCCGTAACGCGTCTCGAATTCTAATTAAAAAACCAATCACAATAGAAATAATTTCTCTTGCCTTGTTTCGTTCGATCGCATAAATATTAATTTCATATTCTTTTTTAAAAATATTTCTTACCAACCAACCTATTTAATTTCTTTGCCTCTTTCGAACAATTTCACATTTAATAAAAATATTCTCCATCGAATTTTGTTACCTTTTTTTTAACTTCCCCATTAATAAAACACTTAAAAACAATACGTTTAATTTTCCAAATATGTACATTTCTCATTTAATAATTTTTTATTCGATCGTAAAAATAATACGATAGGAAATCACAAAAATACGAAATTATTATACTCTTATTATCGAGTAAAAAAAAAGATAAAAAATTGGATCGTATCAATACGACGAATGGTTAATTAGGATCGTAAACCGACATCAATACAGGATTAATAGTGTTTCCGCGTTTAATACCAGATTCGATCTCGATGTTGTTTTGAGCTTAGAACTACTCAGAACTACGTGGTGAACTACGTTCGACCGCAATCGAGCAGTCAAACTTCAAACATTCGAAGACCAAAGTTCATTCCTGTCTAAACGTTGAATCGTTTTAGATACATTCAAGAAATATTATACCAACTTGTTGGCAAATATTTACATCCTTTCGTATGATCGTCATCGGTTAAATTTAATGGTAAATATTTGACTTCTCTTTTCAGGAATATTATTATTTATTACCGGGCCACTTCACAGCGTTGATAAATAGTTGCTCACCATAGTTCAGTAAGTAATCAATGAAAATTAATTCGTGTTATAATGAATTTCATTATTATTAGAATTTATTTCTCTATGATAATTTTAATCGAATTTTTATCTTACTTATATAGTTACAAAGGGAAAAACTTGAATAGAATTTTTAATATTAAATCTAAAAATTTTCTAAAATGCTTATAATTTTTCTAAATTTAGCATAGTTCGTTAGATTCTTTATAAATTTAATTTATATAAATTATTTTATTGTTATTTTTTAGTATTTTCGTATCAAAGAATAATTTTTAAAGAAAATAAAAAATTTTCCTAGATAAAACTACCATAAATAACGTATCCCTACACTCATACACACATACGTGTATATATATAAAATCCATATCTATAAAATATCTGGAAAAAAGAAAAAAAGAAAAATAAAATACCTACAAGAAGTATTTACTAGCAATAGTATTTTTCATATTACAGGGATTTTTTGAAAAATAATCAAAAAATATTTCTACGTAGAAATTCACGAGCAGATGTTATAAAATACAATAATCTAAACGTTTCTGTTGTCTATAATAACTATCGTGTCGATCACGACGAGGTGGAACGAGTCAATGTTATCTCAGCCGACAGTAGAGATCCGTATCAAAGCGGCAACATACCTCGGATAGTTTCGTTTGAATTAGGCACAGGAAAAGCGTCATGGGGATTCGGTTTAAGCATTTGACGGGCAAAAGGAAGCATGGTAAAAGCGTGTATCCGCTTTATACGCTGGTTTACGCGCTTTTATCTTTACGATTACGCTCGCGTAAAATCGGAGTTTAATTTAAAGCTTGGAGGAGCACGGTAGGAGCTTATAACGTTGGGCATTCGGTTGATTGCATCCTTCTTCGAGAAGGAAGCTTGGTGGAAAGTTCGACAGGAAGGAAAATACGAGGATGAAACTCTATAACTGGAACTACGATGGCTGTCCTTGAAAGAAAAAATTGGAGAGAGTTCGTAGGGAAAATTTCAAACGTTCAATATTTCTGATCTGATTCTTGTTAAATTAATGTAATTAAACGATCAATTTTGAATTCTCTTCATTATTATATTATAATATTTCAATATCTAGCAAGAATTTTTTATTTATCCAAGCATGGTCAGTTTTATATTTACGATTTAACATACACATAAAGGAATGGATGATAAAATTAAAGTATATATTTTTTTTTATGAAATTTAAATTTCTCAAATGATAAGATATAGTGTATAGGAATTATAATAAATGATTGTTGTTAATTTAAATTGACAGATTCAATTTAACAATTTTTCAATCATATTCATATTTGTACTTGCAATGCATGTATGTATACTCAAAATTATCATATTAATAATCATCAAAGTAATATGAGTAACTCTGATATTGAATTTGTTATATTAATATTGAATTTCCATTACATGTGCTTCATGCTAATTAATAATTTCCGCAAATCTATATTTTCATATCGTAAAATTTTACATTCATGTTTTATATAAATAATTATTATCAAACTTTTAAAAATGTATACATGTATAATGCGTGGAAAAATTCGTTAATTTCGTCGAATTTATCGAACGAAACCTTTCGTTATTTATCTTATGCTTATCTAATTATTTGATTTTCGACTTTGATTTTTAACTATTAACCTAGATCAAAGGGGTTGCGCGTAAGAGTAGCATCTGTGACAAGAGCGATAACAAGGAGTCAAAGAGGCCCCAGGTGCCTAAGCGACTAACAGGCCCGTTAATTGCACTGATACGATCTTAAATTTATGATACGCCAATAGCTAAGAGAGGCAACATGTTAGAAACACACGTGTTTGCGAATGTATAATAATCCGTGACTGCCGATTAATCCGTGACCTAATTACAAAGATAATGCTCCTGTGTCGATAACTTTTGCAAAAAAAGAAGAAATTTCGTCCCAAACAAAACGGAATAAAATCACGTACGAAGAACAGAGAACAAATTCCACATATTCATTACATCGATGTAACAAAATTAAGAATTAATTACTGTCCCACAAACATACGAATAAATTTTAAATCTTCGTATTCACGATATTTAAAACTAAATTAATTTCATCCTTCATGTATCGTTACTTCTATTAACTCAGAAAAATTTCAGAATCGACGACTTTTCATTTGAAATGTGTGGATCGCGCGAATAACCAAACAAAGTAATTCGATTCACGCATCAGTCGCACGCCAGAAATCACAAGAAATCTCGCGCGATTCCGGGCCAACGACATTTCTTTCGCTCGAGGACACCCCGTATATTCCCTGTAACGGCTGGGAAGAGAGCTCGAATGCATAAAGTTAAATACCCGCCGGCGTAACCCAGGCTACAGCCCGACTACGCTCGAGTATCCTCGGTAAGCCCTCGCTGGAGATCACGTATATTCCTTGGGGAGTACAAGCTCTTTTTAATGTCGCGATCTTCAGAATTTCTTTCTTTCCGTACTTTCCCCTCCCCGAAACTTCCAACTTCATCCTCTCCCTTCCTTTCATTCTCTCTCTTTCTCTCCATTCACCCTCTCGACCCCCTGCTTCCCCCCGTACACCTTTCTCTCTCTCTATCTCTCTATCTCCTCCCTTTGTTCCCTCGGGTGTTCCGATGTTTCGTAAAATGGATTTGCTTCCTGCGGTGGCTCTGCGTTGTCGCGATGGAACGAATGAAAATTTCGGCTCCCCGACTGAAAAATAGTAATCGATCTCACGGAGCTCCGGTATAAAACGGAATTGGAAAATGGGGAGGGATTGTTTTTTTTTCCTGTTTTCTTTTTTTTTTTTTCGTTCACTTGTTCGATACTGATTGTTCCTTTCCGAATCCGGAAGCGTAGGAGATAGCGATAGAGACCGGGATATCCGGGATATTATGCGAGCTCTTTGATCAGATTTCCGGTGGATGGAGAAAGTTTATTGATTGGCTGGTTAACGATGAATGATTAATTTGCTTGTTTGTCCTTTCTTTTTCCTTTCTCTTTCGAGATGTTGATGATCAAGTTGGAGATTGGAAATTTTCGATAAGCGAGTTGAATTTTAATTAGGAATTAATTAATAGGGATGATTTTTATAATTATATCTTTGTATTTATGGTATTTTTTCTATTTTTGTACGTTACATATTTTTTTTTTTTTTTGGTTTCTTTTTAAATTTAGTTGTGATAGTGTAAAATATGACAAGTGTCGAACAAAGTTTGTAATAAAATAGTACGTTTATTATACAGGTTATCTTTCAAAATTTTCTGATTTTTATTTGCGTTTCATATATGTATATATATATATATATGAATCGATATTACATTCATATCATAAAGCTATGTGTCGACTGGGATCCCAAACATGTGCAGCGAACGTGTTAACCCCTTGACGTCAAATAGGGTCTGTGACACGCCAAGCGTTTCCAATACCTATCAAAGTGTGCAAACGTGTCAAAGACGTTTCATATCAAGATGTTAAATATCCTTCCTTATTGTAGATATTTCAATTTCCATATGATATATCCAATCTTTCTTAACAAATAACCCCAGAATATTGATCCTCGTAATTACGATCCTCCAATTTTATGATCAAACTGTTATACTTTTTTAATTCCTTAAGGATGAAACTTCCTTCATCCTTCGTTCTTGGATCTTTTACAATTAGATAGATTTGTCAACTCCCTTTCTTTTTTTCTTCATTAAATTATTTAAAATCTTAATTAATTTCTAGATACTTTTAAAATTTAAAAATCCTTCCTCTTTATAATATCTTTAGATCATTTACAACTATTTATTTGCAAATAAATTAATAAAATTTACATGCAATATGTATCTTGTATAATAATTAATACGAGATCTCTCTTTCTCACTCTTTTTCACCTTCTTTCTGAATCTAATCCAGATCTAAGACCGGATTAATGGTACAAAACTTTATTACACTTCTTAGAAATAAGAATTATCACGAAACTTCTCTTTTCTTTCCTCGTCGTTTCAATAAACATTTTATCGTTTCGTCGTCTCACTTTCCACGATTCGAGACTTCTCTCGAGGAGATTACACTGCACGGGATTTAGCTGTTAATTAACGAGGACGAATGATCTTAAGGGCTTTAAACCCATTATTGCCGGAAGAGACTTATTCCGTCACTTTCTTATTCCACTCCACTTTCTCGGACGTACTCGGGACGGATTCTCGCCGATTTCTGAAATCGTAAGAACCCTGCTTATTTCAGTTGAGAGGAGAGGGAGGGAGATAAGAGGGGTCGGATAAAAATAATTCCTGGCAAGGTTCAAGTGGAAATCTGTTGAGAAATTCTTGGATCTGCTAATAGTTTTTTATCCGCGCCATTTAATTTTTTCCGATTTTTTACGTGATTAATCTTCTTCGAAATGTGAAAAAGTTATATATGCATTGTGCAGAATTTTAAACGCGGTTAAAGTTGAATGGAATTGACGATATTGAAGATTCTGTGGCTTGATCAGAAGTTTTTTCTTTTGTACTTTGTTGAGCATGGAGAAGAATAATTAATGTTGGAAGAAAAAGAGGGTTAAAATAAAAAGAGTTGAATAAATGTCTTTTTTAATATCATTTTGCTGAGCATAGAGAAGAATAATTAAAGAAAAGAAAAAAGAATCAAAATGTATAATAATATAATGCACACGTATAAATTAAATTGTTGAACTAAAAGAACATATTTACACGTAAAATAAATTGTTAGAAAAAGAAAATGAAATAACATGGAATGTCTTATAAACAAAGTAAATTGGCTTTATTCGAGTATGAAAAAAAGGAATAAAATCGAGTTATAAAAACCCTATCTACCTTAAAAGAAGGTATAAACCTAACAATATAATGTTTAGTGGTAGTAACTTGGTGCTTATATAAGCTCTTTCAAAACATACAGAAGATTGGAATTATTCAATATATTGAATCAATGCAATTGATATGATGCAGTATAACTTCTTCTAATCCTTAAATTTTTTAAATTTTTAAATCATCATCTGACGTAAAAGTCAATATAAGTATATATTTTATTAAATCATTAAGTCCATATTTCATTTAAATTCAGAATTTTTAAAATTTAATCCAATTTATTTATCAATGCATATCCTCGCTCGTATTTATTTATTTGATTTGTTTCAATATTTTAGGGATACCTAGAATTCCTAGTAACCCAGAAATTTATAATTATATCTGAATCGAATTTATTTAACATCGATCGTATTATAATAATAAAAAGTGATCAAATATTGTCTTTATATTCCAAAACGCAACAATATCGATAACGAAACGTCGACATACAGAGATAAAAAAATGGCGAAGTAACATGCCGATAAAGCAAAAGGAAAGAACAACAACAAAAAAAAAAGAGTAGAGAGGCAAAGAAAGACACGGGAAAGCCAGTTGTGCGCCAGAGAATTTCCGTTTGAACGGTGATTCGCGTGCAAAAAATAAAAAGCACGGGCATGTAATCCCGAGATAGGAAGGGAACAACGTTTATCCCTGGGTGGAGCGCGACGGTTTTTCACGCGGATGGAACGGTGGCATCTTCGTCGAATTGCGGTTTAAAAAGGAAGCAAAAGGCCGAGAGAGAAATGGATAAATCAGCCGGTTATCGGCAGAACATCTGGAGTGCGGAGAATTGCGGCCATCCGTATTGAAACGAAAAAGGCGTGAGCTTCGAATCAACGATAATTTTGTCGTGTCCCGGTTTTGTGACGTTTTACGAAAACCATGGCCATATGTGCCGTACCTTCATAACTATTTGCCTTCTCTTTTTACGTTCTATGTTTTTTTGGAAATATGTAAACGAGGGATGAAGAGTGCATGCGTCGAAGCGATGCGTTGCAACTGATTTTAATCTGTAGTACGATAGTACATATGTACGTAATATTTATTGCTTGTATTAAAAAATAGAGGATTGAAGATGAAAAGTTTCTTTTTTTAAGTGGGAAATTACACCTATTGTTTTTTATCCTTAATCTTTTCAAAATTTGTTTGTATTTGTTTGTGTCATGCTGTTTATGCAGTTTGCTTTGTTATTAGATTTTTTGGAGGAATATAAAAAATATTTTCAGCCTGAAATAACTTATAGAGTCTTGATTATTGTTTCAATAAAACAAATTATAATAAAATTTATATTTAAGTTTCGAATGATTCCCCAGAATTTATATCAAATTAATCTTTTGAGATGGATAATATGCAAATATCTTGATATCACGATTCATATCAAGATCTCGAGTCAAGAAATTTTATTTTCAATATAATTTTTTTATATAACATTACCTTTTTTTCGATCACAGTTACGAGTTTAATTAATATTTGGCTGGAGAATAGAAAGTCGAGAATAGCGTGAGGACAGGTTTGTAAAATGTTGCCCGCTTTTCAGAAGATTAATTGTAATGGGAATGGAATCTGTTGGCGCGAAGAATTCATTACAACAAGTAATATGATTAAATATGGCAATATTTATCCGAATAGGGAAGGATTCTCGATTGGTGGGATTAAAGTGTACAGGCTTGAATTTTTAATCGAAATGTCGTGATTGTCATCGAGGTAGAAACGAGAAATATAAATTTCAATAATATTTAATCCCCACGTAATTTGTAATATTTTGCAACGCTGTTAACTTGCAAAATACAATATACGAGATCGTAATTCGATTTATCTTTGGACAAAAGTATCGAAATAATATTTATGTGTATTTTCATTTGAACGTAACGTGGTTCGATTTTTTTTTTTTTTTTATTTATTGGAAAGTGGTAATCAGTTGACTAGAATGTATCACGATTTTATGCATCTGTAATAAATATTCTTCGAGTTGCATGAGATTGTTGGCAGAACACAGAATATTTACGAGTATGTGAGAGATATCGAGGTTTCCTCGGTAATATAATTATCAGAGATCAAATATTAAATCGGCCAACGTTGCATGATTTATTCAAAAATATATATGTCGTCCAAATGGAAAAAAAACTTTGACAAGAAAAAAAGATATGAACGATTTTGATCATTAGAAAAAAAATATTAAAAAGGAGAGAAGAAAGGAAAAAAATTTTGAACAAAAGAAATATAGATTTCTTTTCAATTTATCAAATTAAATAATAAGAAAATAAATAAATAAATAAATAAAGATATTAGAATTTTAAATATTGAAACTTTACATAATATATAGAAGATGAACCTGAAGTTTTAATATTTTTCTCTTTTAAATGTTCAGTGTTGTTATAAAAAAAAATTCGTGGATAAAAATTCTATTGAAAAATTGAAAAAAATACCGCATCTTTGATTTTATCCTCTCAAAGATATTTATTCCACCGACAAATTAAAGTGATTCCATATTTTCAACTTATTATCTCCACTTCTACGAACCTTCATGAATTGCAGAAAATTTTCGAATCAAATGAATTTTCTCGAAAAACGATATTCAAAAGCGGAGGAATAATCTTTCCGCTTAATATTTTGATCCAAAAATAAATAATTAAAAGAAGAGGGGAAAAAAAATACCGTCCCAATTTTTAATTCCACAGCTGGATCACAATCACTGTCATATGCATCACGTAAAAAAAAAAAGAAAGAAAAAAAAAAGAAAAAAGAAAAAGAAGAAAAAGGTATGTGCTGACACAGATCCGAGAGAGGTCGTACGCAACAAACGTGTTGAACGTGGGACGCGACCAAACAAAATCTCGGAATTTACAAAACACGTTATCCCCATGCACGACAAAAGGAGAACGCAACGCTGTGAACAATGCGTTTCGTTTCAAGCTGGCCCGTCAATTAGTTTCCGGGATATCAAGCTTGAAAGCGTGCCGCGTAAAAACGCGTAGAGCATGAATGACAATTGAAAATCCCCCCTAACCCGGTTTCTCTCCCCCCGTCGAGATATGCATGGGATAAAAAAAAAATAATAAAAATAACTTTCATCGTTGACCACCGCTATTGCGGAGGAAGAGGAAGTTAGAGGAACGATTTTTGCGAAATTATTATTGGGGATGTGTTGTGTGTATGTTATTTTAACGTTACTTTTTTTTTTCTTTTCTTTTTTTAAATCATTATTAAGCAATGGCGAGAGAAGAAGAATGTTGAGAATTTTAAAAGTTGAATGAGGTGGAAGATCGGACGGTTTAATTGCGAGAATTTTTGCCGTGATTATTTATCGTGAAAAGAGTTGTGTAATTCAGATCGTTGGAAGAAATTAAGACGAACTGCGTGGCGAACACTCAAAGTTTCGAACGAACGTGACTGAATATCTTCTAAGTACTATTTTCAAAGTTCTCTTGGATTGGTTGAAAAAGATAAGGAAGTAAGAGGAAAAGAGAATGTACAAGATAAATATCTTAAAAGACATCTGGAAGAGTTGAAGTTGAAAATTCTTTGGACGCAAATAAAAAGAAATTGTTTTCCTACAAATTTTAAGTTTTTATACATCCAAGTTTTTCCTTGTATCCAATTTTCAATTCTTTAACTCTTGGACGATAAAGTGGAAGTGATACAAATGATGATGTCGGATCAAATTCTTTCTTTTGAGTTTGTATTATATATTCAGCTTTGCAAACCTTCTCTTTATTATTCAGTATGAGGAAAAGCGTTTAACCAAATTAATCTATTATTTAATCCAACTTTATAATCTGTTTCACTCTCGAGAAATGTATCACAGAATTTAACACTAAATTTTCAAAACGATTCAAACATTTACAAGTTATAACGAAACAACAGAAGGAGAATAGTTAAATTTTTCAACAGAATAAATTTCATTTTATATTTTTAATCTTTATACTTTTCTCATACATTCACAATTTCAGGAAATAATCTTAGACATGGTATTATATCCGTGCAACAATTCATGGTACGTTTCCAAACTTTGGTGTATCAGTGAAATACCGTGCAAGAATATTATATTACAAGTTCACCTATTATCTCAAACTCGAAGAACGTATGCGAATTCCATAACCCCCGAATTATCCGATTTTCGAAGCGTTAAAACACTCGAACTTTCGGCACGGAACTTTTCGATCGATCGAATCGAACGTGCTTGAAAAAAAAAACTCGAAGCATCGATGGTGAATTCATCAAGAATTCACAAACGAATCAATTAATTACTCGTTTCTCTCACACGTTTCCGTTCCGTACTTCTAATAAACTAATCGAATCCTGTTTAAATACACCTTGAGCCCAATTGTTGAGTATTACTTTTGCTCTGATTCACGTTTCGTGTATATCGAGCAAGATACTTGTAAGGATTAGTACACAGAATTGTACCAATTGTGAATAAGTTTCAAATTTTCAAGAATGAATAAGTTTCGAGTTATATATTTCAACTTTATTATTAGAATATTAAATATAATAATTTCTAATTAATATTTTTCTTTCAGATCAATTTATATATTTGCTCCTTTGAAAATGGAAATTTATGAAGACCACTGTTCGAATTATACCTCGAAATAGAACTGACAAATGGAAGAACGAAATCTTTCACTTTATATTGTTGCAAGATTAAAAGAAAGAAATCACCTTTACCCTATTCCTTGACATACATATATAGCCATCCACACACACACACATACGTCTAACCAAGAAAGTGTAAAAAGAGATTGAAGAAACGTGGTACTGACCCCAATGAAAGTTGGAGGAGAGAGAGAGAGAGAGAGAGAGAGAAAAAAGCTGACCCTTTTCAAAAGCGTCGCGAGCCGAGTTCCAACAAGAGGAAAAGGCGAACGAGAGCCTCGTCTTTATCTCAACCCTTTTCGATACGCGGACCGAATCGAGTTTCGAACGATTCTTCGTTTCCTCTCCGTTTCGGCTTTTGTGCCGGTTCCTCCCTTTAATTAGACCCGTTTCCACGCGCGATATCGTTCGACCAACCATCCCTCTCTCGATCCTCTTTTCTCTACCTTCTCGCCATATCTTCCGGCTCCTTCTTCCTTCCCCTTTTCCATCGTTCGAGGACAATGGAGGATAGAGAGAGAGAGAGAGGGAGCATTGTTTCCGGGTGAATTTCAGGTGTTGTTGGTTGGGATGAGGGCTGTTGTGATCTGTTAAAGTGGCACGTACGGATTGCGTGTAATGAAATCGATAACTGATCATCGAGAGGAGGAAGTTTGGATCGATGATAGTCTGGAGCGAAGGTAGGGTGTTGTGGTGATTAATCTGTTCGAGGGGGATGAAAAATTGGGGCATCGTTGAAAGGGGGAGGCTTTCTTTCAAGTAAAATTGAAAGGCGAATTACATTATTTTCGAGAGATAAAAAGGTTTCCTTTAGAAAATTTAAATTCTCTATGGGAGGAGAGATGTAATGGAAGACTTTAAATTGAGTGTTGGACAAGATGTTGCACAACTGTGAGAATCTGGTCGACGAAAATTCGTGAATAGATATCTTTTAGAATATTTTTATCTTTGAATATCATTGGTGATGAATGAAACGAGAAGATGGTAAAATGTGTTCTTAAAGAAGATTGTTAAACATTTGATACTTGAAGTGTTAATTATAATTAAATGAATAATTGATATTCAACTAGATTTATAATTGAAAATCTCGTTGAAACGAAATAAATATTACGTATTAATTTTATATAAAATAATCCAATAAAATATATTCTCGTTACATTAAAATCCCCGTTTAAACACGGTTGTTTAACAATAATCTGTATATTAATATCGTCAAAAAATATTGGGAAATCGCATTAATCGCAAACAGTCGGCAGTAAAACGCAATACGTAAGCGATAATAATCCAATTCAATTGGATTTTGAAATAATTAAGACAAATAATCACGTCGCCAATTACGATCCGTTATCAACAATAATAGTCATTACCTTCCTTTTAATACGCCGATTAATTATAAATGTATTCATTATCAAATTAATTATAGTAATGCATTTCGGTATTTAATCCAATTTTCCGTATCGTTTAACGGGATAAGTTATCGAACGATGATCGAACGAAATGCGCAATCGAACAATAAGCGATCGTGTCGTTGACTAGTTATCGCGAATCGGTTCGTTTCGGTTGAAAAACCAGAAGAGAAAAGAGCATCGATTGCTGCAGAGGTTCTCAATCTCTTCGTAAATATTTATCGTCGAAGTGAAAATTAAAATATTCCACTATCGTACAATAATTAGTGTTCATAATTCAAAACTGGTAGATATTTATTCGAAGTAATCTCTTCAAATGAAATTAAAGCGAAGGAGAAAGAATGAGGAAATAAAGAAAACTCATTACGGTTAAGTTTTTAAGAATATACGAAAGTGAGGAAATGTTTGTATTAAGGAGGGTAGATATGAGATGCATAAAAATGTAGGAAATTTGAGCAAAAATCGAAGCGAGAATATTATTACTCTTCGTGGATTTTTTAAAATTTAATATTTAATTAAATATTATATTAAATTTAAATATAATATTTAAAATACACTAATACCATTCGATGATTTTTAATATTAAAACGATGCGTGAAATGAAATTTTGAAAAGAAAATAAATTATCCTCTGATTATTCAAAATTGAGGCTTGGATAAATGGAAGAATTGCATGCGATAAATCGCACAAATTATCCAGTTGTCAGTTCGAGATTCCCTGAATTATATCGAAATAATGGGTCGTAATCGAATTGATTGGAATCGAATTAAAGTAAAAAACGGAATGGTCAAAAGCTTGAATTCACCTCTTTATCTCTGTATGGACGATATTTTCGCGACCGATGGCTCGACACATCCTGTTCCTCGACCGCATCCTTCGAATTGGAAGTCCCGATGCTGGAAATCCGATAGATCCAGGCTTGGCAAAGGCAACTTTCGTGTAAGAGAATGGAGAGCCCGAATTAAATTGGCCGTAAAATTTTTAATGATATCGATCCATTTCGAGGATAGTTGAAATGGTGGTTTTGCGGAATTTCAGATAAAAGGATTGTTCTGCAGTTTTTTTACGAGTTTTACTTTTTTGGATAAGATATTTATTGAAAATTACGTAAGAGCAAGTGATAATGTAAACGTATATATACTCTTCTTGAGAAATCAAGAGATTTAATTGAATTAGAATTTTTATAAAGAAAAAAAAATCTAAATTTAATTCCAATAGAACGTATGGAAATGTATTCAAATCCTTTCACAAATTCTTTCCATAAATTCATCTTGATGCATCTGTGTAAAAAAATGCACGTATATTTTTCATAATTATAATCCTTAATAAGGAAATACAAAGGAAGAAATACTTTTGTCAAAGTATTAAATAGATTATACATTTCTGTCTGTCCCAAATTATAAAACTTGAAAAGTATACGCCTTCGCCATACTTTCCCTTCTTCCTCCTCTCTTGCATTGAATTTCTATTGAAACGCTCACTCGTTAAAAAAATAATATTTATCACATTTGTTCGAAAACCGGGTGGCCTAAAAAAAAAAAAAGAGAGAGAGAACTATTGTATTCACATTGAATTGTATTGACATTGAACCAAGTTAAAATTGCAACGAGCGAAAAAAAAAATGAAAGGAAAAAAGTAAGGAAACGCTTTAATTAACGGAATACGGAATCGCGTGTATAACGAGGAAACAAGAAAACAATAGTTCCGGGCAATTTAATTCGAATTTATCGTAAAGACCGGTGAAATATCGACGTTCGTGGTCTACCTCCTTCTCCCTTCCCACCCCTATTGTGAGTGACAGCCGACATTTGTTCGGCCTGTCGCGACATCCGGTATTCTTCGATTGCACCCTCTCAAAATGGAAGGCTCGCGAGGGGATTCGGCTCGATCCTCGGCGGAAATCGCGCAGAGGATGGAAAATGCGGTGGAAAATGCGCGTGGGGGAGGAAGTGGAGGAAGTGTGTGCAATCGCTCGGCAAATTAATATCTTTTCTCGGGGTGAAATTGCGAGCCGTGGAATAACGAAATTGTAATTTCACCCCGCGCGTGAAATTCGAGCGTAAATAACGATAAGAATGGAAATGGTGGGGGCGGTTTTAGTTCGAATTTGAGGGGAGGGAGAGGCCGGGATTAGTAATTTGTACGCGTCCCTTTCCCGTATAATCGCGATCGAGACATTAGCCGGATATTACTAATTTTTATCTCCCGCAATTATACAAGCGTTTTTCCGTTCGTGGTAAACCTTTTCATTTCCTTGCTCATTTCGGCATTTAGGCAAATGATTCATACTTGATTATGCAAGTGCGTTTCATTTGATATCTTTTTTTCAATATTGTTGGTCGTAGCGAAAAATTGAACGGTATTGAAGGAAAGTATGGTTATTAATTCTTTGACGTGTAAAGTCAAACTTTGTTTTGTTTTTTTTTAATAATAATGTTGAGAAAATCAAGATCGTGAGACATTATATGTCGATCGTGTTATCTGATAACGAAATTTATACAGGATAAAGGTTAAGGAGTAAATTAATTATTTATATATTTCTTTGAGACGAGTAGATTGAAATTAAAAATAATATAAAAAGATAAGAGTTCGTGCATCGATGAGGAATAAATTTTTTTTATTTAATATGTCGAAGAGTAAAGATAAAAAATATAAAGAAATGATTAATTTAACTTTTTGTTAGGTATAAGTATATATTTTAATCCTTGAATTTTAATTTTCGAAGAAGAAATTGGAAAATTAATCCAACACAAGGATTTTTTATTATTTAGAATCAAATTGTATTGATTAAATTTTGTACTATCGTATTTTCGAACTAGACTTCAAACAAATAACGTTTAACATTCCCTGAAGGAATGTTAAAATTAGCAGCAGGAAGATACTATTGATTGGTGGAGATTGAAAAAAATAAACTTTTGGAACAAACAACAATCGCTCCAAATTGGGTAGTGTAAACGGAATTGAAAAAGTTACAAAATAAAATTATTTATTCTTACGCTTTTTAAAAGAATTGCAACTTTATTTTACAATTTTTAGTAATTTGCTATTGTACTTAACAAGATATCCTCGTTTCATAAAATTATCCTACAAAAATACGAAAATAGAAATTAATTCGTTTAGATTTTAAATAAAAAAAAGAAAAAATGCTTTTCTAATCATTTATATGAAAAATTTTGACAAAAATGACAATTAGTAATTTGATGAAATACAAATATTGATATTAATATATTAATAATTTCTACGCAGTGAATAAAATAATACTTCACTAATAATGAAACGTGCCATGTGAAAAATAAAAGAAAATAAATATTCGTAAAAATAAGATTGAACTTCCATTTGATGGAACAATTAAACGATAATTCATTCATTAAACGAGTAGAATCTTTTGTATTCCATAATTGGACTTTCTTTATTTGTAACTGTTGAAAGAAGAGAAATGCTGATACCTCATTAGCCAACTGGAAAAGTGCAGAAGAAGAAAAAGTCATCATAGAGACATGATAATGTAAATAAAATTCTTCCATTAGATACGAAAGAAACTTAGTTAAATAAACAATTATTAATTCTATTAATATTTTAATTATATAAAGAAAAATATCCAAATATTAATCTCCTACAAAATATTAAATTATCTAGAAATTAATTTAAAAAAAAGAGAGAATTCTTTTGTGTCTCTTTTATTTTTATATTTCGATCATCAAAGCAATGTTTCAATTATCTTTGATTTCACGAATCTTGATAAAAATACAAATTCGATCAAACACTGTTCAAAAAAAAAAAAAAAAGGAATAAAACCACGATTAATTCAACAAAAAAAAATCTAAGTCCCCAAGAGATACTATACCTTAAACCATCTCATTTAAAAATCAAACACTCGAGACTTTGCATCCTCAAATACTGTCGATCGTGCTACTATTCCAAAGTTGAAGAGAATAAGCATACCCGTACGTAGGAGAAAACGTACGCGCAAAAAAAAAAAAGAAAAAAAAGAATTTCTCTCAATCAGAGACTTTGTTCGTTATTCTATCCCTATCCCCGCCCTTCCCCATCTGTTCATTCATTGTGAAGACTTTAATTGTAAATTTCCCCAAAGACGAAACTCCCTACTAATTATCAATCGACAACGATGTTGCCTCCTCTCTGCTCAGCAATTCCTCTCCACTCTTCATCCTCTTCTTTCAAGAGATCTCCTTTAGAGAGATAGATACAATGATAGAAAGAGATACAAAATAAAGATAGAGACGTTACATAAATATATGTATGTGTGTGTATGTGTGTGTGCGAAAGAAAGACTATCCACTATCCAGACAAGTAGAGACCAAACAAGAGAGAGGAGAGGGAGGGAAGGGAACGATAATTCTCTTGTCGTGGAACAAAGTGCAGAAGCAGCAAAATAAAGCAGTTGAACGAAACGAGGCTTGTAACGATTCTCGAACCTTGTGAAGTGACCCTTTACTTATGTGCACGGCTACCACAACCAGAGGTTTGGGCGGAGGGTTTTATTTTGGCGAAGAATTTTCGTGGCCGGCCTGCGCTCGCTTGTATAGAGGAAAAACGGATGATATTGCGGAAGCAACGAAACACCTGGTAAACGTTACGGGCCATTAACCTTTTACCGTCCATTTAACTCTCCCCTCGCCGTGGATTTCTAAGTTTCTTAAGAAGAGAGGGGATGCGAAATCAGGTGGGGGAGGGCAAACAAGCGATGGTCGCAATTACGTTATGATTGTGCCTTGTGCCCCCAATTACAACGGTAACACGGTTGACGACGATTGCCTCGTCGCCGATTTTAAACGTCGTTTAATTATCGAAGTCGGAGGGAAAAGTGCAAGATCGAACGAGGGTTTCATTTGTGGAATGGAGTTTCGTGATGAGGGAGGGGGTGAGGGAGGATGTTTCGTTTCGTGGAAAAACTATAAACGTTCTTCCTATGATCTTGGTAATAATAACGTGGAATCGAACGAGTGGACGAGGTTCGAGGACGCTGATTTAAAATACATATCGATTTTTATTTGAAAGTTGATCGAGATTTGATAGTTATTACGAATACGTGAAGTTATAGTCTGATTTAAGATATATTGTAAATAGAGTAAAAAATAATGAAGATAGTTTTAAATAGATTCTAATTTTTTAAATAGTGTAATATATCCCAGACTCGACATTTATATAAATAGAAATCGGAACTTTCAAATTCAGACCTCTAAAATACAAAAGACAAATATAATTTTTCATATTCACATTAAAAAAAAGAAAAAAAATCAACTTTTATCGTTCCAACACATCAAAAACTTCTCACCCCACTAACCAGCCATTAACGACCACCTATTCGAGGTCTCCAAACCATACACCATTATTCCCCATTTCTTGCCATCGTTCACCACTTCTCCGCCGCATTATCTTCGAACGGCCGCAAATTCTCGCACGCACAATCGAAGCCAATCCCTCTCACTCCCCATATATATATATATATATATATATATATATCGATCCGATATATCGAGATAGTTATCCCCGGTTGTGCGTTGCCTTACGAAATAAGCACCGGCAGAAGCTTATTATGCGCCCGTGGTCAATAATAATCCGCCCCTTGTCAAGCGCAGCCTTCCTCCCTGCATATTACAGTTCCGGACAATAAGATCCCGATCGTGTCTGTATCATCCGCGTGTAAATCGATATCGGCGAACCGTGAAAGTTTCGACCGTGATACAAGGTTAAAGACAAACCGAGCCTGTTGCTTTGTTTCAGAAGTGGAAGGACAATTCTTCTTCCTTACTCTCTTTTCTCCTTTTTCTCTTTATTTTTTTCTTTTTTCTATTTTCTCTTTTTTTTCTTTTCTTTTCTTTTCTTTTCTTTTCTTTTCGAACACGCATTCTTTTCTTTTCTTTTCGAGAGAGAAAAGGGGATTGGAGAAGGGGAAAGGAGGATTGAACGGATGAAAAGTGGCGGAGACAAGAGGTAGCCTCGTCGTTCGACTTCTCAACCCTCTCTTTCTCACGAGCGATTAGTCCTGCGAATCGGTGGAGCAACCCTTCTCTTGATTCCATTTAGACGATCGAATCGAATGAACGGGGACTATCTAGGGAGGGAGATTGTTCGCTCGACTCGGTTTTAATTGTTCTTCTAGACTGTTTGGACTCGAGGTGTTCGATTGAATTTCGTTACTCTGGTGCATAAAGGGGTTTGTCAGGTTTCAGGGAGAGAAATTTGAGCGAGAGGAATAAGATGGATCTCGCGGTTGAATTTTTGTTGAAGATATAATTATTGAATCGTCGAATTGGAAATTGTTTCAATCGTTCCAATTTCTTTATTAAAAATTTTGGAGATCGAAGGGAGGGATGTTTCAGCTCGTTGAATTAGTGAATGGATGGTGGGATAAAATTTTATTCGTCGAAGATGTTAATTATTGAATTGTCGAATTTAAATTAATATAGTGTGAAATTATATTTGAAAACATTGATAAAATCTTCCAAATGCTTTCTATGTTTCTAAAGCGAGTAATAAATGAAGCATCGCATAGTTTAATTTCACATAGTGAAATTTTCGTCCAATTTTTAAGCTGTAGTTTAACCTAGTTACAGAAATATCTTGTATTCGAGTATTTCTAAAGTAAGAAAAGTAAAACTTTATTCTAAAACGTATTTGCGTATTTCCGTAATTTAAAAACGAAAAAGAATTATGCGATTCGTGAAAATTATATTACAGAGAAATGAAATTAGAAAACAAATTAATAAAACTATTGATGTGAAATTTTATTTTTGATTTTTATAATTTCTTATTTTAAAATTGTTTAATATATTTATTCTAGAATTGAATAAAAGTATATTACATTAATTGTAATACATTCATAATGTTTCTATGTTTTTGTAAACAAAATTATAATGAAACTTTGGAAATGAGGTTAATTAAATTTTTCATAATCAAAATATTCGAATAAATATATAATATTTCAAGTTATATATCAATCGCAAAATTCTTTGTGATGATCAAATTAATGTCATATTCTAAAAATCTCACGTTAAAAGATAGGACATCTATTTGAATATGAGAATATGAGAATATATCACGATAATGAAGCGTACAACTGAGTTCTGGATAAAAGCATATCTTCTTTCTTTTTTTCTTTTTTTTTTTTCTTTTTCGTTCAGAATATTCGTGAAATATAGATATATATCTCCTCTCTCTACGCATGATCGTTATATTTTATTCGAAACCATAGAATAAAGCTGAGAAAACGACCGCGCTTAAATTTAATTTCACCTGTTTTTTAGATAAAATAAGAGAGATATTTAAATATGAGATATATTTTAAAATCCATCCGAAATATATATGTCACCGTTCGAATCCCTCGAATTATTATAAAACTATTTACTTATAAAACTATTTACATGCGAAATTCTGAATGAAATCTATAAAATCATTCAAATTTTGCTGCTCTGATATTTGTCATAAATTAATATTACCAGAGAAATATATTCAATCAAAGAAATTTAATATAAAACTAATTATAAAAGTAATTTAATTAAAAAAGTTTCGATTATAAAAAAGTTTACATTGCTTTCAGTTACACGAGTTTCGAACAATTAGTACAGCAGATACTGTGCAGTTTGAAAGAACTTGCTCGAAATGTCAGAACAGAAAGCAGATGGCTCATAGAACGAAAAGCAGCGAAGTTAGCGAGAAAAACTTTTGATATAATGTTTATTTAAAAATGATGGATGCAAATACTTGGACCAGAGATATCTTTATTTTTCGAACACACGGTAATATCACAGAACTATAAATATAATCTGTTCTTCTTTTTTTTTTTTTTTTAATTCAATAGATTCAATAGAAAAATATCTGATATTACTTTTCCAAAAATTAAATTAAAATATCTTAACTTTCTTCATTTTACAGTATCAATAAACTTATCTATATACTAAAAAAAATATATTGTTTTAAAAAAGTTTAATTACATTTGATATTTTGATTATCCAAAAAAAAACACGAATAAAGGATTTATCACTCAAAACAATTGATTACCAATCATCGAAATCTGATCGAATTTAAACCCAAATCACTTACATTTCATGCAACACTCGTTATCCGACAACGAGCAACTCGGGTTGTGCAACAAAGCTAATTGTAATATGGCGAAAACACGTTTAACAAATTGTGTGTACGATTAATTAGCCCGTTTCACGGCCGGGCTAATAATCGGCTGGTTAGAGCCGGATGATCGACACGAAATCGGACACGTGAAAAACAAATTGGTGGATACGTGTCACGATTATACGAGGGAGAGGGGTGGTTGGAGGGGGTGGAGGGATGGTTGCGCCGCAACACTTTTAATCGTGAAAATTTACCCGACTCCGGCCGGCAATTAAATCTCGTTCATTTCCCGCCGTTTCGTCGTATCGATTTATAAACGAATTAATCGATGACACCGAATTTAAACGACAATTTTATCCTATGTCTATGTTAAAACGTTATAACACGAGGAGGGCGAGATTCGTTCGAATTTCACGAACGACTTGCCTCTCGCGTTGTCCTCGGAATAAATCAGGTTAATGTTTTAAATCGATCAATCTCTAAATGCTCGTGCTCTCTCTCGATAATACTTAAATTACGTGGAAATATACGATTGAAACGAATTTCCTTTGATGTTTCGGAAATATCGAAATTTCTGGGCTAGATTTTTTTTTATAAATCCTCTTGAGAATCGAGTTACACGGATTTTAAACATACGATTATTTATTACTTGGAAATTTAAATTTTAAAAAGAAATTACTGCAAGTAATAATGTATTCTCGAAAATTATGCTTGCTGTATTTGGTAGAAGATATAACTTTTCAACGTAAATTATTGAATTTAATTAAATTAACGTCATCTGGTTTGATAATAGTATTTAATGACGTAAATTTTACAAGTTACAAGTTTATCGGATAAAAAAAAATTCTGTAAAATTTATCGAATTACCGATATCATTAAGTATAAATAATTAAGCAGAAGAGGAGATAATTGAAACAATATTGCATAAAAATTTTCCATTTTTATATTATACAGTTTCAATTTATACAATATCGTTGAATTCAATTATACTTAAGTTTATCTACAATAAAATTGTTATATCTCGAGATGTCGAATTGAAAGTAGCAGAAACTTTAATTAATCCAATTGCAAACAAATAGATTTCAATGCTGTTTTGTATCAAACTGTTTCTATTGTAACTAAATTATACTTCAACCCACTTTGCTCGTTATCTTATCAAACGTTTCAGATCTACATAATTCGGCAGATAATTTCACAGAGTCATAAATATCATAATATTATCAAACAGAATCGAAACAACTGTTTGTTTTAGAAACAAAATATACGTATATTTTAGTCGTCTCAAAACGTATCTTTCCATTACCACCTTATTAAACGTAATACCCTACGTGTCTTTCCACAGAATTTCGCTTATTAAGTAAACCAAACATGTCCGCAATACGTGATTAAAATACATATTTATGCAAACAGGAGAAAAGAGAATTCGAAATGGAAAAAGACAAAAATAAATAATCCAATTACAAAAATCGAAATAAACGCGTGACACGAATATTGGCATCCAGAAAAATTTGAAGAGCTGATTATTTGACAAATAAAACGATTAAAAATAAATACCAACATACATGTTTTATTAAATTTCGATAATCATTCAATCATCACAAAGTTTATATGCTAATAAGATTCAAGAGACTTAAAGTTATTTTTAAAAGTCGATGTTTTAAGTGACAAGCCAATTATTGAAACTCAATCGAATATCAGTTTCTTTTTTGATCCATTTAATTTACAAACAACTGACTTTATACTCTTGAATTCCTAAAATTCATGAAAGGTGTTAGATAAATATTAAAAAAATCTTTCAAAAAATCTAGAGCAAGAAATATTAAATTGAAAAGAATTGTGTGGAGAGCAAACATAAAAAGAATTGCTATTGATGAAGTAAAAATCTGGAAACACATGGTCATTCATGGAAGTGTTAATTTAAATTCAATAAAGAATTTTGTTTCGATCGTATAGAGAATACCAGTATTGATTTATTAATATGAGAATGCTAATATAATAAATGAAGAACGCTGATTTTTGTAAAAGGAGCTTTGAAGTGACATATATTTAAAAGTATTACTTCAAAGTAGTGACATTTTGTAAAAGAGAACTTCGATCAAAATTTATGAATCTTCAGAGATTATCTGAATTCACTCATCGTTTATACAAATCTATAGAATTAGAATATTGAGTATTCGTGTGTCTCTTGTCGATCGTCGATGATTAAATACCTGTCACTCCAAATGTCTATTATGCCATCTGTGTCCCTAATTCTATAAATACGAATTTTAGGATTACGATACGATCTATCGAATAATTTTTAAAAATATTTTAAAATACTTTATCAATCCAATCCTTTTTTTCATGATAAATCGATTGATTAAAGTAGCAAAATATTGTTCTCTGTATATAATAAATTTTTCAGAAATTATGAGATCAACCCCAACAATAAAAGCATTTGAAATATTCATTTATTACGAAACTAGTTTCAAGATACTAGTTTTAAACACTCTGGTATCCATCACTGTCGACAAATTATTCTCGCATCAATTAAAACTCTGTGTAAAGTTTAAAGTTCAATGTTAAACTTAAATCTAAAACGGACCGCGTTAAGTTTTCGAGTAAACTCGAAAACTTGAAATCCAAAGTTCAAACTTAACTCGTTAGAGTCTACTAGCGAGAGGGAACTCTAGAAATGAGCAACTTGTAATAGGAAGCGCGAAGCAAAATAAAAATATGGAATTTTAATAAAAATTCTCATTCGAATTTGAATAATCCAATTTGCTTTTTCTAATTACCTGTAATTTAATAATTTAAAACAATTAATCATTCTTGTTAATCGTTAGTTATTCTTGTTAATTCGAATTATGTTTCTTATTTTATATTGGAATTAATCAATACAAGTTATTTTATAAATCAAAGAATTGTAATAATTCTTTTATATAATCTCACGTACACATCACAATTAATATTGATTTACAATTAATTAAATTGATAAAATAATTCATTATTCCCTTATTTACAATTATATAAATGTAACGAGAAAAATTTACCATCGAAGACACGAACACTTTAACATCAATTAATCACCTAGAACCATTCCTACGAAATTCTTACATTCCTCGTCCATTACTCTCGATGTATCCACCATAGAAACGTATACGTCATTTGTCCATCATTGTCCATCTCGGCAAAAATACACGTCATCCCCTGAATACATGCAAATATATGTATATGCGAATACTTATGCGCATCGGTCCAAATCCCTTTGAGCCGTGCCACCCTCCTCGTTAACAATGCGTTTCACGCGCGGAAATTAGCGCGCACGATAACAAAATTCGAGAAATTGAATCGGCCGCGATGATCGCGCGCGGCGTGCGCAAATCGTGCCAGATTCGTATGAACATCATTTCGGCAAACTGTAGAGATGGAAAAGTGGCGAATATCGAGTACGGGGACGGCTCGAGTTTCGATCGTGATAGAGGAGAAGTGGGCAAGGCCAGAATCGGGAAATGGCCGAGCATTGTTTGCGCTTGAACAATGGGGATCCATTAAAAGCCGCGGTTTCGTTTACTCGCGAATTATACATTTACGTGTACGGCGGACAAATGGCCGCGATTTGTGAACCGAACCAGTTCGTTACAGGATGTTCTTTTTCGCAGTTTAATTCTCGAAAGATTCGTCATTGTGACGAATTTGTATCTTCTCTTTTTTTTTCTTTTTTTAATTCGATTATTTAATTCAATAACGCGGTGTTAATTGTTGGACTGAGAATTTGTTTATGTGAAATTTTTTTGAGAAATTTGAGAGACTTCAAATATTGATAATTGGTATTATAATATTTGAATATTTTGTGTTTTTTTTTTAAGGATTGTATTTTGTAGATTTTTACATATATTTAAATTTTTTGTAAATACATCAATAGTGATATTAATAATTCGAGTGATTTGATATAGAGACTAGATTTCTAATATTTAATTTGTAAGACTGCAAATAATAGGAACAAATGAATTTTGATATTTCAATCTCGAAGCAGAGGAACAATTTGCAAAAGTTTTTTCGAAAATTTTTCTCTTTTTTTTAATAATTGAACGATGTAAATACGTATTAAAATTGTTTCGATACTTTTCATAATTTTTCAGATTATGTTGAAATTCTTATGTTCTGTTCGAAGAAATAATTTTTTAAATAAAATAAAATTTTAGTTTGAAATATTTTTCAACTTCAACTTTACGATGAAAAATTTTAATTTTTACAATTTTAATATTTCCCTCCTAGGAGAATCCATATTGAACGAGTTAAATAAAGGTCATAACTTTACAGCAGATGTAATAAATGTTTTATAAAGGAAATTCTGAAATGTGAATATGATTGTCATATAACGATTTAATCTCTGTAAAATATTTCAATTTTCTACTCCGTACTTGCAATTTTTATCTTACAATTAATATAAATATAAACATATACTGAATTAAATTAAATTAAATTAAATTTGTTAGAAAATTTATATAACATATTACCATCAAGCGTTAAGAAAAGATTATGGAAAAAAAATTAATAACTTCGAAACACGCGAATAACTTTTAAACAATTTCCCAAATAATATTCTCCCTTTCAAACAAAATTTAAATCTCCCCGCAACAACGTCGAGAGGATTAAAAAGTTAGAAAGCACAGATAAACTCGAGATAAATTTTTTCTAAACCGCGGTCGATAAATTTTACACTTCTAAAAATCGGCCAGACACTTCAATCGGATCCACGTCCGCGTCTGTTCATCTTTGAAGTGGGCGTCTGCGCCCGTTTTCTATATATAAAACAGCCGATGAACAGGACGCAGAAGGCGGACGCCGAAAATTCTACCAAATATTTAATCTCCTCGAAAACCCGCTATCCGCTTAGAGAGGCATTAATTCGATTTCTTATCGCGCTCTAATAAATCCGGAAAATTAAGCGTATTCCCGTGAATCCGCCCTCGTTCCATCTCCTCTACCCAAGGGAGGATTAAAATTTACCGGACGTCTCGGTATTCTCGCTATTCCTCTTTTCGTGAAAATGGAATAATCGCGACTTGGCTTTTGAGAGACGGGCCAAACACACGGGCAACACGAAGAAAGAACAATTAGCGTGAAAGAAAAGGATTGGAAAATGAGGATCACGGATGAAAATATGAGGTTGAGTTGTTTAGGCGAATTTGTTTGTATATAGCGATTTTTTTCTCGTGTAATTTGTTGATTATTTGTGACTAAAAATCTGATCTGATTTGATTTCTAGGGGTTAAATCCTCGCTCGATCAAACTGGGTCACTTTTGATCCACGATATAAATGGCGTTTAGTATATACAATTTAAGATTAGTTGAAAAGTAACCAGGTTATTTATTACGATTGTGATTAAAGTAGGTAATTGGTGAAAGATAGAAATGTTAAAGGAATAATTTTAGATACTTGAGGTTAATTGCATTGTGTCGAAAGTAAAACAAAAAATGGGTAAGTGTTAATATATTTTTATTTTTAATATTGTGTTGTAAGGGAAACATAAATTTGTGACAGATACTCTCGATACTTTCAATTATGATTTTGAATTTATAATTTTTTCTTCTATTTTCCTCGAAATAACTCTCTTAAAAAAAATTTTCAGGAAAAATTTCTTTTTATAACTTGTTCTTTGAGCAATATCAAATAATATTACTATGAATCACGTTTCAGAATGTGTATTTTCGTTGAAATAAACCGGCGTTGAAAATAGTGATAAGCAAGCATAATGACGCATTTATGTGCACGCGGCTATTTCATGCGAAAGTATCTATAATGGTCGATTTTAGAACAAGAAACGATATTTCAGAAACATTATTATACATTGTATATTCATAAACTTTAAATCGTTGTCAAAATTTTCGCGAATGTGTAATGTTTTCGATACGAGTAATACGAGTAAGATAAGGACACGATATATTTCACGTTATCCCGTAAATTCTGTTTGAGATAATGTTACTCGATCAATTATCCCAGTTAAATATAACATTTCATTTTCGATAAATCAATAAGTCAAACACAATTATCCAAATTAGTAAAATGCGTATACGCTAGATTGAAACTGTTCACAATAAAATGTAACGTTTAATAATTGATCATTATATACCTGATGTATACAACTCGTTCTATTATATGTAACTTCGTATTATTTTAATAAATACATTTGAGTAATTTCTCGTTATAAGTTAAAGTTTTTATACTCGAAGGGGAGAAACTTAAATTCATCGTAATTGAATATTTTAACGCGATAATCTCCCTTCGTGAATTTTTAAATATTTGCTTACTTTAACAATGGATAATATTCAATAAAATTGTTTAATATATGACGTTGAAGATAGTTTCAAGTATTTTAAACGGATACATCCGAAGTATTGAATTTTAAGGAAATCCGTAGAGATAACTTTTTTTCAGAGATGCTCGATTTCCTTTTCACCTTTGAACTTTTAAGAGTTAAAAATCACTTTATACGTTCCATCGTATCATACATTGATATAATAATCATAAAGAAATCGCTGGAAAAAAAAAAGTAGCCACGTGCTTCGGATATTTCTAAGTGGTATATACTCTAAATATAACTAACTCTTCTAAGAGGTTCCTAGAAAAGACAAATTGCATCTTGAGTAACATATCAATGCTCGTTATTGTCCCTCGTTCATATAAGCAACAGAGGTTTATTCGAGGAAAAGGGGAAAAAGAAGTTTTTCCGCGTAAACGCGTGCCGGTATTCTCCATTTAAATGCAAATGAAATCCTCGGCGCAGGCCGAGTGAAACAAGTAAAATTAAATTCAGAATCAATAATAAGTTTGCATATTCTTTCTCGAATGTCTGGTTAAGAATAAACATCCCGTCAAACTTCCTCGTATCGAGTTAAAAAAAAAAAAAAAAAAAAAAAAAAAAGAAAGAAAGAAACAACAGATGCCTCGATGTTGGAGGGGGAAGAGAGTTGAAATTTAAAATTATTGAAAAAATTATATATCTATTTCGTCTATTTCGTTGAAACAAAAAACGATAGAAATGACGACTAAGCGTGTCATTAATCTTTAATTGATACACGATCCACGCGTGATTTAACTCTATTAAATATATGGCCGCACGAAAATGGCCGGTTGTGCTATCCACTTTCGATCGAAAGAACTTTTTATCCCGTGAAAAATTTATATAACATGGACGGAGAGACAATTTTTTTTTTCTTTTTTTCTTTTTATTTCTTGTTTATTTATTCGTCCATGTATTCCCGACTCTAGAAATATTTAACACCCGGGGAATAAATAGAATTGACGTTTGTTCGGGCAGTGACAGTTTTGGGATGCAACTGTAAAGTGGATCACGTAACACGATCACCTAGATTATTTTTATTAGTAGTGAATCGATTAAAGTATATTTTTTTTTATTTTTATTTTCTTTTTTTATTTTTTTGCCAGTGGGTAATACGATTTCGATTTTCGAGGATTTTTGAAGCGATATTTGATTCTTTTTCAATGGAGAAAAATTCGACTTTTTTCCGGTAAATTTTCGAAACATTTTAATCGAACGATGTAATAATTTTTTTTTTTTTACGTATTAAAATTTAATAAACAAATTGAAGGGGAAAATAATAAGAAACAAATCATCGTGTCCCGACACATTTTCTTAAAATTTATGAAGTTCGTATAGGGTTAATTATAGGCATTAAACAAACTTCGTCGCCTTAGGCGCCTTGTTTTCACGCGAACCGGTCCTTCTAATAGATCCAGGATTCCCAACCTGTATTTCGCAACTCTCCCCCCAATGAAATCGTTACGATTAATTTTAGTAGAGATAAATCTTTGCGATAAATTCTATTGAAACGATTGTAGCATTATCGTATTTCATTATTTATATTCTTTACAATTATTTTTATCAAAAGAGGAAGAACGGGGAAAGATCGTTAATTTGTTTCAACATAATTACTTTCCAATATTCTTCCATCGTATATAACAATTTTTAATTCAAATATAAGAGGATGACAAATCACAAATTCAATGAAAGAAAAGAAGATTAATAACTTTACGACTATCTCATTATCAATATTGATCTCTATTGAAAAAATACCATCAATTCATCTCACCATAACATAAACACTTTTTTAACATTCCATCATTACTTCAAACCACCTTACAATAATTCTATTACTCGTAGTAGAATTTCTAATAATCCTTTCCAATATCCCTCAATCCAAAGAGATTCTAAAATAATGATCATCTTAAAAAAAAAAAAAAGAAAAAAAGGTTGGGAGACACTGCGATAGGTGTTCCTATTCGCGAACCATCTCGGCACGTGTTATTTGTTGATGCTTCCTCTACAGGAATCGCCGGCCGTAAAACAAGCGGGACCAGAACCACTTCTCCCCTCTCTTTTATTCTTCGCCGGTGGGTCTCGTGGCGTCTACCGCGGCGGGACAGTCATCCGCGTTCACCTCGAACGGAACCATCGGTCGCTACGCGGCCGGAAGTGCTCGTTTTCCATCCGATTAGGCCGTTAACTTGACCGTCCCATCGTTCGTACCAAACTTCTCGCCCGCGATTTTCCGCAAGAACACGTTCCCTCCTCCACGGAAGAGAAAATCTACTGCTACCAATCTTCCTCCCTCCATTTCCTTCGTCGATTTTTGATGAAATATCTCGCGTTCTGGCTCGACAAGTGTTTGTAGTTGGAATGAAATTTCGTTTATTTGTGAGTTTTCGCGGAGAGAAATCGAGACTTCTGATTTTTCCCAATGAAATTTCGTTACGGGGCGTTTCTTTCTTTGAAGAGATAGGTACGTTGATTTGAATCTTTTGAGAAGAGAGGGGGAGGATTTAATTCTTCGAATCTTCGATATTGTGCGTATTTTTAATCTATGTTCATTAGAATTAATATTTTTTTTATTTATCGTTTGTTGAATTCAATGATTTTGTGAATGGTTTTCTATCTAAAGTAAATGATTTATTTTAAAGGTTTCAAGCATTCGTTTTTAAAGGATTAGTACGAGTATGATAATTCTTCCATAGTCACGTTTATTTATTTAATATATCCTCGATAGAATTTCGAGTGTGTTCTATTATGATTAATTGTTTTTAAAATTTTATCAATTCTAATAACATATATTTTATACATTAAAACAAGAAAAATTAATATTGAGCATTGTTTCATTAAAATCACAAAAATGAATTGTAAATTTCTGAATATAATTTTTTTTAAAGTGAACGATTATATAAAATATCTTAACGTTGATTTTTTTTTCGTGTTAATCAATGATAAATAAATTAGAATTAAATTATTGAAAAGATAAATCCATTTAAAAAAGGTGATAATCGATAAATAAATTTAATGGATGGAAAAAAGATGGAAAAGAAAAGGTAATGGGTTAATCTTGTATAATGGAACACAAAAATTCTCAATAACGGAAGTGTACTTATAGGTCATTCGATAAAATTATGCGAGGATCGTTTAGTTGCGGTTGCAGGCTGGGCATAATAACATATCTTGATCGACAATCAACTCCAGCATAGTTGTATCGATTAGTCAATACGAGAACAAGGAGCTGGCTGAATTGTGGCTATCCTATGCACGATCAATGCCGTAATCGAAATCAAATGGTTGCAGTACAACAATTTCATCAATTGATCTCTCGTACGTTCAATGATAATGCTTGTTATAAATAAATATAAACATATTTATCGAGTAATAAATATTAATTGTACAGGTTTAATTTTATCATTTATAAGATTATTATTTCAAACTTCTGTTCTTCGAATATAACAATTATAAATTAAATTTTTTCATAGGTTCAAAAATAATAGAGATACTCAGGAGGATTAATATTATTAATCCACCCTGTTCACGTATGAATTCTAAAATTCGCGCTTAATACACAGATATTTCCACAAATATCTCCCTTCATCGCAATTTATCGACATTTAAACCGACCACATCGTTCCATCCAAATACTATAATCATCCTTTCTCTATACCCTCTTCTTAAACTCAAATTTCTTTTCTCAACACCTTCATTTCGTCATTATCAGAAAAAAGAAATCGGAAACAAAAGAAACCACCAAGAAGAATTAATTTCCTTCCCAATACCCATCATCTAACGTTTCACGACTGTCACGAACCCATTTCATAATCTCTCCCATAAGAAAAAAAACACACACAAAAAAAGAAGAAGAAACAATACAAAATTGGAAGAAACAAAAAGAAAAAAAAAGACAAAATTCCTCGTCTTCACCAACGCCCAAACCTTCCAACCGTGGAATCTCAATAAAAATTCATCTCGAGGGGAATTAATTCCCATTCAAACGGGTTTAACAGCCCCCAAAGGGATTTTGGTACTTTAAAAATTACCAAGTCTCTTCTCTGTTCCGCGTTAAATTTCCTAAAAAAAAAAAAAAGAAAAACCCCTCGATCGTGTCTTAATCCACGATTAACACTTCTCCTTGTCTCGGTTTAATCGGCGCGAGAACGACTTTTTCCATCGGGTTGCAAATCCGCAGAAGGGGCTTAGAGGGGAAGGAGGTGGAAAAATCTGCGGCAACCTGAAAAAAAACCCCTTTGCACCCACGAGCGAAGGGCGTAAAAACGGGGGATGCGTGCCCCATTTAGGAAGATCGATCGATCTCCTCTTCTGTCCCCCCGCCGAACACTTGCCCAATGATCGATGCTTGCTTCCTTTTTTTTCACGCGGACAAACGAACCGTCCCGTGTTCGTTTGTCAACCGTGGATAAATCGCGGCTCCTCGTTTTTTTGCATCCCCTCCTCGACGTTCTATCCGCGATAATTCCGCGACTCGTGGAGATTTGTTACGCGCAATGGTGATTATGGGGGAGGAAAGGGAGGGAGACTCGAGGATGGTTTCAAGGGGAGGATGGAAATTTTGATTGGTGCTTGAATTTTTGCTGGAGGAGACTTGGTGGTTGGTTTGTTTGTTTGTTTGTTTGTTCCGGTTTTATTCGGACGGATGAGATGGAGAAGAGGGATTAGTGATAGTTTGGGGTGGCTCGTGATCGATTTGGAAACAGTGATAGCTGTTATTTGTATAAGTGTTATAACTTTCTGGTTTTTCCACTTTTTTGTTTTATTTAAATGACACGTTTCGAAGGATCTTGCGTTTTTTATTTTGGAAAAATTGATTTGATGTTTTTCTGAAATAATAATAGGTGTAATAATGATTAAAATATATAGGAAGAAGCTTAAATATAATTTTTTTTGTATGAAATATCATATGAATTTGTTGCTATTATTGCTAATTTATTTTTTCGTATAAAAAAATTAGAATTATTTAACTTCTCATCTTTATATAATATTTGAAATCGATATCTGTTAAAATAATTTTTAATAAATTAATAAATATCAAATTGATGATTGTAAAAGATTATTTTTATAGATATTTTACAATGTAATTTTAAACATAAATTATTCTTGAAGAAAAAAGAATTAACAAAAAATGGGTAAAGCTGAGAATATAGAGGAAAACGTGATAGGATAACTCACTTTTGAATTTATTCGATCGTTTTCACATCGTGAAAGAAAAACTGTCCTCGTAGATGGGAAACTTTCAATCAAATGGGAAAGTTTCAAACCAGAACAGAAAGAAAGAAAAGACAGAACGAATCGTTCAGAACTCATAAAAGTTAGTCGTGAAATTTTTTCCAGACAAATTATTAGTCAAACCACCGGGTTGACGATTAATTACAATCCGAAAAAGATCGTTATGGAAATGGTGAATCGTGCTGCCCTCTTTACATTAATTATTCCTAATTATTCCTAACAAATTAGGTTTTATATTCTTTTCTTTATGTCATTTTATTTTTATATTTTTTTTTATATTCGTAAGACACTTTTGAAAAGTCAACTCTCTCAAACATTCAAACTGAACAAAATACATAAAAATATATATAAATATTAGTTGAAATTTATTTATGAGTAATTGAAGTTTGCAGATAGAGTAAACTGGTGGTACGACGAAGATAAAACTTTATTTCATTCTATATCTGTCTTGCTTCATTTAACAAAACTTATTTTATGCTATATAATAAATAAGTTTCAAATGATATTTTTCTATCATTTGACATCAACTTTTATTTTAATTAATCAACTAATGATCGTGAATATATTAATACCACTGACACGAGCAAAGTTATTGCATTATGAAAATATTATTATATGTTATTTTATTAAATTTAGGAAATGTCCCTCAAATTATAATAATAAAATAGAAAATTAGCATAGCATTATAATAATTATATTATAAATATAAAATGTATTAGCAAATTTGATGGAAAATTTGTGTCATCCTAATTGATAAATTAACAATAGTTAAAAATAATAAATTTAGTCATGATTAGTTGTGATAGAGAATATTAATAGTGATAGGAAATTTATTTGAAATATAATCAATAATGGTATTATGAATTAGTTTATAAATTGGAATATGAGTTAGAAGCAAAATTTTTCAAATAATAATAATATATCAAGATTTTTAATAGATCATCATATTTATGAGAATTATTGCAATCAATATTTACAGATATTTATCGAATTTTAAAACTATCTAATTTATTTTATTATATATCGTTCAATATTAACATGATTAAATTCCTCGTTTCATCTTATTTCCAGAAATAATTTGTTCACACAGAAATTCTATCTTTCTTGGTTAAAATGTTCTATCTAGAGTTTCGAAATACATAAAAGCTGCAACTTTCATCACTTTTCTTTTCTTTTTTTTCAAACATCCTTGTTAAGAGAAACAAATTAAACTTGATTCCAGATCCGTGCAAACGACTCTTTGTAACTTTGCATAAAACTTAAAATCTTGAAAAAGGAAAAAAAAAAAGATAGGGAATAGAAACTTTTAACCAAGCGGGACAAAAGATTAATTAAACATCTATCGCGCAAGATTCTTTTCTTTTTTTTTAACTTTAAAATGAGAGAGAGCAGCGTAAATATTTTTCCTTTTAATAAAATCATTCGTTTCGAAAAAAGTGTTATTTTTCATGATGCGAATCGGGGCCATCATTCCTTTGAAATTCATCGAACCATCGTGCAAAATCGACGTTAATTTGCTCGTTACACGCCACGAAAATTTATACTCGACGTGAGAAAGGCACGCAGAGTTTATCGGTGGAAAAATATTTGCAGATCCGTGTCGAAGAGCTTACATCCTGATGTAAACGTTAACACGATCGCAGAACTCTCTCTCTCTCTTTTTCTCTCTTTCGCACGCGATGCATAATCCAGATTTGTCGCGAAATAAATCGATGAACATGCGGGAATTTATTCGTACGGTTAGATCCATATCAACCGACCGAATTCGTTATCGTAAAAATATTGTGTATTTTCTCGCGATTACCCGTCCCGCCGCGTTGATAAATAGCCCCCTCGAATTGAATTCGCGCGATTGATAAGCGTATTATCCGCGGAAGGAGGAAGTGGATTCCGTTGTCGCTCAGGATTCCACTGTGTTTCTGTTGACGCATGGCTGGAGATCGATTTGCATTAAAATGGGGCAAGGAAGAGTAGATAGTTTCTTAGGTGGAGATAAGTTGACATCTCGAAGGTGTATTGGATGGATGTGTAGTAGCGATGGATTGTTGGAGATGATGCGGATGAATTGTTTGTCTTTTTGACGTTTTTGACGTGTGACGGAACGTGTTTTGTTGAAGAGTGATTCTCTTGTTCACCTTTGTGTGTAATTTAAGAAATTTTATTCAATACTTTTAACGGTACTAGCAACTTTTTAAAAGGATCGTTTTGAGACTATTGAATGACACGATTTAATTTAATAGTTTCTTATTTAATAAGAAAAGAAAATGTTAAAATGTAATGTTTTTTGATATTTTTGATGTTTTCAGTAGAAATATTTTTACATATTAAACTGTCATTAAAAATCTTAGGGCATTTTTAATTTTTAATAAAATATTTTCATCAAAAAATCATAAAGTTTAATTATTTACAATTTCTATTACAACCTTTGAGTAATTCTAAGGTTTTTCATGTATGGTTTTGAATGTATGTATATATCTAAAACTAAATTTTTATTCGCGAATATTTTTTTTTTTTTTTATGAATATAGTGAATAAAGAATAAGCAGTGATTAATCTTTTTATAGATTGAAATAATGTTTGTTGAAAAATTCAAAGCTTGTTCGAATTTTCGCATTTGTTTCGAAAGCACGGTATTTTAAATTGCAAAGTGAAGTTTTCGAGTACTGTGACCATCGCATTTCGTCGTGAACAGTGGAGAAAACGTGGAGCAAAACGAGACTCGAGAAGAAAAATGACGAATCATGTGTACCGTGCAATCGTCTACTATTTCCTGATTGTTTATTTAAAGGGTCTACTGCAATCCTTGAAGCTCTATCCCGGACATCCAGCGGATTTGGTAAAATGCACGGCCGACTTTAACGTGAGTACATACTTATAATTTTAAATTCATCACGATTTTAACTGCATATATCATAGAGATAAAATCGATTGAATTTATTTATTTGATGTTAAGCATTGGAGATCTGGCAGAGAAACTTAATCAACATTAAACTTTTGTATTTTTGTATTTTAAAAATTACAAGATCTTAAGTGTGTGTTAGTTTTTTTTTTTGGAGTTAATATTCTAAAAGCTTGCATGAAGAATTACAAAGGCAAATTATTAGTTACTCTCTCATATCTCCTATTTTCGTCGACTTCATGTTAATCAAGTTTCATCAGATGGAAAATTTTTGTAATTTTCTGTCGTTGCAAATGGATTCACCCTGCTTTAAATGTCGTACATATATTCACTTCAACAACTTTAAACTTCATATTTCTTAAATTACAGAATCTTTTATATAACATATTTTATTTAATAAATGATCTATAATTTGAAACGAATAAAGAAAATATTTAGTTGTATTTCTATTTAAATTAAAATCTATCTCTATTTTCAAATGAAATAATATTTCATTGTTTTAACAATCTTATTCTTTTATTATATACCATGATATAAAATTATATATCATATAAAATTTCATTTAATTTGAAATTCACCAGACAAAATATAACGACAGACAAATATTTAATATGAAATGGAAAAACAAATGTTCGAAAAACAAAAAAAAAAATAATAAATTATGCTTTTTTATGATTTATTCACAATATGAAATATTGTGAATATCTTAAATTGAAAATAGACACAAAATAGTTTTCAAATATGGGATAGAAAAAAATAATAAAAATCCATGATTTCTTTCAAATCACGAAACGTTATCTACATTAAAATTGACGAATGATGAATCGATAATTAAAAACAAGACAATAAAATAAAAAAATTCCCATAATTCTTTTTATAAACATAAAAATACTTAAACTCAAATTAATCTACGGTACAAAATTAATCAAAAATAAAATTAAAAAAAAAAAGAAAAATAGAAAATTCCACCTTTAACAATGCCACGATACCTTTCAAGACACGAATCGTTGTAAAAAAAAATTATTCCCTCTAAAATAATTACAATAGTGAAATAATTATAAAGGAAGACAAAAAACTTATCAAAGGTTCAAGAAAATTGTCCAAGATTCCCTACAGGGCTTAGCCCCAAGGGGCAGCGATGCATCGATGGATCCCGGTGAGTCAGCAACGATAAATCGAACGATTTATGAAGCGGCACAAGCACGACCATTCTCCAGGAATAATGCCGCTATCGATGTGCGTATATGCACAGGTGGGATGAGGGAACAAAGTAGAATCATCTCCAAATTTCGATTTTCTATGATGTTGATCTCGATTGAATCTCGTGTGATAATCCAAAAAATCAATCTATGCTTGTTTGGAAATTATCTTTTTTCATTTATACATTTTCGATATATATATAAAATAAATATTTCTGAGAAAGAATTTCGTTAATTTCATCGATTAAAGAATAGAATTTTTTTTTTAAAGTTTTGCAATAATATTTTATAGTAAGAATTTATCGATACGTGATTGTTAATTACATTACGTGCAATTATACTAAACTTCCATTATGTTGTGATTTATCCAAATACACGCATTATTTTATGCAAAGAGCAAATTATTGGCTTGACGCATTTTATGGATGTTCAATGATTTGCACAGACCGTTAAAAATGAAATATCGTTCAAATATCTAGCAATAATTAACCCGATACATTTGACGAATTATTAAAACCGATTGACCCTCTTCAGTAAGTACTTTTTCCCTTCGAATAATTCCTCTCTCACGAATAATAAACAATCGACTCGATCTTTCTCCAATTTTTCCAAAATCATATTAATTTAATCACTCTCTTTATCATTCCACTCTCCGTTCGTCAAACCTCTCCGACAACTCTCCTCCAATCTCGATCGAGAAAAACGAGCAAAAGAAAGGAAGAAAAAAAAATCAAATCCCAGATCGTAACGCCAGATCCAAAACCTAGCCGTGAAATAAAAGAAGAAACCTTTCCCTCCTCGATAAAAGTGATTTAATAAAACGAACGCATCCGTCACTTGCTCTAATTATCCGAGAAGGGGAGGGACGGAGGGCAAAAAAAAAAAAAAAAAATGAAAAAAAGAAGGAATCCGATGAAACAAAGACGCGTGCGAGTGACGCTTCAATACGATCGCCGATTTATTTAATTTGTCAACGTCAGTCAAGCCGAGAAGAGGTGATGGCGCGCGATCGTGAAATCTTCAATCAAAATATGACGAAAAGCGGGGACGAGCCGCCGACCCCGTTTCAGTCGTAATTAATTCGAGGGGGAGGAGGCGGGGATGGATTCGTATCACGCCTATCGACCGATTATAACCGATTTCGTTAGGGGATTTCGCGTACCGCGAAATAATTATTGGACAGCCCAGCTGGAAAACTGGTTTCGTATTTACGAGAATATAGCGATAATGTCCGTCGTGACTCGTGGTGTGACGTGGCCGTGTATGAACGTTTTTCGGGAGAATAACGTTGACGTGAATTACTTAATTAACGAGTAAATAATCGTGGTGAGCGGAGATATAGGATCGCGTGTTCAAAAGTTTGAAGGGTTGGATCGATGATTGCGCGATTGCGTTCGAGGATCCGTTTGTTGAGGGGGAATTATTGAAATGAATTATTGAATTTCTACGCGAATTATTATTTATTATTTTAAAATTTACGAATAATTCGGGTAATTAAATAATCGATGATTTGATTGAACGGTTGATTCGGCGTGCGATGATGTAGAATTAAAAAAAGAAAAGAGGGAGAAATATAGTACGGATATGATTTGCATAAAAATATTTTTGTATATCTTAAGATGTAATTATCTTCATGTTTTATTTACGCTGTACTTAATTATAGCTTCTAAGAATTAAGATTAAAGTTTCCATTAAGTTTTCAAGATTTCCTTGAAAAGGAAAGAATTTATAAAGATGTATAAACGTTTAGTTAGTTAATTTAGTAAAAAAGAATGTAAATGAAATGAGACTAATATCGGAGAAGAAAAAAGAAGAATAATAATAAACAAAATATAATTAAAAATTGCTCGTAGAAATTGAGATAATTGTTCACGATTAACAAACGATTCCCAAATTATTCACATCTCAAGTCTGTTTAATCAATTCGTGATAGAAAAAAGCGTTCTTTCACGCGGTTAAATTGATTCAAGAACAATAGTTACAGCGTATTATTACGTCAATCAAAATGAAATAATCGCGACCCGGCATCAGACGGTAAAATTAACGTCATTTCGAATTTATGCTTGGTCCAGAGCGTTCACCGGCCATCAGTTTTCACGGTTGGCCACGTTTACATTAATACATCCGCTTGATAAGAAGTAATAACGACAGCTCGAACGCGACACCGTGATTTGCGAACAGGGTTGTTCAGGAATCGAATGCAACAGGAAATTGCCGATAAAATGAAATAGCCTGTTGTCACTTGTTTATCGAATTTACCAAAGGATGGGCGCAATCTCGTTTTTCGTTTGTCAATTCGAACATTTTAAAAGGTGGATACACTTTTTATTTTTGTTCACCATCATTGGACGTTTCAGAGAAACTCTTAAAAATGTTGCTGCTGAAACGAGGAAATCGTTTGGAGGGCTTTTGTGAAATATTTTGCGAAATTTTATTTTAAATTCGTTTTTTTTTTTTTTTTTAATAATATTGTATTGCTTTTCCATTGATGGAATTCGTATTTTGTTCGAGAGTCTTATTTGACGAAAAATGAAATGGACTGAGTGGTTTAGGATTCAACGATATAAAACGATTTAGAATAAATTTAGCATAGAATTTTTGAAACGTGTTAAAAAATTTTGTAAATATAGAAAGGAAAAATAACGAAAAACTTTATTTTTCGATTTATTTTTCATCTATTTTATCATCAAAGGGGAATAACTTAAAATCAAGCATGAACTAGAGTGTACAATATAAATTTCATTCAATTAAGATATTAAGATATCTAATATAATTTAGGGGAAAAAATCTCTGATAAGCTCGTACTTCCTCGCCATTTTTAGAAAAATTAAATTATAACCATTTCCTCTGAAGAAGGCCAACTCGAGCCACAGAAATTCTGATGGCTTTTGATGCAATTTCATTTCGGAGCTACAAATATCTGTGCAAATGCATGTAGAGATAGTTCTCAGTTTTCGTTGAAAAACGAAGAATTTTAATCATCGTTGTAAACAATTGTTAAATTGAAATAGTTTAAATTACATGAGAAGAATTAATTTTTTTTTTACTAACAAATAAAAAATGTTGAACAGTTATAATATATTCGTGATAAAGAACAAAGGTACTTTAATAGTACTTTAATTTAAATGATAATATTCGAAATATCTGAATGTAATTGAAATTTAAAAATTTTTTCTAATTTATTCATTTTCTTCTTCTGTATTGTAATATCACTTTTATTTTTATTAAAATAAGAAATAATATATATATATATTATTGGATAATATGTATAACGTGTAAGAAAAATCCTCGAAAATGAGGAAACAAAAGAAACTTAATAAACAATCAAAGTGTGAATGAAGAAAAATCACCCAAGAATCGAGCGAGCGGGGAATCGTATTTAATCAAACGCTAATTGCTATCAAAATCGAGATCGCTTCATTAATGTCAGTCTATGGCATCTAATGAAAGAAACGACGAACCCCGTGAAAAGAGGAGGGGCCATTGAAGAGGATCAGAGGGTCCATCTTGCTTGGACGAAGAGGAAACGCTTCGAACTAGTCGGGACTAAAAAGTTTCCTTCCTCGATTCTTCCAAAGCGAGATAGTAGAGGGAGAAGAATAACAAAAGAGGGAACGAAGAGGAAAAAGGAAGATTTCATCGTCGATCGACGTTTTTCCATCGAGAAATCGGGAAAATATACATTATTCTTCTCCGAAATGCTCCTAAAGGGAGTGCAAAGAGTTGTTTCTAGTTTAATTCCAGTAATTCGATTTCCATTAAACGGTTTCCGACCGCGGTGTGTACTCAGGGGAGTCGAACAGTAAACGGAAGAGATTGAGGGGGTGCGCGAGAAGAAGGGAAAAAAGTTGGGTACGAAAGTTTGAAAAACGTGACGGGAAAGGGAAACACGAAATTACAAAAAAAAAAAAAGAGAGAAGGAGAGATTTCTCGTTGATGTTTGCTGATGAATTCGTGGAATTAAAAAAATATCGAATTCTCTTTTATTATATACATCCATTGTTAGATTCATTATTTTCGTATATAGTTTTCGATCTCATCCTTCCATTTTTGCTATCTCGAAATTTTATCCGATTAAAATAATCGATGGAAAAGTTATCAGGTGAAGCAAGGATTGTTTTAAACGGAAATATTGTATTTCAGATAGACAATTTGTAACTGACGAAATTTTATAAGCGGAAACTAGAGAAGGAAACTTTATTTCTACTATTTTTTTTCTTTGGGCAAATTTTAAGGTATAATTTTACCTCGACAAATCAAACTTTAAAATATCGGAGTTTTTTTAAAAAGTTCAAATCAAATGCTAATCATATATTTTTCTAAAATTTAAAATTTTCCAGTAAGATCGATTGACTTCTCAAATTTATATAAATTACATTATACAAATTTTCTTGTATATTTTCGTTCAAAAGATTACAAGTTATTCGACATGAGTCAATTTTAATTGCACGTCTTATGTATATTCTTTTTATTATATATATTATATATGATATATTAAAAGTAACTTAATTTCTTTCAATTTATTTTATCACATTGATAGAATTAATATGCGGTGTTCGAAGTTCCATGTACTGGTATTTCGATACTAATCTGTTAACGAACTCTTCGCTAATTACGGGTCCTGATGTGGCTCAAATTGTGACTTATGATTCAACGTCTAAGCTCCACGTATATCCATCTTGTGGCCTTTGAAACGGCCCGTTAATCATGCGATCCGCCTTAAAGTTTACTCAGCTTGCCTCTCGATTACGTAAAGAGCCCGGCTGAATATATAACAGCATCGTGACACGTGATCATTAACGAACACCATCGAACTTGGAAGACGTTATATCCCCGTGTCTAACATAGCCTTTTTTTTTTTTTTTATTTTTTACGTTAGAGGCGGGGAGGATGCATCGATGTCGTAAATATGATAATGGAAAAGAGGAGGAATCCTTAATTTTAACGTGTACGATGGATAGATTAAAATATAACCTGGTATATATTCGTGTCTAGCGTAATCGCTTTGTAAATCGTGATAAAATTGAAAATTAACACCGGCCGTTGAATATAAATTACCGTGTTTAAAATTAAAATATCGCGATAATCCTGGATCTTTATTGTAATATAATGGAATAATGAACATACATAGAGAGGGGGAAAGGGAGGGGGGAGGAAGAGAGGATACGTACATCGTGCATGTGTCTCTATGAATTTTAAAAAAACTTCGAATCTTTCTTCGATCGATGAAATGACGTTGAGATTTATTGTAAATTCTGTTTCTTCGTTTAAAATTTTGAACGAAATAAATATATATTCGGGATTCTAATTTGTAGTTATTTTTAGTTCCGAAACGATGAATTGCAGAAGTTGAACGCAGGACGGGTTTTTAGGGCGGTTATTTGCACGAGTCATGTTTAGAGGGGTTCTGTTAAGCGAAATACCTGGGGAATATTGGTGTGACAACGAAGGATCCTCGTGAACGGATTCGAATTAAGGGAAAACACGATTCGAGTGGGTTCTCCAACGGATTAAAGCAGAAATTCGAATTCTCGAGATTCCGACGTAGATACTTCAATGACCAACCGTGCAGAAGCATCGTTTAAAATTGGGCGAACCAATTTAATGATGAACTTTCTCGTAAAATGTGAACACTTTGAGTTTTAGTTAACACTTCGAGTATAATGGAGTATAAATTAAGAGGGAGGGTGAGTTATATTCGTTCGAATTGATATATAACTGTCTTGAATTTGAATTTAAATTTAAAGTTGCTTGTTTAAAATGTAATTGCAAATTGTATGGAAATTATTCCAATGGGAAAAGAAAATAATGGAATTAAGATTTCATAAATTAGAATTTACAAAATATTTCATACACAAGATAACGCAAATGCAAATGATATTTCTCCAAGATATAAGAATATTCAAATTCGAAGTAAGAGATAAATAAGTCTAAATTAACGAAATAAATCGTACATCTTATTATTTCCATGTTTAAACTAACATTTCTTGAAAATTAATGATGATTAATACACAATAATGAAAAAAATTCAAATTTAAAATAAAAAGTGAATCATAGAAATTCACGTAACTAACACCTATAATAATAATAATAATAATAATAATACATTCCCATTTTCAAGCTAATTGGTACAATCCACGTCCTATGACTTTTACACGACGCCCTATTTATTTTCACCCCCTCTCGAATAATTAAATAAAAATTTTCGAAATACAACGGTGGTGGTGAAAAGGGGTAGCGAAACTGTGATTTAATTTGAAACGAGTGCGCGATCGATACCGGCAAAATGGTAGTCGTATATTGCCACTTAAACTACTTTTTTCCCACCGAATGGTGGATCCAGAGCGCGTTCGAAAATCTCGATAATCGGGGCCACGAATAATCAAGCCCGCGGGCGAATGCGTATACGATGAAAATTGGAATGATACACAATCGTTCTCGATGGTCCATCAACCCTTTTTTAAGGGAGATCGCTATGCCCAATCACGTGGAACTTCGCTGTTTAACGGGCCATTTCGTATGCGAGCCCATTGTGTACTACACGTCACGTTCGAGCGATGAAAAATATTTGAAAAAGCCCGTGGGTTGCCCGGTAAATTCGTGCAGAAAATAAAGAAGGCGTCACTTTTTTTTTTATGTTTTTAAAGAAAAGAAATCAAGTTCGTATTTCTTTAACGAATGATCTCCTTTTATTCTATTATATACGAAAGGAATTGGAAGATGTCAAATTTGGCGAACAGGAAGGAACACCTGTTTAGCTAAGAAAAAAAATCATAAAATTTTCTTATCACTCTTAATCATATATTTCATCACTAAAATAATAATTAATCTTTGGATTAAAAATTTTTTAGCTTCAATTGAAATATTCCAAATATTTTCCTCTCTGAAACAATTTTCTTAATTTTCATTTTATTCTTAATCGTAAAATCTATCAGGACACACCCCACTTGAATCTAAAATAAAATTCTAAATCTAAAAAAGTCCATATTTTCGCGCGCAGATATCGATTCTATATAAATAAATTAATAACTGCGGAGGAAAAATATAATATAATTAATCCCTCCCTCTTTCTTTTTTTTTTTTCAATTCTCAAATACTTGAATCCACCGCTCCACCATTATTCCCCCCAAACGTGGAATATCGACGTTCCCGGATCGATCCATTCGTATTCATTCGAATCCCATTGAGAGAAAGATAACACGCTTTATCCAGTCCGCGTTAACGTCGCGTTTTTCGCGCTAGACTCCCCTCATAGTGGGGAAATCGCAAATCCTGATAACTTGATCCACACCGATTCCACACCATCGAAAGTAATACATCCGTAGGATCGAACGATTCGCTATTTCAGACGGTATGTAGAACGTGTATAACGTGACAAGTACAAAAATTGCCACACGCTTAAGCGAATTCGTGGAACGGATAAAAATGACGGGGAGGGGGGCGGCGCGGAAGAGAATGGCGGTAAGGTATTTTCCAATAAAATATATCCGGGGAGGGAGGGGATGTCGCGCGATTTCATATGTACCTTCCTACGTTGATCGATATTCGAGTTTCAACATTCGTATTCAACGTTCTCGTTCCGTTCTCGTTAAATCTTGCGGGTTTCTCCTTTTTTTCGTTCGTCGGCGAATTTTCGAATAAACGATTCCTCGACAAATTTCCCTCCCCTTTATACATTGTACGTGTAATGGGATTTATATGCGATGGAAATTTTTGTGATTTCCTTCGAGAAGCTTAGAGAAGAAGAATCAATCGAATTTATCCAATGTTGTGAAAATAGAAGATTTATTTTAGACTTGAGATCAGATTAACGATCAGATTGTGAAATAATTTTTTTTATTTCTCTTCTTCTTCTTCTTCTTTTTTTTCTTCTTCTTCTTCTTTTTATTTATTTAGAAATGTATTCGAATGTGGAAAGTAAGTTAAGTAGAATAATCGTTTGTAATTGGATTAAAAAGATTGAGGTTATTATGCGATTATGTAAATTTCGTATTAAATATACTCTATTTTTTTGCTTATATTAACTGTATTAAATTAAACTCGTATTAAATCATAAAGAAAATAAGAGAATTATATTTACGTATCAAAATGAGAAAAGAATCCAATAATATAGAATACGGGAACTCCAATCGTGAAGAAATATTTATAAAAGTAAATAAAAAAAAAATCGTTCATTTTTCACCCAAGAACAACATTTTCCTTTCGCCGATCGTTTCAATATGAAACGTGGAAGAAAAATAATCTTATCCCGACCGAATCATAGCAACTCGTATGATGATCGACGATTCATCAGAAGAAGTCAGGAGGGTTGTATTTTTCAGCCAACGAAACGAGATCCACTCTCGAGATCGTCTCCTTCGATTTAGGACTTTTACTCTCTTCGTGTGCTTGATTTAAAAAAAAAAAAGAAAGAAAGAAAGATCAACCGAGGAAAAACAGCGAAGGAGAGATGGGTAAAGGAGAAGAGATCGAATAAGTTGAGACGAGTGGAGGAGTTCTAAGTAAGGGAGGACGTAAGAAGACAGAGAGAGAGCAAGAAAGAAAGAAAGAAAAAGAAGGGATGAAGGGTTTAGAAACGATGAAACGTAAGGGAGAGAAGAGTTATGATTGTGGCCGAGTTCTCACGCTCGTGAAGACTTTTGACGAGGGGAGACACGAGAGTATAAATGCACTCGCCAGTTCGTGAACTGTGCACCGGGTGAGGCGGACGAGCATGGCATAAATCAAATTCTTTTTTGCCGGAACTTCTGTCGTCCGAACAGTGGCCGATGTTGCTGCGCCACAGAGTGTCGCGCTTAATTCGTGTTGAAAGTTCGGTCGATTTAAATGCAACGCGGATCATACGTACCAAACTCTCCTGTCGTTCCTCGCCAAGAATTAGAAATTCTGACGTGTTGATTTAGTGATGTATGTTATAATTTTGATTGTTATTTATGGCGAGGTGTGGCCACAGGTGATACGAGTAGCGTGGAAAGATGAGGAAATTTTGAAAATGGTGAAAGCCGAGGATTAAGAATGTGAAAAGTAATAAAAATTTGTTAGACGTAAAAATAGTAAAAACAAGATTACAATCAGAGATTGGTAAAAATGAAAGATTTGAGATTCTTTTAAACCACATAGTAAAATTTTTAAAACAACGAAGATGAAAGTAAAAAAGATATATATATTTCCAACTTATTATACTTTTATCATACTTTGTATTTTCATTCATCTATTCTAAATCTTTTATCTTATGACTGGATCAGAGATAAACTCTCATTTGGTATGTATATTCCTCTATGAAAATAATACATCCGACAGGAATGAATATTGATTTATAAAATTCACGCAGCTAAAAGAGCAACAAAAATATCTCTATTTCTCTACTATACCGCGGCTATATATAATTTAAATAAAAGATAAATAAATAAAAATCCGCAATCGCATAGGTGAAATATCGAATAAAATATTCTCCAACTTCCTCTTGCTCCCGGCATAACTTTTCCCAACAAAAGGTACATCCTGGGAAGATAAATCAATTACTTGTTTCTCTTTTTCCTTTTTTTTTTTTTTTTTTTTTTTATTTCAAATTGTCAAACGTATCGCGAGCACATTGAAAAAAGATTCGAATCGGTAAAAAAAAAAGATGGCGAAGAATAATTAAAATAAAAAACTGTAAACACGAATAGAAAGAGAGAGAAAGAGAGTTACGCAATAACTTTTCAAATAATTTTTTTTCTCCTTTCTTTTAGATTTTGATCAGTTTTGTTCATAAATCGATTAAACTATCCTCCTCGCTATGATGATCCTCGGTCGAATCAATTTGATACCACGTCGCAAAAGGAAAGAAAGGTTGTTATTGAAATTTTCCGTGGGCATTGGTTTTACGAAATAAAATGTCCATCAAGAGATGTCGCGTTCGGTATCGAATATCCCGTGGAAAAATATTTTACTCGTTCCGTTCGAAAACGACAAATGCTTTTATTTTATGTCAATGTTTTTTTGTCTGTCATCCATGTTACGTAATGTTAGACACGATGTATACAAATGGAATTGTGATAAAATTCACAACGGTCGATAATTTGTTACGAAAAAATAAGAATCTAAAAATTGTAAGATAAACATCTTTATTTTATCCCGATTTCTGTAAATATGCATATTTCTGTAAATTTCGAAATCTTTCGAAAAAGAAAGGAAAGAGAATAATAAAGATGTAAGAGAAGAATTCTACTTTGCTCTACTTGCTGTTATTTTTATAGGTAGGGCAAATAGATGCAATCTTCCCTTTTCCTAGAAATCTAAAATCCCGTATAAGAAATGCAATCAGACGGAAAAATCATCGCATTTGCAAAATGTTATTAAATATCCAAATCATCTTTGGAAAATCGATTCTCTCAAGCTCAATCTGTTTCCCAAGACGAAGAATCTTCAATTCCTCGCAATATAAGAAATATAAAATAAACTTTTAAACACGATTAATTAATTTAACCAAATTGTCACGTTCAATTTCTAATTGAAACATCGTACAATTCTGAAAGCTAATCATATTTAATAAAAAAATATCAAAGCTTCTTCCTTTCTTTACAAATCTATCCTAATTTATTCGAACGAAATTAATTTTTTAATTTTTTTTTAATCAAATCTCCTTCCTCAAAACATCCAAACGCATCCGATCCACCAACACTCGTTACCCATCCCCGCGCAGAAACGGGACACGAATAAAATCATAGACGAATATCCTACCCCATTCTCACCTACTCCTATTTGCGCCGCGAATATGAATAACGCCAGCCTGGGTATCTAGAAAATTTTATTTCACCGCGATGCTATTACAGGATCCATGATAAAAATGAGGCGAACCGCCGGAGCTGAATCGCCGCGTGGGTAGATATTCATGAAAATTCATACTAATAACGATAATTCAAATTTGAGCGTTAAACCCGGTAATTCATGGAGGAGGGGAGAAAAAAATGGAGGACCTTAGGAGATCGTTGGGACAGGATCGATCGATCGATATCTCGGGGAGAAGGCGTGAAAATTGAGCGGTTCGGCGAGTGGCCAGGGTCCAACGACCGGGGAAACAAGAGCAAACCAAGACCGAGATTGCGGTATTGTACGCTCGAGATATGCTCGAGTTCTGGCCAACCTTTATTCCTCGTTCCTCCTCGTTACCAAGGATCTAGATGGTGGAAGTTAACTAGGCGAGATGCACCCTTAATTGGAAACCGTATAAGATGAACAGGACGACTCCAAATAGATCTGAAGGGGAATATTGGGTGGAGAGGGGGGGCTGGATTTTATGATGGGAATTATGTATGTTATTTTATCGAATATAATGGCTTGTCGAGAAGTTTGATTCGCCTTGTTGCTAGGAAATTGCTAGGGGATCACGGCTCGGGGAAGTCGATCCGCGAATGCGAAATTGAAAACTGAAAACTTTGTGTATCGGTTTGCTTCGGGGGAATAATGCGACTTGTCTCACTTTCGAGCGAGAATTTTATACATTTCATGGTGGAGGATTCTTTGAAAGGGGAAAATTGCTAGTCATTTTAAATTTCAATAATTGAATTAATGAATAAGTTGGGTTCTCTCTTCGAATTATCTTACATATATATATATATCATCGTGTTACGTGTCGATAATAATATATTCTCGTAGATGAGAAATGAAATTTTCTCATCCTATAAATATTCGATGCATTAACTTCTATTGCTTTTGTTCGAGCTTCTTCTCTTTAACCTCTTACGTAATTAGTCTTAGAATATCTTCTCCTCCATTAGTTCCTGATGCATATAAATCTGTCTTTAGGTTTCACCGAAAGTGCAAGCTCATGGATTCATGGAATGTTGTAAAGCGATATATCAATGTTGATATCTATTACACGAATCAATGAATATTAAACGATGGCTAGCAAAGATCGATTTTCTTTAAAAAATCGAATCACCATCGATAATAGTTTAATAAGTTATCAAGTAACTTTTTTACGAATCAAATATAAAACTTGTATTAAGAAGATTTGTAATTAAAGAATTTATTTAAAATTTGAATGACATTTATTTCAATATCAGTATTAGATAGAAAGCGTTCAATGTATTATTAAATAACATTTCTGTCGATTAAAAAACTTTCGAACATTTCAAAAAAAATAACAGAGCAATGTATACGAGTATCGACGTATAATTCATATTTTCACATTATTTATATTAAAAATATTATCCTATATATCTTTTCTTAAAGTGTTAAAAATAATTTAAACGCTCCCTAAGACAAATATCGTGATATTTATCGTGCAATATCGCAATTCTTATTCCACGGAAATTATTCTTTTTTTTTTTTTAAGTATTATGATATTTATCAATGTATATATTTTATTCCAACTCGTAATTGTACTTATTTCGCTTGCTGTGAAGAGCAGTAATGCGTTTAAGGCTTGACATTTGAACGCACAGTTCGCGAAGACGTATTCCGCGAGAAATTGCGGTTGCTATTAAAATAATTTCACTTGAAATGAATTAATCTCTCGTGATTTATGCGACACTCCCCGTATAGGGGAACATAATTTTCATTTTTAAGGTGGTGGAAAGGGATTTGTACGAATCCACGAATCGAGGATGGAGAAGACAACTACACTTTAATAGCGATTCATTTATCTTAATTTCAAGATTTGTTTTATTTTTTTTTCTCGTGCATGGATTTATATGGTAAAACTGGAATGCTTAATTTTTACGTATCGAAATTTATAAGTATAACTTCTTGAAGTAGAAAGAAAGAATTTTCTGAAATATGGTACGTTTAACGATCGTGTAATTTTTTTATTATTTTTTATAAATATACAGATTATCATATAAAAATATTTATTGCAGCAAAAATAAATTCAACATTTAGAATGACATAACTATTATCTACATCATCTACTTTATCATTTTTTTTAACTAAAGCAAAGCAAGAAATATTCTTTTTAAGAACATTATGATTTTTCATAAATTTTTACACAACATATTCATATTTTGTTGTTTGAATTCATTTTGGAAAATTATAAATAAAAATCAAATTCTCTTTCAATATAAAATATTTACACATTCTCTGCACAGTCTATAGCACACATGTCTACAGAATAAGATATTTAACCACGAGTCTTCTAAAAGTCCATAAATTGAACCGCCACAAAGAGAATGGTAAAAAAGGAAACAAAGAAAAAGCGGAATAAGAGAGAAGAGCGCAAAATTGTATTATGATAGGAAAAATTTAAATTGGTCACGGAGTGCAGGAATATTAACTATATTCGATTCGCATGTTATCAGATAACAGTGCACAAAATTCATACGTACTTTTCCGATATATCTCTCTCGATTTATCTTCTTTTTTCTTCATCATATTTCTTTCACGTATATATATAGAATTGGTCTATCGATAAATAAGACGAGTTCTCATCGCGTCGCTTCCTCTCGCTTTCATCCCTTATCGATACCTTTGCAATTAATCGAATTAATGTTACGTCGCGACTCGTTACAATGAGAATTTTTTCTTCTCGACTCTTGTGCTCGATTAACGAGACGCTCTTGGTTGATTTTCAGAGTAGATTCTGTTTTTTTTTTGTTCACAATTTTACAGCGCTTATGCAATAATTCGCTGAAGATCGTTTCTCTTTTGTTGCAAAGCGCGATAACGATAACTTTTTTCTGGCTGAATAAATCATGCTCGTCGTGCATTTTTATAGTAGTTAAGAAACATTTTAAATCTCATTTGCTAAGTTTGTATCGGATATTAAAAGTTGATAATGGATTAATTTTCGATATCATTCCAAATCCTATGTATTTGGAATGGAAAAATAGATGGCAAATGCGATAACAGTGAATAATAGATTTAAAAAATATTATTTCATACAGAAGAATCTTTTTTTTATGTATCAAATATCATCAGGATTGTTTTAAGAAAGTAAATTTTTTTAAGAAAAGAGTAAGAGATAATTATGAAATAAAAAAATTGATAAATAATATATTAAAATTCCATTTGACTACTTCGTTTGTCTGTGACAACAAATTTCATATAAAATTTATTGATCGATTTCATAAAATTGATTTCATAAAACTGGACGAATCGATGATCTATCTTTTTTTTTATTTCCTTCTACCTATTGTACAAACTGGTATTAAATATTTCTTTTTTTTTCATAACAGTACGACGAATATATATATATACATACACGTGACAAAATTCAAATTTATAACCCAAATATTAATTCAACCGAATTGAATCGATTAAAAAAAAAAATAAATAAATAAAAATAAAAGAACAATCAACTAATCATGCGTTGCAATTTACTCTATTTAAATCTCAATTATTGCCGCTATTTACGCTCGATTCCAATATCGATTACAACATCCAGCTATAGTAGATCGTTCAAGAAATAAAACACGAGGGGAACAAAAGGGTTCGTTGAAAGTCATAGTCGTGAAGAGAAGTGAGAGTTCACGCTTCTTGTTCCCCTGAAGGTGTCGAGGGTTTTAATTTCATGGGACGTTAAATACGTTCTCGAAGATGAAAGAGAAAAGGGGACGGAGAAGATTGTAGAGCGCAGTAGGTAGGATACGAAGGGAAAAAATAAGAGGGGACAAGCATTTTGCGAACCCTTTCGGAGAATAACGACGATCATTACGCAAACTTCTTGGATCTTTTACGATCCCCCGATGTTGTATTATTCCGATGGGTCCTTTTGTTTTCTTGAACAAATATCTTAATCTATTCCACGTCCAACCATCTTCCGGGAATTCCTTTATTTTATCCAGAGAGGTATGTTTTCTCTAAGTTGAAGGATCCGAGAAATCGCGAATTTTTCGTGGAAGAAAATTTATAATTTAAGCATAACGTGGAAAATTGGATGATTGAAAATTTTCTTTCAATCTGTTAAATTTAAAATCGAATTGAACGGTAAAAATACATGAAATTATTAATTAGATGACTTTTAAGAAAGTCATCAAGATTTACAAGGTAACTCGAGATTTGGGCTAATAAAATATTTTTTAAGTTTTTAATATTAAAAATAGAACAATTTGTCTTTATATATACAAAATAATTCAGTATACAAACATTACCGTTTTAATTTAAAATTTCTTTTTCACGTTATATGTTTGTATTATAATTTTTTACTTCATACTTTTAATATTAAGCTTAATTTTTTTCATTTTCCTCGGTGTTAAATTAAAAATCGTAATTTCAAAGTCGTAAAATTCATAAAATGTCTCGCGGTCCCCTCATCAAAGCGCGGTAATGTATTAATTACTTAAAAATCGCTATAATTTCAATTTTGAACGCGTGATAAAATCTTTTAATGAGAATACCGTTCCAAGATATTATAAATGTAAAAAACATCGAATATTCATTGCACTCCCTATTAATTTTGTTTAAAAACGTCGTGACGGGAATACACGGAGGGGGAAGGAGGGGGATGAATATTTCATTTCGGGATACAACGAAACTCCCGAAAAAATTTTCCAATTATATGGGAAATTTACGATAGAGCAGATATATTTATTTCTATATATGGAGAGATATATCGATTCGTTGAAACGTTGAAAAAGATTTTTAATCGAATAAGTCGGCTCTCTCAAACGCGCGATAAATGCATTGTTCCCAACTCGAATTTCTACGTGTTCCATATTCGATTGTCGATGGTCTACTTTTAATTATGCAGTCACCACTGGAAGCGGTATATTTTCCACGATAAAGTTTCATAGAATTTTAACCGACAGAGAAGAATAACACGGTTATATCAGCTCTTCTAAAAAAAAAGGACAAAGATGACATCTTCACTGTCTTTTATCTTATATAAAAGATTTACTTTAATGACGAATGGAAAAATTTCTAAATTTCAAAATAATTATTCGTGATATTTTACTTTCAAATAAATTTGTTAACAGCATAATACAATTTAACTCTTTTAACAATTGTTTCTAATAAAGATCAATAATGTTTCTTTAAGATTTTTCAATAGTTTGCAGTAATTTTGGCAAAGTCAAATAAAAAAAATTTATGGAAATATATGATCAATATAATCAACTCTTCAATACGTTACATCATAATTATTTAATGGATTCTGATCATGAGAGAATTTTAGTTGATAATTAATTAATGAAATGTAGCTTATAGTTTCAGTGCAATTCGTCAATGTATTAAATTTTATTTATAAACTTACGAATAAACTATAAATTTCCGACACGCAACGGTTCATCACTTGGGACATCAATATATCTCATATATTTCGTTTATTATTGATGCATAATTTATCACCAAATCGCCAATTTATTATGTGATCATCGGATATTAATGGATTCTGATCGTTATGGCGTTTGAGTAAATTATAGCTTATAGATAAATTCTAAAAGCGTATATTAGGAAATTATTCGAGATTTACAGCGAATTAATTAAAACTTTCTTATTCAATAGAATCTTCCTATTAAAATCATAATATTACAATAATATTTTTTGCAACTGAACGAAATAATACTTTGTAATTACAAAATTAAGAGGAATATAATACTCATTTCAATTCCAATTGTAACATCTTCAATATCTTTGTTCATTATCATTTTGTGTTAATTTAAAAAAGAAATTAATCTTTCGAAATTATAGAATTTCGATGAAATAAAACAAGGAATATCGTAACAAACTCTGAATATGTACAATTCTAATTCAATAGTCAGAGATCGTATTTGACTCGACAGGAAGATCTCATGTAAATGGCTTCACGTTTTCAATACGTTCGCTGAACATCTGTTACAATGTCGGCCACGGTATAATAACGGCCTTATAAATTATTCATCGTAAGAGTCGCGTTTCCTTCTCCGAAATAGTAATAATATAGAAGTTACTAATGTCTCCCTCTTAATTCGAACTTAACTCCTTTCTCGACCATTTGTTACAACAATGGCTGACTCTCGCGCAAAGGATCCTATCTCGAAGAGGAGCGACTATGATGTAACAATGTATAATGCTCGGCTGGCTCAGCCCGCCTCTATCCTCTTAAAGCAATTCCGCCGTTTAATCCAGAAATTATCCCAACGATTCAAGCACTGTTGAACGGAAAAATGGCGAAATTTCGTTTAACGCGATCGGATAAACCGGATATCGGAAGTTGGATGATTCCAACGAGAAGCTGCAGTTCTATTCTGAGACTTACCAGATGCGCTATTCGAATATCTATGTTTCTTTTAGATTTTTATAAACATCGTGTGTAGATAATTTCGTTGAACGGTTATTTGAAAATGTACGTGAAGCGCAAAGAAGGAAGAAATAAGTTTTGATTCAGAAAGTATTCTTGTTTAAACTATTTAAGAAATAGATAGATTGCCAATTTTTTGTACAGAATATACTCCCATCTTTTAAGAACTTTATGATAGGGAAGAATTTTATGTTTTTATCGTATCGTATTCCGCCCAGATATCTTTCTTATCGCTTTAAAAATATAAAACTTATGTTTCGCTCCGAGAGCAGGGATTTATGCGAACTAATATGTGCCATGAAAAGCGAATAACGTTGAAACTACGCAATTTTAGCGAACATTTATAATTCAGTTACAATATTATTAGCTCGATATAATATACATATAATCGATATGACCTCTCTTAAATTATCAAGAATAGGAAATATAAGAATATGAATATGCAAAAAAATTTGTGAAAAATAGACATTAACGAAGATTTTATCTATCTAAGAGTGTTCAAATATTCAATCAATACGTGGAAAATTATATAAAAATATGATGAATTACATGTCTAAATACATTTAATCAATAAATCATTGATATAAAGTCATAAATGAAATTTTTCAGTAAAAAAAAAAAGAACTAAAAATTTTGTTATCAAAAGATATAGAAAAAATAGAGGAAAGTATGCCAATTCTGTTTTTGTTCCATATCGATATCTCAATCGGTTTTCGAGATAGAGAGATTCAAAGTATTTAAGACAGCGCAGAGATTATGAATGGATCCGCGACCCAGTGACCCACATTTTTATCTGGAAGTGCGTACTAATTCCAAGAATCGCGTCTGTCACTTGTCTGGAGTTTGGGGTAGGTCAGTGAGACGAGGTGCGAGCGAGAGATCCGAGTAAACAACAAAGACGGGGATAATAAATGATCAAAAATTAACCTTTTCTTTACACGATGATATCTCGGGAACCGGAAGTCGTATCGAGAAAAATCAAAAAACGTTTTAGAAAGGAAGAATCTGCGCTTCTAATGATCGTTCATTCGTTGACCGGAAGTCATTATCTTCGAAGTTATAGCGGTTTAAAGTTTACCTATTTTTAATAGAGTTTAATTATCTTTAGAGTAAACGATTAAAAATCATCGTCTCTTTACACGATGATATCTCGGAAACCGGAAGTCGTATCGAGAAAAATCAAAAAGCGTTTTAGAAAGGAAGGATCTGGGCTTTTAATGATCGTTCATTCGTTGACCGGAAGTCGTTATCTTTGGAGTTATAGCGGTTTAAAGTTTTCCTAATTTTAAATAGGATTTAATCGAGTTTTAAGGTAAATTTCATGATAAATTTATATAGAATATAGAAAAGATATATAATATTAAAGATATTTGTATAAAAATCCATAGTTTAATGACGAGGAAACTAATCGCACGATATCAAAAACGATTCAATAATGTAATATAAGGTAATGATTCTGTATAAGCATTCTTGCCAGCGATACAATTATGAAAATTTGATGTTATTGCATACCCGTGATCGTAAATTCATAGTCGCATGCACGCGTTTCTAAAATTGCTGAGAAACGATGATAATTTAAAATACACCATCAAGCATAGCCTGTGATAGCTACGTATCACGAAAGTTATGGTGTTTCAACATAAGATGTTTTTTCGTTCATTATTTTATTTAGCATGCGTACATTAAACTTCGACGATGTTTAAATAATGTCTTCTAAATTATTAGAAAAATATCATTTTACAAATTTATGTTTAAAAATAGTTGTAAACGCGATCGTTATATCTGATATCTGTAATATTAATTCTAAAAATGTACCATCTTCTACATTTTTAACGATTAACGTCGAAAATATTTCTCGAGGGATTGCTTTTAATGCTAATTACTAAGGAAGTTTATCAATTTATTAGTCTTTTTAATCTATGTTGGAAAACTTTCTTAATATCACACATTGTTTTGTTAAACTATTTCAGATATTTTTCAATCTCTTCTGATGTTGATATAAAAATTCAAAAGTGATGATAGGTACTTATTATCAAAGTTCTTTATTATATAAACGGGGAATTAAATTTATTAGTGGTGCTAATTTTTTTTTCTTTTAATATCCAAGTTGGAATTGGGTGAGATGAGAGAATCGATTTTTCATTAATTCTCTTTTTTAGCGTATTCAGTAAACGAGCACATGCAGAGATTGTATTAAGCGCCATATCTATGATGATCATTATATATACGTTTTTAAAAAAATCATAATAAAAGTAAAATTCTTTAATTTTATCCATTTTATATTATCTTATATGCATACTTAATTTTTTTCTATCCAACGTTGATTATTATTAAAATTACAAGTTACAAGATATAAAACATAGAAAAATTATGTATAATAATTTTTAAAAAACTGACAAGAATGATAATGAATTTTCTATCTTGAAAATCTAATGGATGAAAATTTATGAATTCAATTATAATATGATTCTAAGAAGTTCAAAATTTTATTAGATTCTGTATCATTGCTGCATTTAAAGATAATTATTATTATTATTATTACACATTATATAATTTAAAAAATTAATTAACATACTATAATTTAATTTATATTACAATTCACATATAAATTCTAAAATATTCAATCTTTTTTATAAAATTATTTTATAAAATTTTAATTTTTCCAAATATATTTTTTTTTTTATTCTAATAAGCAAAATGATTGTAAAAAGTGATTTTTGCAAAATCTATGTCACGCGTTTCAAAATAATTGCACGTTTAAATTCTATATAATATCGCAAGTATTATTAATAAATTTTATTGATAAAAACGATATCGTTATCGAGGACACATATATATCTATATATTCACAATCATTGTCTTTTTCATTTCTATCCTCTTAATACTCTATTCGAAATGATTTTATTATTCCGAAGCACTCACCGAAACCTTTTTGTATATTCATTGAAGCGATTCTGGCTAAAATTAAAAAACAGTTTTCCGGTTAATGTTTAATCTTAAGTTACGATTTTCATGAAAATTTTTCCCTATGAAAAAAAGTTTGATTAGTCTTTTTGCTCTCTTTTTTTTTTTTTTATTCGTTCAAAAATCATTATGAGTCGTATAAAATAGCGCACGTGGGAGATTATATTGCAAATGGGATCGTAGATTCCCTGTCGTGAATGTTATAATATTTTAAACATGTTTTCACACACGTGTGATATAGTACGCGAAGTATTCGACGAACACGTGCGCTGAATATTCATTTCAAGGGTAATACCTCGTGTTGCCCTTTTTCAAGGGTTTCAAATGTGACTTTGTGACTTTGATCGAAGAAATGAAAACGCGATCTAAGGATACGACGAGCTATTTTTTTTTTTTTCGTTAATCAATTAGAACGTGTATTTATTTCATTTATATACAATATTCCAGATAAAAAATACTTTTCTGAATAATTATAAAGAATTTTTAATACCTGTTTTAATACCTTTATTCACTTTGTCTTACGTTCGTGATTCATTTTCAAATTTTTGTCGATACGTCAACATTCTTACGCAAGGAAAATATAATTTAGATAAATATATATATATAAGTTTCTTGTAAAGTAAATGATTAATACTGTGCTATTACTTCAGTATATCGCGTCAGAAAGTTTATAACTTATCATTCTATTCGTTCCTTGGTTCTAATATTATTACTTAATTCTTCGTTCATCTACTACAATCGTTGGTAAATCATTTTGCGTGAAATCCGCAGTTAAATTAATTCTGTTTTATAACCGGAATTTTCCCGGGACGAACGCATTTTCATGGAAATTTAGATGCAAGGGAAGTAAATGGAATTTCCGGGATCTTAATGAGAAGCCAAGGAGATCTTGCCTTAATAGAGCGAATTTCTGTGACAATTGGTAGTATGATAAATTACGGATAAACGTGTTCATAATCTCGTTCCCGTACTGTGCATTTCTTTGCCCTTAATGGGACAAATTAAATGCCTGATATCTCTTATGTAATTAACATTAAACATCAAGCTAAAAAGTTAGTTATAATCATCTAGAGGAAAATATTGATATTATATACATATATAAAATAATAAAATACTTAAAATTTAGATATATTTTAATCCATCCAAATATTTCACAAAGAAAAATTATTTTCACGTTTCTTTTCTTTCTGTCTCAAGTTTAAGTATGAAAGAATCGTGGTTAATATAATTAATCTTTTATTGTTGGTTCCAATTGTGTATCTAAAACAATCATTGTTTTTTTTTTTTTACAAATTTAATGATCCTATCTTTATCCCATTTAACTCATCGATCCCTCACCCACGTCAAACTAATTCCAACAATCGAAAGAAAAAAAGAAGGTGAAATTCATCGAAAGCAAACCCAGCCAGGCTAGAACCATTAAAACGAGAGCATAATCCCGGCTCATTCAGGAAATCCTCCCCCCTTTCTGGAACACGATAAGGTCGTAGACAGTGACACGAAGTGATCCTTCATCCGTGATCATTCAAGTGATCATTCCCCCGTTCATCCTCGAATCGAGCAATTTTTTCACGCGAGCTGTTCCACCAATTAAAAGAGATACGACGTGTGATTCGTTTGTTAAACTTTTAAAATCCTTTTTTTCACGCGATTTCACGCTTTCGCGCGCCCCCTTTTCAAATCGTTGCGAACGAAATAAAGCGACATTTTCTTTCCTTTTCTTTTTTCGTCGCGGCTCTTCCATCCATTTTTTTTTCTTTTTTTCTTTTTTTCCCCTCCCTTTCTTTCTCTCCCCATCTTCTTTCCATGACCTGAAATGAATTCGCGTTCTGAATTTTTACAACGGGGGAGGAATGAAAATAGAATGAAAATATGTAACGTGCCAGGACAGGGTCAGACAAAAGAAAATTCTTTAAATTGCTTCGGCGGTAACGTGTTTGGGAGAAATTCTTATGTGGAGGTGTATACGATGTTGCGAATTAAAGTGGCGACAAGTTTATATATATATATATATTTATACAAAGTGTTAATATATTCATGGAACACCTTTGTCAAGAAAAGTTCAAAAAAAAAAAAAGATATACATATATGTAGGTCGGAGCTTATTCACCACAAGTTGTGAGCAATTCTAGTTAAAGGAAGTAAGATGTAATTTTCCAGTAGAATCGTCCAAAAATATTCTATAAATATATGTTAAACACAAAACATCTCTCCAAGCTCTTCTTTCACAATACTGAGAGAGAAAGAGAGAGAAAAAATGGAAGGAAGATTTCAAAAACAGAATTGGAAAATTCTGACGAGATAAATGTCTTTGTAATCGTCATATTGTCAGCCGAATCGGTGTTTTGCATCGACGAATATTTTGGATTTCTGCTCCGATAGATCGGGGTCGAGAGTGCTCCTGATGTACGCCTCTCGAACATACGGTTTCTCGATATCCAAAGGTGGGAAAAAAGCGGGTCGTGTCGGTCGTAATCGATAAGATATCACCGCACGAGAAACTGGAAAACATTTAAAACAACTTGACTACAGAACGAGAGGCTACAAATATTCGACCGGTGAGTAACTGGCTGGGCCTTCGATATCTCGATACCACGAAGCGTTTCACGGCAAAACGAACGTTACCCTTTTAAATATAAAGGAGAACTTGGAGATTTAACTTTTGCTAAATAATCGTTGCTCGAGATAAGTTTGAGCGCGGATTTTGAGAGAGGAAAAGAGAGAGAGAAAGAGAAAAAGGAATCGTGGCTTGTCGAAGATTTATGGAGAAATTTTGTGCATTTGAAGCCATGTGAAATACATGGTAAAGAGATGTCGATGACATTTGGACGAAAAGAGGATTTGAATACTTTAGAAAAGTTTAAAAAGAGAAACGTGTTAAGTCGAATTGATTGTTATTAAAAATGGAAATTTTTATCTCTTTTTAATTCGTGTTATTGTGAATGTATTGAATACTAGTTTTTAAAAATAAGAAAGGAGAAAGAAATTTTTAAATTGGAAATATTAATTATTGTAACTAAGAGAGGGCAATACATTCGTCTATTTCAATAGTCATTTGTGAAATAAGAGAAATAATTTCTAAAATATAGATTAAGATCGTTCGAATTTTAAATGAATTTAATTTTTCAATTCTAAAAAAAAAAAAAGAGAGAGAAGTTTTAATTAAAAAATAAAAAACCAAATCAAATCTTCCGATGATAAACTCGAAATTTAAATTTAACAATTAGTATCGTACGAGAAAACTTGTTTGCTTAATGAACTACTTCCGAAAAAAATTTAACACGCAAATTAATTTAATTTATCGTAGAAGAAATTCATTTTATCCTATACCGAGAGAAGCTTGTGGACTTTTCTGCTCATGCTTAATTGGCTGACACGTTGGTTCACAGTGAAAGGTAAGAGGGTTGTACACGGTTAATCCGAGCCGACCTAGGATCACCGTCCATAAATCAAAATGATCAAACACGCCACGACAAGTAAAGTGTAATGATTGTGATCTACAAGTAAAAGTCTTACATACTCTCGTTAAACTTATTTTTATTTTGAGAATAAATCAATACTCGTAACTTTTGATTTTTGATAAAAATATGCTATATGTACGTATTGCTATTGATATTTATAACAAATATAAAGAATCTTGTATTCATAATTTTTTATAATAAATAAACAAGATTTAAAATAGAAAATTCGAAATATTATGAAAATAAATTATAAAATTTATAATTGGACTAAGTTACTAGGAGTAAATTAGTGGATGAAGTATCTCGAATTATATTTCCCGTTTGCACGAACCTCGTTCTCGGCTTCAATTTCTAAAAAATAATTAAATGTGAAACGTGAGACTTACGTGCGCGTATATCATAGGCGTGTATCAATTTGTGCGTACATTACCAGTCAAAAATTTGATTTCACCTTTTTCCACAACTCAGATTTTATTTATATAAAATCTCCCGATTATTTTCATCTTCGCTTTGAAATAATCATCGTCATAGAAATCAACGTTAATCTTCTTCATTTCGAAATATATATTTTTTTTAAGATAATAAGTACTTTAATTAGATTTTAAAAAAAAAAAAATTCTCGAACTCGACACTGTACATCGTCGATTTTAACGGCACTTTAAATTTTAGGATCAACCAGGTTGAAACACAAATTGATACAAGATATCGAATCTTGGGCTCGCGTATTGCGAAACTAGATAAATCTGTTTCGATCAAAATTGAAATACATCCGGATACAGCGAACGCGCTGTATTAATTATTGTGAAATAATATAGGAATATCCTCGTATATCGTGCTATCTTGTTGTTAAATGACATAATGGTAAATTTAAAGCTGGCTGGAGACCGGCTTATTATAATTTTTATCGATCATTGAAACTTAGTTAGTTTTAATTTTATCGATGAACATTATTGGTAATATTTATACATTCTCTTGGCACATTTATAAATATAAAATTTAATAAAGTTAATTAACGCTATTTCATATTATTCATTTTGTTATTGTATTCTTTTTCTACGCGTCAATTTATTCTTTTAAAGTAAAATCAATTATAAGCTGATTAAATGTAACAAAATTAATTAAATTTATTGGCATATTTAGATAAGAACGTTAATTTGTAAAGAAATATTATGATATTCATTATTTAACTTTTTCCTTTCTTCCAGTTTATCAGTTCATTTTTAAAAGTAAGATCGATTATAAAATTAAATTATACGTATATTTTCCTTTTATTACGGAATTTTCATTCATCGTTTGTTATATTGAATAAGAAGTATTATCGTCCATTGTTCTTTTTAATATTAGAATATTGCTCATTGTCTTGTTCACAGCCAGTTAAAATCTCCGAGAGACCGCGACACGAGTATTTTATCACTCGAAACAAATTATCACGATATTATTTGCATAATGAAATTCATGAATTTATCGCCGCCGATTTTAATTGCGAATGACGAATAATGAATCTGGGCGCAAGAAAATAAAAAGAAAAAAGAAACTTGAATATCGATTCCACTGCAAAACGAAACCAATAGTAATATATTACTTTTTTCTGATCTAATATTTTAATTTTCTCAAATTTTAAATATCTCAATAAACATTCTATAAACCAACATTTCTCTATTGATTATGATCTAATAAAAAATCAAATAAATAAAATATATCAAAACTTGCAATATAAAAACAGATTGGAAATCCAAATGAAAGTTTTAAGATCTTTAAAAAGAGGATCAAATCGAGATAAGTATTGATTGAAAATATAATATAAAGAATAGAAATTAAATTAAATTTTTAATGGTTTCTCAAAATATATTTGAGTCAAATAATTACGAAAAAATCTGTTTTAAAATTAATTGATTTATTTATTATCATGATTTGTTAATTATGTTGAACAAGAGAGCAAAATGTTTTCATTAACGCTAAATCGATTTGTAAAATAAGCTTTATCGTTAAATCATGAAATCAAATATGATCCACTTTATTAGATCGTGAGACAAAGTTTTATTTCTTTCATTCTGACATTTTTGAAATTTAACTCCGTGTTCCATTACGGAAGGTTTACAAGATTTCGAAAAACATTAGTAAAAAGTACAATGGAAAGTACAATACGGTAGAATATATAACATTACTCTTGTTTCGCTACAATAACTTTTTTTTTTCTCTTTTTTAGTTTCAAAAAGGATTAAGCAACCTTTGTCAAGGAAACAAGTAAACAAGAATCGAACGCAATTTATATGCAAACTATACTCGGTATCACGCAAACACTTCACTATAAATATTCCTTTGTTCAGTTTCAACAAACAATCGCTCCTATAATTACAACTTTTCCTTTGTTATAAATATATTCTCAAGAATTTTATTTAAATGTTCTTTTTTGTTTGTTCTAATATGTTCAATGTGTTCAAATATTGATCCTATTCAAAATTATTAATTTTATTTAAGAACATATTTGTTAACCGTCGATAAAATGATGAAAAACTAATAAAATAGATATATTTCTATACATCTTTTGCTTTTGGAGTTGAATATTCTTGTCACGATTGATTAGACTTTCTTAATCCGAATATTTCAATCAAATTTTCAATTTTTGAAGTAGGAGCAATTAATCCCTTGAAACATTTATTAAAAATAATTGATATTCTGATTCCTTTTCCCAATCGATAATCGATCATCCATAAATAAATTTTGTATAAAAAGAATTAACTTTTCTTTTATCAGATTCAATTTCAATTCATTTATATTTCATAACTATATTTATTTCACGATTATTAAAAATATTTTATTTATTGAATATATTTGAAATTCTGGAAAAAACAATATAAAAACGTATACCTCTCTAATAAATTTTATAAATATATTATAATTGTTCAAAAGATATTCTTCACTCAATGGTTATAACTTATTCTTCTAATAATTTAATTACTTCAACTATTTCTAATTTAATTGTAAAAAATAACTTAACTATATTCGAAGAGTAATGGACAATGGAGAAAGCAAGGGATGAAAAACAAAGTCGAAATCTAAATAAAATATTCGTTTCGATAAATATAAATGTGCTCCCAAGTTCGTTTAATTTTTATCTGCTGTAATATTAAATGAATTTTCCACTATTGGGATTGAACAAATTAATCATCTGAGCAAAACTAGTAAGCTTGGTATCTTGGCTCCTCGAATAATTGAAAAGGGTGGGACAGGGACGTGTTCGATCAGAAATCGTCGAAATGAGATTAATTAAGCCTTGTCCGCCCGTATACGGAATGACAACGGCTGTGTTAACAACGTGTAAAGCGTATTACACGGGGTGTGTTTAAGTGGATTAGTTTCTAATTTCGATCGGAAGTTTGACTTTCCAGTTGCCAATGATCCAGTTCGAACGATCATTTAAATGAATCCCTGATCGAAAATTTCAAATTATTTTGCGTTCCATGGAGTTTGAAAAATTTGAAAAAGATTAGACTAGAATTGTTTTTTTAACTTGGAAAATTTTTTAAATGAAAATTTGTAGGAATAAATAATATAGCAGTAATTTGGAGTTAATAAAATTTCAAATTTCTTAGACATTTTCGAAGATCCGAGGATAAAAATATTTTTAACGAAAGACAATCAATTTTCGAGTTCGACCACCATGTAAAATAGAAATTTAAATAATGAGTTATTTAATATTCAAACAATTAAAGATGGGATTCAATCGAACGTTTTAATTATGCTTCGTTAATTCAACGGTATAATTAATTCAACAATCGTTGGATTTGAATTTTTGATTCGATCTGCTTATAAATTAAGATGATTTTATATATATCTGCTATAAACTATCCTAAAAGTATAATTTAAATATAAAAATATCAATGATAATTATGATTAACATTTGTCAAAGAATAGTATTTCATTAAACTACGAACATTTCAAAATAAAATTAATAACCTATTCCTATATATTATTGAAAATATAAAAAAAAATACATTTTGAATTATTTTATGCGTAAGAAAAACTTCTTACAATCTTGATTTTGAACTTGATCTTTCATAAAATTACTTACAACAATAGCTATTAGATGTTGCTCGAAGAAAATTGTTAATTAGAAATTGTTCTGAAGAACATTCCAGTGGAAAGTTATATGCGAAACAATAATATTATAGCAAGATTGATTTCCAGTTGTAGAAATTAATGCGATAGAGAGAAATTAACCCGGTTTGTTTAACTCTGTATTTGACTTCGCAATTATGTATGTTCATTTTACGCTATGTAAATTTATATATTTATGTTTAATGTAAAATTGAGAATAAGGTTGTATATTACATAATATTAAGGACAATTAATTATCCTGTTTGTAATGCTCGTATAACATATAGCTCATTACGATACCGATATCGGTGATGCACGTACCACTTAACCATTATCGGTATACGATATGATATCGTTAATGATATTTATACTGCAAATGAAATGTATCTATCTTTTAATCCTATTTCACGAGTATAATATTCTATATTGTGAAATAGAATATTATACGGGAAATAGTGGATAGAAATTTTATGGTGAAGATTTTTTAACAAAATTAAAAAGCATATTAATTTTTAATTCAATTTAATTGTATATTAATTATTTTCAAATTTTCCTTTTATCTTTTCGAATAATTTAACGTTCAATTTAAAGCTAGAAAATTAGATGTTTAACGAATACTTAAGTATAAGTTCTATATTTGCTATTATTTTTCTAATAAAAGATTCACAATATACAGATCACGAATGCCAATTCAAATAATTTAAAATATCTGTCTAAGAATTTTCCCTGTGTTATCCAATATGAACTCAAAATATAAAATCAATAAAATCTGTTATTTTCAATCACACAACATATCTTATCATTAAGCAGAATAAATTTTCATGAAGAGAAAAAAAGAATTCCAATTCCCCTCTCCAATCACTTTTTATTCTAATTAGAAATTTTTTTTATAGTTCGACCAAGATGTGGATCTCGGCTCAGGTGAAATCGATAACGAGGTGATCGATAATGGTTCAGGATTTGATATTAATTTGACAGACGTGAGTTAAATGATGAGTTGAATCAGCTGAAAACTTGTCGCACTCGCTAATTATTTGTTTCGCAAGCAGCATAATCATAATTAATTCCATTAACACGAGAACTTCGTGTCTCAACATTTGTTGTTAAGGAGATACAAACTTCGAATGCACGACAAATTTTAATCAACGATCTTTCGATCTATCGAAAGATCTATGAGAGTTTGAAAAATCCAAACCAGCTGAAAGAAAAGGGGGAAAAAATCTGATTTCAGCTTTCACGCTTGTTAGCTTGTAATTGTCACTAACTTTACAACTAACTAATAGTAACTGAATATAACTGATAACAATTATTGAATTTTTTCTTCTATAAATAACCATGTTTGATAGCAATTCACGCTTAATCATGATAAAGATTCGATTAAAAATGGTGCTTCTATTTTCTAATTGGATTTAACTAATTATGCAATTTAATGCTTTATATTATGAGACTAACTTTGCTTCTTTAATTATTTAAGCGGATATACAAGAACAGAATAATTTAATTAATTAATAATCTTGGATATGTTATTGGTTTTGATAATATGAAAAAATGTTTCAAATAAAAATTGAATGCATTATTAATTATACTATCGAAGTTTTATTTGAAACACTTTTTAATACTGTTAAACATTAAAGATTAAAGCGAGATATTCTATATTAAGTTATTTTGTTCATCTGTATATTTTTATCTCAGAAATTTTTATTATACGATGTGTATATGGAGATGAATATAATAAAAATAATATATTTACATATTCTAATATAAAATAAATCTTTGTATTAGTATAATTCGATGTAAAACAAGTAAAATATATACATTTTTCTCGATCTTGATGAATATGAAAAGTGAAAATAAACAAATCCGTAAATATTTTAAATTTATTTTAAACATAAAATAGCAGGTGACTGAAAGTAAACTAACTTATAAATTTATGGTCGCGTATGACAGCGATGTAAAAGAAAAATTTAAAAATTATGTTGACATGCATTTGCGATGATTAATTAAACAAGAAATAAAAATATTTATTATTCACCAAAAATAATAAATATTTTCCTATATTTATCGAAAATAACCTATTTTAATATATTACTCATATAAAAAGTGAGTGTAATAATCTCTTAAAATCTTAAATTTATTTTCAACATTATCTTTTTCAATGTATCAACAAAATCTGTTAAAATATTATTTCATAAATTTTTCCAAATTATCATCCTGTTTTTGTAACCAAATAATTTATAATTTCGTTCTCTCCCCTCATATTACAACTTATTATTTTCATTGTTTAAAAATAACTCTATGACTAATTTGTTCGAATCATCAAAACGAGATACAAAGTGAAAATGATTGAGAACAAAGGAAACTTTCATTTCGAAACGTTTTAATTGCAATTGTTCGAGTTTATACATATATACGCTTCGACAACTTAGAAAGAATTGTCTGGAGAGTTGTCCAACGTTAGAAGAAGAGCATGTTCGCTTTGTGGGGATAATCTTCGGGAACACTGAGAGTATAATCTTGAAAATTTTGATCTTGATCGTACCGAAAACGATTCTCTCTTAGAAAGATTTCCAAAGCTTTTCACCTTCGTCGTTCCCAGAATTCCTCTTAATCCAAACGAAGATCCATGATGTGACATCCACTTCTCAAACTTAACCAATCTGTATTAAATCTTTTGACGATTAAATTAATTATAACTAAGCTCAAAGAATCGTCGTCTTTAAGTATAAATTATACTCAAGATGGAATATGAGATTTGGATTTTTGAAACGATTGAATATCACTTAAAAGTTTTTGTATTATCAGCTTATTTTAAAGAAAATATTCAGATTAACGATAATTTGAGATTGATAGAAAAGGATGCAATAATTAATGGAGAACTAGTTCAAAAAATTATTCTTATTAATAAAATAGAATATTTTAGCGACAAGAATCTTTTTGTAATTGTAAATTATTGTTTTAGAAAGAAAAATAATGTAGAATTTGAAATTATTGAAAGAGATAGATTAATAAAAAATTTCGAGTGACAAAATTATTTTTTTATAAAATGGAGGAAAGTGTCCATACACGAGAAAGTAGAAACGATCGACGAACTTTTGATTCTCGCCATCTAACCATTCACTTTGCCAATTAGACGATACAATCTAGCTTTGTCCAAGTTAATTTGCCAACTAGAATTGATTTGTCCTTTTGGCCTCGACGGACAGTGTATTCGATTCGACCTTCGAATACTGGCAATGGAAGAGGAACGTTTATCAAGAAGATTCTTCTCGTTTACGACCGAATAAACTCGAATAGACTTCGAAATTGAATAATTGAAACAGGATAATTGAAATAGAATTTAGAAGTTGTTAGAAGATCGTAATGACTTGCAAAGAAAATATGAATTATATTTGAACGAATTATATTTGAATTTGGAAATGAAAAGACAAACTTTCAGTAGAAAAATCGATCATAAATCGGGCATGAGCATAAAATGATATATTCCTCTCTCGTTATCCTTTCTAGAATACGAATAATATTTTTTTAGGCAAGAATGAATTAAAATAATTGTATTTGTTGACCGATTTTATGATTATTTAGCGAAAAAAATATATAAATCAAAATTATTTTGACAAATAATTAATCTTAGGGTCGATTAATCGTTTTTTTTTTTTCTAGAAAAAATACAAAATAATTGTCTAGTCCTAATAAATTTTTTCTCCATTAAAAACAATGTATATTTATCTTATTTTATATTTTCACGTTTCAATTTTTTCGATTATAAAAATAAAAATACGTAAAATAAAGTATACAGGTTACACGTACATCTATAGATATTGAAAGTGTTTACGTTCAGTTATATCCGTTTAATTTCGTTCAAAGGCACATCTCATTAAAGTTTAATTCACGTGACAAATTCATCGTGTTTCAAGCACTCGTATCGTAATAAAATTCCAACAATGTACGATCATCTTTATTATACACACCGGTCAGCAAATATAAACACGCTTTCACCCTTATCTTCCTAACCAGCAATATGCTATCCCACAATGGAACCACTGACAAACAATTCTTCCGCAAAGGGGGAACCGTTGTACACAATTCCTCGCTAGATTTGGCTTTGGTGGACTACTTTCCGCCTGCCTCGTTTAAATTAAGGTTGAAAGGACATACTTTACCCAAATTTTAACGAAGTGCACCACTAAAATGTTTTGTAATTTCGACAAAAAAACTTTTTTGGCACATTGTTATTGTGTCTCTGTTCTGCTGTTCGTATGTTATATGAAATATATTTTGCAATAATGTAAATCTCGTCTATATTATTAAAGTGTTAAACATATTTACATATTTTAAATATATTTCATTTAATATAATATCCATTTTCTCATTTTTTATAAAATAAAAAAAAACAACAAGATTACGATATCTGGAGAAATATTAAACGTTAATAAAAATTATAATTTCTACTAATTTATCAATTCAAGACTTTTCCTTCTTTCAATATAACATTCATTACAATCCTATTCCAAGATAAAATTAATATTTGAGATTAGAGGAAGAATAAGAATTATCGTTCATTCAACTTTTTGACACGAATTTCTCCAGAACGTTCGCGTCAACCGATCTGTCCGTAAAATTCATTCGTATTTCCTATCTTCGTCGACCGTCGAAGGAAAAAAAAAAAAAGAAGATGAAGAAGAAGAAGAAAAGAAAGAGAAGAAAGGAGGGAGGGAGAAAAAGGAAGCCTGAGGAATTTATTTCACCCGTGAAATCCTACTTCAGAAGAAAAGCTCCCGGAACGGAGATGCAAAGACGCAGCCGTGCATGCTGATCAGGATATACCGGGTGAACGAATTCACTGGAACAGCCTGCGGTCGTTCCCGTCATAACGTGCCACGTATTATTGCGATCGGCCATAAGTTTCACCTGTGTGCACTTGTGTGTCGATGCCTTTTGTGCGCTGATGAAACGGTATCCTCTATATTCAACTTGTTCCATTGTTCTCGTTGCGTTAAGAATGGTTATCGATTTGATCTACTTTCAAGTTGTTTCTGTTCTTCGATTCCGTGACCAGAGAATTCCATTTCGGAATCGATAAATTGGCGAAATACAGAAGAATCTCTTAATTATTTTCACTTGAAATGAAACGAATAATAAGGATAGAAAAGAATATTTCATTTTCTCAAGCGACAAGGGAATTCCATTTAGTGTCGTTAAATTAATAAAGATTTCATCGTTCAAGTTATTTTCAGATCAAAGTCAATAATTGTTTGTTTCGTCAATCATTTTTTTTTTACAGATTTATTTATTTATTTAGAAAATATTTTCTGAAAATATTTTTTTAGGATGTCTCAAAAATTGGTTTAATAGAAGTTAATTGCTTTATAAAGACTTTGATAAAGATTAATTTGATATATTTGGATTAAAGATGATCACGACAATTTGACTTAAACTAAGCATTAATTTTAGAGTGTTTAATTCTATTTTATAAACTCTAAACGATAAGAACCATTAATAAAAAACCATTAAATTTCCAAAGATATAAATTGAAACGAAGGAAATTTTTACATTTGCCTATGATTCAATTTACTTAAAAGTAAAGGAAAAAATAATGAAATAGTTTTTCTTCTAGTTTAAATAGTTTCAGATAGCCTCTGATATATAGGCAAATCAGAAAAGACTTCTATAATATGCACAATAAAGAAGTATTTCAGTCAAATTCAATTTTTCTTATAAATGAAAGAATGATTAATTCACTCTTATCCTTGATATTCTAATTCAACTCATAAATATTCGATAATACTAACATTGAAATAAGTATTTTCTTTCCTGCTGCAGTGTTTCAACCTCACATTAATCAAAATTCATTACAACTTTCGCGTCGAAAGTGAATTTCAAATGTAACTGGATAGAAATCAAAGTAGATTTAACTTTCTATCCTCCTATGTTACTATTTTTTAACGACTTTTTTTAAAGTAAAATTAACATATCCAGAATTATATTACAATAAATTCAATATTAATAATTGAATAAAAAATTTGGAACCTTTATTTTTATTTTTACATTGAATCTTCTGTTAATTAATTCTATAAATTAATTAGCAATTCATTTTTTTTTAATTTTTTCTCAGATAAAATACATTAACATTATCTTTAATTGATACATATGTTGATAAGAAGAAAAAAAAGATTATGAAAAAAGAATCCAAAATTCTAAAAAAAGCTTAACAAATTGGATGTAATTTCAATATATATTTTTATTAAGATTTATTAATGATTCTTCTTTGTATATTGATATATCAAACAATTATTTGTTTCATATCACTGTTATATAACGCATTTATACTTTTTTATCTTAAAAATGTAGTTGAGACTATAAAAATATTTAATCTGTAAACAAAATCTAAGTAAAATACATTCTCTCCAAATGAATATTTGCATGCATGCTTTTACTTGTGCGTACTACTAACACGAAATGTAAATTTATTCTTTCTGTATATAGAAAGAAAGACATGAATTACAAATTGTCTCGAACGTGACTTACTAAATATCTATCGATCCGTTTAAAATATTAATTATTAAATAATTCCATTCGTTATTGATCGAGAAAATGAATCGTTGAAAATAATAATCGAAATTTTTGAAAATAAAGGAAAAAGATAAAAGAGAAAATTTTATAAAAAAAAATGAATTAAAATATAAATAGATTCAAGATATAAAAATAGTGAATTCAGTAAATTGCGATCGAGAGTTTTGAAAAAGAAAAATATGCAATGACAATTGTTCAATCAATTCTATATTTTTTTAAAAATTAATTTCAATATAATTGATTTAACTTTTTCAAAAATAAAACAATTAATTCCACGAACAATATTTTTTTTTAATTTTCATCGCAAATTTCTTCAAAAAAATAAATAAAAAAGATTTTTTTTTATCTTCTAATAAAAACTGACTATTTAATTAAATTCAATAAAAAAGGAAATTGCATCTAAATCGTCTTCGTCTTCGTCTTCTTGTAATTAAAACCCTCGATCGAGATTAAGAGAAATTGTCGAACCATTTAATTAATCGTAGATAGAACGAAACGAAAATCTAATCTAAACGAAACAATGAAGCATTGTCTTCCTGTAACAACGTTTTCACAGAAAACGTACAACATCTACAATACAACACAATACTCCCAAACATATCGCGCGCATCTCTATCGATGTTCAAACCGAATCGAAAATAACAAAATAACTAGCAATTTTCGTGAGGAAACGATATTCGATTCGAAATCACTGTTCGTTTACACGGGAGGAAAGGCAATTTTCGCGGCAAATAAAGATTTTTATAGAAAATCGTGGAACCAGTTTCATGTCATCCAAAAGCATCGCTTAAAGGAAGCTAGGGATCGTAAACGCGACGATGTTGTTGCATTATATTTCCCTTGGGGGATTCAAAATCCGCGATACTTTATGTGTGAAAGCTGATATTCTTCAATTTATATTACCATTTGAACGAGCAATTCAAAAAGATAGAAATATATAAAAAAAAATTATTCTAACAATTCATGAATTGTACGTGTGGCGACATCTGTGAGGAATAAAGGAATTAGAATGAACATTAGAAGAAGAAAAATTGAATTCAATCTTTGTTTACCATTTTTAACGCTATCTTGAGATTTTCTAAAATATTAAATGATTTATTTTAATAAATTTTTAAGTAATTCAATTTATACAAATATATTTTCATATTATAATATAAGATATTATTGATTAATTATAAGTGATAAATTTAATTTTCTCATATATTTAATTTACAATTAAATTATTTTTAGAATTGCTGATACATTTTTTAAATTCAACGCACGATATAAAATAAATACAGATAAGTGATGTTGATGACTTCGTAATTAGAACAATTTGAAATATTCAAACAATTTGAATTTATATAAATACGTTATTTAAATAAAGATATTTATATCAGGATCATTATATACATAACCAAATCAAGATCGAGATAAAAAGAATATGTGAGCCGTAAAATCAACGATAAATAACTGTCAAAGTGCGGTTTGGCTCGATAAATCTGCATCGTTGCTAATAATTATTGGAAAGTACTTAGGGCAAATATGTGCTAACCGTTCCGCTTGATTTAACCGAAAGTTCATTAATCACCGTCTACCTGTGCGATATCATTCATTTTTCGAGAGGAAAAAAAGTTCCGACTCGAAAAATTGATCCTTCAATTTTAAATACTCTAATTAATCTTCAAAGGACATATTCGATAGAAACTAAAACTGTTTGATGCCAATAGTCAATCATCCTGAATGAAAAATAGCCGGTTTTTTGTTCCAGAGTGGAGAGTGATTCTTAAAAAGAGCAAAGAAAAAAAGGAGCATTGAAAGCTTCTCTCTTTCTCGATGTAAAACCTTTTAAAAGTCTTTTGTTATACAATATAATGTAAAATATAGTACAACTTTTCTTTTAAAAATTTGTTACGTAAGAAAAGTTTTCTCTTTCTTAAAGAAAATGAAAGTACAATATGATAAAAATATTGTTAAAAATATCGCAGTACACAATGAGTTGCATGCATATATAAGGAGTAGCTGTAAGTAGAAAAGCCTCTCTATGATCGGACACATCTACTCCAACAAGAATATAATAGATATTATTGTTCAATCGTGTATTATTATTTTAGAAATCGTTTTCCCGTAATTATACAAGCTATTTAAAGCTTGAAAAATATTTATCGATAAAATACCTACATAAAAAAATAGCGCAATATTTATTATCAGAAATTTAAAATTGCACAATATTATAACGATAACGAAAAAGATTAATTATTAATTTATTAAGAAAAAATTTAATAATAAATTCCTTCTATTAATTAATACTTAAGAATATTTTTAAAATATTTCTTTGCATTGTTACGTATCACTAATATACAATACATTAATTAAGTATTTCCTTGATGCAACGTTATATTAACCACAAGCTTGATAACAAATTGGTGAAAATGGAGCGATTTCTCTGCTTTTCCATCGCAAATAAATCGACCCAGCGCAACGTGCAATCAATCACGTCCATCCATAAGCGATGAAACTTTTGCGCTGTTCGTTTTTCTTTTCAGCGGTCTCCTCCTCGTTCCTTTCTTTTTATTTTTTTTATTTTTTATTTTTTATTTTCTTTTTTTTTTTATTATTATTTTTTTTCTCGTTCCTTTTTACCATATAACGACATATAAATCACGGTTAGCGTTCTTATTCACCGTTTCTTCTTACCATCCGTTTTCAGATCGGACGAGACGATGACGAAGACAGAAGCGAGGAAAGCAATCCACCGCCATTCATCACACCCCCTCCTCCCAACCCGGACTGTGAGTAATCGCGAGGAATTTGCGAGTTTATTTAATCATAAGATCACAGATAAGAAATATCCTGACTGCTGGCGGCGACGTCGAAATTCCATTAAATGGCGTTTCTTTAATCACCGAGGCTTCGTTACGGGCATCCTTTGTCGATATAACATTCAAAAAGGATCCTCGAGAGAATCCACGATGAGATGAATCGAAATTCCAGAAATATTATACTCCTTTGAATTTCGTATTAAACGATGATTATCTTTGATCAATTTTCTTCTTGGCTCCTTATTGGAGGAGGAAAATCCATTGGTTTTGGTAGTATATCGATCGACAAAGGATACCTATTCCATTATAGATTATATTGGAACGATATATGATAACGATTTGTAACCATGTTCTTTTTTTAAATCTCTTAGACAAGGGACCGAAAGGTGAGAAAGGTGATAAAGGCGACAAGGGTGAGAGCGTTAGGGGACCCCCAGGTCCTCCTGGTCCACCTGGTCAAGATGAGGTAAATAACAAAGTAACGAGATGTGCAATCTTGAAATTATTAACTCTGAATTCGAATATATAATTAGAAAAAACGTAGGAAACATTTTCGATAAATAAATTTTCAATAACATTCTTCCAGTAAAATGAACCAATCACAAAATTGATCGATCTTAAAATTAATATTACATATATGTTCATACATTGGTTCTCTTGTTAAATACAGGATCATGAATAAAGAATATTCATCATTCTAAACGAACTTACACGTACACAGCATGTTGTTACATTTTAGTCGCATCGGCTTAAAACATTTCGATAATTCAAAAAATAATTAACATCGATATTCAAAGCGGTTTTAAACTCGCCCATGTCATCCTGTGCACACTAATTCATTAATTTCCATCCGTTCTAAAATCGTGGAATTAAATTTAAGGTAGGATTTAAAGTCGACTCGTATCCAGAAACGTAGGTACGACTGTAGCACGTAGAATGCATAAATGTCCCCCGTATAATTTATGCAAATTATACACCGAACTATATTATATACCACCTAGTATATCGCATGTGTTATACCGGTTATGTACGTATCGTACAGTACCAAAGATGTTCCATTAGCAATCCTTACACACAAACCGTTGGACTTCCAGCTGTAATAGCTCAGTAGTCTATACACGTATAAAGACAGGCCTGAATGCGTTGCGCATATTACAGGATCGCGCGTTTGCATTTCGCTTACGACCGTATTGTTTTCATACGAAAGAATGAATAAGCGTGTGGCCTAAATACCGGGCAAGTTGAAACTTTTCAAATCAAATGTCGAAAAAAAAAAAAGAATTAAACGGACTTATATAGTTGGAACGATATTCGTTCGAGGAAAGTGGGCAGAAATTAGAATAGAAGAAGAAGAAGGGAAAAAAAGAAAGAAAAAAAAAAGGAATTATTGTTGGTTGCGCGAGATTTTGCTCGTTTGGCTTCGTCTGTGAAATATTATAAGGCAAGTGTGTTTGTTGGAGTTTCATTATAATAAATGAATAATAATTCAGTAGTAAGCACACGTATTAAGGGAGACGGCGGCGTATGTATCGATTTAACGTTATTCCGTAGGCTTGTTGAAATGGTATTCATCTTTTATAATGGAGTAATGACGGCAGTTTACCGTGGATTATGAATGCCGCAATTCGTCGGACATAACGAGGGAATATATTTTCATAATTTAAGACACTTTTTTTCATCGGGAATTAGTTACGCGTGATAATCTTGCTTTATTCATTGCTGAAACGCTGTGTAAAGGGTTTTTATAAATTCGTGATTGATTCTTATTGTGTGGGGGAAAAATTATTTGTTGCAATGAGAATTTTACCTATTCTCAATTTTTTGTTATCTTTTTCGAAATATAAAATATATAAAAAAAAAAATAATTGAATTATTTTTCACATAGATTTCAAATCACATATGATTTTTGTAATCGATTTTATAATTAAAATTTCTATTTTCGAATTATCTTTCATTTAAAATGTGAAATTTATACAGTAAAATAAAAGAAATATATTTTCTTTCATATGAATAATGAATAAATTTCAAATTATTAGGATATCATTCGGTTTATAATATCTTTTTGATTAAAATTTGTTTCATTTTTCATTTTTCATTACCTTTTATAAAACATAAGAGATTTAAAATGAAACGACTAATGAAAAAATTCTTTTTTTCTTTTATAAATTTTGACTTTTTTAAAAAATAACTACATCATCAATTGTTACAAAAGTTAGAATTTCTTTTTTTTTTGTTTAAACAATAAATTATAAAATTAATGTTTTTATAAAATTGGATATATAAGAATCTGCACTTAATAGTAATGAAGAACTTGGGCTAGAAATCTCTCATTATTCGAGAACTACGTATTTCGGCAATAATAATTCAGTAGCGTGGATATGAAGCGAGGTTGAATACATTCCAATCTGAAATCACTCATTTATCTTACTACTCGAGCAAGCCAATTTAGCCAGCATGTTGAAGTACTAGTAACCACTGCATGTAACATTGATTACAGAGGAACTCCTTTCATAATATTCACTATCTTTCGAAATTATCAATATACAGATACGTATAGAATTACATTTGTTTAACGCCTGATGCATTCAACCCCTGACTCGATACAGTGATCAATTTTTGGTGTTCGCATAACGTTTGAATAATCACAATCAATACCATTGAGAAACCAAAGATCAAGTAATTATCGAAATAATTTTCCACATTTTATTCTTTTTAATAAATACCAAAAATTTAACACTGCGATTTAAGATTAAAACAACGAGTAAAACGCTGTTTCCACGCACCTTGTATCATTGTAATAATTTTATTAATTTATAATTTTGTAATTTAATAATTTTCCTGGCAACGTTTAGTTTATAATAGATGCATTAGCAATCGCAAGCGTTAAATCGCTTATCGCTGAGATTATCCACGGAATCATGCATACAATGTAAATGAACAATTACAAAATGCCAGGATGGAAGTTTTGTTATCCTCCAGTAATTCGATTACCCGTTAGTAACCCGCCACCGCACGTAACAAAGTTTACCCTTCGTAGAGAGTGTATATATTTGCAATGACAGACTGATCAAAATGCTGCAGGGTCCGCCAGGGAAGAAAGGAGAACCCGGCACGTGCACCTGCAATGCAACAGCCCTGATGGCATCCTTTACGATGCCAAAGATGATCCAGGGACCGAAAGGAGAACAAGGGGTGCCGGGGCAAGAAGGAAAACAAGGCCAAATGGGGTTGACGGTATTGACGCTTTGTAAAAACCAGACTCTTCGTAATAAAAAAAATAATAATAATGATAATTCAATAATGTCAACGGCGAATAACATTATGTCAAATAAAGAATATTTCTCTATAGACCAAACTGCAACACCAAATAATCCCTCCAATACCCCATGTTAATGCAAACCTATGTTTTAATTTTATGTAAATATCGATTTTATATAAGCGGGATATAAATCCTCGAGCGAAGATGTCGTTTTTCTTAAAATGTTTATTAATAATTAACGCAAAGGAGTGATTCTGATGAAGTAATAATTCGTGCAAACGAATAATTGTGCAGGGTGTTGCTGGGCCACCAGGAGAGAGAGGACTAGAAGGACCACAGGGGCCCAAGGGAGATAAAGGTGACGTGGGAATACCGGGACCGGAAGGTCCTCAAGGGCAAAAAGGAGAACCTGGCCGCGATGGAATACCAGGGGAAAAGGGCGCTCAAGGACCACCAGGCCCCCCAGGAAAAGGAGAATTCTCCGGATACGATGTAAGTAACGATATCTCATCTTGGAATGAATAATTCGATATTCATATCAAGACAAATTTACGAACGGTATATTATTTTCTAACTCGGGACTCTTATTAAAAAAATAGAAAAGAACGTTAGATTTTTTTTATTCATTATTATTAAGGAGAGTGATGCTACTACTAGCTTCGTATTATATTTTTTTATCGATACAATTTCGAAAAATTATGAAAAATTCAATTGAACTATACACAAATTCCCGATGCCAAATACATTTAACTCATTACGCTCGAAGAACACTCAATCAGAGGTTCATCCTGTCCATCATAAACCCTTTCAATTATCGTTCCAACGCGCTCACGATAACTGAATTTACATCCCTAAGTTGAATCTATTCCAGCTATAAACGCGTGCGCGTTCGAGTCCAATATAAACTAGTCCGATTCCCCGTATATCATGGACTGAGAGCCATTCCCAAGCAAACAGGAATATTAAGCAAACGAAATAAACAATACACAGCTTTGTGCCATTAATTTCTCCGTTGTTCTCGCAAGATGCTAGGAAAATTTCCAACCGTGAATCGCGTCTCTCTTTATTCATCTCACGACGTATCCCACGTATGTACGATACAACTCGTGTTTCGTTCATGAATACTCCATTAGTCTATGAAATTGATAAAATCCCTGAATGCTTGTGGCCTTTACTACTCGTTCTTAAACTACGTACTATATGATAATACTTCACTAATATATATATTAGTGAAATTTTAAAATTATTACTAATAATTTTAAAAATATAGAAAACTTTTATATAATTGCTTTTCGAGTTGGTTTCCAACATTTGCATTTATCGATGGAAACAAATCAAATTCAATTTTAACCTATATTTGTAAATATTCTATTCGAAAATGTGATTTCTCTTATTCTAATTAATAATTAATATAACTTCTCTTGAATATCTTTAAATAGATTAAACTACGTGAAATTCTTTCAAAATGCATAATTTTTCTCTACAAATATCTACGAGGAATTCCATTAAACGTTATTCTTACCAGATTTATTCAAATTATTCGTTATTCAAAAGAATCTGGCACATATGAGTGCGATATCATGTACCAATGAACTTAAAATATTTCACGTATGCCTGACATATCATGTATACGTACTACTTGCATTCTTAATAATATTAGATTCCAATGAAACCTTATTATCTGCTAACTTGCATTTGTTAAAATTATTAACATATCAAGATCTTATATTTTATTTATCACATAAAATTATTAAATCAATACCAGAATATCTATTTATTTCTATTCCAAAATATATACCAATTGTCCAATATTTACGAGAAACTCAACGCATAATCTCAAACCTTTCGAACGTACGCGAGTTTGACGTTTGAAAAATCCCATTTTTGCATATACAGAAGCTGTATGAGAAACTAATGTCCCTCTACATGCAACTAGACAAGTCGTCCCGTGTGCACATTACTTGGGAGAAGTTGCACGTTTTTACGACGACAGTCGGTCGCAACTGTTCCCAGTTGTTCCAAGCAAGAAGGGGCAAGAAATTCGTTGAATGGAAATACGTAGAACGCGATATCAGCTCACGGGGAATAAGTAACCGTGCACGTAATAAAGGCGGAACCCCCTGTGTCCACCTTCTTTCCTTCCTTCGGTTCTATTCTTTCGCCACCCCTTCTTTTGCCCGCCCCTCCTCCCTTCCTCTCTGGGCAACTAACCACCTCGCCCACATCCTTTTCTCTCGTCGTATACTTCCCTCTGGTCGAGCAAAGAAAAAAAAAGAACCGGAAAATCCCGAGAAGAAACCGCTACTCGTATATCCGCGAGCTTAACGTTTCTCGTGCACCGCAATGCATCGGTGAACATGCGACGTCGGATGACCTGCGGTGGCTGCAGAAAGTATTTGCATGCAATTGTATTTCTTATAACTTGTTTAAATACTAATCTTCGCGAAAGTATATAGTTTTACTGTTGTTACATGTTTTGCACGTTTTACATAATAAATTTCAATAATAAAAGAATGCTTCTGCATTTAATAGACGATTCAATGTAAAAAATAATATGATTAGTTGAAAAGAAATGTGCAGTGATATAATAATTTAGAAAATGATACGATAATTATATTGTAAATGTGTCGATTGTGATGGATCCTCTTTGCAAATATATCGAAAATCGTGTGGTTTCATAAAATATATTGCAAATTTGTATTAGTTATTTTTTGATTATCGTTATTTAATATTATTTTTTTTTATAAATTGAATCTTCCAATTTTCCAAGGATATATGCAAATATCCTTTCTACGATCACTGTATTTCGAGGTGTAGAAAGAAATTATATAAGTGAAGAAACATAGGAAGTTGATGCTTCCTTTTGAAAAATGAATAGTCCGTAAAGTGTCCGTATTCCACGAGCGTAATATGACGTGTGCATTTGAAAAACGTATCTCTGAAAACGTTGCTTTGTTACACATCCCCTATGAAATTTCTACAAACTTCCTTTATTACCCAGCTTTGTTTGTTTCGCATTGTTGCCTCGCGGAAAAGGCTGTATTATTTATTCCGACTGTGATCGAGAGGATGGAAAGTTCCCTTCGTGATAAACAGATTTTAACCTGTTAACTAATCGCGACAATTTTCGAGGGAATGGAAGGGCGGAATAGAGATGAGATTTGAATAATAGCGAAACGGGGAGGACGCGATGGAATACTACGAGAGGATTTTCGAATAGAGGTATGCTTTGAATATGTGATAAAGAGACATGTATATAATTCGAATATATGTTCAATATTTTTGAAAATAACAATTTTTTAAATATATGAATTGAATTTTTTATTAGTAGACAATTGGATGGATTCTTCTGCGATTTCATATCTTTATGAACATATCGAACGATTAAAATCACGTACAAAATGTAAAAAAAAAAAAAAAAAGAAGAAGAAGAAAACGAAATACGAATCAAGAAAAATTACATTATTTTCTTGTACAAACAAGCATATATACGTCTAGCAATTCAAAGGGATGGAATTCTCTAGGACGATAACGATCCAATGAAATTATTATCACGATACCTGCAATCATAGTCGGCGGCAGAAGTGGCACGATTTTCCGTACTTTTCCTTTTAACGTTCCTTTTACTTTTTGCTTTTAACGTACTTGGAAACGAACAAAGCTCTTTCCGACGTTTCAACAATTAGCAGCCGAGATCAGGTACGCTCGTTTCGCGGTGTAACATTTGGAAGTGTGCCATCGGCAAGAGTGGAACGAGAAAAGAAACAATCTGAATGAAATGTATGATTTTTTCGCGAATCAACCGTTTGGATACGTGGTAAAAATAAATCTTGAGAAATAATAGGATCCATGAGTTTAATATTAAATGATAATTTCCTCTTTTTTTTTTTTTTAGAAATATTTTATTTGTATAGAGTTTTAGAATTTGTTAAATATTTTTAATTCGATATTCCTCTAGAAAAATTATTAGAAATTTTTCCTAAAATTGTATTTATTTCATTGAAAATTGAAAATTAAAATTAAAACTTTCGCTTAATTATGAATTACGAGTATAAATCTTTTAAAATCTTCTAATATTTTATTAAAAATTATACCTCGTTTAATCTAGATACGTACAATTTTTAAAATATCGAAAGAAATAAGCTCAAGATTAAAATAAACGATCGCATTAATACAAATTTAAAATCAATCTATGTATATGTATACAAGGAAGCGTTAAATATTGCTTGATAATGTTTTCGATGAATTTTAAATAAATGAAATATAGGATTGAATTGTAATACATCTGTCGATAAACAAGAAATGTTATCGATTTTATTTATTATTTTTTTTTTTTCGTAAATTCGAATAATTTCAAATATATACCGTGTGTAGATTTATTACAGTAATAATATAACTATTGCACGTTTCGGTTAATAGCAGCATGGTAAAAATAAGAACTGTGGAGGAGAATTTATCATGGTCGTCCACGATGAATTATGCTTACGAAAGTTGAACTGTGCATAATTTCGGCTACGTCATATACGGTAGATAATTCTTAAATTTACTGCATTTAATTACGTGAATTTTAATAGAATCCTACAAACTTCGTATATAATTCTCTTCGCGTACAAATTCATCTTGTTCCAGTGTACATTTATGAATAAAAAATAAAAATATCTAAAATATACATTAGACAAGATACCTACTAAAAATGTTTCCTCGTGTAATACAAATCGAGATTTTTTGTTTATTTGAAAAAAATAATTAAAAATTGCAATTGTTTCTAAATGCTTTCGAAAATGAATTTCCTCTTTTCTAAAATATCTTGTCTTTTAAATAGAATTCTCGAATATATAGTTCATACATATACTTTCTCAATAAATAATATTTTAATAATCAAAGAATGTTTTCCCTAAAAAATTTATCTTTAAATTTATCTATAATCAACTTTTCTTAATCTCTCCGATTAATTATGAACGAAATTTATAAAAAATTCTCTTGAAATATAAATTATATAAAGAAAATTATATATAATAAAACTGATTCTATATTCCTATCGTAAATTCTATTCTTGGAAACGTGAAATCCTGGAAATCTGTAAATAACTTATTATCATTTCAATTAAATGTATTCTCTTTATTAAATCAAATAATCTTCCAAAATTATGCAAATTCCATTCCAAATTTAATTCCAATGATCAATCCTATTAGAAAATTAAATATCTCCAATCAAAGAAACGATAAAGATAAAGGAAATAAGCAATTTTCACTTGTCGAAACAACCGGACGAGTAACGAGATTAAAATTTGATCGATCTCGAAGCACGCCATGGAGGGGAATAAAATATTCATAATATTTTAAGCTCGATCTATAAAACACGCAACACTAACACAAGCGAACGTGGCCTGAAGAATATTCCAGTCGCGAGAAAAGTTTCGAGAAAGAGATATTGAGATCGTGCAACCCCTATTGCACCCTCTACTTGTACCCGTGGTATTCTTACAGCGTCGCGCGATGGTAAAAGATTCTCCCCGGCGCAAGAAAGCCCTGTGTGAATAATACTTTCCGTGCGCGGTATTCTGCGTGAGATTTTTCAAAAAGATGTCACGTATTTTCCCCGGGAACACATGTTGCAAAATCGTAAACCAGCAAGATGTCTATCCTATCTCGCCATCGTTATATTAACGCGAAGTAAATTTTAAGGGGGTACGAAATTAGTTCCCTTTGGAATCGGGAATATTAAAGTTCTTGTAATAATATGGCACAATTAATGGTATTTTTTTTTATAATGGAATACTAATATTATTGGAAGTTGGTTTCGAGTTAAGTTTTGAAATTAGAACTTGGATGTCGAATTGAACGAAGTTAAGAGTGGAAAATTATAAGAGATAGTAGATGAACCGTTTTCAATGTTTTTTTTTTTAATGAATTTCAATCTGATTGATTAAAATTTTTTAAAAGGCTCGTCGATTATATGTTAGAAGAAGAAATTTTTTAATAAAATTATTATTACAGAGTTATCAAAGAGATAGATATAATTTGTATTTATTTTTATGAATTTAAATTACTATATGATCCAATATGTCGCTAAGAAATCTATCTTATTCCTTATTATTCCTTCGATAAAAAAGGATTTTTTCAAAAATAGTCACTCTTAAAATCTTCACACTCTATCTAAAAAAAAAAATCCATTCTCTCTCGATACCAAAGATCGTCTACAGAAACTAACATCCAACGCGTTAATTTTAAAAATTGTCATTCGAAAAATTCATCAAACATCGCGAAGAGGTTCGAATTAATTAAAAATCGCTCGCTTGAACCAGCGTGTAGAACAAATCGAAGAAACTGGATGAAAACCGCTCGACTTTTCGCTCCCCGCGGAGAATTTTGCAACCTTGGATAGGAATCTCCGACAAGCCAAGTATCTTACTTTGACTCCGAAGTGTTATTTTACGTGAACAGGTGCCGGTTCGTGCTCCAACGATTTCCCCTGAGAATACAGAAAGCAATTTCTAGGCTAGTGGCGGCCAGGTACGGCAGGTGAGTGACTGGTGGGTGTTGGGTGTTGCTTAGCAAGATGTTCGTCGTCGAACACTGCACACATTTCGTCGGTTACACGAAAATGTCGTCGTATTGCCAATTGTAAATACATTGTCCGATTCCGGACCATAAAGATGACAGATCTGAATGATGTAAAGAGGGGGAGGGATTATGCTTGTTCCATAGTTTTGGTTTCTTAGATCGTTGGAAATGTATTTCGCGCATATATCGAGGAAAGGAAATGAGAATAGATACGAACATGTATTTTCTATATGGTAGAACTTCGATTAATACGATGAGTCTAAAAATGGAAATCTATTCTTGTTATATATTCTCATCGTCGAATTGAATATCATTGAGTGATGAGAAACGATTTATTTATACGTATATGATCTGATCATTCGTAGAATAATTTCGGCAAGAATATATTATTGTGTTTGTTATACATTTACGTTTAAAATTTTCAAACGGGTCTTCTGAATGAAAGAAATTTTATTTTTATTAATTATTTTATTTTATACATCGTATAGTTATAAAAATATATATATTCACCTATTAATTAAATGTCAAAAATGTATATAACGCGTTTTTATAAATTTCCACTTTAAATCTTCCAACATCGAAATATTAAATATGCTTTAGAAAAACAGTAAAAATTAATGCAACGTGATACAGGAAGAATTATTTTTAAGGAGGAAAAAATTGAAGGATCGCGTAATGAGAATATTATCAGATAATCTTTCACAATCAATTATTTTCGCATCGCATAATTTAAAAAAATAATAATAGCCTTCGATTAATTACATTATTGTAATCATAAGAGATTGATTATAATTTTATTATAATCGTCCATAACAGTCTGTAATGGTTGATCGTTCGCAGTAAGGTCATCATGAGAATGATGCAATTTAATGTCATCCATACTAAACGCCGTCGTTCCACCGACGTGTTCCGTGTTACACGTAGGTTAATTGAGTGTGCTAACCTAACATTGCGACCAGAGGAATATTTCAGATACTCATTTTCATGGGTTGGAAGGTGTTACATCATTCCCAATTTGAATAATTGTATCGCACGAACGTTTGGAAGAGATCTATCAGTTTTATTAGATCGAACCGTTATATGTGCCAGAAATAGAGAGATATTTGCTGAAGATATTCAATATCCTTATCGAAAATTTATTCAGTATCCATTTTGTCTTCGAAAAATTAATGTATTATTATTATCATTGATTTATCGGATCGATTGACAAACAAAGATGTTTGTCTTTTCTAGTTATCTTTGCTTTTTTCTTTGATTATAATCGAATAAATTTATAATATATATTATTATTTATAATATTATACGACTTCTGATAATTTTACATGAAATTTCGTACTTCTTTCAAACCATTCTTCGAAACGTGCTTCGATTCGAAAATCAATCAATTTTATTCCATCGAATTATCTCTCCCCGACTCCTCTGATCGCTTCATATCTACTTAGAATATACTCCATCCACGTATATACACTCCAACCGGATAAAAGAGTAGGAATGAAAGATACCTCGAGTTGAATACGTGGCTCTCAATAGGCAAAGAAAGTCTGGAAGTTCGAAACCAGTCGGTAGAAAAGCTTTAAGAAACTTGGCGTGACGTATAAGCAAGCGATCGGTGGCGTTGATAAATAGGCGTTCAGAGACGTTTCGTGCAAAGATAGATAGAAGAGAGAAAGAGAGAAAAAGAGAAAAGAAGGGGATGAAAAAAAAATAAAAAGAAACGTTCGATTCGTTTGCGGTTCTGACGAAAAACTGAGACTTGTAAACTTGATCGAATAAACGTGTGTCCATCGGTTGGAATGTTCATCGACAAAATTAAACATGATATTGATCAAAGTTTTTCACTCTCGAAAACGGAATCTCAATAGATATATCTGTTCTCTCTTTTTTTTTTCTTTTTTCGTTTCTCGGTTGTTTTTTTTTTTTTTTTTTTGGCACGAGCGAAAATTTCGTTTGACCATCCTCATTGGTTAATTCCCACCGATACGCCATTTGAAAAACGTACGACTTCATCGTTTGATAAATATTCGACTGGATGCGATTGTTACAATCACGAATATATAAATATTGGCTCGCGTAATGCTTGCGTGGTGAAATATTTTTTTATCGATAGACGAATTAAGAATTCGTTGGGAATAGTTGGACCGTTCTATTTGCGATTGCGTGGTGGAAGAATATCGAGTTGGAATATTGAATTGGAATATATTTGCTTATGTGGAATAAAGATTTTTTTTTTGTGTGTGTTTCGCAGAAAAGTAAAATTGTTGTAATAAAAAAAATATATTTGGAGTTAGTTATTACAGTAATTTAATATTATTTGATGTTATATTTTTATCATTGCATAAGGAAAAATATTTGTTTATATAGAACAAAATATTTTATTTCATATTAGAAATAAAAAATTCTTATAGTAAATTATATTTCTAGATATATTATTATTTAAAAGAGTATATGCGATGCAACCATTTAGCAAATAACTATTCAATTCTTCTTTGACAGACTATTTTCAAAACGACAAGTAATCTAAAATCAGACACAATCATAAATTTTAAATGCATATTTATAGTTTCTTTCCATTTTCGACAAAGCATCATAAATGTCACAAGATATTCGAGGAATATATATTCAAGAAATGAGTTTCCTTTCCCGAAACCACAGAGTGCTTTTGAGCACAATTCCTTTCCTCATCGAGTAATTCGCGCGTGACATAAGTTATCGATAAAAGGATATCGGTCAGATGTTTGCAAAGCAAACAGGCATCGGGAACGGGATAATAGTTCGATTGAACATTGGAGACGATTGTCCATCAACGATTGTACGATACAAACGAGGAGAGGAGGTCGGATCGGTCCGACTGCTTTTAGGTTTACGATCTTATATCAATGATTAAACAGAGAAATTTCGGCTATTATGCGCATGCAGCCCAGTTGGAAACCTCGGGGCATTTATAGGGTGAGTAATAGTTCCATATTTAGAGCAACTTTGGTACGAAAGCTTCTTTCGAGATTGTGCTACGAGGCATTCCTCGTCTTGCGCTCTCTGCGGCGGGCGAGAAATTTATCGCGTAACTTTATGATGAATTTCGCACGACAATTCCGTTACCAGATCTTTCTCCCTTTTGTATTTTAAAACACGTCGTATATTTCGAGAATATTTTAACGCGATAACGTCGCCATTTCAAAAATTATATCCTTCAATGTAAAATTTGAAGAGAAAGAAATTCTAAAATTTTGCAAATTGCGTACTGATATTGGAAGGAATATATTTGAAAACTTATTTCCAAATCTTCTTCTAATATCAAATAATAATACTAATAATAATAACGTTTCCAAAACTCGAGCAAAGATGATTGTCTTCAGACGGAAGGCATCACGATGAGACCAGGACTACCAGGGCAGAAAGGCGAGGCAGGCCTTCCAGGAAGTCCAGGACCAAAAGGAGAGACGGGAATCGCTGGTGCCAAAGGTAACAAAGGCGAGCCAGGTCACAAAGGCGCGAAAGGAGATCACGGGAATGAGGGTGCTCGAGGAATTCAAGGATCGAAGGGTGAACCTGGTGCACCGGGAGCGCCGGGTCTCCCTGGTGCGCCAGGTGAGAATGGAAGGCCAGCCGAAAAGGGCGATAAAGGAGACACAGGACCAGAAGGGAAGCCAGGCCCCCCGGGAGCGCCTGGACCGCCAGGATTGCCTGGATTAAGCGGTCCTGGAGGGGTAAACGTTGGAGAATCGAGTAAGAATTATTATCTCATAATTCATTTACAATTGTCCATTATACAAAGAAATAATTGAATCAACATATTTTTAAATATGATAATTTTGAAATATATTTCGAAATGATATATAATATTAATGATCCTTTTGTTGAATTATTATATATTAATCGATATTTGGAGATTCATCAAATCGAACATGCACGATATTTTCCTAAATAATTAATTCGCCAGAAGATAGATTTAAAAAAAACAAATTCCATTCTCATACTGAATGAGAACTCATATGAATATCGAAAAATACAAAATGATCGATTATCATCTGCTGAAAATAAAGAAAATCATTACTAAAAAAAAATACAAACACAATTTTATATCATCCTCCAAATATCATTGTATCGTCGCACAAAATTACAATTCTCCCTTTTATCTTAGCCACGTTAACGTGAACAATTACGTTCCTGGATTAATTACATACGAATTAATTAGTGTTAAGGGAAAAAGGCGACAAAGGAGAGGGTGGTGCGCGTGGTTACAAAGGGGACAAGGGCACCAAAGGCGAGAAGGGAGATAAAGGTGATTCTGGACCAGCCGGAATTCCCGGTGTAAATGGTATTCAAGGACCGCAAGGGAACAAAGGCGAGCCAGGCAAGGATGGAGTTGCCGGTGTTCAGGGAATCGCGGGTGCAAAAGGTGAAAAAGGTGAGAGAGGTCCGCCAGGAGCCACCGCTATAGCGAGTTCCGGAGACTACATCACGATCAAGGGTGAGAAGGGCGCGGAGGGGAAGAGGGGGAGAAGAGGACGCCCTGGACCACCGGGACCCGTCGGCCCACCTGGAAAGCCGGGAGCGATGGGAGAAATTGGGTTGCCTGGATGGGTGGTACGAGAAAACTTCTTTTTATTACTTCCTCCTACTTTCTCTCTCTCTATCTCTCTCTCTCTCTCTTTTTTTTATCGATCAATCCCTCTATTTCCGTTTGATTTCTTATCCGTCAATAGAATGGAGTTTCGGTAAAATTATTTTATTATCGCTTCTTTGCACGAATGATTGCGTGTTATTTAATCTTGTATGCAGTGTTATAAAATGTGTATTTTTTTTTTCCTTTTTTCTTTGTTGTTGACAGTATATGGGAGAAATAATTTTTCTTGAATTATATTTAAAATGACAAGAGGTGATGTATGAATAAGATGAAATATAATTTTACAGAGATCGTGTATCTAATGGTACTGAAAGATGTAAAATATATTGCATATGTCGTCCATATATTTGAAAAATAGAACAGTAGTCTAAAATCTATGTATAATTACAATATTTTCAGTCGTGAGAATTTTCCAATTAACTATTCTAGCTAATTTGATGTATCGTACGAGGAACAATAATCGATAACTCAAATATTAAGAGTAGAGCCAACAAGCTAAGATAAACTACCGGTGGCTTTTGACAGATTCTGTAACTTTGAGGGCTATGCGGGTCTAAGTTTCAAAGCCTTAGATCAATTGCTGGCCACCTACCTACTTTAATCTTGTAATAGACAAGTATCAATCTATAAACTTTATCAGATATAATCTCAAGACGTTAATTCTTCGTAAAAATAGTTGATGTTTTTCTTCATTTCGATATTTTAGAAAGAAAAAAATTGTTATGCACGCTTTCTGTGGAAATTTTTTTCCCAATTTTCATGAGAAGAAAGAATCGTATAATAATTATCATATACTCCCTGTTACTGGAAACAATTATCAATTAATCATTAACATATAAAGTAATAAAAATCTAAAATTACAATATGCTTTTTTCAATGCCATCCACAGAACACCATGAAAGTGAGTATCACATAACACTCTTCAATAGAAAAGATAATAGCGATACACTCGTCGCATTAATTCGAAACGTCTATCAATGAAACTTGATCGATTAATCGATTGTTATAGAGTATTATTTATCTCGATTAACAATGTAACGATCATAATCAGATCATAAAACAAGAAATCACAACAATCGAGCGAAGTGTATGCTAGATTGAACTGCATGCGAGATTAATTAAAGGTTTAATGAACGTAGAATATTCATGAGTGAAGGAAGGTAGGGTATAAGCTCTATATATCGGTAACTATTTCTAACAGGGTCGTCCTGGAACTCCCGGACTTCCTGGACCTGTTGGACCAGCGGGGCCCAAGGGAGAAAAAGGAGAACCGGGCACACCGAGCCCTTATGGAGTCTCTGTCGGCGTAAGTATTATTCATTCACAGATTGCGCTTCGAAATTGTGCGATTGAATACCCGTAAGCAATTTTCGTGTTGTCGATCGTATCAGAGAAATTTTGCGAATACCACGAAAAACATATGCGAAAAACAATTTTAAACTGTTGAAAATTTAATAGCGTGTTTCGATTAAAAAACGTAACGAAACTTTGTCGTAATATTGAATATTTTTTTAAAGTTTACATTGAAAATTAATTTTTTCTACTTTTAAATATCCATCCATCCAGCTCCGAGTTCTTGGTTTACGTTTAATCATCTCTAGCAATTGTATAAGGGAAAAGAAACACCTGGTGGATAGAAAAGAAATTGAAAAGAATAATTCGATTCAACGATGCGATATGATCTTTTAAGAGTAAAAAATATTCTATGAAAATTAATAGAGAAAATAATAGAGAGGAGATTAGCGGGGAGGAAAGGAGAATTGTTCGAGAATTTCCAACGCGAAACGAATAAAAATAATGGATGCATCTTTTATCCTATCTTGCATGATAAATTGAAATTCTACAGGATCGATTCCTGTTACAAAATTTTTCGAAATTTGCAAGTCATTCTTTTCTTCTATGCATGTAATAGTTTATGAATTTAAAAATGTTTTTTTCCCCCCTCTTTTTTTAACCCGATTCGACTCGATCTTTGCCAAGCTTGTTTAATCACCGTTACAACGCGAAACGTACGAGTTACAGCTACAAACGAGCGAACTCGAACATTTTTTAGTTGGAACGACCACTTTGTGAAACTCACGAAACTTGTAACAGTGCTCGTAGATCACCGTGTACACCCGCAAGTCTCATTGAACAAACCATAGAAAGCGCAGAGTGACGGAAATTAATGCAAGTGTGCGCTTGACGCTCGTTCCTTCTATTTTTATCCATTTCTTTTTTTTCTTTCTCCCTCTTTCTTTTTCCTCCTCGATCCTACTCTTTTTCATCTTTGTCGGCAAACGAAGCCGCGAACTCGATTTATTCGGCGTCCCAAACAGAAATTCGTCGAAATTTCGTCGCCGACAAGTGACAACCGACGAGCACGACCGAATGCTCGTGGCAGGGCTTAATTCACAACACTTTGGTTTAAAAGCTGAGCCAACGTAAGGCAAACTCGACGCTTTTATTGCGCTCTCGAATGGCTTCGCATCGACGAAAACACGTACCGAGATTTATACCGATTTGCATTTGGTGAAACTAGAAACTTTCAAGTGCTTTCTTTTTTTTTTTTTTTTTTAAGATTGCGATATGTTCATGATGTTTCTTCGTGGAAATTAATTTATATTTCAAACGTATCACGTATCGAAAAAATTACTATTCAATGCAATTTCTTCGTTTAAATTTATTGGAAATATTTTTTTTATATTATTTTCCTCCTTCCCTCAGTGATATTTTAAATTTCTCAAATTTTAAATAATTTCCAGGTAAAGGGTGATAAAGGAGACGATGGTTTCCCTGGAATTCCAGGACAACCTGGGAGGGAAGGTCAAAGAGGGCCACCAGGACCTCCAGGACCACCTGGACCACCATCTCAAGGAAATTATATTCCAGTCCCGGGACCTCCAGGACCTCCTGGGCCACCAGGTCCGCCTGGATTATCTTTAATCGGACAGAAAGGAGAGCCAGGAATCGGAAGAAGTCACATCTTTGGTGAAAGAGATTATTATGGAGTTAGACAAGGTAAAAAAATATTATTAGACATGATAAAATAATATCAGAGTTTAATAAAAATATTGTAATCATCATTATACGAATACAAAGCAAAAATTTATCTACAATGTTGTTCGTTTAAAATATTTTTTGAATATCTATTGTATTAATGATTCGATGCTTATGATTTAATCAAAGATATTTAATTAAAAATATATAGAAAAACATAAATTTATAACTTCAGAATTTAATATAAATTTTAAAAATACAAATATCTTGTTAGTTCAAAGTGTTAAAAAAAAACACATTCCATATCCTACGCTGCAAGGACCAAGAACTAGTCTAGATGAACTGAAAGCACTGCGGGAATTAAAACAATTGAAGGAACTAAAAGAACATTTAGGTAATATATGCTAGATTTTAAATATCATAAAAAAAATCCCTAAAGACACATTATTTTTCTTCATGTATTCTGAATTCGAAAAATTATATAATAAATATAATGCATCTCTAAAACTGCCTTCTAATTCTATAATCTATAAAATTTTTATAAGGTGCTGGAACAACTGCAACCAGAGGTCCTCTCGAAAGCACAACGAAGATTGTACCAGGAGCAGTAACTTTTCAAAATACCGAAGCTATGACAAAAGTAAATGAATTCTACTGTTTTAAAAATTCATTTTGCATAATTTCAATAATATATAAATATTTTAATCTTGTTATATTTTTAGATGTCTGCCGTGAGCCCAGTTGGAACATTAGCTTATATTATAGATGAACAAGCGCTACTTGTTAGAGTGAACAATGGCTGGCAATACATTGCAGTTAGTATAAAATTTTTCTATATATTGTAAAATTGTAAAATTTATATAAATTCTAAACAAGATACAAAAGAATGTTTCTTTAAATTTACTTTTTTTCATTTTAAATTTTAATATCCTTAAATTCAAATTTTTAAATTTAAATTATAACACTGATTTAATATATATCTATTAATATATATATCTGCTTGATATTTCTAATTTAAATAGATTGTAAACTAAAATACTCGATTATTAATTTAAAATATATATCTTGTTAAATAAAATTTCTTTATGTCATCATTGAAATTATTCTAAATTCTAATATATAATATATTATAATAATATCTAAATTCCTTAATCTTATCCTTAATTTAGTGTTCAGTTATTTAATAGTATCCTTTCAATTCAAATATTTATACTATGTTGCATAGTTGGGCTCACTTTTACCAATAACTACACCAGCACCACCGACTACATCACCACCCCCGGTGAATCCACCTTTTGAGGCTTCTAATCTGATCAATCAAATACCCGTAAAAGCAGATGGAACAGGGGTGAGTATTCTATATCTTAATCCTGTTGAGCACAAAATTTTATCGATAAAAATTAAACTAATATACTATCTAATTTTGATTGAATAATTTTCCTACTATACTACTACGAAGTGGTATCCACGAATGGTAAGACATCAAGAGGATTAATTTTCTCATATTTTTCTTTTTAATTTTTGTTGTTAAAAATACTCCGTTTCATTTTGTTTTCAAGATAAAAAAATTTATATTCTTTTCGTTTCCTAACATTAATAATAAATACAAGAACATCACATTGATATTTACAATTTTCAGTTACGAATGGCTGCTTTGAACGAACCCTTTACCGGGGACATGCACGGTGTACGAGGAGCTGACTACGCTTGTTATCGACAAGCGAAGCGAGCTGGTTTGAGGGGTACATTCCGCGCATTCCTCAGCTCTAGAGTTCAAAATGTTGACAGCATCGTGAGGCTCGGAGATCGAGATTTGCCTATCGTTAACATAAAAGTAATTTACCATCTAAAATACATTAATTCTGATATAAAATCTATTTGTGAAAAATTCTTTCAGTAATTTTCTATGAATGTATCACATATATTACAAAATACTTTTTGATTCGTCAGGGGGACGTTCTCTTCAACTCGTGGAAGGAAATGTTCAACGGAAACGGGGCCTATTTCTCACAAAACCCAAGAATCTACAGTTTCAATGGGAAAAATATCCTCACTGATTTTGCATGGTAAATAAGATAGAAATAACATTGATAGAAGAAAAAATTTAAAATTTTTTTATAAAATCTACATCTAACATGATTTTTTTAAATAAAATTTTAATGTTATATTTTTCAGTTGAAAAATGTTAATAATTTATAACAATTATAGTCTTTCAATTAAACAATAAGAATAAAAATAAAGATTAATAGAAAATCATTTCAAAAAAAGAAAGAAGATTTATATTGTTAAAACAAATGTTTCTATCTAAACAATTAAAATTATATTGTAACATTGTAACTATCAAATTTATTATAATTATCATTTTCTGACATTTCAGGCCAGAAAAAGTGGCATGGCACGGATCACATAAATTAGGAGACCGAGCGATGGACACGTATTGCGACGCTTGGCATTCAAGTAGTTCAGATCGTTACGGATTAGGATCACCGTTAACAGGAGGACGCCTCTTGGAACAAGTTCGTTATTCCTGCGACAACAAGTTCGCGCTACTCTGTATAGAAGTAACCAGCGAGACCACAAGGAGGAGGAGAAACGCCGAAATTGCGGAGGACGAGGACGAGATGTCGGAAAACGATTACAAGGAATACTTGGATTCTCTGATGGAAGACTAACCTTTATACCATTTCCTTCCTAATCTTTTTATTCCTTTCTTTCTCTCTTCTTCTTGTTCTTCTTTTTCTTCTTTCTTCTTTCTCTATCTTTTAACATAAACTATTTGATAACAGCATCATTGTATAAATAGAAATCGAGATGAGTAAATCATATATTGTTCCTGTTTAATTAACTAGTGAAAAAGAATGGACAAAAAGAAAGAAACATAAAACAAGCATTCAAACATAGTTTATCAACTAAATGCAATGTAACATACCATCTCATTTCTAATCATAAAATTTACTTGTAATTCACAAGATTATATCTTTATCGAGTCATTAACCAACGCTTTAAACGAATTTCCGTTCTCTCTTTAAGAAATAAGACTGATCGTTTAGACATCGTTAATCAGTGTTTCATATCAATTACTTCGCCTATACTCTTAATCCGTCATCATTATCAAGCGTCAAATAAAAACTCGATGCTATTAGGAGTTCCCTACATCACAATAAACGTCCAGTACTTATATCATTGCTACAGAGAGGAGATTCTTCGAAGCGTGATCAAGATGTTCACCCGAGTCACAATTTACCGTTAAGGTATTAAAAGAAAAAAAACGGGACAAAAAAAAAGAAGATAAACTAATGATTATCTTACGACCTAATAAAAATGTCGGAGTTCATATCCGCAATCGAATTGCATTTACACTTTAGCCAATACATATGAGTGTGTATGTTAGATGTAAGAAACAAGTTGATAAAAGAAAAAAAGGATTCCGTAAAAGATTATTGAGTTTTTTGCATTTGGAATCCGGATTTATGCTCTGTGTATAATTTGTGGCGGACACGATGCGATAGTATTATATATATAATTGCATGAATGTATGAAGCTGCAGATTCATAGACGTAACATATGTATATGCAGCAAAAGAATTATTTAGAAATTGAATTGTGAATAATTATGAATTACGCTTCGAAAATTATTCGGCATATATGTAGCAATATTTTATAACTTACGTATAGTTCTTGTTTAAAAAGAAACACGTTACTACTCACAAACTATCGTTGTCTTAATCGTCGTTGGCCTCTGCTTTTACATCGAGCATAAATCGAGTCTAAGTCAGTGTCTATAATTCGAAGATACGATATATTACTAATATTAAACTAATTTATTACGATTAGATAGAGAAAACGTCGGTCTATACCTTTAGGTTGTCAGCATGCTTGTTGGCGAATCAATTTCATATCGGAAAATAAAGAAAGAAAATTTCCTCGATGCCATAATGTAGATCTTGACGTACCGATGTAAAACCAATTATCTTTCGATATAGTTTGCACCGACGACTGTTTTAGTTCGAAATTTTGTATTATTTGTACACTTTATTATTGTCTTTCTAAATAAAAAACGGAAAGTACATTTAATGGAGTCTTGAATCGAATTCGATTTATCAATGTGACTTCGATATTACATTCGATTTTCGATACTCTAATGAATTTGAAAATGGATTGATCTAATTGTGCTATGTTCAGATCAGTAAAATTATTTATTATTAAAATATATACGAATTATTTCAAAGGAAGAACAGATATATATGAAATATTTAATTTTTTTAATATATTAAATATAAACATATATATAATTATTTCATTATATAAATCTTAATTTTTATTATTCTGTCAAACAACTAAATATATACTGTTCAAATCCTAAGAAATTATTCATAATTGCTAAAATGATTACAACACAATGATATAAAAGTAAGTATAATTTTTATGTATTTTTTATTAATAATTTTTATTTAATACTAATTAAAGTATATAGAATATTCATTTGTATATGGAAAATACAACAGATATGGATTCCATATACTAAAATAAAGAAAAAAATTTATATATTTGTTTATAATATAATTATTTTTGACATATTTTATATTTATATTGAAGCTACAGATCATATGTCATCTCAATTTCTTTGAAGATAAATTATTACAATACAAATCAAGTAATAATTTGAAAATAAATTCATATTAAATATACATTTTATTATTTTATATAAATTTTTTTTTTTAGTATAAAATTCATCTCTGTTGTATTTCTCACATACAACTGAACATACTAATTTCGTGATATTAAGGATTAATATTAGGATTTATAAAAAAATGTTAGAAAAAATTGTAAAAGTTTCATTCATACATTCATACTGTACATTTTTGTTTTTTTTTATAAATATTATATTTTTAAAAGATAATTAAGATTTTAAAATAGCTAATGCTTCTGTAAATTTTAAACCTTCTAAGATATATGCTAAATTTTCCATCGACGCGTCAACGTCTTCTTCCGCCCAAATTTCCAGCATATTTTTACACTGCTCGTATGGCGTTGGCTTACCTTGAAAAAATGAAATCTAGAAAAAAAATATATAATTATAGCTTATAATTTTTCTTTTATATATATATTATATATTTAGATATTTATTTACTTCTTCACTTGTATAACCAAATTTGGTTGCTAATTTTTTCCAATCGTTTTTCAAAATTTCTGACAGTCTCGCTACCATTTCAGGTGTCACTTTTGTTAGTTTTCGTCCTTTTGTATCGGTACTTTCGGTTTCAACTTGCTCATTATCTTGTTTAAGAACATCTTCATTAAATTCCTGATCATTTGCTTCTGGTGGTGGAGTCTCCTCCGTTTCTAATTTTATATCTGACTGTGTCTGCTTTCAAAGTTAAAATAATTCATTTTTAAATTTAGGCATTAATATATAAGAACATAATATAAAAATAATAAAATAATAGTGTTATACTTACTGGACGATCTTTAGCAATTTTTTTAATCATTGTTTCTAAATATTCAGGAAGTTTATTAATAGGATAATTCCCATGAACAAAAAAATGGGGACTACGTCTAGCCAATAATCTTAATGCTCTCCAACCGAAATTTCCATCATTTACTTTCCTGTAATAAATAACAAAAATAATCAACATGTAATTTTTTAATTAAATTTAATAATATGAAATACATATGTAAAAGAATATTTACTTGTATTCATCTTCTACCATTGCATTGGGATCTAATTGCATAATAGCTTCTTCAAAATATGTTTCTAAAGATGGAAGAAAATCTCTTTCTTTGGATTTACATGCTTCAAGATTATTGGGACACAGATTCCATAATTTTGTAAGTTCTGGGCTACAAATAATAAAATTGAATTGCATATTTAATATGAAAATAAAATATAATAAATTTTTTTAAATGATTGCTTACTTTCCCATATGATATTTTCCAACTGTTTGAGCATCTCTAATAACATCTCCAATTCTGCGTTTTGGCCTCTTTGGTTTCCTTAAATCTTCTATATCAGTGCTAGAATCTGGAGCTGGCTTTTTGAATGCTGGACATCCTTCATTTTTCCAAGCATTCCAATGCTCTTCGCGTTTTAATATATTTTTAACAGTTTCTGCAAATGTAGGACCATCAGGAGGTGTTTCTGTCAATAAGGCATACACTTGCTCTGTGGTTGCTTTTACCCAGTCTACTTGGTCAGGTTTCAGTTCATGTGTTTCACTTAAAAAATACAAAAGTTATTGAGACTCTGAGATATTGATAACTTGAAACACTATTTAAGGAAAGCAGACCTTGTCTCATAGCCACTGGCAAGGAAGCTTTGGAAAACAAACATCGTTTTATAGCTTTCAAAGTCATTTTACTAATGATTTATTTAAAAATGTGCAATTCTATCAAAAGGAATTGTGAATTCAATTGTAATAAAATATAGTATATAAAAATGTATATAAATTATAGATACTTACGCTTTAAATTTAACAGTGCTATTAAGATATTGGAAAAGAATGAGAAATTGCAATAATACATATCGCCTGAAATTTGAATCAGATAATTGTAGTTCCAATAATTTCTGATTTGTCAAATATTTTGCAAAATAAGGAGTTTCTTTATGGGATCCTTCTATAGAAGAATCAACTTTAATACATGTTGAAGGATAATTACGTTGTTCTTCTAATTTAAAAGATGAAAATGCAGATAATACGCTTGAAGCATGCTGAAAAATTATATATAAAAAATAATAAAAGATATATAAAAGATTATGACAAAAAATATAATTATATTTTAATAATTATACTAATATAAAATTATAATTATACTAATATAAATTTATAATATTTAAACTTACTGCTGAAAATACTTTCCAGTGCATTTTCTGATAACATTGATTAGGATTTCTAAAAAAATCTTGAAGTGCCCAAAATTTTCTATATAAATTATAATCAATTGGCACTTTAGTTTCTGATTTATCATCATCTTTAGTTATTTGTTCTAAATCATCTCCTTCTGATTTTTCAGAACCAAATTCTGTGTGATTTTCTAAGTTAAATTCACTAACAATATTAAGACCAGATCTCTCAGAAAAAGGAAAAAACTTAGCTAAAAATAAAAGAATTCTTCCACAAAATACAGTTTGTTGTGATCTAGATAATCTTCTAAGTAAATCATTGCACATTCTTAATAAATTATTTTTACAAGCACTAAAGAACAAATCTTCTTTCCACACAACTACATTGTTTTCAACAAAAGTAAAAAGTTGTTCACATCTATCAAGTGTCATTGAATCAAATATATCTCCAAGTAACATCACTGGCATACTTGCAGTTGCTAAATCTTTTCTACATAATTCAATACAAAATGTAATATAAGTCTCAAGTAATTGCACATTGTTCAATGCATTTTCAGATAATATTACAAGAAGCGTATCCCTTAATGCTTGATCAATTGCAGCTTTTCTATCACTATCATTTGTACACCGTTCTGTACATTTTTTTTGAAATGTCTGTATATCTGATACTTTAAAACATTGTTGTAAATAATCCTAAAAAGGCAAATGAAGATATCGTTTAAATACGTATATCATATAACCTCCGAATTATTATTAATTGTACATATATATATTATTATTCTTACACTATATTCTTTTCTTAATACTTCGAACATAGCCATTGTATAAAACAAATTTTCAAAAACTTATTTTAAATGATTTTCTTGTACTACAATTTCAAACATCACACAAATCATTACACAAATCATCACAAGATTTATTACAATTTCAAATAAATTGAAGTACGCTCTATATTATAGTATTATATGCTACCAATTTTTTAATAAATTATGTCACTAGATAAAGTCACTAGATCATTTTAATAATTTTCAATATTAAATAGATGTTTAAAATATATATATAAATTGATTTAAATAACTAATAAATAATATTTATAATATATTATTTCATACATTTATATTTTTATCATTTTTATTTATAATATATCAATTTTTTTAAATACTAATGAAATACATAAAATTACATAAAATTTTTATTCAATATTTTACGTATCTAATTGAAATTATTACTTAGAAAATAAATTTTCTATATTTTGTTTATTTTATAAATATTATTTAATTAAATATCTTAAATTTTTAAATAATCTTTTCATAATTGAAAGTAATTTCCAAATTTTTAATAAAAGAAAACATGCAAATATATATTAAAAAAAGAAAAAAAAACATATGTTTTTAGTTATGTACAATATAAAGACGAAATTAAAAAAATTCATACTTTGGATATTTTATTAAAATATACATTTCATCCAAAATACAAAAGGAAAAGATATATATACAATAATTGTGTTTCGAAGATTTTGCGCAATAATGATAATAACAATGATTATAATAGCAATAATAATAATACAATAATTGCAGTGTAACATATTCAAATTTTTTTAAAAATTTCGCGCATTGTTAGTACAGAATTTTTTTAGATCCGTGTACACATTTATAAATAAAGGATTCCTTATTATCAAGATTTTCCTTTTTTATTTTTTGAAGAAAGCAAAATTTCTATCTTCAATCTTTGGAAATTTATTCTTTTATGAATATCGATAAATATTAGCAAAATATCCTGCTATTTGATAGAATAAAATTCTATTATTGCCGAGCACAGTATACAATGTACTTAACTTGGAATTTGAAATCCGGTCACCATATATTTTTATTATGAATTTAACATTTATACAATTCAAGAGAGCATTTATACCCGTAATGCATGATACTATTAATAATTATTGAATTTAATTAAAATTACGTTCACATTTAAAATCTTATGTCACATGACAATTAGTTTATATGATATGTATTAAATCATTTTAAAATTTTGTATCTTATATATTAATATTGTCTCCTACTAAATTTCATATAATTAGACTGTTGAAAGGCTTTAAAAGCATTTTTTATTAATGAATTACATAAAAAAATAATCAAAATTTAATTGCACATTGCGATATGTAGTTAAAAGTGTGAATAATTTTTCTGATTCACATTATATTATGTAGATTCTTTTGGATTATATATGTGTAAAATATGTTTATAATTGAAAATTTTTTAAGATACTATTTATTGCATTATCGATTTATAGATCATTTATTTATAAAATATTTATACTTATTATTTTCAATATACATATACATATATATATGCTTTCTTGTTAGCAAAAGATAATGAATTAAAAAATGTTTCTAAGATGTGATAAATATTTAAAGATTTGAATAATTTAAAACTTGGCAATATGCCTTTTCTATTTTAAATGGTGACCTTTTTATTTTTTTTCAATTATAAAAGTTATTTGTTCTATAATAATCTATGCATATATTCATAAAATTTACATATGATCATTTTTAAATTTAATAATTTCAAAATTAATAATTGTTTTTCTTAAGATTGCATGCAATATTATTTTTTATTTCAAAATATGATGGGCATAAAATGTGTTATTTTTTTTCATTGATATCAACTCCAAGGCACTATTAAGGCCTTTATTCCCATCAGATATGATAAAAATTAAAAAAAGTTTAAAATAGAATTGTGGGAGACTCTTATTGTGCTTATCATAACTCAATTTAAAAAATATTGTAATAATAAATTTAAATCTTAAGATAAATTTAAGTCTTCTTAGAAATTTGAATTAAGTCTTATAATATTAGCTTCATAAAATGAAAAAAATATGAATAATATTGCATGATTCGATATTTTCAAATCAACAATATTAATCATGGATTTTAATACTGTCTTATATTTAATTATTATTTAAATGATAGTTATCATTGTTGCATTTTTATCATTTAAATAAAATAATTGGTTCGTTTATTATTATATATCATTCAATATGCAAAGAATAATATATTATATCATTGTTTTATTACCAATTTTATTGATAATTAATGAAATTAATAGTAAAATTTTCAAAAAAGGCAAGAGCAAAGTAATCAGACCGTATTTCAAAACCGAAAACGGGTGATACTTTTGCACATTTAAATATAAAATACAACGATTTCTTTTTAAATAAAATTATTAAAACACATTTTGACATAAATGTTTAAAAAAGCACAAATAGACAAATATATTTAAAATTAATTCACTACATAAGTGTCTCCCACTACTTCTTCTCTTTCTCGATATGTTTGATCACAGTTATGTGCAAAATAAAATACAATAATGCAATAATAATACAAAATAATGATTGGTGCTATCAGCAATTAGATATTTTTTACAATAAAAGTAAATACTAGAGACTAAATGAATAGGTTGTTGTGATAAATAAGTGTCTTTCTCTATGCTTTACTAAAAGCTAGTAAAGTATAGATATTATTTTGTGGTCTTCTATAACAAAAAGAGTCAATTCGAATAAAACTTTTAACTTTACATAAACTAATCGAATAAACTCTTTCCTTAAATATGTGTTCAATTTTTTTAAATTAAAGCTAATGTACACAATTCACGATTTAGCCTACGTTAGAACCGATGCGTTTTTATTGTGCAAAAACCAATTATATGGTTTACACATTTTACGCTCGAGTTAATTTTATATTAAACATTATACTATTTACATATTGTTAACGCATTCGGTACTATTAGTTTCTAAACAAGCAACAATAATTTTCGCACAATTCAAATTGTGCTGCAACAATAAAATTTGCTGATTACATTACAAAGTTCCTCGAAGCAAGTGTTCATATACCAATGATAATAATTTTTAATACTGAGACTATTCATATCATTCTTCTTCACAACCGATAAAAATTATATTTTTTTCGTTAATTTCAATTCTAATTAAATTAATTTAATATTTTGTTTAATAATCTTGAATCAATGTGATTGACATTTAATCAAAATTAATTATGTAAAAATCAGCATGAACTTAAATATTAAAAATATTTATCAAATTTATTCATAGAATCTCAAACACTTGCATATTTATAGTATATACGAAATTTATATTTTTTTCTTAGTTGCAATGATATTAATTTGAAATGATATATTATAAAATACTAAATTCCCAGCACACACTACTCTTTTAATCAATATTTGACTATAATAACATGAATTTGAGTATATACTTTTAATTCATTACTAAATTCTATTATTTTAAAAATTGTTAATATAGAATTAATTGACTGTGCATATTGTAATTACATTTGATTAAACAGAAATTGAAAACTTTCGAAAATGAAATACAGTGTTCCACTGACTTAAAATTCATTGCAGATAATATTATAGATTTTTATTATGAGATTTTTAAATAATTGTTTTATTTTTTGCTTTCTTTATTATTTTTTCTTTTTAATATTTTTATTTAATATAAAATATTAACATGAATATATTTTGATTGAACAATGTTTTTCATTATATGAAAGAATTCATTTTCCATACATATTTGTGCATGCATGATTTTTATATTTTTTATCGAAAATAATAAAGTTAATTCTTTGATGATGATCTTAAATAATAAGTAAATTATTGATTGTAAAGTTAAGATGGAAAATGCGATTAATATAAATAAAATAAAAGTTTAGGCCAATCAATATTTACCTCAATGAAATTATAATTTTTGCACATCTCTATCAGTCATTGAATAATAAATAGTTAAAGACCAATATAATCAAAACTTCTGAGGAACCATTCATTAAAATCTTCATGGACGAAGTGTGTAAATCACAAGAGTGTTCACATAATGTACCAATCGACAATCACTTAGAAGTCATTATAACCATCAAGGCCATTTTATCATTTGTACAAAACATTGTCAGATTATTTCTGACATTTTACGTATTAACATTTTCATTCTATAATACTAACTCTTTGCATATCCTCATACATAACATCTCTTGGTACTTCAAAAGTTTATTTTTAATTTAACGACAGTAGAATTTGTCGACAAATATTTCCTATTATAAAAATATGCAATTTTAATAATTATATAAAAAAATATATTAATGAATTAATATCATCATTTTTACCTATTCAACAGCGAAACCACAAGTTTCTTCAACTGCTTGTGTAAGTTTATCAAGCATTTTTTGATAACTTGGATAACTTTCTGGAATATCTATTCTATTGAAACAGGTATGCGCTTTTGGTAAGTTTTCACTTGGCGCATCAACAGCATGAATTGTAAATAATCGTGGACCAGCGGCTCCTGTAGATCCTATAAAAATATGTATTATTATAAAAAAAATCAAATAACCATTGATTCGTTTATTTACCTTGTAAAGCTTTGAAACCTTGCAAAGGAACTCGAGAACTTCCAGTAACAAATTGGAGTAATCGAGCTCGCATTTCTTCTCCATAAGATTCCACTATTTGCCAAAACCATTTTACTACTGGTGTATCAGGTGTACAATGTTTCAATCGTGTATGCATCTTCCAATCATTAATATCGATAGTTCCTAAACCACCAATGACCAATTCTAATTCTCTTTCATCAAAAGGTCTTAATAGTTGAGGTGGAATTAATTCATGGAATCCTTTTTGTAATGCCAGGAATTGTTGTTCAATTCCTCGCATAAAACGATAGTTTACATATAAACGAACATATTCTTTTTTATTTTCCTCAGTTACAGGAATGTCTTTACCACCTGGCTTAAGTTCATGATTTTTCAACACTCCAAAACTACTATGTTCTACTGAAAACGTAGCATCTAATACTCCATCTATACTATTTTCTCTAATTAATAAAATAATATTTTAACAATTTTTAATAAAAATTATATACAATTATTGTTTTTTTTTTTTTTTTTTTTTTTTACTTACAACATCCATGTAAGACTTCTATGTAATTCTGGATCAACTCCTTCTATATCAGTAAGAGTAATTGCTTTATTAAGCAACATTTTATAAAATGGAGTTGTAAAACCTCCGTCTATATGATGACCATGAAAAACAGCAATTCCTATAATTCTGCCAGCAAAATGGAAATATGATAAATGTTCTGGATTTATTCCTGAATCTGGATTAATTTGAAGTGTATAATTATCATCTCTTGAATATTGGAAAAGTCCATATTGTGGATTTAACATTTCGTGTGATAATAAATATAGCCATTCTCTAGCTACTCCACCATAATCGAGACCTTCTTCACCTCGAAATTTTACCATAAGTCTTTTTCGCATGTCTTTTGGTCGCATTTTCATTATTAATCTATATGACTCCTATATTTAAAAAAAACGTATATATTACTAAATTATTATAAATTTTGCAAATATCAAATATAATTAAACACTCACTTCAAATATTTCATTTCTTGATACCTCAAGTCTACAATGTCCACTTTGAGGTTGAAGAGCATTTAATTCTGCTCTCAAACATTTTAATTTTGCCACTAGATCTCGTTTATATTTCGGCAAAAGTTCATTATCCATTAGTTCCTTTGGTAATTCTGATACAGTTTGAGCATTTTGAGCCGTATTTTCCACTAAAATAAATATATTAAATATGTTAGATTTATAAAACCAAGAAATTAATATTAAGAAAATTCTTACATGTTGGAGAGTTATTATTACTTCCATTCTCTGTTCTCGATCTTTGCTGAACAATATTGCATTGAATACTTGGAGATGCAGGTGTCTCTATTTCTGTAGATTCATTTATAGTTGCCGAATTATTTGAATTACTCGTTGTTTGATTAGTACTATTTTGTCGTCTACTATAATAAAAACATAATTTTATAAATTAAATAATTGTGAATTAAAATGTTTTCATTTTTTTAACTTACTTTAATAAATTGCTTATGATTTGACTGGATAATCTTGGATCAGTAAATTGTGTAGTTCTATTATTATGATCTACAAAATAAACACGACCACTTTGGGTCTGTCGCATTTCCCATCCGCTCGGTAATGGCCCAAGTTCATTTGCTAATTCATTTGCTGGTAAATCACGAGGTATTCTAGGATCGTGCCACGTAGATGATCCCGTTGGCACATGATAAAAATACACTTGACCTTGTTGTGTTTTTCTCATTTCTACAATATCCATTTGACAATTTTTTATTCGATTTATATATTTATGTATTTACATATACAACATTTTTTAATTTTAATACTCACCATAACCTCTTGGTAAATCTGGTGGTTGTGGAGGATCATATCTCCTTTCATTATTAATCATTACACTATTTCTATTTCTATTACTTCGATTAGGCCTTCGTGGTTGAGCATTGTTAATACTACGATCTGATCTAACATTTCCATTTTGATTACCATTTTGTTCATCACTTGCTCTAATTGGTCTTCGTTCTCTTGATGAAGCAGGTGTTACATTTCTTGTATTATGTTGATTTTGTTGTGTATTTCTATTTTGCTGTTGAGTAGGTGTATTTCTTGGAGTATTTGGAGTAGAACTATCTCTACTAGGTGTTCTACTAGGTGTTCCATCTCCATTCCATTCAGGTGTGCATCTGGTAGGACTTTCAGTTCTTAAATTAGGAGGACTTCCACTGCCACTGGGAGAAGTAGGTTCAGAAGAAGGTAATGGTGGTGGTTCAGGTGTAGTTGGTATTATACCATTAGTAGGTCTATTATAATAAATTAAAATGTACATTATAAATAAATTTAGTCATATAAAAAGAACAATTTTTGAAAAAACAAAACAAAACTTACCGTGCATTTGGACGAATCCATTGTGTAGTTCTGGTATAATGGTTAACATAATAAAGTCGACCACTTCGAGTTCTTCTTTCTTCCCATCCATCTGGTAAATCAGTTGGACAGCTCAGATCTCCAAGAACATCAACAACTGCATTATGACCCACTGTATTACTCACAGCACCATTATGACCATCTCGTGATAAAAGAGATACTACAACTTCTCCTTTAACTACATCTGTGTCATCTGAATGTGCTTTGCAAAGATCTAATCGTTGATCTATAAAATAATTAAATTTAAAAATTAAATATATTATATAATATATTAAATTATACTAATAATAGCATAGCATTCAAATAAATAAATAAAATAATAATTACATCCTGTATCCTTGAGTCTTTGAATTGTATTGGATAATATTCGTACACATCCTAAAAATCCTCCACCTTTTTTTTTATGAATTTTTTTATGATTCCAAACTGATATAGTAATACCATCATCTTTTCCAATGTATCTGTAGAATATTAAGAATTCATGTAATTTTATATATAAAAAATTATATTTATATTATAATTAAAAAGATTAATAATTACAGATCATAATGTTGATTCCACATGGGATCTAGAGTTGCCTTGCATGTATGTGTACTATGACACTGACCTGAACCATCAACAGTTATTTTAGCAAAAGGATCCGGTAGGCCTGAAATAAAATTTTTACTTTATCAATATATTTTTTTACAACATATTTTTTTTTCAATATAAAAAATACTCACGAAATAGATCTTTTCTGGCAAGATTACGGGCACATAAAACTGTAAATATACATAATCAATATTTAAGTTTATTTTGACTAATATATTTTTATGATATAAATAATAATCAAACACACACATATCCTTAATAAGAGGAAAATAACATAATAATAATTTATGGAATAATTTATAGAATAACAATTTTATAGAAAATAAACATATGTAAATATTAATTTTAATATCTTCTTGGTATCTATTAATTTTATTATTTGATACTTTTTGATGAATATTAGATAATAATATATAATTTAATCAAATTAATACAGAATTATACAAGAAAAATTTTTTATTATAAATCCTTCATTATAAATAATACAATGATACTAATCACAAATTAACATATTTAAAATCAATTTTGAAATGAAAAATATTAATCATATATTCGTTTAAAAAATATTAAAGCTTTTCATCAGCTTTACTACATGTCTGACATTTATTAATTAGGCCTATTCACATTCGATTATGAGCTCGGTAATATACTCCATTGAATCAATTAATAAGAAGCATTTTTTAAATAAAAAATGTTAGTAATATATCATGTTTTCTGGTTGTTGTTAATTATTGAGGGAGAATCAATGCGGGTATGACAAGTTCACCAAAATTAACATCTTGTCTATGGTCTCCCGGAGTGCTCACGGTGGGGTCTTGACCTCTGATAGGGAGTTGCCATAACCAAAGGACGAAAACCCTAGTCAAATCTTTTTGCGTATTTTTCTTCTCATACTAATTGAATAATATACAATATTCATAACAATTTTGACATTATTCAAAAACAGCCCCCTGTAAGGATTATAACAGAACTACATAAGGGACACATAACAAATCAAGATGAGAAAGATCACAACGCGTGTTGGCTGTCGGCCGACTTTCACACTCCTCTCTCGTTAGATTCATCATCTTTTCTTAATAAACTCACTCGTCAAACGAATCTTCATGGCCCCGTTCCTCTTGCTACCGCCCGGATTCGACATTTTCCACGCACATTTAACGCTTTCTACCGAACATCGGCACTCTAATTAGTAAATAAAACTGCTGCTCGAAGCGGCGGTGCAATCTGCACACACGCAACTATGCACAATCGATTTGCAGTTGTTCGATCTTACCGACAATATCGACTCAAACTTTTATCGATTCAAGCGTCTCGAAATATATCGAAAGCAAATTGCGATCTATTAGACTATTAGGATTAAAATAAAAAAAAATTAAATAATAAAAATTATATAATTATATAATAATATTATATAATAATATTTATATAGAATTAATTCATAAATATATTTTTCTATATTATATGAAACTATGAAATTATTAACGCAATATAATAAATGTCTTCTAATAAGATTACTTCCTATACAATATAATTTCATAATTTTTTAAAAAATAAATTTTCATTTAAGTACATTATAACTTTTAAAATTTTAATTTTTTTTAAAATTCGTTTAATATTAAAAAATATTTATATAATGATAATATTTATCTAATATTGAACAAAAAAATATTTTTTTCTTAACAAAATCTCATATAATGTAAAACATATTTAAAAAAGAATTAAATACAATAATTTATTTTATCAAATTATATATTTTAATTTTACACGTTACATTATATTTATTTGTTTATATTTTATTAAAAAGTTATATTTTTGATATTTTTAGAAATTAATGATTAAAAATCAATGATTAAATCGAATATCAGTAAGAATATTATAATGTTTATAAAAGATTGATTATTAATATAAAATGATAAAAAAAAAGAAAATATAATTTAGTTCATGATCATAGCTTAATTTATATACAACAATCACGATTACAATACTTTCACTGACCTTATATTATATTAGAAAGGAAGTATTGCTTGCTCTAAAATAATATTAAAAATTTTTCTAAATTTTAATATTAAAAGTTCTAAATTTTAAAATTAAATTTTTAATATTTTTAATTTGAAATTAAAAAATATACAAATAAATATTATTTACATTTTCTTATTTAATATTAATTGATGTAGTCTTATGATAATAAATATTAAAAAAATTAAAAAAAAATTTTTTTCTGAAGAAATATAAATCGAGAAATTATTGTAAATGAAAATTTTATGAATACAATATAAAAATGAAGTGAAGATTTTTATATTATTATTCTTATAATAATAAATTAAAATTATTACAAAATATGAAGAAAATTTAATCAAATAATTACAATTGAAAATTAAAGATAAGCATTAATTAATATTAACATTACCTAAATAAACTGAAAATAATATATTAAAAATATAATATAATTAATGATACATTAAAAAATTAAATCATTTCTTCAAACTCTATAATGACATATTTATAATATATTTAATAATAATATAAATAATATAAATATAAATTTAAAATTTTTGGTTTTAAGCTTTCAAATATATTACTATATTTATTATTTCTTATCCGATTTTAATATAAAAAATTATTTAATTATCATAATGTGAAAAGAATTTTTCTAAAAACAAAGTTTTGTTTTAATTAATAAACACAAAAAGTTATATGAATTTTTTCTTGCATATTATATATTCTTTTCTTTTATATTATACTCCATTTTGTTAATAATAATGTTTATAAAATTCATTTTATTTTTTCTCGAAATTTTCCAGATTTTATTAAAAATAAATTTTAATTCTTTTTTATCTTTCTAATCTTTAACAATATTTTAATAATTTTATTAAAACAAAATTATTATTAATTTTTTATCATCATACCTTTAAAAAAAACGAATCTTTAAAAAACGAATTTATAATTATATCTCTTATGTCTCTAATATTAATTAATATTTGTATAATTAATAATAAAATATTTTGTATTTTAATCTCCTCGGAATGCGAACACTGCATCTATCAAAAACAAAACTCCTTGAACTATACTAATCAATCCTTTGGCGATACCAGTATTACGAAAATTCCCTCGGTAAACTGCATTTATGAAGTGATCAAGGATAAGAGCACCAGCGATGATGAATAAGATGCAACCGACTATGGAGAAAAACAAATCCTGCAAATCAAAAATTTCGTATATTATTATTATATAAATATATATAACTAACTTTTTGATTTTTTCTTGTAAATAAAAATTTATAAAAAAAGATTAGAAGAACATAATAATTTAAATAGATTTTTTTAATTTATGATTCACATGAGGAAAAAACTATTAATATTCCTAAATTGATAATGATAAATTATTTCATATTATATAAAATCAAAAATCTACGTTATGAAATGATAAATTCATTAAAATACAAAAATTATTTTTAAAAAGAAAAATATTTTTGAAATTTTATAATACTATTTATTAGAAACAAAATTATAATATTTTAAATATAATATATTATCAAAAAAGAATTCCAGAAAATTCCTTTATTTTTTATATCTCAATAATAATGAATAGTCATTATAAATTATCAAGAAAAAAATAATAACTATCAACTTAAATAAATATTTCGAAAACTATTATAAAAGTATAGAAATTTTTGTAGTATAATAGATAAAATAACTTAGTAGATAAATAATTTTGATATTGATACTGAATATTGATAATGAATTTGATAATGAATTTAATTTATTTAATTTATATCAAGAAAAAAAATGGTATCAAGAAAAATGTTTACTAAATTACTTTATATTTCATTTCTATATATATCAAAATTTACATAATAATATAGTTATAACTATAGAAAATATTTTATTAGTTATTTATTAGTTAAATATTTTATTAGTTATTTATAGTTTTTATTTTATAAGTTATTACAAATAATTATTATCATTTCGCTTATTCATTGTAATACTATTATTGCAATATTAATTGATATGAAAATATTATAAAATATTTAGGTATAAAAATATATTTTTATTATTTACATTCTAATAGTTAAAAAAAATATATAAAAAAATAGTTTTAAAAATATAATTTAAAAAAAATCATTAAAAAATAGAAAAATGTATATAAATAATATTTTTTATAAAAAAATTCATATGAAATTATTTAAATATAATTCTGATTTACCAAGCGATGATCGATAGTAGCTCCTAGGATAATTCCAAGACACATTCCCACAAGAATAATTAAATACCCACCAAAGGTACCCATTGTAAGGAAGGCACTCATTAAACTACTATCACTAAAGGAATGATAATGTAATCCTATAAGAACGCATACTATTATCTGAAAATAATAAAAAAAAAGAAAAATATAATGGTAAATAAATAAAGTAATAAATATGATTAAAATTTATTTAAAAGTATATATTAGTTGCAATAATTATATCTTTTTATTTCAATATCTTTAAATTATTGCATAAATCCATAGAATATATTAATTCAAATATTAGTAATACTATGTTATAATTTAACAAACTATATTGAATTTTCAGTACTTTACATTGTCATGAAAAATTGTTATTTATTCATTTTTTGAATTTGAATTAATTGTAAAAATTCCATTATTCGATAGTATACATCTCCTAATATAATAATTTCTAATGCAATAATGCTATTAACGTAAAAATTTTGAATTTTTTTATATACAATGTTATTTAATATAATCAATATTATAAAACAAAGCCAAACTATAAAAAGTTATAAGTTATATATTACATATAGATGATATATAGATGATTTATATATAATTAAAATGATTAGATTATCAAAATAAGTGCATAGATTCCATTAATATCATAATTAGAATTCAATAATCGTACTCTAAGAAGATTTTATTCCAGGAATATAAATTTTAAACAGAAATTTACATGTATGATTGAATGTATAAAAATAGACGAAGCAAATAATGTAATGTATATATAATGTATATATAAGTATATACATCGATTCTATCAATACCATCATAAATAACCTATTAAAATTCAACTATCGTGCTTTGAATAAAAAATCAATTCTATTGCAAGAGTACAAATTTTGAACAGAGATCCAATTATTGATGATAAACGCTTCTTCATAGAAAGTATTTCTCTCGTCATTCTTAATGTTACATTCATAACACGTTCTGAGCTCTGTTCATCATTATGTATATTGCAGTAACATTACGTCATATATTCAATTTGTTCAAACCTAATTCGAAACAAATTCTTGAAATATTTTATTCCTTTTTCTTTTTAATAACAATGATTCAATGTTTTAATAAGAATTTTTAATTTTTTATTATTTATTGACATCTTTCGATTATCTTGTGTAATAGAATAAAGTCATTGGAAAATATTTATTAATTTTTAATTTAATTATACTTTTAATTGTTTTCGCTATTTGAATTGTTTTACTGGATCAATAAAGACGAATGAATGTATTGTTCGTGAAAAAAGATAAAACATTTACTATTGAAATTCTATAGCGATGTTTATAATGATAAAGTGTTCTAACGTTTCTTTTTATGTATAAGAGTATACAAGAGTAAGGATTCTTTATCATAATTTTTTATTTTAATGTAATAAATTAATTTTTGTAACACATTAATTTTTTAATAAATTATTTATAATTTCTAACTCATAATATATAATTACAAAAATTTTCAAACAATAAATAATATTAATAATAAAATTAATCTTAGTAAATTTACCAATTAAAATTCAGTTTAAAATAATCAAAAATGTAATATATTATATAAGAAAAAGAAAATAAAATAATTAAAATTTTGAATTAAAGAATAAATAAAAAAGTTTAATCAAAATCATAAAAGTTTGTACGATATATCATAGCTAAAAAATCGTAATAAAAACTTGAACAATAATTTATTTCCGAAATGTGATTTGCGAAGTGTGATCATAACAAAAAGAAATGCACAATAATCATTACCTATTATATCATTTTCTATTCTGGTAGAACAAAGAAAATCCACGAGATTTTAAAATCTATCGTTGATTTATGATTTCCTTTGAATAATATGAATATTAGATAAAAAATTAGATAGAATATTAGATAGAATATTAGTAAATTTACAATTTTAATTTTGATATTTAAACAATAAAATTTTTATTTAATTTGAAATTATTTCCCTACTTACCAATTCCACCACTTTGAAGATAGTAGCCTTGTTCATCCCCATCTTAATCTATTTGTAAAAAAAATTATTTAAAAATTTATTATTTTAAAAGCTTTAAAAAAAATTCATATATCAATTTTTATTAATATATATCAATTTTTTTCTAAATTAATAATTTCTAAATTAATTCTCATGGTATAACTGATTCCTTTTCTTTAGAAAATGTAATATAAAATTTTATTTTATTTATTATACTTTTATATATAATAAATTTTAAAAATTGAAATTAATAGTAATTATTAAAATTAATTTCTTGTATACTTACTATAATATTATATACTTACTTAATATAATATTAACAAATTATAGAAATTCTTTATACTCTTAATGATTGATATATTTTAAAATTAATAAGTTTCTTATATTTTTAATCTTATTCAAATATAAATTTTATTATATTAATAATATAATTTTAAATTATTCATAATAATAATTACTCAAATTAATTGTAAATCAATTTCAAAGCAAACGAAACAAACAAATGAATTTCTAAATTGAAGTTATATTATTTTTTATAATAAAACAAACTTCTAATCAGTATTTCATTTATTTATTCTTATTAATTCTATTAATCATCTCATATTGTTAATTATGCATTTAATATTATTTTTTTATTAATTATTTTTTTATTTATTAATTTAATAAATAAAATCATTGGTTTATTCGTCTCATAATTATAAAATAATTTTTATTCTCATAATTTAAATAAAAAAAAATATATAAAACATAACATCATTTCATTTGATAAATCTCTAGAATATATGTAGATAGCGAAGACAATTATTCATACTTTTTTGACTCATCCTATTCATTTAAATTCTATATAATATTATCAAACGTAAAAAATTGGCACAAATTATATATGCGTTTACTAATTCATACGTATATTATTAACATGTAAATTGTTTGCTTATAAAAACAGAGTTTTGACACACAATTTAGTTTGAATATATTTTGTTAATAAATAACATTTTGATGATTTTAATAAGATTATCATTTTAAAAATTTAATTTTTTTTTATATTATGTTATATTTTTTTTAGTCTCCATTTTAAAAATTAATGATTAAATTATTTTGCAATTTATTATTCATTTCAATTTTTATTGTTTTTAATATTTATTAATATTAATTTTAATTTATTTAATATATTATTTAATAATATAATTTAATAAATTAGCTTTATAAACGTTTATAAACGTATCACAAAAATATATCTTAAATTTTTCAACAATAAACTTTTATTAAAATATATTTCAAAATAATTTATTTAACATGTTTGCACGTAGCTAAGTTAGTTGAACGAATGGCCTTTTATGGTAATCAATCTATCTATATAATTCCAAAGATGGATAAAAAGAAATCTAACAAAAATATTAACACTTTATTCATATGTTTATATTATCATTAAGTGAAGAATCATATGACTGAAAAATTAATGTTTTAAGTAGTGATTAAAAGGAAGAAAAAAATAAATAAATAAATCTTAATAATACAAATATTAAGGAATTTATATAAGTTTATTTATCAAAAGAAAACCGGAATTTATTTTTATTTACAAGAAAAAACTAGAAATTAATTTATAAAACAAAAATTTTCAAAAATTAAAATAAATAAATAAAACAGAAAATCACTAATGTGTATTACATACAGAATTCATTACTAGAAGGAAAGTTGTACTTTCACTCGTATGATCATTATATTAGTCTGAAAACCTTGACTCAAATTTTTAACATATTTCTTTTCATATAATTTTTTTCTCATTTGTACAAAATTTACGCGTTAGTTTAAATCACCCGATGTTTAAACTATTATTAAAATAAATTATAATTATTCTAATAATAAATAAAAATTAATCTTAAAAAATTGAAAATTTTTTTCACTTCATATTTAAATTTTTAATGTAATATAAAATATTTTAAATTTGCATTTTGAATTAAGTAAATAAAATTTTGATTGTTTTATTTAAAACAAAACGATTAATTGTGTGAATATAAAATATAATTATTTTGTTATATTTATTAGATAAATATTTATAGTAAATTTTAGACTTTTTTAACTTGAATATTAATTTTTAATTGTAAAATTTAAATTAAATATTTATTTATCTAAAATTTAAATTACAACGTTTATTGGAATGTTATACACTTTTTTTTCAATTGATTGAAATAGAATCATAAATGCATATATGACATAAATTGCAAAAAATTATACTTCATCTATATTAATCACAACTTGTAAAACACAAAATTGTACTATGTATCCATACAAAATCATAATAGAAATTTTTTTTTCTTATATGCTAAGGTAAAAAAATTTATAAAAAAATCATGATCAAAGTAGGCTAATTATATTTTATTTAATGAAAAGTAATTTTATTTGTCAATACTAACAAAAATTAATTTTTAATTAATTTGACTTTGATCAGTATGATATTGCAAAAAATTATTAATGATGTTTTATTTCCAACATTTATCACACATATACTTATATCTTAACAATTTGTTTCATAATTTAACAATTTCCAATAATTTCATAAGTTTTCATTCAATTTTCTATAATAAATTTTAAAAAAATAAAGCTATACATTTTAATCACATATTTTAATATCCAACATATATTGTCACAATTTTTAAACCCAATTTTTTTATTTAATATTAAATTAGATGCTATTTTTCTTGAGAATTTAATTTTAATATATATTTAATAGTTAAAATATTTTATGAAATTGAAGGTAGCTTATTTTATTTTTACACTCGTTGAAAATAAACTTACTTTTATTCAGTTTAAATTAATTAAATTCAGTTTAATCGGAAATAGATTTTCACAAAACAATAGTTCGTCAAGAATTAGATGTTGTAGACCGATTACGAAGAAGCGTTCAATTCCGATTTTTACCACAGACTGAAACACGGCTACATTTACACAATCTTTTACATACGCATATTGTGAGTAGGCTTACCTTTAGTAATGTTATGACGTCTCTGTTAGTGTCTCTCAAACGAATTGTACGATTTTTTTACAAATCTTTTTACAAATCTATTATTTCAAAAATAAATAAAAATCTTTTATAGAAAATTTTATTAAAAATATTTTATTTATTATGAAACTTATAAGTAATCTTTTTTTAAAATATTTAAAATATGCATTTGTTATAAAAATATAGTATAAGTGTTTTTAAGAAAACATTATAAAAATTAATAATAATAATAATAGTTTTATTTATATTTTTAATTGTCGTAAAATGTTGATATTATTGTAGATTAATATTTTTCTTGTAAATGGTAAATGTATAAAAAAGAGAAAAAAATTTGTATAATAAAATATATATTAATTTTTTATATTTATAATATTTTTCAAATTTTTTAACTTTTTAAATGCAATATTTTGTTATTTTATATAAAAACATATATTATAATAAATTCATGTGTAATTAATAGTCTTCAAAGTTATATAAAATCAAATAAAAAATAAAAGAAATAGTTATTTTGAATAATTTATATTATTTTATTTAATGATGTGTTTTTATAATATAATATCACATATTTCTTATTGATAAATCTATGTATATCTTGTGTAATTGACTCATTTTATATTTTTATTAATTATAGAGTGTCATATTTATTACTAATATCAAAAAATGAATTTAATGATATTATAATTTCAATTTTAATTGCATATTTAAAAATTATTATGTTGTTAAAAATCTAATATTTTCATATAAATAATTATAAAATATTTTAAAATAAACAATTTTTTTTTTAGTGTAAATAAAATTATCTGAAAATTTTTATCGAATAATATGTGTATAGATTAATAATTAATTTGAATAAAAAAATATGAAGTTTTTTATTTTTTAAATTTTATTGAAAAATTAAAATACCATTTCGTGATTAAATATAAAAATATATTATTTCTTTTTTCAAATTATCTTTAAAATTATTAAAAAAAATAAAATATTTACAATAAAATTAAAATAATTTTTTTATCATTTTTATTTTTATATCTTTCTTTTTATCATTATACCACAAATTTGTTAAATTTTTTCAAAATTATAAACTCTCAAAATTTAATTATTTGATTAGAAAATTATTCTTTATTCTTTTTTTATATTTTTATTCTTTTTTTTTAAATTTTTAATATAATATTGAACTAGGTTCATATTTAGATTGAAAGATTGAAAAGCACTGGCAACACGATCAAGTTCATTCTAGTTAATGGTTGGTTTTCATGAAAGAGAATATGAGAACTTCAATTAAATTTGTTAGATAGTTTTTTATAATTTTGAATTTTTTCATGATTATTATATTATATGTATTTTTTTGTGTGTTTATATTTTTACTAAATTAATTTTATTACATATATTTAAATATTTAAATATATATTTAAATATATTCAAATATATACGTCACATAATTTTCATATTTTTCTAAATGAAATAGATAGATTAATTAAATATAATAAATTTTTTGATTCATATTTTGCCTATTTACATATATATTAATAATATTAATAATCAAACATTATTATAATTATTTAATATGATTCATATCATACTATATTATTCATTTTAAATTTAGTATCATTGTAGAAAATTGTCATTCAAAGTAAGATAAACTTGATGTTAAATAATTAAACTTTCATCGAAACTTTTAAATTTTATTTAAATTTAATTCAAATTATTAAATTTTATTTAAATTATATTCGAAATTAAATATTAATCCTTTATAATATCTAAAACCACTTATTAACATAACTTTATTTTATATTTTTTTTTATATCTGTTTTATATTTTTTTATATTTTTATTTTATATTTTTTTAATGATCTAAGATTTAAAAAATTCTGAAAAAATTCAGGATTAATATATTTACTTTATTTTCCAAGTTTTAAGTTTTTTAAAAATAATCGAAATAAAATCGATTGTTTTAAATTATTTTTGGGATTCTATTTTATGAATGATTAAAATTTTTATATTATATTATTAATATGTAATATTTTATGTAATATTGTTATATTCTGTTTAAAACTTGTTAAAACTTATATATATTATTTATATATATAATATTTAATTATTACATTAAAAATTACATAAAATACAAGATATTAAATATTAAGTAAATATAGAGTATTTTCGAAATTCAATTTAGAATTTGTGAATAAATTTAAATTACATGCATTTTTGAAATACAATAAAATATATAAAAATTATTCTAGGAAATTTTTTTAATTATTTCATTTATTTTTCTTTATAATAAATTTTTTACAATAATAATTTTCACAAAGATATTAAATATTTCTAGAATTTTATAATTTTATAATTTAATCTTTTCTTAGATCTTCAAAAAAAATGATCTATTATATTATTATATGCAATTGTATACCTTTCACTAATTCTTATATTGATTTTCTTTTGATGTTTTTTTTTGAATGACATTATATTATCAATTATATGATAACGTCATATCATATTATTCAGATACAAAGCATCATGAAATTCGCAATAGGCTTAATTTATAATGCTGAAGTCTGAGAGCATTACGTCACATTCTTTAATAAATATCTAATAATTATCTAAGAATAAGAAAAATTATAACCATACGAAAATTCAAGACTTATAACAAAATCGAACATTTCTTATTTTCGTTTTTTTTTTCTGTTATTGATATTTTTCTATTTTTTCTTATTTATTTTTTCATTATCTTCATTTCATTCTTTCAGCTTTCTTTTTAGATTTATATTTTTAAATCAAATAATAATATTTAAATTTTTTTTAAAAAAACGTGAGTAAAAGAAATTGTCAATATAATTTGATATGAATTTTTAATATAAGTGATATATAATTTTTTTTTTATAAGTAATAATATGTATTTTTTTTCTTTCATGAATGAAATGAAAAATTTTAAAACAAAATTTGTATTTATATACTGTAAAGATTTTTATTTTGTTATGTATTTTATATAAACATTTATAACGTTTATAATATTTATAATGATTTATGAATATTTTTTTTGAATAATGCGTAATAAAGATTAAATAAAGATTAATGTTTATATCACACAATATTAAAAATATGTCTTTATAGTATATTTTTTTTATTCATTTATTATTACGTAATTGTTTTTTGAAAAGATGATAGAAATAATATAAAAATTTGTATAATTATTATATACATATTTTAAATATTTTTGCATTTTTTTCCAGTTCTTTTAAATTTTTTGACATAATTTTTTTTTAGTATTTAATGCCATCTCTTTGAAAAATACTTAAACTTGTCGTTTAAACGCTTTTACCGATAGTAAAATTTATTAATAGACTTTAACTTGTAGCTCTATCTCTTAGACAATCTCGAAAGCTTTTTATATATAGATAATAATCAAATCTTCATGAAATATCTCTCATGCACTTAAGAAATAACACTAACCATCAATTCCTATTCTTATCTTATTTTTCATTCTTTTTGTCTATATTTTGCAGCTTTTGGCGCATAACTACTATAATTAAAATATAATTAAAGTATCAATTGAACATTTTCATCATAGCTTGTTTAAAATAAAAAAAGATAGATATTATTTTCGGCTTTATAATACATTTCATACATGATGACTTCATGTATCCAGATTATGTGATATAAAAATACATTCGATAATATCTCTTTTATATTTAGTCTATGGACATAAAATACTATTATGATGGTAAATCTATTCTGTATCTTGTCTATGGACAAGATTCCTAAAATTTATTTTGTCAATGATGTTAACAAGAAGTAAGTAATTAATCTAAAATAACTGAATTTATATATATGTATATATTTAAAAAATAATAAAAATACAAATAAAATAGCATTAGAACAATGGGAAATATATCTATAAAACAGAATATAAAAAATTAAATTCTAAATAACTCAAATATTCTTAATCAACCTAAGTTATGACTATGTGATTAACGTGTAAAAGCTTGGAAATAAAAACGCAGAGATTTTATAAGACGAATCGTGCAAAAAGATTCTACGAAACGATTTGCTTGTTCTTTTATATTCACAAAATTGTCTTAAGAGAAAAATTGGGCCACAGTATAATTTCTTTTTTTGCTCACAGTATTACGACGCTTATCGCCAAGTGTCAACTAATTCTAGGTATTTAATTTAAAAAAGTTTTTGTTTAACGCTATTTATAATTGAAATAAAATATGTTTTATATGTAACTTATATATAAGTTACATATAACTCATATATAGATTTTGTATTCCTTGTATTAATTTTTTATACTATGTTCTATTTTTATTTATTTAATTTAGATTTTTAAATCACAATAAATGTCTTAAATCATGACTACAATAAATGTCTTAAGTCAAGATGTTGCAATGACATCACAACAGTCTCAAACACAATCTCAACAGACACAATTTGTATCACAACCTCCAAAGCAGCAAGTAGTACAGCAACCATCTACTCAACAACAACCACAACAACAACAAAGTTCCTTCAATGATTTTCCACAAGTATGTCTATCAATTGTAAAAAAAAAATTTTATTGAATTTATCTTTATATGTTATATATATATATATATATATATATTATATAAATTTTAGTTTTTGACTAAAACAAGATTACAAGATCTTGTAAAAGAAGTAGATCCTACTGAACAATTAGATGAAGAAGTAGAAGAAATGCTATTACAATTGGCAGATGATTTTGTAGAAACAACTGTCAATGCAGCATGTTTGTTAGCCAAACATCGTCATGCAAATACTGTAGAAGTAAAAGATGTACAATTACATTTAGGTAAATTATGAAAAATGATCATAAATAACTATCCAATACAACATAATTAAATATATATAATTTATTATTCAATTTTTAGAAAGAAATTGGAATATGTGGATTCCTGGCTTTGGTACAGATGAAGTACGTCCATATAAACGTGCAACAGTTACTGAAGCACATAAACAAAGATTGGCACTTATACGAAAATCAATTAAAAAATATTAGTCTTTCTGTACATTTCATCCTGTGTTATTATTTTATCTTTAACTAACAATTCTTTTACATGTAATATAATTTATGATAACATACATAATTAATATTTGTAAAAGAAATTATAATTATACATAATTATGATTATACATATTTTTTGCAATGTACATAATTTTAAGTCTAAAATGTTTAATATTAAATAATAAAATTTTTTTTTAACAAGTTTATAATTACTTTATATAATATGATTAAAAATAGAATAATATGATTAAAAATTAAAGAAATAAATATACAATTTTGATTAAACATTATACAAAATAATTTTTATTATTTGTAAATTTTTTTGTGAAGATTTATATTTGTAAAAAAAAACATTTTGTTCAAAAAATAAAAATCACTATTTTATTTATATAATAAGATTATTATATTAAAATATAAGAGTAAACAATTTAATTTAAATCTGTATATTAATATAATTTAATTTAAATCTAAATCTTAAAAAATATTATCCATTCATGTATAAAATTACATAAAAATGATATAAAGATTATATCAAGATAATAAGATTGTAATTTTTAATTTTATAAATTTTTTTTTAAAAATATATATTTCAAGAAATTGTATTCTTTGATTTTTTATTTATATAATATAAAAATAAATATAAACGTAAAAAAAATTATATAAAAAAAACAAATTAAAGAAATTTATTTTATTAAATTATTAAATTGCATTTAATTTTAAATAACACTAGATTTAAGTCACTAATATATCTAGTTACTTTTTCACTTAGAGTAATGACTGAAACAGAAGAAAGCGGAACCTGCTTGCTCATCAAATTGAATTCATCAAACCAACGAACAACATACATACCATAGTCTAGCATCGTGATAACCTTTTTCTTTCAGGGACATATTGTAAGTTTTTACCATCTGCTTATTGGGACAATTTTCAGACGGTATTATTTACTTTCTTCTACTTAATCTTTATATATATATATATAAAATATTTAATAATTTATTAGAAAATAATTTCATATCGTTAGTCCAAAAAATAAACAGTTACTTTTTCACAAAATATTTGTTCTATTGCGAAGCTAGTGATTGTAGCATCTGAACATATATGTCTCCTTATTCTACTAGTTGTTAAATATAAAAAACATATAAATTAGATTTTAATATATTTTTATTGCATTTATCAATTTAAATATATATTCTTTTAATAATTAATGGAAGTTTTTAAATTAATAATATTTGATTTTAAGGGTTAGGCTTATATTTATAGAAAATAAATATATCGAAATTAAAATATCAATTGTATTGCAGATGTGTGCAAGACAATAGTGAAGATAATATAATTTATTTTATTGAAGTAAAAAATTCAGTAAAAATTATATAAAAATAACAAAATAAGAATTTATTATATTCTATAAACAATATATGTAATAGATATTTCTAAAGGATATTTCATTAAAAAAATGTCTGGTAGTAATGAAAATATGAATAATAACACCTGTGTTGTATGTTACAAAAATGTTGACATTTATAGTATTGGAATGTGTGAACACCCTGTATGTTATGAATGCAGTACTCGAATGAGGGTGCTTTGTTGTCAAAATGAATGTCCTATTTGTCGTCAAGATTTGCCAAAAGTTGTATTTACAAAGGAAATAAAACCTTTTCGCCAATTACATAAAGGTAGTTTAATAGATACACGATATAATATCTATTTCGATTCATCAGATATTCAAAATAAATTTTATGATTTATTGGCTAATGTTTGCTATATTTGCAAAGAGAAACTTGTATTTAATAATTTTAATAGTTTAAAAGATCATATGAGACATCAACATGAATTACATTATTGTGATCTTTGTGTGGAAAATTTGAAGGTAATAAATATTAATATTATTTAATTTTAAATTTATTTTAAAATATATTACAATTAGTTTATTCTTAATTTTCAATAATTTATAACAAAAAATTAACTTGTTTATTTTTTTTATAATAGATATTTTCTCATGAAAGACGTTGCTATACAAGATCTGATCTTGCACAACACCGAAGAAAAGGAGATGTTGATGACAAAAGTCATAAAGGACATCCATTATGTGAATTTTGTGATCAACGCTATATGGATAATGATGAATTATTTCGTCATTTGAGAAGAGATCATTTATATTGTCATTTTTGTGATGCAGATGGTTTACATCAATATTATAGCTCTTATGATTATCTGAGAGATCATTTCAGACAAGAACATTTCTTGTGTGAAGAAGGCACGTGTATTGAGGAAAAATTTACAAGTGTTTTTAGAACTGATATAGATCTTAAAGCACATAAAGCAAGTGTTCATAGTAAACAATTGAGCAAAGCTGCTGCAAAGCAAGCAAGAACATTAGAGTTAGAATTTACACTAGCTCCACGTGGTGAAAATCGAATGAACAGAAGAGGAATGTTAGGTCCATCGACTTCTAGGAATTCAAGAGATTATAGTCTCAGGGAATATCAACCAATTTCGCCAAATACTTCAAATGTATTTATACCAAACAACGAACCTACTTTTATAAAACGATCTGTGGATGTGCAAAGTACAGAAGAATTTCCAACATTGGGTAACACTGCACCTATTGTACCTACATTAAATCAAAGTAAAGGTAGAGGTAATGTAACAATCCGTAGTACTATAAGACCCCAGCCTCTTGCTGTTACAGACGAAAATTTCCCCGCATTAGGACCAGAAGCAGGAAGTACAAGTATTTCTAAAACTGTTAACTTTAGTGTATCCAGCACTAATGCAACAGGATCAAATACACAACCTCAAAAGAGTACAACTTCTAATGTATCTATTCAAGTTAATCATGAACCAAATGGAACAGTTACTACAAAAGTTTCAGGTCCTAATATAAGAATTCGTCCTGCTCAACTATCAATGGAATCATTTCCTGCATTAGGTTCTGCTGAACCATCAACTAGTAGTAATACAAATTCAGCTCATTGGAAAGAGGTATTACAATGGACTTGTTCTAAATCAGCATCTACATCAATACCTAAAAAAGTAGTTTCACCACCATTAAATCCTTCTCCACCACCTATTCAATCTGGAGAAGATTTTCCTACATTATCGAAATCATCTAGATCAAAGAAACAATCAACAATTACAGTAGTTCCTTCTTGGGGTCAACCACAGAATTCTAATAACAGTAATAGTATAAAAACAACTACTGATTTAATAAAAGGAAAAACAAGAAAGAAAAAAGTTAAACAAAATTATAATAATAATACTGCTAATGGAAATGATGCTAATAATTCAAAAACAAATATAAGTTCTGTTGTAGTAAAAAAAGAATGTGAAACACCTAGAAATTTATATAGTATGAATAGAATGGATACTGTACAGTCAAGTTCACAGTCTACACGAAATACGGATAATATTAGTAATAATGAAATTATATCAAAAAATATAAATGTTCAATCTTCAAAAGAAATGGAACAAATTAATAAAAAAGAAAAGAAAAAACATAAAAACATAGATAATGAAACGGTTGTAAATACAAATATCGGTAATAATACTTCAAACGGAGTACAGAGAAAACGAACTGAATTAAAAATAGATAGTTTAAATTCTAGCAATAGAAATGTCCGTCATTTAGAAGAATTTCCAGCTTTAAGTAGCAGCAGTTCTAAACCACCAGGCTTCACAAATCCACCACCAGGATTTGGAACAACAACTCCTCCACCTCCTGGTTTTTGTATAAAATATAACAGCATAGATAAATTACATAATAATAATGGATTGACTTTTACAAACAGTTCTGGAGAAAGTTATTCTATTTTGCCAGATAATAGTAAACACAATAAAGTATATAATTATTTACCTCCTCCAGAATTTCAAAAACGGAATAAATGTCTTGTAGCCAAAGTAAATGAAATATTAATGCAACACGATGATCAAATTGAGGAATTTCGATATATAAGTGGACTATTTCGACAAGGAACATATAATGCTCAAGATTATTATATGCATTGTCGTGAAGTTATGGGTCTCAGTGCTTTTGAAAATATATTTCCAGAGCTTTTAGTTCTCTTGCCAGATATTGAAAAGGAACAAGAACTATTTAAAGTTCATAAAAAAGAAAGTGGTAATAAAATTAAAGGTTTAGAAATTTGTACAACTTGTGGTCAAGTTTTAAAGAATGGTTCTGATTTTCGAACACATATGACTAATCATACATTAGAAAGCCATTTTCCTGCATTGGGCAAAAATAATGGTCTGTCTCAAAAATATTCTTAGGTTTATAAATGAACATAGTTATGTTCCTTTAATTATCTTAAAAATTTTGCCAAGGTTCTGTAAGCTATAAATAAAGGAACTGCTAAACAAATTATTTTTATGAATGGCATCAATGTAAGATAGTTATAATCAATTTGAAGTTATTGGTAAAATATAAATATTCTAACTGTCAGCTTTTAGTATTAAAAAGTTATTTTGAACAAATTAATTACCATGATGTACTTGGTATTTGTTCAATGACCTGTGTGATTGCTGCCTAAACTAAAGAAAATTTATCATCAAATGGTTGTATGCACTAATAATTTTATGAAAATGCATATAGCAAATAAAGTCAATAATTCTGTGTATAATAACAAATTTTATGTAAATGAATTTAAACAATTTAACATTTGTGACACAAAAATATCTAAATAAGATATTCATATATTAAAATCTTTTAATTGATGCCCTTTATTCTGTCGTATGTTAAAACTACTTTGTATATATTACTCATAAGTAGGAAATATATTCTGTAATTTATTCATTGTCTTTTATGAGTAGAAATGGAATAAAATTTTATGATGCATAAAAGTAATATTGCATATTAACAAATTATTTGATACGTTATACATTATACAGTGCATGTATGATAATGTACTGTTTTGTACTATAATAAAGTTACTACATTGAGTTAAATAAGAAGACTGCAAAATATACTTGACTATTATATTTCCCTATATTGTAAAAATAAATTCTTATTTTTATGTTATAAAAGAAAATGATAATGATAAAATACAATTGTAAAGTTATAATTTATATTTTTATTTTTAATAATTTTTTAAATTTATAATGATATTTTACAATAAAAATCATATATTTTTATAAGAAAAAATTATTAATAAGGAAGAAAGGTATATATTTTAAATGTTTACTCTTATATTTTACTCTTATTGTTAATATTATTCATTCTATACTATTATTTATTCAAAAAACAAAATAGTAGAAACTATATGTTAAATAATATATATACATAAAATATTATATATATACATATATATATAATATTTCATTTTTAATTTGCTACATAGACGCAGAGCAAAGTGCATAGCAAAGTATAAAAAGTTTATTTTTTTTTTTATAGTGAAAAAATAATGATAATTTATTAAACAAATGATATATTCTTTTCAAATAAAAATATGTATATTAAAATTAATGTAGAAATATTTTATATTTATTATAAATTCAGGATACACTTTTTAAATAAATTCACAATATTCTATTGATTAGCAAACAGATAATATATAACTGATAAATTTATGCACTCATCTATTTTACAGCTTTTCTTTTAAAATAAAATTTCATTTTGAAAATAAAACTTTAGCATTCAATACTGACTCAGTCAATTTTTAACACTGAGACAGTTAAGTTATATTCTATTATTTCAAGTAGTTTTCCTCTTAAAAATTACAATCACAGTGGTATTAAATCGTACACATAGTGCGTAATCTGACAAAATGGAAATTGCAACATGTCTTCTACGTCCATGCTCAATGAATAAATTGTTCATGAAGATTATGGAAATAGTATTTTATCACTTTTTAGCTAATTCATTACTCAACCAATCAAGTCCTTCATAAAGTCCATGTCCTTGAGTAGCACAAGTACTTTGAATATACCAATGACGTCCACGTAAAGAATTCAATCCTAATTTATCTGTAAGTTCTGCTGCAGACATGGCATTTGGTAAGTCTTGTTTATTAGCAAAAACTAAAAGAACTGCATCCCTTAGTTCATCTTCTTTTAACATGTTTGCTAGTTCACGTTCTGCTTCTCCAATACGTTCCCGATCATTACTATCAACAACATAAATGAGACCTTGTGTATTTTGGAAGTAATGTCTCCAAAGTGGTCTGATTTTATCTTGACCACCAACATCCCATACCGTAAAACATATATTCCTATATTCAACAGTTTCAACATTGAAACCAATGGTAGGTATTGTTGTGACAATTTCACCAAGTTTTAGTTTATATAATATAGTAGTCTTTCCAGCAGCATCCAGACCCACCATTAATATTCTCATTTGCTTTTTACCAAAAAGCCGAGTAAGTAGGCTACTAATTGTTAGGCCCATTTTGTTTAAGAAAGCTCTGATTCAAAATACTTAATACTAATATTTTTTTGCTTGGTAAAATTGATGCTATGTATTGTTTTATTTATTTCGATAATATGATATTTTGCATGAAAAAAAACAATATTTAAAATTTTAGAAATATGACGACGTTTACAATGCCGTTAACACACCTTACAGACAATAATAGCAAACGTCACCTCAAGGAAACTTATTATTCCGGAAATAGTTGGCAAAATTGGCCACGCACGCCAACTCCTAGCTTAAAGTACTAATCGTAAATGCTATTAATATTATTGCAGATTTTAAAACAATCATTTTTTTTTATAGTATCCTAAAACTTGTAGATATAATCAAGAAATAAATTGAGATGATTATTTCATTATTAAAATTCATAAGTTACAATATATTGAATAAAAAATAAGTTAATGTATTCTACCATAACCCTTAACTATATAACCAAGCGCGCAATTCAAAGACAATTTTCTTATTATTTATATTTAAAGAATTTTTAAAAATATTTTGACTGTAAAATTATTAGTGCAAAGAATTTTTCATGATAATTTATAAATAATATTATCTTGACAATTTTATAAAAAAATTAAATTTATCAAAAAATCAAATATTTTGAAATAATTCTTCGCTTTCATTATGAAATTTAATATTGCATTGATAATATTATTAACATATTATTTTAAAAATTAGTATAGAATAGTATTGAATTTGTATAGAATGTTTTATATAATAATTTAAAAAATGAATTTTTTAAAAATGAATAAATTATATATTAATTATCTGCATTACATATAACTTTCATATAAATTCGAAATATAAATACTAAATATTTTATCTTCAAGTTTAAATTAATTTTTTTCTGTATTGTATATTATTACAGTACCTTATACTCTTCTTTCATTCATTTAGACTTTAAGCTTACGAAATTTAGAAAACATTATAAATTCATTGCCAACTTAAAGCAAAAATGTTTGTTACAAAAAAGAAACAAAGAACAAAAATGTATATAGATATTCCTCTAATTTAAGATTTCCATGGAATAGCTTTCAAGATTTTTCGTAAATAGCAGAAAATGCTACATGTATATTTTAATAACAAAATATTGAAGAATAATATGTATTTGATTAAAATTATAATAACGATTATTAAGATTAAGTGATGTGTTAAGATTTATGCGTAAACGTAAAACGAAGTAAATATAAACAATATATTATATTTTTATATAATATTTAAATAATTATTAATTTTTTCATAATGTAAATATTTGAAATTTTAGACGCTAAATATGCAAAGAAAATCTTTTTCTATTTAATAGTTATTTAAAATATATATTGTTTAGTTATATAAAATATATACCTTTTTAATAATTTTCATTAGCAAAAAAAATTTTTAAATTTAAATTTTCATAAATATTTCATAAATTATATAATAATCTACGTCAAATAGGAATTTAAAATATATAAATTGCATAACAAATATAGATAAGGCAAGCAAATAATAAGAAAAGGATAAAGATAGTATAAAAATTAGGAAATCAGCGCCATCTCTAGAGTGTTACAAATGAAACATTCATAGAAAAGAAAAGTAAATAATAAAAGAAGAATAGAAAGAAAATAGAAATTAACTGCTAGCATTATCTCTTGAATTTTTTAAAATATGATTTTAAATATATTTCTAAAAACATTTAAAAGATGGCCTCATTAGTTAATTCTTATTCTACTTTACCTTGCTCGAAAAAACAAATAGTAAAAGAAGAATAGAAAAGAATAAGAATTAATCACCAACGTCATCTCTTGAGTTTTTTTAAAAAATATTTTAAATATATTTTTAAAAACATTCAAGAGATGACGCTATTATTCAATTCCAGTTCTACTTTATCTTGCTCTTAAGGAAATTTCTTTAACATTCAAGAGATGGTGCTAACGATCATTTCTTATTCTATCTCTATCTTTCTTTTATTTATTTGCTCTCTTTATTTACATGTTTCATTTGCGGCACTCCAGAGATGGCGCTGATTTCCTAATTTTTACACTATCTCTATCCTTCTCCCACTATTTACTCTCTTTGTCTATACTTGCTGTATTTTTTATGGGTTCTAGGTTCCGATATTCAATTAACATCATTATTTTGAAAATTATTTAACAGATTTTATTTAGAATATTTAAATCTATTTCTATAAAAGATCTCGCAAATTTGTATTATTTTCATTATATTGTAATAATCGCAAATTTTAATTTTAATTTTAATAATAAGAAATATAATTCCACTCGTATATAAGTCTATTATTCATAGCAGAAGAATATTTATAAAAAGATGTATCAGAGAAATTATCTTTCAAATACTGATTTTATCAATTTCTATCATTGATTATAATTTCTGTAATGCTCTAAATCGTAAAAAGTATACGAAATACTTTTATGCGCGATCAATATTTAAGAATACGAAATATAAAATCAAAATCCTAATATTATCCTAATATAATGCTAATATTATCCTATATTTGTTAATAATATTAGGTACAATAATAATTAACAATAGTGATTATATTAATTGGTATCAATTGCTATTTTTATGCGTAATATATTTTTAAAATAATTGTGAATTTTTTAATATTTACATAAACAAATTCATAAAGAAAAAAAGAGATATATCTTCTTATTGAATATAAAATTATATTATAAGACATGATAAACTGAACGTATTTTATAATAAAATAAAATAAAAAAAAAAAAAAACGACACAATGTTTAAGTTGACGATCACTTTTAATAGTTGAAATAGGAAAACAATGTACAGATACAGAATTTACATTCCTAGCCGACGAAAGTTGCTAGATAAAATGTTAATCGTGTAGTAAAAAATGAATTAAAATAAAACGATACATTTAACGAGTGGCTTATCCATTGTATTCTCTTCTTTATCTATTCGCTTATCGGTTAGTCATTTACCTAATTACGATGATTGAATTATTTAATTATAATTATGCCTTTTGTATAGACACACAGGTGTGAATACGTAATGGAGATTCTTAAAAGCTACACAATGTTGTTTTCTCTTTACTTTGGTTTTAAAGTAAGGACTAGTACGTTGAGCTTCGCTCTGTCTCTATGTGTAAAAGACAAAATAGAAAAAAAAAAAATGAATTTCGATAATACGACGAATTTTGACGAAGATTTCTCTTCTAGAAAAGAAACCTAATATTTATTAAAGCCATATGGGGCGATGTTTTTAATGTTGTTAATGGCTAAAGATGCGCACGAGTGAATGTTATTATTCTTCGCTTTTGCACGTTGTATAACAGTGTATTCGAGAAGATACGATTACATCCGCTTATGAGCATAAGTGAAATAGAATCAAATTACGCGTACAAACATCGAATACATCGTAACACGACGCACGATGATGAAATATTCTTCTTCTTGTCATCCTAATTGGTCTATGGCCACGTGAAATGTCACATTTACGAAAATATTCGCGGAATACTAATTTTTTTTTTTTTTTATGTTTCGTGTCAAACGAAATGTCACTTTACATCTCTTGATCAATAGATATGGATGGGGCCTGTACAAGTCGATGCAATAATTATGATAAAAATACAAATATATCTGCCATGATCAAAGATGGCAAATAATTTTTCCCACGAATAATCACGATTAGGAACATTGCACGTACGACCATAACCATTATACATTCTAATTAATTAATTTAAGTGCGATGAAGGCACGAGGCGTGTATTGAATCTTGTGCAAGAGGGTGCAATAAAATAAGCACAAGAAAGGGTATAACATTTGCCGCGTATCGTTCACAACATTCGCGTTAGCTTTCCTATTTTTTTTTTTTTTTTTTAAATCAAACATGAAAGAAATATCATCGACGATTTACACAAATGACAAGCGAAGCTCACAGAGTTAATGTTATTACCATTTAGAATTGGAAATGTAATTTAGAATTAGAATGTAAAAATACTATGTATATATACAAGTAATTAATGCATACCAATTGCTCGGTAGCTTATAGTTTATATTACACGATTTTTTTTTCCCCTCGTCTGTCTCTCTTCATTCATTTTTTTCTTTTTTTCTTTTTCTTTTTCTTTTTTTTTCTTTTTTTTTTCTTTTATCGGAGAGCTTCTTCTTTCCCTCTTCAGTAATTTTTATCGGTTGTACTTATAAACAGCGATGATTGCTCCAAAGAATTACATTGCATCGTAAATTCTGATCAGAAAAAATTAGCCGTAACAGCCGGCCCGCGTAACAATAATATCGTTCATCATTTAAGTTTCATTATATTTATACATCAAGAATGTCGATTTTTCTTTATTGGCACACAAACGGAAGCAACATATATCTGATGATACGCTTAACGATTTATCGTTTATCAGTATCGCTCGATATACGCGATAAATTTGTCTTTTCTTTCATCATGACAAGCGCAAGAAATCTGCTTTGAGATAATAAATTTATTTATTTTTTTTTCTTATGTGAATGCCCAATTACGTTTTCCAATTTTGTTCTCCATTATTTCTTCTATTTATAAAAGCGCAAAATTCAAAATAAATTTCTATAGAATATATGTAATAAATGCTAATTTCGTTTCGTTCGAAAACCAGTCGAATAATTAATGCAAAATAATATATTTCTCAAAGCGATCGCTCATTTCTTATTTTGAGCGCGAGATTTTTTGCCTGTCGATTTGTAATGAAACGCAACAATCGATTATCGAAGAGATCGAAGAGTATCTTAATTGAAAATGTGTTTTGTTCTAACGAATAATCGAAATCGAATACAAAATCGAGTCGTTCGAAGCATCAAAAAATGACAAACAACGGCTCCATATATTTATTAACCAGTCTTCGCCTCTTGTACGGAAATGGTAATTTGGAACGGATAAGTTCGTCACGGTAAAATTCGTCACGTCACTTTCGGCGATTTATTGTATATATTCGCAGTTTTGTCGCAACTTTATGTCGTTCTTTGTGCAACGCCTTCAGATACAAAACATAGAACGACGTGTACAATCATAATAGTATCGTCGGCGAGAGAATTATTCTTCTTCCTTTTATATTCGTTTTTTTCTCTGTTGTTTTCTAAAAGAGGAAAAAATAGAAAAAACGAATACCCATCAAGAAAAACCATCAAAAGTTAATATGAATATTTACCTAGTTACGAAAGCTCTCGATCGTTTCTTTAAATTTGATATTAATTCGTTATGCATTTCATTTCTTTTTTCCTTTTTTGTTCTTGTCTATCTAAGTTTCGTATATGTACATTATATACATGTAAAACGGTTAATTTATATATATATATATATTCTCGTATCTTAATGATTGTATAATTAGGATTGACTATGTCTTAGAATAATCAACGAAATTATTAATTATTGTGTAAAATATCAAATATCGTACTGTTAGATGGTATGTCCATCTCCAAGGTACCATTTTGGACGAATATCGGTCCGTCTAACTTGCCTAGCACTTTGATGAGCAAATACTTTGGAGATTACATAATCTAATAATATCAGGTAATATTAAGTATAGATGATTTTCATTAATTACAAATATAAAACATGTATATGTAAATAGAATTCTTAATTATGCGCAAACATGATCTCTAATTGAGCATACGTGAATTTTATCATCAGTCTAAGCCGAACGATGCGGCTCCATACACAACAGCAGCGGTTAACAATACACGTTTCTTTTTTTTTTTTTAAGCTTTGTAGAATCTACCGTAACAAATCAGTGTCCTTCTTGATTAATGAAATAACAATAGCGCATGCTACGAAAACGTTATATTCGTAAAACTTTCAAACAGTTCTCAAGCATAAAACACACATGACAACGGCGCGAAAAAGTATACAATGTGAACGACATTCTTAAAATTTCCTTGTCTTTCCTTTTACCGCGCGTGCAAATTCATTCTTTCGTTTCTTTTTATGTTTACGTGTTTATTCAAGAATACTCTACAGCATAGCAGACCCGATCGATTCTCGCATGAACTCGATAGCTCGATCAATGATCGCGATAGAATGAAAATAGTATAGGATGCAATCGATTATCGATACTATCATTCACGTTCGATTCTTTCGAGACTCTATCGATAAGTACGATTGCTCAGAACATACATATTTACGCAGTGACTGTCAGTATTATTTTACGTGGATTTAATTCAAAGTGATTTCTCGCATAGATGTAAGTGTATGTGGTGAATGTGGATATGCGAATGATTATACTGCATTTCTGTGTATTTTTGGAGCAATCTTACTTATTACGTATTCCTTAACTTATATTCGTACGATACGCGAGCCAAATTAGAAGCATGACAGTTACCAGGATCGTGCGTAGATTTCTCAACGTCATCTCTTATCGATTATATTGAACATTGCAAACATAGATTCGTTCTTTTTAATTTATTCCTTTTCTGTTCTCGTTATTTCGATATACAAATTTATTGAAAGAAATTCCGATTGGGCGCGTATCGATTATGATTTTTCTTTCATGGAAATTGAACGAAATTCACACCTTGTCGACCAATTTTTAATACGAGCTTTCGTCGCTCGTGGCGCTTCACGCGTCATCGTGTGTTCGCGAGACTCTTTCTTACAATAGGCCAAACATATGCGGTGTCTTTTTGTATTTCTTTTTTTTCTTTCTTTTCAAAAATATATGTGGACTACTTAGGCTTTCGATAAACGGAAAGACGCTGTCTCGTCCGATAACTGGAATAATTCTTTTTTTGTTTTTTTCCAGATATAATATGTGGCCTAGCGCGTAATAATCCTATACAATATTTTCATTATAGCTTAGGTAAAGTGAGACCCTCATATGATCCATTTTCTTTAATTACTTGTTTTTTTTCTGGAGTGTGTGAAACGCTGAGACATATCGCACTATTTACAAGGATAATCAATTTTTAATGGAAATAAATGCAAAAATATATATGTATAAACATTTAGTCGAACTACGTTTTCTGTCTTATCGTTTTGCATAAAGTCCTTTTATGCAAAAATGCAACTTCTAACTTGGCTGTGCCAGGGAAATAGTTTACTCTTAACTAAACTCATATTCGTATAATTAAACTTATGTACTATTGTCTTTTTTGAAGATATCACTACTCCAAGACACTCACTTTTTCTTTTCTTTTTGTTTGTCTTTCCTACTTCTTTTTTTTTTTAATTTCTGTTGCATATATAATAGATTTCACTGATTATGTTGATTACATTTTTTTTTTATATTGTTGTGATTCTTTTTAATAAATATCGTATCATTTCGTTGCGATATTATACTTTTTACTTGAATATATATATATATAGGTGGCTTGAAGCTATTGCCATTTTGAAAAAATAATATTAAGCGACTGTCTTTTTTTTTTGTTATTAATAATAAGTTAACCGTTTTCACGTGATGCTAAGTCTTATATCAATTAGTATAAAAAAATTCGTATTCGCGGTACAAAAATAAAAATTAGGCAGTGAAGTTATATTGTAATATCATAGTTAAAACAAAAAAATTACTTACTAGCTATTTTTACAAAATATCATTCTTAAACGACAATTAACAATATTTGTAAATATTTGGCATATTTCTTGTAATTTAATTATAAACGCCATATGTATTGTACCGCGTAATAATAAATTGTTAACAATCATTTATTTTCTATCCCCTGATCGTGCCGATTTTGTTAATCGAAGTAATAAAACTATACATAAAAGATAGAAAACAAAATCAGCACTCATTGGATATCACGTGAAAACTGTTTACCTTATAAATATTCTTATTATTCATTCATATTTATCGTGCATAATTGTAATATATTGAGTTTGATAACTAAATCTTATTTAACGAAATATCAATCATTTTAATAGCAAAAACATTTTTTATCGAACGCATAAAATAGAATTAACGCTTTATATTTGCTATTTTATTTCGCGCCAATTCCCGTAACAATAATGACATGAACAAAGCGTTCATACAAATGCGTTTCACGACAATTAATTAATTAAACTATTCGTATTAGTATTGACTTTAGGATTCGGCAGTGGAAATTCCGTATTTTATACGTAATATTTTATACGTATATACTAAAATTCAACGTTTTAAAAAATAAAACAATCATTTAATAATATTCATAGAAAATTACGAAATTACGAGTCATAAAACAAACAGAAAAAATAAACAATTAAAAAACTTATGATATGCAAACACGTTCATATCTATATACGTATAATTTTTTAATAGTATACGAAGAAAAAAATGTTTTTTTATAAATTTTGAATCGAATCTGCTTTTGTAAAATTGAATTTTATAGAAAATTTGCTTGATTATCTTCTTAACCTCAAAAAGCGCGGGAATCATGTCTCTAATATATGGAACAAAATATTGATCTATCAAAGTATAGTAAGAAAGTAAAATCACTTCTATATCGCGTCCATTGTTTTAGAATTTTCTTATCTAAATATCTTCTACTATTTTAATACCTATCAAACATTTTTCATAAACGTTTTGATCACATTGACTGTCACTGATAGATCATTTTTCACAAATAGCTTTTGTTTACCTCACATATCACTTTTTTCCTTAAAAAAATTGTTCAATCTAACACAGAGAACGCGTTTTGTAATGAGCAAAAGGGAAAGAAAAGAAGAAAATCAGTAATTTATACTGATTACAAACGTTGTCAATTCTTTCCCTATGTAAAACGATTGTCTCGTTTCCTCTTTAAAATTTTAAACATGAATATGTTCGCCAATGCATTAATATTTTATTAGCTAACTTCAAAACGGACGGTCATTCATAAAAAAAAGGAAAAAAAAAAAAGAAAAAAAAAAGTAAAAAAATCATTTTACATATTATTATATAATGATATCGAGAGTAGCATTATCGATAGAGTTTCGATAATATTATCGACTTAAATCGAGATTTAAAATTCGACTTTCAAAAGCGCCATCGATCGGAGATATTATAAATATAGTTCAACGTATTTTTAAAAAAAATTTTTAAAGTGTTATATATTGTTACGGCTCGCGAATTTCCCTGATATTTCGTTTCATTATTATATCTTTTTTTCTAATTTACAATCTAATTTATCAGTTGGATCGCATGAGTTTATCATTTAATGATATTAACTCAGCAAAATGCAACTTAACCTGATCATACCTTTGTGCTCACTAGGATGAACATTCTCAGACGAGTTTCTTCTATCCACAAATTCGTCGATTTCCATTTAATTCACACGATGGATCATGTAAGTCTTTACATCACTATGAAGTCGTCACAATTAAGTAAAAGTGCGTAAATAAGCGCAATCAAAAACCACAGAAAGAAATGGTAAAAACAAATTGAATAAATCACTGACAGCATGCTAACTGTGGTATCACGAAAATATCTTCAGAGTTGATTCCAATGGGTTGTTCACAAGTATCAATCGTTTTTCTTAAAATGTGATATGCGAAAAACGTAATTATACGATCTATCATAAGATCCAAGTCGAGGTACGTATTAATTATGTCCGCGGAAAAACCAATGAAACCAGCATATAAGGAATGCATATTGCATATTGCAAACGGTGTTACCGCATGCTTACTTAAAAATTACGTATAGAAACCGCAACATCGGTTCCTCTTTTCCTTTGTTTCTATTTACATACTTCCGTTACTTTCTTTTATGTTCAAGGAGGATAATGTGTATGAGAAAGTCGTCGAAGCACCCACACAAAACTCTTTATGATCGCACAATTTCATCAAAAAATTCTGTTTCACGTCCTCGAACGATATCAAACTGACATAACCATACATATAGTTCAGTGAAATGTCGAAAACGATGAATGAAGGCCGAAGATTCGTAAAAGAATTCCATGATTCGACAGCCACAGATCAAGATGTATATTAGAGCCGGGTGGTTCTTTCTGTCACGATGATAGTCTCGTCCCTCGGTACGGCACGATACTTTCCACGCACCGAACTAGGGCCGAATATTGGCGATCCTCAGACAAGATGACCATCAATATCGGAATAGGCTGGCGTGGGAGTGAAAGTCGACAATGGGTGACCATGAGTGTGCGCATTGCTGGATACCGACCGAGCAAACGTGGTAGGTGGTGGAGGTACCGACGGTGGTATCGGCGATTTCGACCCAGCAGTCATCACAGTCACATCCGGTGGTGGGACTGGACGTGGTAAGGTTCTGCTGCGTGTCAACGTGCCTGTCCCGCTGCTCACATGACTCGAAAGCATATGTCCAGTGGGACTCATGGATGGATAATAACTGCCTGAACCTGGATCACCCACCACTGGACTGTGATTCGTTTCATATCCCATGTAACGGCCATTGTCGATTTCCACACTGTAGAAGTTTACGTCGTTTGGTGGTGCCGGACTAGGATTTCCAATGTAACTCGACTTCGAAACTGTAATAAATGGAAGTTGCGTTAAATTCTAGATATTTATATAATTATAATTGAAGAATTAACATTTTACATGATCCTAAAAGAACTCTTTAAAGATATAAATTTGAAAGTCATTACTATTATATACTAAAATATAATATCTTCTGAAATTTCTGAGTAATATACCAGAAAGTGTTCCACTGGCTGTCGTTCGCTGTGGCGGTGAATCCATGCTTATAGGTGGTTGAATGTGGTTGCCACGGCGACCAAGTGTTCCCTGATGATGTACCTGCATTTCCATATTCCCTTTTCCAAAATCTTGCATTGTTTGATCTATCAAATACGTGCTAGCTGCGGTCTTTCGTCCCTCGTCCTATTATGTTACATAAAGAGAAAATATAGTGTTAAATTAAAGGATGGGGAAAAACCTGGAATTTATTTAAACGCAATAAAATGAATCATCACTCGAATAATTCTATAATTTCGTAGCGTATCAGTATGAATTGTACGCAAGTACGTTACCAGTTTTGCATGCATTAAAGCGATATACTTCGCGTCGCTGTATCGACATTAACTTCATCATTCTGATACATTACGAGAGATTCTCAGTGTGTTTTACGTGCATGGAAACTACCTCTAAACATCCACCCCGTAACTTGTCTATATTTAAGGGTACTGCAAGAAACGAAGTTAAAATTTGCTTTAAAATTGAAATATTATTGATAGAATTCGCAGTAAGAAGAACATACTACTTAGTAAAGCTTCTAAATAAGGATTTTTTCATTATGAAACGAAGGAAAAACTATATAACATAGTAATTGAACTGAAAAAAAAGAAAAGAAAAAAAAAAGAAACAGTAAAGGAAAGAATTCCAATTTAATAAAATGCCGAAGAAGGGAGAAGATCTAAAGATTCGAAAAACTATTTCTATCAAGAAGAACCGAAAACATAAGCGAAAGGGGATCAAAACGGAAGCAAAATGGAACAGAAATGTGTTAATAGAACTCAAACCTACCCTCCGGCATTACTTGTTACTAAGAACATACTGACTGATCGCACTGACCACGTAATCATTAGTGTCGAAGTTAACGTCGCTCTTCTCATCCGATACCGAACTTAATTCGCCGGTCATGGTGTCTCCATTCACGGTTGATGGCGCATACATATCCGCTGTTTGTGATTTGTTTATTCCTGCGCAAAGATAGAAACGTATATTATGAAATGTACAAAACTTTCATGTTGCTTGTTGTATTAACATTTTAAAAATGAAATTAAAATGTTAATTAATCCGGTGACTGTTATTAATTTTTTCTTAAATTTAAACTTTCTATTTTTGTATCAAACTTCACTTAGAATAGAAATAATATTTATGTATTATTAATGAATAAGTTTGTACAAAATTCAAACATAGTAATATCTCTTTTTATCCAAATACTTTGCAAACAAATATATATATATATATATATATATATATATATATATATATATATATATATATTTGTTAAAATAAAACATGATAGAAAGTTTGTGAAACTTAACAATAGTATGCATGTTGAAAGTAACTGCATAATACTTTTAGTTTTAGAAGTAAAATTGGATATATCATATCCTATCATACAATCACCAGATTAAAATTAAAACATATATATATATATATATATATATATATACATACATAAAATTATAATGCTATATATTATATATTTTTTTTTTTTCAGACGACGAAGCAAACCGGATCAAAATTCATTGTACGTAAATTAACTTACGAGATTTATTTCGCTTTCTCATAATGTACCACAATACGATGATGAAGATATTAATGATAAAAAAGATGAGGGAGGTTGCTGCAAACGTATAGATATAATTCATTGTAAAATCCCCCTTTTCCAAGAGAACGTCCGGCAGGTTCTCAGCGTTATTCGGCCCTGCAGGATAAAAGCAGAAAAAAGACGATATAGGGCTGATTGATTATATTTACCGGAACGTTGGGCCTTCTTTTTCGATTTTAATGTAGCAAAGACTATGGGCGCAGCAATGAGTAGGCAAACAGAGGCGGAAACAGTGATGATAATGACGATGATGTAGGAAGAATTAATCTCGCTGGATGTCACGTCGGTAGGTGGTGCCTCCCCTGTAAGCCAAGCCAACGCCCCATCACCGAATTGTTATTCATGCAACGATAACAGTCCACAATGGTTAGTTACAATTTTAGCGATTCGGATCGATCTATTATTAAACTATTGCCGCCGTGTCCGCGGTGTTTAATTAGCACGCCTAAGTCCATCAGCAATGATAATTCTTCATTCGAGACTTCATCGTTACAGGCATAACGACTATTAATCAATTTACGTCACGGAATGCCAATCGGTTAAATACTGGTAATTATGATGATCGATATTTCTCATTAGATGCGATGTGAATAAATGCTACTTTACTCGTTGTATTGTATATTCGATGCGATTAAGCTTTAGGTATTTCGTGCATCGATTCTTTCTTTTCTTCTTTGTTTCAGCAAAAAAAAAAAAAAAAAGATCAAATGCGATGATGAAGCAGACAAACGAGACATGATGTTGATTTAATGCAAAAATGGATATTTTTTGTTATATAAGCTGTTTTTTGTTTATTTTATGGGGATAATAATTTAAAGGTATATAAGCAATTGTTTTTAATGGAAAATTTGATTTGGAAGAGGAAATATAATTAGTATAATGAGATTTAAATATATATTTGGATGTATATTTTGAATGTGGGTTTCCTGAAAGATGATTAATAAAGCAAGCAAAGTACAACATTATATTTCCTTCACCAATTAAATTTGTTCTCTATTTTCCTAGAGAACAATTGCAAATATACATTTAAATTAAATGATAATATTTCATTACTCAAAGCTGACTACACATATTAAATATGAAATTACATAGCTGCGCCCTATTCTTACTATTTCCCTTGAACCAAGCTACATCTTTTCATCGAATTTTACTATTATTACTCTACTAACAAAACTAAATATATACGTATCCAATGATAGAATTTATTTCTAAATAAAAAAAAAAATAATAAATATAAAATATTAATCTAATTGTTAGTCAACAAAAACCGTTTTTAATATCCTAGCAAACGGTTTCACAATTTAGCCTGGTTAGAATAGTCTAAAATTTAAAATTGCTTTTACCTAACAAAGCAACTACTATGGCAAATAGCATTGAAATAGTTAAAAAAGTAAAAAAAAAAAAGACTTACGGAGCGTTTGAACTTTAACCAAGTCAGGTAGAAAGCCACTGTCCCCTTTCTCATTGATAGCTTTCACGCTGAACACATAGTATGTCCCAAGGGACAATCCTGTTATCGTGGTTTTATATTCTCCTGCCGATACATCCAGATAGTGGTATCGATGCTCGTAATCGAGAGCCTGCCTCCAACGTATCTGATACGAGGTTGGCAAACCACCATCGAATCCTCTTTTCCACACTAGTGTGACAGAATCGTGGGTGACGTTGAACACCTCAAGATCGCTAGGTTTGTCCGGTGGCGACGTCACATCTAGATGTATCATATCCGTCGACTGACCCATTTTGTTCGTTGCACGACACTCGTATTTCCCGTAATCGTGCGATGTCACACGGAAAATGGTCAACGTCGAATTGGAAATTAATTCGCTTAACTGCAAAAAGAGTTGTAGACTCATTTATTGAACAAATGAATTTTCGGGATAAATAAGTTTCAGGATTTCCTTATAATTTTGTCTATATAGAAATATTTTAATTTAAAGACTTTTTGCATTTAAAATATTTGCATAATATAAAGTAATTTATTGTTACTTATCTTTTTTTAAGATTTGTTTTAAGAAATTAATTGGAAACGAATTCAAATCTTGTAAAGAGTAATTGAAGAATATATTGAAAGCTTACATCAGTGTGCGTAATTCCGTATTTATGTTCTGTGACATTAGGGAGCAATGTTTTTCCATTAAATGTCCAAGAGAATCGAGGTAAAGGCGAGCCTCTTGCTTTGCATAACAATTGAACGTTTGCTCCTTTGTTTGCTGCTGCTCTTCTCGTCAATGGTGTATTCATCATTTGTGGTTTGACTGTATCAAAATATTATTTTAAAAAAACATACATATTTAAAACATATATATATGAATGTAAAGAAGCACATACAGTTTGTGATGAAAAGAATAGGTTCAGAGGTGACGTTGCCGATTCCATTGTTAACTTTGCATTGATATTCTCCAACATCTTCTTGATCAGGGTTCTCGATGTGCAGATAAGAAGTTTTGTTGATGAAAGAGGTGGAATATCGGCCGGAGAGTTCCGAGTTTGAGCCAACTTTCTGCCACGTGACGTATTCGTCTCCTATGGGACTACCGTCCACTTCGCAGAACAATTTCGCTTCGATTCCGGGAGAATATACTATGCCCGAAGTTGAGGTGCGTTTAATCTTCGCTGAATCTGAAAAATATACGATGCACGTGAGAAAATTTAAGAATTTCCATGGCGTTGAAATTCAATTGATCGAATACTTAAATTTTCTTTTTTATATAATTTTAAAAAATCGAGGATACGAAATTAGTAATTTAAAAATGAAATAAAATGAAACTTTAGTGATTTAAAATACAGATATAATAGAGTGAAAGTGATATAAAAATTTAGCAATTTAAAAATTTTGAAATATGGAAATGTAGAACTAAAATTCAGAAATATAAAAGTAGAGTGATATGGAAATTTAACAATTTAAAATTCTAAAAAATTGAAACACGAAAAATTTTATATTTGCACTTACATTGAACAGTTAAGTTCAATTGATAAAATGTCGTGCCTTCTTCGTTAGTGGCTTCACAGATATAAGTTCCAGCATCGTGACGATCCAGTTTAGTGATATTCAACGTAGAAGCACGAACAGATATTCTTCTGTTATTACTGACCAGAGGTAAACCATCTCTAGTCCAAGTGTAACTTATCTCGTTAGGATTTCCCATAGCTGAAACGGAAATCACGAAAGGTTCGCTCTCCATTCCAATTAACTCGTAAGGCTCGATTGAGGAGAATATCGGCTTATCTGTAACAAAAAATTCATTTTTCTTTTGAATCATGCTTTCTCCTCTAATTATTGAATATATACATACATTAATAATAAGGATGAGATCAATTTTGATATATATTTATAAATCTAAATCAATTATATCAAAGATTTTATTTTAAGATTTGATTATTGCTCAACAAAGATGTTTCAACATAATGAAATTCATTATGTATTCATTATATATATGTAGATTATATATAGATATTTAAAGAATTAAATCTTTCATTAAACTATACACTTGATTGAATTTTAGAAAATAAGAATCTGTTAATATAATTTTCATTTAAATTCAATCAAGTCAATTTTGAGACATTTTTATGATACTTACACAATACGTCAAGCGTAGTGGCGTCGTGAATGGACCTGTCCATTTGATTGTTTCTCGCTTGACACGTGTACACTTCCCCATTCATTTCTTCCGTTACGTCCAACGAGAGCTCGACGAACGATAGAAATCCCCCATGTAAGCCGGGCTTAGTGCCATTTTTGGTACCTTGAACCGGGATGCCGCCCTTCCACCATGACATCTCCGCCGCCGGATTACTGCTGCTCGATTCGCAAATGATACGGCCCTCTTGGCCTGCGTGCAGATTCTGCGGCTCGCGGGTGATCTTGACTTTATCAGGCGGAACTGTGGCAAAAACAATGGTAATTTCGGGTTAATTGTTCGGAAATAATTGCCACGAAGCTTTTCGAGACGAGATAAATTTATTCAAAGATTGGGGAGCAAAAGGAGGGGCTTCATTTATGTGGCATTAAAAGATAGGGATACAAATTGTTGAGAGTAAATGCGATTGCCTGGAGGATTTCGAGGTAGAATTTAGAGAATTTTAGGGGGTAGAATACAGAGGGTAAAATGATCTTTCGAAGTTCATTTTGGAAGTTGAAATATACTGGAGTAAAGTCGAAGAGTTTGAAAAGATATTAACGAATTAGATGAGAGATGAAAATATATCTTTATATCTTTTTTTTAAACATGTTTCTTATATATTTTACTGTAGATCTTACAGTTAACTTTCAAGACGAGCACTTTGAGCAGGGGAATTTGTGTTGCGGAATTCGCTGCCTCGCATCGTATGCGCGCGTTATTGTCAGATGCATTTATGAGTATCGTTAACTCGCTTGAAACCGCATGATCTCGCGTTCTCGTGGTTCCTGGTACCTAAAACAAAAGATAATATGGATAAATAATTATATTAAAAAAAAATTAATTAGTTATTAAAAACTTGAAAAGAAGAGGATTAAAATTATTAAATTAATCAAGAAAAATATCATTATTATCCTTATTTTCATTAAAAAAACATTTGATATCTTAACGTTAAATATTTATAATAATAATTATAATTGAAATTCATTCTCTTCAATTATATTTTTGAAAATTATATATATAATCACTTTTTATTTTAATTTTATGCTATAGAAATTTCACAAACAATTTTGATAATTTCAATTAAGCATCATTTCCGTTATATATAACCTGTTAACAAATAATCAATAAAAAAATATAATTATATTACAAGAGCAAAAATATAAAATGTATCAATAATAAAATTAATAATATAAAAATATTAAAAATAACATATTAATAATATAAAATATATTGTAACAATTGAAATCACATGGATATGGATTAAATTATATGGATAACATTAAGAGATAATAAATTTATATGAAAATATTATAAGAATTTAATTTTCAAGAATCATACGATGATGATTCACATTTAATCATTCTTCACAAATACTATTATATATAAATAACGATCAGGGATCATGTTCACCTTTCTATCATTCTTGTACCAACTCAACGTGGCGAGTGGATTTCCGGAAGTTGCGGTGCACAACAATCTAAGCACCGTTCCTGCATCAATCGTCGTTCCTTCCTCGTAACCGGTGATACTAAGTTTCGACGGTGGATCTGTCGCAAAACAAATATAAACTAGCGTCGTATAATAGATACAATCTACTGGACAAGATACAATATCACAGTATCTTACAAGACATTACAAGACACTCAAATTACCCGACAAAACGCATCGCGGAAGATGTATCAGGATAATATTCTACGCGGTTCGAGTTGAACCAGAGAAACTTTGTTGTACACGAAACTATAGATATTCTGCGAACCGATGAAATTAATTCCGTCCAATAAGTTCGTACATACATTTATAGATATATTCAAGATTCGTGTTCGAATATTCTCGATACATAGATTCGTAGATCTCGGATAAACCGGCAAGACAAGCGAAATCTTGCGGATTAATTTCGTTTCATATTAATCTAATCTTCCATATTTACGTTTTGTTCATTCATTTCCTCGTTTAATTATCCCAGAATTTCGTGTTACTCACAAATCACGGTTATGGTATGGGTTCTGACGACGTTCTCGGTCAGTTTCACGTTAGACGCGTCGCATATCACGACTATACTGCGGCTGGTGCGATTTATGTTGAACGTCACGTTGGACGTGGTGATCCAACCCCCTTCGGGGGCTGGCTCGGTTCTAGAGGCGTTGCTCTCGAAATTGTGACCGTCCACTGTCCACTTGATATCCGCGGGAGGATTCGAGTTCTCCGTGGTGCAGGTGATCACCACTTGTTCGTCGGCCTTCGCTTCTGTTGGCCCGGTGATCGTCACTCCGGATGGCGCGACTGGGGAAAAATAATTGTGATTCGTTTGATCAGTGAATTGAAGTTCATTCTTTCTGCCTGTGAATCGTGTGGAAATGACGTAAAATTGAAGAATGACTATTAATATTTTAATTAAATATTTATTATTTAAGTTAAAGAAGAAAATTTTTGTATTACGAGATAAAAATACTTCCAAGGGAAGTATTATACTTACAAAGTACAGTCAGATCCACGTGCACTTTTAAAGGTTCCACGCTCATGATATTGAATACCTCGCATCTGTATCTCGCGTTATTGTCCTGCGCTTTTGCAGTAATGGACAACACGTTCTCAGAGAAGTGGCCCTCGTTCCTGTAGGGAGATGAGATCCTTTCGCTGTTCTTGTACCAGAATATTTGGGGGGGTGGATTCCCTCCGCGAGATCGGCAGGTCAGATCCAATTGTTGTCCACGTTTCACGGTCTCACCCTCGGTGTAACCTTCGATATACGGCATGGTGGGTGGATCTGGAAAAATGATTCGATCATGCAAGTTTCGAGGCAAAAAAGGAAAAAAAAAAAAAGAAAAAAGCCATACGTCGGGCAAAGAACCGGGGATCTGTTCTCGTTGTTTTAGTAATGGAAAAAGTTTCTCAATAAAAGTTTCAAACCGGAAGAGGCGAAGAAGGGATAGCGACGTGTAAAATTAACATGTCAGGTCGTATCGCAATCGTTCGATGGATTTCTTCCTCTGTTTCTCGTAGCGCTGATTGAATATCATCCGTAGATAGAAATAATTGTAATTATCACGAGGATAATTTCGTTATAATTTCAGTAATTAATGAGTCAGACAAATGATCGATATAATTTAGACGATTAACTAATTTGACGTAACATTTCTTGAAGTCTCTCGATTATTAATTGGAGTTGGTTTAATTTTGGTACGTGATTATTTTGACACTTGGAAATTATAATTGGAAGAATTGGAATATTTGAGTGAGATTTGTAATTTTTTTTAAGTGATCTATAATCTTTAGAGCCACTTTAATATTCTTTATTTCTTTATTTCTTTATTTTTTTTTTTATTTAGATATACAATGGAGTTTCTTCTTATTAATGTTAATATATGACTTTCGAAAATTATACTCACAGAAAACAGAAAGTTTGATGGTTGCTCTTAAAGGCATACTGTAGGGTAATGCAGGGTGATTAGCTTCGCAAGTATAATCCATGTCGTTGTCATCAGCAGTAGGAACAATGACGATGGAACCGTGGGTGTCGTACTTGAGCAATTCCTTCTTGTTCTCACCTGGCTTTTGTACTTCTTTGTCTAGAAACAAATGGTAAACCATAATTTTATATAATATTCTAAGAAAAAGTGCAAAAGTGCTAAATATGTTTTTTTATAAAATTAATAATAAAAATTCTTTATATCATTCAAATTTTTCATATTTCGTTTAATAAAAATTTAAACTTAGAATACGAATAAATATTTTAAACAAATTTTATTCAACATTTATTCGTCATTTTATGAAAATAATATGTTGAAATATTTTTTAAGGTAACCAATGTATATGTGCAAGTTACATTCAATAAAAAAAAAGAGAAAGGTTATCAAATAAAAGGACCGTCTTTTTCGTGACTTGTGTAATTTAACGTCTCCTGGGTCGATTTTCTCATGTTCCCTTTTTATCTTGTCCGAATGCGAACTCTCATCCATCTTTTATAAAAATGTACATACACATGTTCCCATAAAACTAAGTAGATCCTCTTAAAGCTTACTCCAAAGATAGTCCATGGATTAAAAAAACTTTAAATTAAATTTATTTCTATAGGATCATACACTTTGAAGTCTTCTTCCCCATACGATCTTTCCCTTAAGATTCAATATAAATTATGATAAAAAATTTTTTGATAATATTATAATATTATTTAAATGAAACACGCAGAAAAAGAAGAATAATTTATTCACACAATGAAGGTATTTATATTATTAATCGTAAATAAAATATAAAAATTCTGAACTTTGAAATTTTTTTTACCAGTTTAGCTTTAAAAAATTACAAATTTCCAGTGATTTTTTTAACAATACAAAAATTAATTTTTCTCTCTAAAAATTTTTCAAACTTTTGACACCATGTTTCAACGATATTTATTCATATTATTGATTGTTTTCGATTGTTTTCGAAATATTGTTAAATCATTATATATAAAAATAATGAAATAAGATCGGACAGGCTTTTATCCGAAACAACGATACCTATTAGTTTTCAGAACCCTTCCACAACGACGCCATTTTCGATGCTATTAAATGTAACAGTGGCGAGAGCGCCACTACGAAATACGATTTTGTTCTTTCACCCTTAATTTCACCCGGGACAAGTTATTCTATATAAATTATTCCTTGTCAATTTTTATCCTATTTATTTAAATTTCTATTTTTATTTTATTTTATTTTCATTTTTCAATCGATTACTTGTTAAAAATTCGGGTCAACTCGAATTGTTGAAAACGGCACATATAATTTAAGATTTAATCGAAACAGTGAGAATTTCGATTATATCGTACTCGACGTGGCTCTATGCAAATTTGCCTGGTACCTCGAAATGATCTTTTGTTTCGAATTTATTTGTTAATTTATCGTGGAAATTTATCTGTGGCAAATTATAATAATCAAATGCAACAAATAAGAGCACACATTCTTATCCCTATTTACTCGAATATTAGGAAGTAAAGAAAAATTATATAGGGGAAATTGGGAATTCTGAATTTTACGATACGTATTAAAAATTTTGAAACGTTCGTGTGTTCGGAGTGTTGATTAATAATTTTACTAAATTATTAATTACTATTTTCACTCTTCAAGTCGACTGTCCGATATTAATTAAATTAATTATACCGGTGTTTGGTTTAATTGATATCTGTCCTCGACGACGTACAGAGATATGAAAATTGTCGTCGACTATTTTCGATATTAATTAAACGATTGTCTTGCAATCTGTTTTTGATGTTAATTATACGATTGTTTCGTTGGTTAATGGATAACGTAATTCTCTGCATAAATTATTTACTTCTTACATGATGTCCACTGTGACGACTTAACTCATGAAGTCGAAGATGTACTTTATTTAGTAACATTTAAAAAATTAGTTGAAATCTTCAGTAAAATTCTATCGATATTATTAAATAAATAAAGATTCCCTTCTTCTTCGAGATATACAAATTATCTAACCGTTCATTATAAAACATTTGTACGAAGAAAAGAATTGCATTTAAAATACAAAATTGTCGTAAAATATAATTTTAATTAAAACATTTCTTTCAGCGATATATCGCGATTTTAATTCCATCGGTATCATTAGTTATAATTGTTAATAAAGTTAGACAGCTGAAGCTACCACTGATTTAGTGAAAGGAGCAAAAGGTAATAGGAATGCGATCAATGAAAAGCGCGTATCGATTTAGAAACCAATACGTAACTCACGGCGGTGGTGGAACATGTGCAAACGACAGGAAGAACTTGCATGGGTGCAATTAGAAGTAGACTAACTCGGAGACTTAGTCGTAAACCACCGAAATTTTGTCTCAAAGTAGTATGAAATCCGACTGACTGAACAGAGGCAACGAGAATGTTTCTCGAGTTTCTCGGACGAGAAAGGCATTCGAATTTCCCGGTGGAATTAAAATCGACAAGTTTTGTATCCAATTTAGTTAACCGATATTTTCATTAATTTTCGTTTATACATTCGTTTATAATATAAGAATGTAACATTCGTTTTTTTTTAATCCGTTTTAAAATTAGTTGCAATTAAGAAAATTAATTAATTTAAGGATTTTTCCTTAAATAAATTCATCTTTATCTTTCGTACATCGATCATATATAGTGAGAAATATCGAAACGAGACACATGCGGGAATTATTTTCAGGATTTTAAGAAGAAATCTGACCGTGGACAGAAAATTTTGTTCGATCAGCCGAAGGTACACGAAACGAGAGGATTTTCCATTTTCTATTCTATCGTGTTGATTTTTAATTTTTTTCAAGGAACTCCAATTTCCCAGTCGCGACAGTATTTTCACAGTCAACGGCCAATTTCCTTTTGTTCTAAATGAAAATTCTTTTCATCCGTATCCTAACTGGGGGGAGGATGGAAATAATTTCTCCTCGGGTTAAGAAGTGTAACAAATGATTCCTCTTGTAAATAAATTAGCTAGGACTAGTCTCTCGGGTGTAATACATTCGAAGTAAAAAAAAAAATCTAGTTATCTCGCGATTATTTTACGAGCGAATATTTGTCGGAACTCGATGTTCTTTTCATTTCCATTTTTCCATTTTCCTCCCGCCAATTCTATTCTTTTCTTACGTGTTATACCATCGTGAAATATCATTTTCTGTCTATTTGTTATATTTAACGAGATAAAGAGAATTAGAACGTGTCGCATTTTGATAAATTAAATAAATTTGAATGATTTTCAAGAATATTCGAATATTTGGAGTTATAGCACTTAATATGTTGAGATAAGACGAATGATAGTTGATTATTTTTTGATTAGTTTTGACAGCTATGTGATTGTTTAGAGAAAATATGAATTTTTTTAAAGAATAAAAGATATTAAATATTTGGAATTTGATTAAAGAAATATAAATTCAAGTTATTAAATTTCTTAAAAATTATTAATTTTAACACTTTGGATATAGAAATTTACAATTAATTAATTTTCCCAACAATATCATTTTCATCTATGCTTTCAATTATCGTCAAAAGCCAAAAAAAAAAAAAAAAACACAGTGAAAGAACGAAAAGAATGATGGAATGACAAAGACGTTTATCGTAAAATTGAAAAAAAAAAAGAAAATAAACGAAAAAGAGAAAAGAATAAAAAAGGATTCGAATTGATATTAATAAATCTCTTTCAAGATCGCGCTCGAATTACATTTCCTAGAATCAAAGTAGTTTCATCGTTAATAAATAAGAACGTGCATTTTCTTCTCCTGTATTCAGCTTCCCCCTCTTTCCCTCCTTTCTCCTCCTTTCTCCTCTTATTATCACTAATCTTGTCACTGATTAAAACTGATCAAAGGGGAAACGCACTTCTTTCGCCCTTCTTTTTCTTTTTTTATTTTTTTCGAACGATTGATTCGTCGTCGAGAAACGACGTTAAACGAGGCGAAAGAGGGAAGGAGGGGGGAGGAGGATTAAACGACGAGAGAGAGAGAAGCAATTGCAATTAATATCGTCGTCATGGGCCGGTGGAGTGGCCTTTATCGTTCCAGCCAGGCGAATTACGAACGAAAAATCTTCACGCAGCCTGTACGGCTGTAGATAAAACTTTCAAGCTGGTGGAACAAGTACTGCAAACCATAGTTACGACCCTGGGGATCATGAAACGTTAACTATGTTGGAGCAGCACGAAAAGAACGGGAATATGGGATCGTGGGGGGTAGGGAAGGGGGGAATGTACAAGGCAGATCGATCTAAAAGGGAGGGGAGAGAGAGAGGGAGAGATGAATGGAAGTGCATTGTTGGAAAGGATATAATGGAGCAACTAAGACACTCTATTAAGTTATCCTCTGGTGTGCTTTCAAAAAACACTAGGTAGAAGAATATAGCGTGGCCTCGTTTAAATATTAAAACAACCCTCCCCGGAAAAATGATTTGAACTGCGCCAAGGAAGAGGCGAGGAGTGCAAGTTCCGCTAGTTTTTACGCCCACGTTCCAGACGATCCACCGGATAAATGTGGAACAATGTCGTAATTTGAACGATTACACGTCGGAATTTGTCTTCGGGGCTTTGGGGACACGATTATGGCTGTGGATCTTTCTTAGCTTGTCGCGGACGCCCTCGTGAGAGATCGGGTTTATGTTAAGCGAAGAATCGGGTACTTGATCCTTTTTACGTCGATCCTTTCCGTTGACAATTCGTCAATCAAAAATTGCGAACGATCTTGCCACAAATTGTGAACGTTTAAACAAAAATTTTGCTCTGGGTTTACCATTTCAACTTGGTATATCTTTAAAAATGATATCTCATATAATAATTCATCAGAGAAGAACAAGTAAAAGTAATTTCCTCGAACTATATTGTTCAGAAAATTCATTATTTGTTGCGTTATACAGTTACGCAATTAAAGATAGATATCTTTGCAGCTATTAAACTTTAATTTTAAAACTCAAACAATAAATCTACGCAATTCCACTTAACAACAATTCCGCTCCTCCATCCAATCAATATTTTTTTAAAACTTGGAACAATTTTGTTACTCTCGTTATTGCATACACTTTAGCAAGTGGCTCCTCCTTACATATATTATCCATTTCCCATTAATCACTCAAAGTCAGGTCACCCGAACTCAAACAGACTACAAGACAAGTAATTAGACTCGTACGAAACGCAAACTTAAACTCAAGAACTTGACTAATCTGAACAAGAGGATATCAATTTTCCCTTGATGGAAGGACAAATTTCCTTCGAATTCATAAAAAAATCAGCCGCGAAATATGTCTCCAAGTCTCTCTCTCGATTTTGGGAGGAAAGAGATGGGGAATGTAGGGGATGGGGAAATTTTTACACGTACAATATCGAAGAATGGGATCTACCTTTGTTCGTTCAAAAACGGTTTTGATTCCTTAAAGAAAGGACGTAACAAGTAGAGGATGGCATAGAACGATGACACGTTCTTCAGGACATGTTCTTTGACAAATCCGGCAAAGCGAGTGGCCACTTTGACAAAAAATGTCCGAGAAAAGTCGAAGGGAAGTTTTAAGCGCCGCTTTTCAAAGCTGGTTCGCGACCTGAATTTCGTACAACCTTTTGTTCCGGATCCTCGTTCCACCTGGTATTTGTTGCAAACGTAAAAATACGCGAAACACGGTCACTTCCTCTTAGCCGTGAGATTGCTTGCGATGAAAATTTCGTAAAATTTCTATTTTTTTTCTCCATCCTTTTTATCCAGACTCGCCGTATTACACGGATTCTGTGACGTAAAATTCTTTACCTCTCGCGTAATATGTTTACGTTTTTCTTTTTCTTCTCTTTTCATTTCTTTTTTTGGGGGAAAATAGTGAATGAAAATTTGTGTGATAATATCGTGAAATAAATAGATAAGAAAAATAGAGACTTGATAATCTTATCCTTGATAAAGAATTTAAATCACTTGAATTTATTTAGATATTGTTATTAATTTTTTTCTTTTTTATAGAATAATATCAGTAATTTCTAAATCCAAAATCGTAAAATCCACGTAGAACACAACAGGAGGATTCATCAAACGGTTCGCCGATCCCTTATCCCCTATTCCTGATCGAATAATAATCGAACTTCAACCCAAACTACTTCCACCCAATATCGATACTCATTCCATTCGATTCTCACTCTCGTTTCCGGTATCTCTCGTATTTACCCGGCCGATTTATAAACAGGACAACAAGTTTAGGATTGATTAAATCACGGAGAACGGCACGGTTCGCGAAATTTAAATAAAGATAACGAGCCCGACGTTATACACCACGTCCCTCTGTTTCATATTCATTTAATTATTACGTAAAATAGTGGAAAGAAGGAGGGAGGAGGAATAACAGGCGGAGAAGATCTTTGCTCGTCGAACCATTATGGCCTCCTTTCCCTCGTGTCACGCTTATCGTTTCTCCACTCTGCCGCGCCACTCATCTTTTGTAACCTTTTCCCTCCCCGACCTCGACGTCTGTTCGACGTTGTTTCTCCTTTTTATTCGGGGGTCTACACGCCTCCCTTGTTCGAGAGGATCGATATAACCGGCCGGCAGAAGGCGATTTTCGCCGTTTGAGAATCGCTCTTTCCTGCCTTCTCTGCTATCGAGGAACGAGGGAGAGCTAAGGAGAATCCCGTTTTCCTTCGATACCTTTTGTTCCCTTTCCCTTTTTGTTTTCCTTTTTTTTTTTTTAACCACCGAGTCGAGCAGGAATTCTCGTCGGTAGGTTCTTGTCGAAGCTAGACGCAACGTCTACGTTCGTTAATTGTCGGTAAAAATGGATTAAGGGGGATGGAAGCGGGCAAATCGACACAGGGGAATCCACTTTAAGCGGCGCTTTTGTGCAACGATCGATTGACTCGGTGGGGGATTAATACCGGAGGAATTTGTACCTCGGTTGCGTGAAAGGGATGAAGGGTTTGGGATAGGTCTTGGAATGTGTGTATTAGGTGGGAGGAATTGATCCGAGTTAATGAGAATTGACTGTTACCTCCGAAGGGAAAGGAGATACGTAAAATTCATTTGTGTATTTTTTGGAAGATTGAAAGTATTGATTGTGTTCATCGTAAGATTTAAAAAAATTCCTTAGGAACAAATTCAAAATTGGAAATCCCTTTTAAATGATAATGTTACTGTAAATGTTATTTCATTCGTAATATTAAAGATATTTTTAGAATTTTATTACAAATGTTTCTATAACAATTTTGTTATGGGAGAAACTGTTTACGATATCTTAATTAATATCTTGTAATAATATTTAAAATTTTATTCATGAATTTTGCTAATATGCGATACGACCAAATATTGAAGTTCATTTGTGTTAATTAATTAACGATTTTACTGTTTTAATTTTATCCGTGGAGAAACATCTGATAATAAATATTCATCCAAACGATGGTGAAACGAATGATATATTATTTTTTAAACGAGAAATAATTCAATTTCCAAATTTAAGTAATGAGAGAAAATGGAATTTAACTGATAATTCCAGATCCAGATAAACAAAGATTAATCATAGCTCGAGAAGATTGTACAAGTGTTGGAACTCAATTTCAGCAAGAGAACTCATTCGTTCACTGTCCCGATTGTCAAGATTCTGTCAATTATTTTCAATTTATTTTCTCAAATTTCGAGACATAATCTATTTATTTCGCGTTGTTTTAATATAAATCAAAATCTGTTGATTAACAGACTTTAGAACTTAGAATATTCCTTAAAATAATTTCAAGGGAATTTCAATTTCAAAATTGAAATATAAAATAAAACAAATGAATTCACTCACCACCCTCGATGGAAATGGGTGTAATCGACGTTTCGCCCCCTTTGATCTGAATGTTTCCACGATACCACGTAATCGTGGCTGCAGGTTTCGCTGATCGTACCACACATTCCAAACGACGAGATTCCCCAACCTTCACCTCGATCTTCTTCTTGTTCGGATGATTGCTAATCTCCACTTTTTGCGGCGGCGCTGTAACAGAAAAGAAATATTGTCAGTAACAATTACATTTAATATTTAAGATGTTATACACATATATGTACGTAATTTTTAGAAATTTCATTGCAAATTGTTACATATTCAATATAACAATAACGTATGATTTCCCCTTATTTGAATTCCCATACGTGAAATTGAGAAATAAAATTTAAAGAAGGATTAATGATAGAAATTAATAATTTTTAAATAATGATATTATATTTATCACAATTCTTGAATCGAGACACCATCCCATTTTTTTTTTTTTTATAAATGGATTCAGCTAAGCGAAATTGAGAAATATTACTCTTGTCAAGTTGAATAAAAACAACTATTCTACTTTCACAGAAGATATTTTTGTTATAAAGAAACGGAACGGTTATATAAAAACTTCACAAAAAACTGTTCTTCAAAAGTTTCAGCTAAAAAGTAACTTCTCCACGCTTAAGCTCGCTTTCTTTTCTTTTCTTTTTTTTTTTTTTTACGAAGGATTCTATGCTGGAACAAACATACGGGAAAGTACAAGCCAGACGCGTACCTAGAAAACCACTTTTCACATGCTCGAAGCGCTCAGTTAACTAACGTCAATGTAGTCTTTGGAAGTTGCTATCAAAATATGTAACACGGTTATTTACAATATCACGATAATATATTCATCGTCTTAAAATAATCTTGAAATAATATTGAACAAAGTTTAATTAGAATTATTGGAAATAACATTACTGGAAAAATTAGGAATAATTAATTCTTTCATTTTAATCTCGAGAAAAAGAATTTTCGTTCCAGATAAAAATCCAAAGCGTTTTTCAAGAAGAATTTACTCGAATGATGAACTCGGAATAGATATATCTCAAGAATTAATTCAATCTGGATATAATTAATAAGTTGAAAACATTTCGACAAATGACATTCCATCTCACGGTGACAAATTTAGAATGGAAGCGAAACGTTTCAAAACTTAATCTAAACCGTCACGAATAAGTAAAGGATCTAACGATCAATTCTCTGTTACGAATAATTAAACAGCAAAGAAGACGTTTCTCTTTAAATTTAAACGACGAGTTCAAAATAGAACTCTTCGAGATTTCCTAGATAATAAAGTATACAATAGTATATACGTGAAGCTTTTCTCAATGCAATAACCAATAATCGTATATGTGTAGCAAGTAACAAAAGAACAAAACGTTCTCGCATTACGCGCGGGGTAAACACAATTTTCCTTATATCGATTCATCCGGTAATCGATAGAATCGTGCCAGTAAACGGGTAAACGTACGACGTCTTTTTCCTCGTTTTGCATTATTAATACCTTGTTCCAGATACGCTACGCGGATAGCGTTTAACTAAATATAAACGGCCAGTTTCCTTCGACCGAACGAAAATTAGTTTCACTCCATTTCGTTTTTCTTTAACACCGGATGGAAACGAAGAAAAATTATAATCCCAACTTCTTTCGAGAAATCATATTTTGAGCGAAATACGAAACTTTTATTATTAAAGTTCCCTGAAAAACGAATAATAATATTTCTTTCTTAAGTAAATTTCTTTAATATATATATATATTGAAAAGTGTGATTTGATAAAGGTATTAATCTGCTACATCATCATAATCTTGCTTAATCTGCATACAAATATTTTGCGAGAAAATAAAGAAAATTTTAAACAGAAATATCATATTTCCAGAATTTTTATAAATTTCGAAACTTTCATCTCACGTCCCCTCCATCTCTTGCACAAACTTATTCCAACAATATTAAACATTCAATGCCTCTTCCTTTATTTATCATTCCCTTTCTCTCTTTCAAAACTTCGATTTTTCTTCTCATAAACCTCGGTTAGGGATAGGGATGAAAGATCGATGAACAGTATGGAGCGGAAGAGGATCGTTCATAAAAAATAAGGAGATGTTCCCTGAACGTTTCGCTTTAGAAATGGCCTGAAAGGTCAAAACGAGACGATAGGAGTGGGTAAAATAGGAAAGGAGGAAAAGGAAATACAAACGCATTGACCAGGAAACTTCGACATAACGGTTATTTGCCACTTCATTTGGTCTGATGCAACGTGCTTTCGATCGGTTCACCGGCTTCGAGGAAGAGTTTCCATCTAGAATAGTGGCGTTTTCACATTGGAAAATGCGTTTCCGACCAACCACAACCTCTAATACGCGCTGACGAGCTGGAAGTAGCTCTTGATTCGACGGTTACTCTTCCCGGAATTCTTCATGCACGTACCCTCGCCTCTCTCTGCCGTGTATCGCGTTAACCAGCCAGGAAATTAACCCCTCCGATGTAACTTTTGAATTTTCACGCAGGAAGGGGAGAATTATCATCCATTTTTGCACGGAAGTTCGTTTCTTTTACAAGTTCGTTAAGGGAGTTTGAAATTTATTCCCCCTTGGCTGGAATTCTTCCATATCTACAGCGTTCAAACATCTACAGCGTTCAGAATCGAGGATCTTGTAGTAAGAAGAGGGTAGTAGATCCATTTATGATAAACTCTTAACTCGTTTCGTGTGATATACGTATGAAGACAAAAATTCCGAGGTGGAGAGTTTTTTTTCTTTTTTTGCAAAAAATTGAAATGGAAACACTGATGACGTTGAAAAATTGGAAAAAAGTTTTAATTTTTAACTGTCAAAATAACAAATTACTTGAATGGAAAAATAAAACAAGGGGTAACAAGGTGATGCATAAAAGAAAAACGAAATTGAGGTTCAAAAGTTTTGTATAAAATTCTGCATCCTGTAATTTAGATACAGAAATCGATAAAAGAGATTTTATATTATTTATTTGCTTCCCCCCTTTTTTTTTAATTAAGAAAAAAGCAAAATCTAATTATAACGAGGAAGTTTTTAGATTGGTGATAAATAATTAATGGGTGATCGATATAACTACGTTCACGTAATTATAAAGATAATTGTTAATTACTTGAAATCATTTTTATAACGCTATAAACGAGATTAAACTTTGGAATATAAATTTCTAAATATATGTAAAATTTCTCTAATATGGAGGTTAGTTCTCATAGATCAAAGTTATTACAGAGATGGTAATTGGATTGCATTATTAAATTTCATAATTTCCTGCCTCTTCTCTATACTTGATTTTATACACATATTACAATACTTTTCGAACATTTTTAAGAACAGAATATTTTATTTAAAAATTGTAAGAATCCAAACTGCAAAAAATAAATTTATCTGCTTAAAAAATATACAAAATACATGAAAAGATATTTTCTCGAAAATTAAATAAATCATAAATTATATCTGTTAAACAAAGGGCATCAAAATATTTTTGAAATTCAGATAAATTACAATTTACATTTATCAAACTCGAGACAGAAAATTTAAAAAAAAAAAAATTGAACAAAACATGATTTACATTTACTAATAAAAAAAATATATATATATATAAATTATTTTGAAAATTTTTCGCAAATAAACCATAAAAAAATACAAAATTCATAATGGCTACGTTTCCAATTAAAATTCCAGATCATTCATTCATCCCTCACGAATTCAATACACATATCCCCGAATATTTTCATCAACGTGACAAATCATCCAACCATTTCCATCTTCTTTCTTCGACACTCGTTCACCTTCTCTCGTCCACGTGAAACAGGGGGTGAACGAGTGGCGGGGTAAGTAACCTTCTTCAATTACCGAATTTATCACTGGTTCCTCTCGTCCGGCGAAACTTCCGGTGGACAAACGAGGTTACGCTTTTTCAACCGTCGGTCCGCTCGCTCGTGAAAATTTATCGTATTACAGTCCTAATTTCTGGACGGAGGAAATCCCCAAACCCCCATCGATAACAGTCAGGTCCAACGATATACACTCCATAACTTGATAACTTTAAACATAAGCTTATTATGTTTAAATCCACATTATAATTTGTGTATATATATATTAACACATATTTTGAATTTAATATATATTATTAATAATATTATTATCACGTTATAATAACACAATTTTCCCCATACATATTGAAATTCTATCATTAATATTAGAACTGTGATTTTTATTAGATATAACAAACAACTTAAACGTATATTTATATTCTTATACGTAATTATAAATATCTAAGTGATGAGTGAACGTGCATCTAATAGTAGAAGAAAAATAAAGATTACTTTTTCTTACCAAACTTCTTCGATTTCTATAATTTACGCTCTTAAAATGCTACGAATAAAAAGCAATGGTGGAAGGACGTTCCCCTCAACCAAGTGGTGGTGCATCCTGAAGAGAAGAAGGAACGGAGAAATACGGGGCAAGGTAAAAGTATTCAGCGAATAATAGCCGCCATATTTCCTTTCGTTGTCCACCATGATAACAGCATTAAACGGAGACCGTGTTTTCCATTCTCCGTATCCGTTGTCGCCACTTAAACGGCCGCTTCTTTTCTCAACCTCCTCGCTAATCTCACCCCTGTACCCCTTTTCCTTCGTAACGGTATTATATCATTGTTAGCTTCTTCCGTCTGTATCCCGTTATTTCTTGCTTCGTAGAGAGGCAACTTTTTCTTCAACTCTTAACGGATATAAGTATACAGTTATTCAGTGAAGATATTATTAGATGGAATAATAAATTTTATCCCTATTTTTGAAAAGTGTAATTTATATAATCAAGAATTATAGAATAATATTATTTACCTTGTTATTTCTTATCTTATTAAGATTCTTCTTTCCTCTTCAACAGATCAGTTGGATCAATTTTGAATATAAAGTTTTGAAGAAAGTTATTTAATTTATGCGATCAAGCATTTATAGAAATTATTTTATTTTGTTAAATTTTACCTTTATTAAATTACTATATATTATTAAAATAAATATTTATCTTATTTTATAATGAAAAACAATGTTTGTTTAATAAACGTGATTCAATCAATCGTTTAATTTATATTGAGACGCATAAAAACTCGATTTTTGAAACAATATATGTAATCTATACGCGAATTAAACACGTTTAACGCAATATTAAATCATAATTTGAATAAATTTTTCGCGAAATTTAAACGATTCAAAAAAATTTGCTCAAAATTACAAGCGAAATCGTAGAGATACGAAAAATTAGCGAAATCTACGGGTTGTTCACTGACAGAAAACGTGTATTTCAAACGAGAAAGAGTACCATCGATACACCGATCAAATAACGTAAATGTAGAAGTAGATTGAAACGTCGGAAATTGCAGCTCCGGCCACTATTTTTCCGTAATCGAATATTCGAATAGCAACTGTTTCCCTCGGTTCCCTGAAATTTAATCACTTAAACCATTTTACTCGAAATTTATTATCCTATCAAACTGTTTATAAAAAAAAAAAAAGAGGATATCTCGTTTTCTCACCCCCTCGTTTTCTTCTATCCCTAAGTGTGCAGTGGAAATAAATATTCGAACATTTATTCCACGAAACTTTCACCAACGAAATTTTTTTAAACAATTTTACAAATCTTCTTTCTTAAACCGATATATTTCACGTTCAACAACGACGAAACAATCTGCTCGTCGATCACCTAATCCTCGATCCAATCCTCTTTCGTTCCTCCAAAACGGAACAAAAAGAACGAAAAGAAGGAAGGAATAAAAATAATCCACCGTCTAATAAAAACAGAAATCCAAGAAGGAAATACAAACTGATCCGATGAGATAAAAAAAAAAGAAAAACCCCGATGCATCACGGATTGGCCCCCGTCAGATGCAACGCGGATGAAGCAATTCGCATTCTTTTCCCACCCTCCTCTCTCCCACCCGTTCTACCTTCCAGTTTTTCTTCTTCATTCCAGAGGAGCAACAAAATTGAACGTGATTCCGCCACACCATCCAGCCACGGCTGTTTTTACATTTTCTAGAACACTGAGCCGGAAGTCTAGTGATATTGTCGGAACGCGGGCGACACGGATGAGACGCGCGGGGAGGTTGGATTCACGCGTTGCGTTTCGCAGTTGGAAGAATAGGAACAGCCAGAAGGAGGGGGGTTGAGGGGTTGAGGGTTGATGGTAATGTGAAGCCGTTTTCAGGGTTTAGTGATAATTGAATGAGGCGAGCGCGCTGTATCGCCACGGGATTTCGAAACGGCATTCAACGTGCAAAGCGAGGCTGCGTCTGAAAAGTTGCAGTCGGAGGGGAGGGAAGGAAGGGTTACGCACGCGAATCGTTCGAGAAAAGGAGGGAAGAAAAGGCTGTCGAGGTGAACTTCCTGGCTGGTTGGTGGGAGGAAACTAATTATTTTCCGTCTGCCAGGAGTCACGATGGCTTTTTGCGCTTTCGGTGAAGGGTTGGGGGATGTTTTCTTGGGATAAGGGCGAGGGTGTGGGTGTTTGACGGGCGAGATTGATTTGATTGGGTGGCAGTCGATCGAGTTGTTGATTTTCTTTCTGAGAGAGAGAGGAAGAGAGAGAGGTTGATTGGTTGAAAAGATAATGAGATGTTGGAGTGATTAATGGAAATTATGAATAATTTAAATTTCTATAAAATTACACGAGTGAATAAAAATTTTCGTTTAATTTTCTTTCTGTTTGTACCTCTTTCGAGTAAAATAACGATAAATTTTTTTTATTTAACTTGTCACAGTTGTGAAAATAATTGTATGTTTCGATAGTAATCAAAATCACCGTATTAAATGAAAACAATAATGTTCCAGAATCCAATACGGCGTTCAAATACTGTAATAACATAAAAATCTCTTTTCTTATATTAAACTATTATCTTTTATTTATCCACGAAAAGAAATAATATCAATTTAAGTCACATATTAAAATCCCCTACTATTCCGGAATTCCAATTCTTCTCTCTCGATTCTCCAATCATAAAGAAAAAAAAATTTCAACACAGAACCGAAATGAATTTAATTATTCGATAAAAATTAAAAAGTTAAAAAAAATCGGGCCAAGAAAAGAAAATAGAATCCGTAGCAAAAGCGAGCAAATTAAATCTCGCAATGTCTTCCAGATCGATTTCTCAACCATTATCACGGGCTTGCATACAAAGTTCTCGAATGAGCACGGGAATAAGAAAAGAATGAAAAGGAGATCAGCTCTCGACTTTCGTCGGCCAAGAATGGAAGAATTGCCTCGGAAACAACTCGTTTCCAGGGACAATCGTCTTATTTTCACTGACATACCAACTAGAATACGGTATTTACCAGGTACCTGCACGCGAGGTGGATGAAAGAAACAACGGTTCCCTCTTCACGATGGAGGAGGGGGGGCGGAGAGCGCGGAGAGAAAAGTTTTCGCGGCTTAATTTCCCCGCGCGGGAGCGGGATGTATTAGACGCTGTTTTAATGTCTGACCGCGTGCACCGCGCCTCTAACGCCGGTTGTTAATGCGTTACTTACACCTGTGTCCCTGAACACGAGCAACCGCCATATGCATTATTCACGGACACTTTGCATTACTTAGCGGGGACATCCACTCGCGTCGATTACCATGTGGATCGTGCTACGTAGCTCCCTACTACGAATGGGTGGATGGCGCTGTTGTTGTCGCTTGATGCTGGTTCAGGGGCTTGTTTGGCAAGGATTGATTGCCAATTGGCCCATGTTCCAGGGGATTTTTCCCAGGGAAAGTTGGAGTTGGTGTTCATTGATTCCAAGGATGAAGAGTTTGTTGAACGAAACGTTTGTCCGTTTTCGTTACTTTTCAACGAGTTTTCCCTCGTGGTTTTCGCTGCTTTCAAGACGAGGTTTTCCAAGTTTGGGATAGGAGAAGTCTGTTTAGGAGAATTATAGAATTTTCTTGATTTAACTTCAGTTTTCAATCTTGGATGGACGAGAAGTAGATTAAAATTTTTCTATCAGATTAAATTCTTGACTTTAAGAATTTTACATCGTAAGAATCTTTATGGAAAAACGGATATTAATAAAAAAGGATCTCCCAAATGGATAAAATCAATCGGCAACGAAAACCAGAACCAATCCTCGTCAAAGGGACAAACGAAATTGCACGTTCGACCGATTTCTTCTCTGCGATTTCCTTGCGCTAGTTACGACTTCAAGATGATTCGTAATTAGAAGGAAAAAAATCCACTTCGCCCTCCACTTTCAACCACTGTTTTCCACCGAACAGCAGCGTCCCCCTTTTGAATTCGAAACGACGTCGAAAACAACGCGACGTCGTCCATTGTCCGACCGTTAAAGGTTCTTCTTGTATATACACATTTAATAAAGAATAATCGTCCCCCCTCCACCCACCGGGCCTTTTTAAACAAGAAATTTGTGCGACTGGGCGAAAAATATCGAAAGAAAGAAAGGAAAGAGGCGGACGGTCGGAAGATTTGCTCTAGAAATTCACGGTATTATCTCCATTGTAGGGAGGAAAAAGGATCCGTCCCGGAGTTCGTTCAACGTTCAACCCATTGTCTCCGGCATTGTCGCCGTTTAACGTCAATTGCTATGCGTCGGTTAATAAATATCGTTATAGGGGCTACCATTTCCCGAGCTAAGAGATTCTTGAACGGTCGTGGCCGAAACGAAATTCTGAATTTGCAATTTTTCTCTCCCTCCCTCCCCTTCCTTCCTTCCTCTTGTTTTAATCGAGTGTTTCCGTTTCGCGGAATGAGCCAACGAGATCAGATCTATTCGGTTGAATATTCAAAACAGGGCTAGAGTTTAATCGAGAATTCATGGATAGGAAATGGTGACTTATGCGAGGGATCGAATCGTGGGACAAAAGTGTTGTGTTGAATTTAAAAGATTGATCCGTTAAAGAATGTTAAATTAGCATTGGAATTAATTTTAACAAATGCAATGTAAAACGAGATAAAAAGAAAGAAAAAGAAATGATCCAATGGCAGAGCAATTTTCGCAATAAAACTTTCATGGTTGCTAAAAATGAAGGTTGGGAAAATCGATATTCCATCGATGGTTTTCAGGGGTCAGTTGGAAACACACAGACATGTCTGGAACAACATCAAAAGGGTACAGTGATCAAACAGTGAAGGAAAGAGTGTAGCGAAACGGTTGTATAGAGCGATAGAGGCTGAAGACTGAATAGCGAGCAAAAGGGGGATGAAAACGCGAGGGTCTTGCATCGCGCTAACATTCAACCATTCAATGTCGGACTTTCGGCCTCATTAACACGCTGCACCATCGAAAAAAAGAGAGAAGGGGAAAAGGAAAAAAAAAAAAAAAGGAAAACAAGTTTGCACGTGGCAGAGAGCAGTTTCCCTCCTTCGGTGAAAGAAAGAAAGAAAGAAAGAACAGTGGTGGCGGAGAAGGGAGGATGGAGTAATAAAAATTTCTGAAATAAAGAAGCTGTTGGCGTTAGTTTCTCGAGGAAGGAACGGGTTGGAATTCTGGGAAGAAACAAGCTCGAGTTTCTTTGGATGTGGAATAGTTTGCGGTTGAATAATGTAAAACACGTGTGATGTATGGGTTGGTGATTATGTATCTATGTTGTATATAAATTTCTCAAGAAGAATAAGTTTCGAATTGTAATTGTTATTGTAATTATCAGTCTCTTTTCTTTTCCCACATTTTTTGGAAAATATTATATTTTAATTTCATGAAAGGTTAGTATCTTTATATTTATATTAAAGTTATATGTAATTTTTATTTTAAAACAGAAATACTCTTATCGTTTATTATTTTTGAAATATTTTTATAATATTTACCAATAACAATAATTTCAACAATCGTAAATACATTGTGAAATATTATTTTCACTTTATTTATTTATTCCATTTAATATTAAAATATATTTCAAAGATAGAATACTTTTTACCAATATCCATATAGAAATGCAATGAAACAAATCAACCCCTTGCAATCACCATTAAATAAAATATCTCATGTTTAAAAAAAATCAAATTCAGAATCCACGATTATTCTATTTCACGATAAAATATCAGGGGAAAAAGAAATAGAATATCCGAATAATCGAATGAATAATTGGATCGATTCGAACCAATTTATATTTTATTACGCTATTTAATATATTCTCTTTTTAAAACAAATCACTGAGTTGCTAATATTAATGCAATTAAGTTGTTTCCGCTTCTTGCCCCGAAGCGGTGGTGTAACACGATCTTTCATTTTTTTCACGACGAGAGGAAAATTGCAACAGAAGGCGCTGCTTTGACGCAAGATTAAGCCGCGATTTCTTTTTGTAGATCTATTTATTATGGAAACGTTTCATCGAACAAAACGATAATACAATTATATCTTGTAATCAAGTTAATGAATTGAATACTTCTGCGAATACTTCTTATATATACGTAAGATTGTAGTAGAAACGTGAAATTTTCTGCGGTGGAATATCTCGTAATATCGAGATGTAAGGAAATAACTGCTTTTTCTTTTTTTTTATTTCTTTTTTTTTTCCTTTTCCTTCCGCTCTCTCTTCCCTCTTCCAACGAGAAATGTTTTAGAATATACTCTACGAGTGTAATGAACCCAGCGTCCTAATAACTTTCGTAAGATTATATATATTCGCTTTTTTATCCTTGAAATTCTTTCACTGTACGTGAAAAAGCTGCCGGTGAAAAAAAGAAAAAAGAAAAAGAAAAAGAAAAAGAAAAAATTTTTCATTAACGAAAAACACGTTGCTTGACTTTTTAATCATAAAGTAAACCCTGTTTGAGGAATTTTCATAGACGTGATTATGTTAAAATATCGTTTCCCTGAGCATCCCAACTAACCAAAATTATGCATGTTCCCTCCCCGAGCGATTAAGAAAGCATTCTAAATTATCAGGATATAATTCTGGCTTCATAACGAAAAGTAATTACTCTTTACGGATGATATACGACGCCCGTAATTTCCATGCGAATTTTTCACGATTATTTGCGCGGGACGCGATTAAAGACATTCAGCTAAAAACCTCGTCGCTAATTTGTTCTTCTTATTAACAATTTCTTTCAAAATTACCACGTGGCGCAAAATTCCTTACGCTTTTATAAACATCTTGCAATTAATATCCATCTATGTCAATTAACAAATTAAACTACCTTCAAAATGATACTGTAAAATTTCATTCACTTCTATAAATAATCTTCCAATTAATGCAACCTCTTTTATTATTACGTATTTTTGCGATTAATGGATTGTCTTTCCATATGATGTTGCACAGCAAAAAAAAAAAATTTTCTAATTATCACAAAATTATAAATAATATATATATATATTCTCTTCGCCTATCTATCTTTTTAGTGAACTCTGGACGCCATTATTCCTTGACGAGAGTAATTAGTTGACATAATAATAATAACCAAGAGAGTTGTGCCGGGAACGGTTTCGAAAGTTTCGAAAACACTGCCAAACGAAATCCCTTTCTCGATTAAACTGGCAAACCCCCCTGGCCCCTTCCCCTCTCTTCGTTCTTCAACTTTTCAACTTCCTCCGCCATCCCCCTTCGATCTTCTTCTCCCCTTCATCCCTTCTTCACCCTCTCTGTCACGTTTGACTTTCGACGTTTCCACGTCGAAAGGGAATTAACTGGTCACCAAGCTTGTCGGCGAAATGGAAAATCGTAATTGGGAGAAGGAGAGATCGTATCGCGGGGAATCTGCATCGATAAAAAGATTATTAAACATCCGGAAAAGGAAGGGTTGCGCGGGAAATTTAAACGAGGCTAAATTTAAACGGATTATCGCGATCGCGAGGGAATATCTTAATTGAGGATTATTGCCTAAAAAGGAAATATATATGTATGTTTTTCGTGAATTTTATTTTTTTCTATTTCCTTTCTTTGATTCGGTTTATTTTTCTTGTTATTTTTTTAAATTATTATACAATGTTTTCAGATTTAATTGTTAATTGTGGGCACGTTGGTTTCTTTTTAATTTTCATCAATGTATGAAAAATTGTTTTTCAAAGGAACTTTTCGTTTCATCGACTTTTTAATTTAATCTCTTTAATATTATTATTGTACATTTTAAATTTAAATAGGTATTGCGTAATTTAAATTATATCTAAGAACACGTAATATAATATTAGGGAGATGGAATTTAAATTCAGTATGCGGAAAATTTAATATTAACAGATTTGATACCTTTTTTTTTAATCTTTTACATATCTCTTTCCTTCTATTAATTAATAAAATTTCACATTTTAAAACGATAAAACGTAAAGTTTTAATCCATTTTATCGATAAATGAAAAAATAATTGGTCCCTATCCCAGCTTTTTTATATTTATTTTTACTTTTCAATTCAATTCACTATTTAAAAAAACAAACAAAACGCTCTAATTTTTTTAAATAATTCTAAAATAAATACTATAATATTTTATTGCAAAATGCATACCATCTCTCTTTCGTCTCGTCCATTTATCACGCTCGATAATCTCTTAAAAAAAAAAAATAAAAATAATAAATAAATAAATAAATAAATAAATAGATAAACGATCGTTTAACATGAGATTATTTAACGTTGAAAAATCATTGCACACATCAAGGGTCGAGATAAAGTAATTAAAATCCTGTAGTTTGCGAACTACGAAGGGCACTTAATCGTCAAAGGATTAACTTCCACGATGCTCAAAGCGGGAACGTCGCTTTGACAAATGAAACATTTTTCTCCCGCAAACTCGTGTACACAAATTCATCGCTCGATAACCGCGTGTTTTCTATCGTTTGTCACTGTTCAGATCCCGGGTATTACGATGGATCAAAGGAAACGCACGAAAATATGTTAACAATGTATTTTTAAGAGAAATCGAAATCAGATGCACTTTAATTTTCCATTAATTTTCAACGTAACGTGCTTTTTAATGGGCAAAATAATGCTTGACTTCATGAAGTGAATATGAACATTGGACATGATATGTACATCAGCCAATCCTCTTACGATATGAGAACACGTAAGTACAAAAATCGTAAGTTTTAATATGATTCGATACGAATTAATATCGAAATATTCCAATGTATCATTTCAAGTTGATTGTATTCAGTAATTTTTAATGTAGAAAATCTTTAAGTAGCTTCTTTAACTTTTGTCAATTGTCAATTTGACGCATTCTAAAAAAAGGAAAAAAGAGTTAAAGAGTATTATTCCTAAAAAAAAGAATCATTGGAATTTAGAAGACGAAGGTGCAAGTTTCTGATCGACCTCAGAAACATCAAGGGGTAAACAGAGCAGTCCAGCTTGGTCTATAAAATTTCTAAAAAAAACACGAGCAAATATTCGTGAGAATGGACATCTTGCGAAAGAATTTACAGAAGTTTCTTAACCATCCACCTCGTTAGAAGGGAAATTGAAGGGAAAAATTGAGGTGGATCGCGCGGAAAAACAACAAGGAAGGTTCTCGTTCAACTCGTTTTTCGTTTAAACAGGAAGATCTCCTTTCCCAATTAAAATTCTGCCCGCGTTTTGTTTTCGACGCGGCCACAAGGCGAAAGTTCGATCGTCGCAATTAAAGGGATGATTAATTGAAAATGCGTTGAGGAAACGGTACGACGCAACACATTGGAAAAAATGAAATGGTCCGACTTTTGTCCCATACTTTGCTAGCCCAGTCACGTGTATTGATATTTTTAGCCTTAGGTGTAAGCGAAATTATAATGAATTTGTTTGCTGGTATTGCTCGAAGGAGATACTTTATCGTCCCTGGACGAGAATGTGGATTGAATTTTTAATAAATCTTTTTACGCGTACGCGTTGTTCAGTTTGAAATTTATGATCCCCATCGAGAGTTTAATAAAAATCTTATAAATACAGAGGATATTTTATGTCCGCGTAAAAAAACTTTAACAAAAATTGCAAGATACGTTATGGTAAAGCTTACAAAAAATTTTTTGTATTATTTTTACTATTGCCAAAAAAATGAAGAAATACTCGATCAGAAAGATAAGGTGGAAAAATATTCAGTAATTTTAAACAGGGATATCCCCTTGAATCTAACTTTCGTGACAGTTACTCAACTTTTTCTCCCCGATTTAAAAAGTAAGTTGAAAACACTCGAAAACATGACAGCCTGTTTCTTTCAAAAATCTGGATGATGATTTTTATTACGCAAAAAGACAAATTTTTTGATATCTCGAAAGAAGGGAAGATAATTAGATGATTTTGACAATGTTTGATGTGCTAATTTATACAAAACTTGTTTAAAATCTTACTAATTTCTGTTCTGTGTCCTCTCGAATAAATAATTTATCAATATTTAAAATAATATTATCATTCACTTCGATCTATCATCCATCATATTCAATCGATAAAATATGCTACGAGCAATTTCCATTGCATTATATCCAGCCTCACAGACTACTCGTGTGAAAAAAGGACACTCGAATTTCGTTTTGATTCATGATTGGCTTTGATAATCTGTCATTTCATAACAAAACAATTGACAAAATACCGATCGTATTGTATTTGCTTCAAACTTTAAATTGACGTACAATATTATTGTACATATGTTATTTGCCTGCGCATTTCGTTTTCAAATTCTGACAGATTTAATGCGTTTCGTGAAATAAAATGAATTCATTTCGCGAAACGGTCTAATATATATATCAGAATTATATTACGTAAAAACGTAAGCGCACAAAAAGATTCAGATCATTTTGTAAACACCGACGCGTAAGATTTTTTTAATATTTTCCCTTTTCCCAGAAACAAGAATTGATTTATTAATTATAATTAAAAAATCAAAATTATTATCGCGAATAATAATAATAATAATAATAATAATAATTGTTATTATTCGTACGTCAAATTCAACTTGATGTTGACAATCCGTACGATATTTCTGCCGATGAAATATTATAATTGTGCAGTTCGATTGCATATTTTGCTTTCGTAAATATTAATTTCGATTTAATGCAGAAATTTCGTATAAAATTGGAGGCCTGAGAGAAGAGGACTTGTCCTTTTTGGAAAATGCCAATCGAAATATCAACCCCAATCTTAAATTTTCACCCAACGAATATTAATTTCCTTCCTTCCGTTTAATAATTTTATAATAAAATTAAAATTCAATGATATAGGCTTCTAGTTATTTTAGTTTAGACTATATTAATTATTATCATATTTCACGAAAGAGAGATCCCTTTGTAATATATTCCCAATTTAAATTCCTCTCTTCTGTATTAAACATTCAAAATTTGAATAATCAAGAACTTTTTTGCAAAATTCAACCAATATTTCATAAAAGTAAATTCAAAAAATCATTTAATCATGTTATTCGAAAAGAATTCTATTATTCCCAATATAAATTATTATCATTCGAATTGAATAGATTGAAAGAAGTCGGAAAATTTTTCAAAATAAACGCGATATCCCCTTCAATGTTATACACCCATAAGCTCCTCTGTAAATTTCCTTAAATTTTACACACACGCACGCACACGCACCTTACAAATATTTTTACACCGACACTTCTCGCCAATTAATCCCTCGAATAACCACCCTTTCAGAAACTACCACCCTTCTCTCTCCGTAAATAACGTTCATCCTCGAACGTTAACACGAAGAGGGGATGGAAAATTCGTTGCAATTTTCTTTATGCAACGATGAAAACTTTACATTTCTAATCGGTTACGGAATCCCCGCGGAAACGGGGTTTCTCGTTTCATTTTCCATAGAATTTCAAAACGGGGCACCACCTCCCTTTGAGAATTACCGGGGCCGGCCACGGATGGAAAGGTTGTTAAACCGCCCGTCCAAGGTTCGCAGGTTATAATAATTGAGGATAATTATGCATAACTTGCCGTGCGACGGCGGGAGGATATATGCAAATCGAGTAATAATAAAACGCGTCGGCGAAGAACAAGCCGCAAACGTCGTAATCGTAATCGCGCAAACGCGATCGAGTTTTCGCGAGAATTAATTAGCATGGAAACGAGGCTACGAAAGATGGAGAGTAATTTATGTCGAGGATGTTGATCCTTCTTCGTTCAAGAGCAACAAGTAAATTTTCCCTCCTTCTTTTATAACGATATTTATTTCATCTGTCTACTTTCATTTGATACCAGCGGTTCATCTTTAGAAATTTGTCGTTTCATCATCTTTAGAAATCGATCAATGTAAAATCGTACACGCGTAATTTGCGTGTAACAATATATAAATTGATTTTCCAGATCTTTCCAGAGATTGGTTAATTAAATTATGAAATGGAACGTGTTGGTATACATCTCTTTTGATGGCAATCAGTGTGTCATAACGATGTTTTTTAAATTGGAATATGAAATGATCGTAATTATTACGACTAATGTAGAAAATTCATTTGTCGCAGATTAATTATTATGTTAATAGAATATCAAAATCTGAACAGCCATTTATGAATTCGATGAATATGTTAATGGAACAATTATTATTAATTATTGGATCTTTTTCAGGTTGAAATTTAGAGGAAATTGGTGGTAATTAAATTTTGCAATATTATTATTTTGCATAACGCGAATTAAATATTCAAAAATTTGGAAATCTCTTTAATAATCGTAAATGAAATTCCATTTTGAAATTCATTCGTTGAGCGAAACAATTAATCCAGAATGGTAAGGAATTCTGTTAAATCAACCCCGTTACTAGCCCGTCGAAAAGTTGCAATAATAGTGTATCGAGTTTCCCCTCGCACACGATTCGTCTTCGTCAGTGACAACAGAGGACGTACTTCCGGCGGACAACGCTTCAGGAAGTGGCGTTCTGTGATCGATTTTTCAATCCGATTCTCTATACATCGAGTTAAACAACACGTTATCCTTTTTCTCACGTGATCAACATTCCTTACATTCTTTACACGCATATACAAACACGACACGCGAATTTTAATTAAAAATTTTTCACAGAGGCACACTAAAACAATACAAATTGCAATACAAATCATAGAAATTAAAATTTCACAAGAAATTTCATAATTATCGTCAATTATTATTTACAAAATCAAAATTATTATTATTTATCTAGATTTTTATTCTATTCCCTTATCACGCCCAAAATCCAGAAAAATCGGAGGATAAAATTCAACGAAAGAGTAGTATAGTTCCCACGATCCCTCCTCATTGTTCCCTAACTCCTCCTCGACAGAGGATTAAAGATGTAACTTCCTTCTCGTGCCTTTTACAGTCACCTCGAAAAGGAACACAAAATTTCGTTTTGTGCCGCGACAAGAACGAGGGACGGTAAAGAAAGGAAGGAAGGAAGGAAAGAAAGAAAGAAAGAAAAGAAGATGAGGGATGGGGGGAGTTAGTAAATAATACGAAACGTCAAGTCGCTCGAAAACGACGTTATTTTTCCGGTTGCACGCGAGCGCCACAGAGACCACGGAGTAATAAGAACGAAAGGGGACCGGTTGAAGAAGGATGAAAAGGGAAGACAAAGGAAATTCATCACTGGCTATATATATATATATATATACATATTTCCAATGTTATGTTAATGTCGTCGTATACGACAATAATGGAGAGGGTTCCCTTCGAGCGATTCCTCCCCAACCAGGATCCTCGATTTATGGTTTCCCCCGGTTAGATTCGCGGCCACGAGGAATTATAATATTAATTGGCACGACCCAGATTTCGATTGTGCACCCTCGACTTTCGAACGTTGACACTGCATGCAAGAGTATGTTTGCTCTTAACGTATTCGAAACGGCGCGCCGTATGGCTCATAATGAGATCCAAATTTTGCTCTGTATCACGGCAACGGATTTCCCTTTGTTCCTCCTTCCATCTCTATGCATCTTTGATATTTTCAATTTGATCGAGATACCTTTCGAATTTTTGTTGCGAAGAGGAAGGATCGCCATTTTTCATTTCCGTTTTTATCTTTTTATCAGCTTCTTTGAGTATCGGATTTACATCGGGAAATATTATTTCCATGGTTTGTAGAAAGAAAGTTTTGAGAGAAATACGTTGCTATTTTTAATTCTATATTTGTAAAATTTATCATCCCAACGATTTTATTATTCCTGAGGAGGAATCTATCTAACGTTGTGGTGAAACGTTGATTCGCAAAATAATTACACGAAAGAATTGAATTTTAAACGAGTGAAGAGGAGAAATACGAGGAAATATCAAATTTTTGCTTTCGGCAAATGAGAACACGCGGAGGGAAAAATATTTCCACGAAAGTCTTTTGCAGCAAATTGTTCTTTCCTTTTCACGTGTGTGTGTTTTTTCCTTTTTCCTTTTTTGTTTATTTCGTACACAACGAACGTGTGTACGTTGGAGAGATGTTTCGTGTCTATCCACTCGAGAATCATGAATTTTTATAAAGCTCGATAAGAACAACACCGGGTAACTTGTTCCATCCTCATTTCTCCTTTTATCTAGCTAAATTTTAATAAGACAGTCACGGAATTCGTGAAAAAAATTTTTTTTTTTTTTCCGTCCAAGAAACAAACCGGACCCGACCGTCTCCACGTGTGCTGGCCTTTTAAGATAATGCACGCTTTTTTCAGACGCATATCAACGCCAGAACGCAAAGAAACACAAGAATTTGAATAATAAACAGCATCGAAGGTATTCTATTAAAGCGGCTCATAGAAATTTGTTGCGCCTTGCGCTTTTGCGATGCGTTGTTATACTATTGTTTGCATTTGGAAATTTGAACTTGAAAAATTTGCGAGTATTTGTAAATTGAATTTGAAAATTCATGAAGGAGAGAGAATTATGGAAAGATTCGAGAATTTAGAAACTTAGAAATTTGCAAGCTCAAAAGAAAAAAAATTTAAGAAGATTGGAAAATCTGAAATTCTGATTTGTAAAATCTGAGAGATCTATGATTTTATGAATTGGTACAACAATAACGAGGATGAATATTCGAAGGAGGGATCAAGAATGAAATCGTCTGTTAATAGAATAAATACGTGGAAATTGAAAGTTTAATGAGGTAAAGGATGAGGACATATATCTTACACACAAATTTAAATGAAGAACGAAGAACGAAGATTGAGGTTTAATGTAGTAGAAGCCTATCTAAAGTCCGACAAGGACTCCTTGCACAGACAAACATGTAAGTTTCGTGCAACCAAAAGCACGAAACCTATATTTAATAGCATAGAGAGGCCAGTAAGAACGTAAAATCCCCAAGTTTAATATATAAGTAGACGGGGGAGTGGGATCCAAAATTCAAATATTAATCTTGTATAAAATACAACGAGGCTGAAATCCACCTCGCTCACCTTAACAAGAGAACTATCTGCTAAAAACGTAAATTTAATCGAGCGGAAGCTAATGAAACTACCAATGTAAATCTAAAAGCTTAATGTACCGTAACTGGATTTCAAACTCCAGATTTCACGACCTGAAAATCGCAGTTTCAACCGCGCCAAAGAATGTAAAGTTGAAAGGAATTTTGCAAAAATTATTCGGATATAAATAAAATATCAAATTATTGTTTCCTCCGTAAATTTTCGACATAATTTTTATTTTTATTGAGAATTAATTATTTGATGGATATGTATATAATATTACTCGAAATTCATTCATCGAAACAATTGATTCAAATTTTTCGAAGAAACTTCATTATCTATCTCTATTAACTTTGAAAACTATTGTTATAAAAATTTTTTCTTTTTAAATCGAACAAAGTAATTCAAATGCAATCGATATTTGACTTGTTAACAAATTGACGACAATTAGATCGATTTCTCTTCACACATATATATAATAAAACTATTTCGTTTGGGATAAGATCTTTCATTCGTAGAGGGGATGAAGTTCAGCAAAGAGGGATGGTGGGTGTGGATATTGAAAATTGCTAGGATGTTCGGATTTTCTATTGGTTATAGGATGGATCTGGAATCGATGGAGGAATAAGAAGGTACTGATGGAAGGTAAAAAGAAGAAAACTTACGTTATAAAAATAAAAAGAGAAAAGTATATATAGGATAGAAAATAAATCGATAAATAGAAGATCAGAAATTCTATTGTAGAAAAATAAGTAAAGGCATCTATTTGAGTACAACTTAAAAGTTGACTCATCCTTAACTTCATTCCCTATTTACAACATTTCAGAAAAGTATTAAATAATATTATCCATCTAATATCCGTTATAATTACCATAATATTAATTTATTCATTTATCACTTCTTTAACTCAACTTCCATAATCTCCTTCCCTCGGATAACTTCCATAAACTCTTTCAAATTCCTATTACAATATTTCACTATAGAAAAGTATTAAACAACAAAATTCTCTCTTTGGAATAATCAACTGCTATTCGCCACAATTATCATATTACAATATTAATTTATCTATTACCTTCTTCCAACTCTCCCTTTCGATACTCCTAACTCTTTCAAATTCCTATTACAACACTTCAAAACAATATTATAATTTCTCTTTGCGATATCCATGCTTGATCATCAAATCATTGGTTACATTCGTTCATTTATTTATCACCCTTTTCCGGATTCTTTTTCAATCGTTGACGTTTTCTCAATTCCTAGATTGCCTCATCTCGGAGCCCACCCCCTCGCAATCCTTTCAATTTCACTACACCGAGTTGGGGGAAAATTAATTTTCCCCGCCATCTTCCCGCTTTTCGTTTTATCCTCGCAACTCCACTACCGTCCATTCAATCACTGTACACTCGGGGTTGAAAAGGCAAAGTCAATGCTCCCCGTCAAAACTCGAGGAATAGCGTGGGATCCAAAGGGTAACGGTCCTGAAACAGTTCGGTTGGTTAACGTTCGTTAACGCCAGCTCTTTAGAACTGGGGGGAACAGATCGAATCCTGTCTCATCAACGCGCATCAATTGCCGGTTCGTTGCACCTGGCGCCACTTGATTGGCAGATACCGACATTTTCTCTCCCGTCGATCGCGCGAAATGGCGGATTTTATGAGCCTGTCATCCGATCCTTGACCGGATTTTATCTCCCCTGGATATTTGTGGAATGTTTATGAAAATATAAGCTTCTCCAAGTCTAAGAATAAATTACGTCGAGGTATTTAATATTGATATCCAGGATCCAATAAACTTTTCTAGCATAGTTATATTTATTCACTTGTTGTCAATTTCTAACATTTCAAAATATATAAATAAATTATCTGTAAAAATGATTTACATCATTTATGCAACAATTTGATAAACGATCGACAAGAAATAATCTCACGAAATTATAATTATAATTATAATTATATCGTTTATTATACTCGATAAAATTGTATTTTACCCTTTTCGACGAATCAATGACTCGACCCTTAAATATCCACGAATCGAACTTTACAATCGAAATCGTTAACAACAAACACAATAACAAACGAGAAAGGAACCTCGATCTCATGGACCAATTATATCGTCTTAATGAACCTAATCAAGACGTAACGAGAACGTAAAAGATCGCAAGCTACAGTCATTACGATCTAAGTGGGGTGCTTTCACCCTCCAAGTCTCTCTTCTTCTTGTTCGTTTGTTAATTTACAACGGCTATTCCTTCCGGGATGTTTCTTTTCCCTGCCTCTGATCCGCTTCTCTCTCTCTCTTTCGCCCTCTTAATTTTTTCAACCCCCCTCGATACGTCTTACGATTGCTCCACAAGGCATGAACTTATCGAGGAAGGGTAGTTGTTAGTTCGAACAGCCGTCGAGGTAGGCAATTAAGTGAAATAATGTCTTTGCTCGAGCAGAGTTATCATTGAAAATAAAGGAGTCGAGTGTTTCTTTGAGATCCTCGTACATGGACCGTTTCAAGAATCGATCGATGCCTGGAAGAAATTTTTTTTTAAGTCGGATAGTTTAACTCGCCAATTACGAGTAATAATTTTGAAATAAAGAATGAAATACGTAATATGTTAATGTTAATTGCATTAATTCTAAGAAATGAGAAAAGACAACTATGAAAATCAAGTGACTGAAGTATTAAAATAAAAATTAAATTTTTATATTTGAAGATAAAAATCTCGAATAAATACGTTTGTTATTTTATATGAATGGAAATATATTTTGTGTATTCATTTGATGCGTTTGTAAAATGAAGTATCGTATAAATCGAAGTAAAAATATTATCATAAATTGATAAGAAATTCTTAAGAGGAACAAAGAGAAATTAGTTTTTATCTTGTCCCTGTTCGAAAGACATTTTGTTATTATCTAGAAAATAGAAAGGTAGGATAAAATTACACGAAAATATGGAGGATCTTTTCAATTTTCAACAAAGAAATCACTCAATGCCAGACTGACGCGAAGCTTATAAAATACTCTCTGTATCTGGCAGGCCAGCCAGTCGACGAGCTATCGATTTCTCACGTGCATTCTGGTATCGTTTACTGCAAGATAAAGTAGTCTGAACATGTTCGACACCAATAACTCAAGCTCACCGGTGTCGTCGCTGTATTTTGTTACCCGCGTATGACAAAAGGCGCAGCAGTGCACGAGAACGACAAAATGGAGGAGCGTGGGCGGAAGGAAATGGCGGAGGAAACAAAACTGAGCGGAAATGTGTAAAGAAATCAAATATTTTTTACGAAATTTTATTATTTGTTATTCCGTATGAAACAGTTGTTCATACGATCTTATCTTGAAAATTTGAAACGCGTCGATTGATGATCATTTTTCTCGAAAAATGATATTTTTGTTCAATCATCGAAAGATAATGGATACTCTTTCTCGAAGGAATTCGGATAAATTATCTTACTTTTCAAATATTGGAAATAAACAAATAAATTCTGAGAGTAAATTCTGGATCTTAGAATCCAGAATTGGTTGTTAGATCAGTTGTTTGTATTTACACATATTTATTTGTCGACTTTCGACTAAGTTTGTCGAGTGCGTGTATTTGCTCGTTTCACAAAAGCGTAAATGCGTTTCACCGTGCAACTAAACAACCCAATGTAATCTAAAATTAATTAGTTGTACGCCATGGTAAATGTTTCTGCACACGTTTGTACATACACACGCATACAAAGATTGGTTTGATAGTTGAAGCTTTTTCTATTATAACATGGAATCAGGTTTATCAAAGAGTGGAAGTTAAACAGGATAATTAATCCGTAAAAAAAAATGAAAGGGAAGAGGAAAAGGTAATGGATCTCTTTAAATATTTGATCGACGTAAATACTATTCTATTCTTTGTACAAATTAAACCTTTTAATTATTCATTGTACTTGTAATTCGAAAGATAAATAAAAAATATATCACGAGAGAACGTTCTCTATAAAAGAAATCAAAATCACGAGTATCTTTCAATCAATTTTGAATTGTGTTCCTTTTTGAGAAAACACGATAAAAATTCATCCTTTAAAATTTTAAAACAACCTAATTATCTAATTAACTATCAAAATAAACAAAATACCAAGACTCACTGAAAAATATTCAAAAGAGACACGAGTCACTGTTACGCATAAAATATTCCAAAAAAAAAAAGGCTGGATCATCTAACGAGTTTTAAATCGAGCATCTGTTCTACGCCATCGAAATTCATCCCGCCATAAACAACGCCCCCTTCCTAATCTCCCTTTATCTACCCGCCCTTCAAGCCTATCATCCACCCCTGGCCGCAAATCGTTAAAAATCGATCCAATTTCCCTATCAAATCCTTGTAAACCTCGTGGAAGAGGGTCGCGTTGGCCATAATCTGAGCAGGACAATGCCCATTTTCCAGGAAATTGCGTAACAGGCCATAATTAGATATTTCCAACTCGATCTCCCATTCGCGTTTCCCATTAATAACGTATAGATCCGGCGTAGGGGGAGGGAATAATCTGGAAACGGAACGGGTGGAATCGCAGGGACAGGGTCGCCCTTCAGAGCTTGAACCGTGCACTGTTAACCAGACGCGCAGTTTCCTCCTCCCTTACGTATCAGGGACAAATGGCCGTGCCAATGGACAAGAGGGATCGACGAGATCGATCGATTTGGCAAACACGTGCGTAAAGCGTAACAAGCCTTTGACCGAGTCGGTATCAACGGTACCCTTCTTTATCGCATGTGTGCACCTCTTCTATCATCTGTGCAACGCGTATTGCATATATGAAACGCAAACCCAAGGATCCGCATCCTTGAGACAACCGGGGCACAATGGGGCCGGCGCCAATGATTGGACCTGGAATTATGGAGGCTCGTTTCGCTTGCAATTACACCGGTGGCATAATTGGGGGAGGAGGGATGAGAGGCAGCCTCGAGCAACCAGGTGCGTTGGAAGGGATTAATCTTTTATGATGTCAATGATAATGTCACGTGTTACGATACTCCATCTTTGAATTAATCCTCGTATTCTTCTTCTTGTTCACGAAATAGATTTTTATCCAGGTTATATATTACTTTGGATAGGGTCCTTCTGGGCCAGGATTGAAGGATTAATTTGATTCAGTCCCGCTTTAATTAAAGTGGAATATAAAATGTTACGGGGAATAGTAATACTGTTTGGTTCGTATTTGAGACGTGATTTTGCATTTTAACTCAACAATTTTATTGAAGTATTCGTTGAAGTTTCTGAAAAATTTTTTTATGTTATTATAATGTAAAGATATTCGTATAAATGATTCGTTTATTTTTTTTTTCTTACGTTTTATCATCATAACATTATTAAGCAAAGCAATTTGCAACGTCAACTTCTTCCTTCGTTCCTATATACACAAGTTGCAATATTGTTCGCGCATTTACTATTCAACCCACGAATTACCATCTCCATAATATCGGACGATTGTTCTGACCTATCTTTGAGAACTTTAGTGTCGCGTATATAGGTATTACTGGAATTTACATACGTATCCCATTATCTCTATGTAATACGCTACAGTTCGTACCATATGGTGCATTATTGCCACAAGATATGTTTACGTCACCGCTAATTTGCATAAGTAATACTACTTATTCGTAATTTATTTCTTATACGATGCAACATATCTAATTCCTCCTCCATTATTAATCTTTCGTTTCTCAAATAATTATTACCCATACGAAATACGAATAATTAAAATCTTATCAAAGTATTATACAGCAACACAATAATATTAAAGATCTATCTTCCATTCGATCTATCCTTAAACCAACGATAGAAATCTTTCTTAGAAACGACTCAAAAAAAAACTCTACGATATAAAATCCTCGGACAAGCTCTGACAAACTATTCGCAACAGACTTGATCGACAAGACCTTCATCCCCTTCGTCGACAAGTACAAATCGACTTCCCTTCGTCAAACAACACCCGGCAAAGCCAATAATCTTCCACTCGAGATCGAATTCTACCTTCTATCCCTTCCTTATTCGAGATCCTTAAGCCTGAGACCAACGGCAAACAAAAGGATAAAGAGGAAGTTAGAACGATTATGATTGAAATTGATCGGTGGATCGGAAGTCGCCTCGCGTCCAACACGATTCCTCGCGGATTCCTCTCACGGACATCCCTTCTCAAGAAACTTTTCACCGATCCTGGAAAACTTTCCTCCTCTCTCTCTCTCTCTCTCTCTTTCTCTCCCTCCCTTCTCATCCCCGTTGATCCCTGTTGCGCGATTCTCCCCTGACGGCTTTATTAGAGGGAAACAAATATCGAGGACGTGACATCGCAGTGACTGCGAAACGGAAAGCTCGGCCGTTTTATTATACCGCCAGTAAACACAAGAGGACACCCTATTCTGCCTTCTATCCGGGTCACGTAGAGCGAGATGGAGAAACGTTGGCGATACACAGGGTGTCTCGTTTCACGTATCCTAAAATAGAATTCCGAATCGATTTTAACTTCGATGATTCGATAATTCTCTTTTTTAAATTTATATATTACGCGTGTATATATTTAATTAAATTCAGTTAAGGAATAATCGTGTAATTAGAACATCTTGGAGCGCGTTCCATAATTTATGGATCAGGGTTAACTTAATTACCCGTGTACTTCGTGTATTAATAAGCTTAACTTTCGACTGTTAAATCGACGAAAATTCCACATTTTTAAATTTCAATCGCGTTCCATTATATTACGAATTCGAGACCGTGCAAAAGAGGAAGGGATTCTTTTTCGATTCCCTTTTACCTCCAATGTATATTCGCGAATACACGGAGACGAGGAAAGATGTTAATACGCTTAATAAACCTCGTGGCATCGAGGAAATGATGCGTCGCATCAGTGCACGCGTCAGACACGGGCTACTCTCCGCTGTGTCCTTGGCGAATTGTGAATTATTAAAGGAGGGGGAGGAAGACTGCCACCGGCGCATCACCGTGTTTCGACGAAAGGGGCGTATTAGCCGAGTGGCGAGTGCGGCTGAAGGGAAAATATCGAGCTCGGGGATGGCTTCATCTCTGGCTGTGTGGAATTGGTAATTGTAATGGTGGTGCGCGGCGAGATTTTAACGTGGAGAGGGTGGATGGAGGGAGGTTAAAATGAGAGCAGGAGAGGAGAGAAAATATAGCGATGCTTAAAGGATGGATAAGGAGCATAGTGTCTCATTTCGCGGTGGTAATTGTTGGGGATGATGGTGGAAGAGGGAGGATTGAGTGGGGAAGTGTGTATGAAGGATTCGAGAAAGAGAGATGTAAAAATCAAGGTAATTTTGGATTTGATGTGGTACGATTCATTCGTAATTATTTCTTTTTATTTTTTTATAGAAGAAACATGAATGTTATCAATTTGAAAGATCTCTAAGATGTTTATAGAAGAAGAAGAAGAAATTTTAGAATTTTAGAATATAATCTTGAAATTATCCCTTGTTATATAATTGGAATTTTTCTTTGAATATGGAAAATAGAGAAAATTTACAACGAAAAATCGTGAAATCTTTGATGTTTACGTAGAGAAAAAGTAAATTTGTTTCGAAGGGTGATCGATATAACGTGTTGTTATTGCATTTTATTGGTTCGTGCATTGCAGTTACCAGTTTCGCCGTTTTTTTTTTAGTTCAAGTTCGAATGACAGCTGAAACGTAATTTGTACAATGCCTTGTTAGCAAGATGCATTCTCATCTCGCTGAATTCTAGTTTCAATTGTCTGAAGTGAATAGTTTGGCAAGGCGAAAGGGAAACGAATAATTGTGGTTTCGACGAGAAGCTAGTTTATACGATTCTTTAAAAAGGACTATTTTACTCTATTCGTATTTGAAATATATATGCGAATAGATAAATAATTAAATCGTCAATAAAGGGGTGGAAAATTTATTACACCGATTAATTATACGATTACTTTTATTAAAACGATCTGTAATGTATCGATAAATTTTCCGTGTCACAAATTCGATATTTATGAATCTTTCGCTAAGTAAAGCGATCAGTTATCAGACGGTCAAATTAGAATGGAGGGTGATAAACGAGCATCATCATGATTACTATTTCGTATTCATCATCGCCACCCTCTTGCACTCCATCAACTTTGTCAGAGACGTTCCTCCAATTCGTAAAATTGATAAATAAACTTGCAAACGAATTTATTCTCTCTAATTAATTAAATCCTTCTCACAAAAATATATCATTGAACAAACGAATCCAATTTTACGTCACAATCGTTTATAAATCGATTTTATAAATGATTCTTTATTCCGTCAGTTATTTATTAGTTATCTGATAAACAGCGACATCTCAAAAATATCGACGTTGTTAATTTTATTATTAGATTGTGGATGTCGATTACAAATCGAAATTTTTACAACCACAAATAAATTTTATTGGAGATCTATTTTATCTTTTAAATATAATAATATTTTGGATATTTTGTAGATCTTGTATATTATTTTCCATAAATACATAAACATCCATAGTCTGTCTATTAATCGTATTTCAAAGTATAAATTTGTATAAATTGTAGAATTATATCTATTCTCTATATAATCTCCAATATTTATTCTTTACTCTCTATATTCTTCATTTTCCACTTTTATATCCAGCACATTTCCTTCTATTTTATATTTCTCAAATTAGAAATTCCGTAATAGTCATTTCGATGAAATAGAACGATACAGAAAATAAGCAGGAAACTAGGATTAGGGGAGAAAAAAAAAATATATATATTTTCACGAAATATCGCCAACGGTTCCACCATTACGCGTCTCCAGAGTAATCGATAGGGGATGAAAGTGGAATACAGCTGCCGAAAATAGACAGGATATCAAGACAGAATTCTTACTCTGGAAGATTTAAGATCAACTCGTGCCCCGTGTCGAGGCATCGCAACTTCGAAAAACCATTTTCCCAAATGTTTTCTGCGAATGTGTCGCAAAATCGTGACAATACAACCCACTCGTCTGTATCATATTGAATGGAATATTTCTTTCTTTCTCTCTCTTTTTTTTTTTTTTTACGAGTGACTAATTCTCACGAATAATATTTTTTTCCTTCGTGAAAAATCTGAAAATTTTAGAAATCTTTTAACAAAAAAAAAAAAAAGAAAAAAGTTACTTTGTTTCACTTGAGATATGAAAATTGGGAATAGCTGTTTTCGGAGAAGTTGTGGAGGGAAAAAATTTGTATTGCAAGCTCTGGCAAAAGAAAAAAAGGAGAGAGATAAAGAAGAAAGATACAGGAAATATTTTGCCTTCCTTGGTTTCATTCTATTTTTCGTGAAACTATTAATAAGATATATTAAAAGAAAATTTCGAGATAACATCCGAGATTATTTTAAATTGGAAATTAATATTTATAGCTTCCTTTCAAAGCTTAATATGAATAATACTGCGTCTATAAACACATATTAACGAAATAAATCTTCAAATATCAACCAGGATTATCTACCAACAAAAATTTAATCAAAAATATTATTTACAAGTTTAAACTATTTCCTATAAAATATTGAGATATTGAATATTGAGCTAGAAATTTTTAATAGAATAATTTTCTTCATTCTCGATTTCTTGAATAAAAAGATATTCATAAATAAAAATTTATTACTGTCCAATTTTTTACGAATATCTGTTCTGCGATACGATTTATATATTTAAAAAAAAAAAAAAAAGAAAGAAAAAGTAAAGGAAAGAAGCCTTCCATTAGCAATTTCATCAAAAAATGATCCTTATCGATACACGATTTGCACGGATCGTACGATTTATAAACGGATCAGCAAGTCGAGTTTTCCGATCGCGTCCGATTCCGCTCGCTAATTGCACGATGCCGTTGAATATTTATGTTTCATCTATCTTTACGAACGATAAACAAGAGCAACGTGACATCGACACGGAATAAACGTTTGAAACGCGATAATGATCGACGAAGCGATTACACGCAAACGGCGGAAATCACGGTGATCGTTGTTCGCTGTGTACGCACACAATCGGTTCTGAATTAATATATCCTCCATGATCAAATATATATATATATGTGTATATACTATATCTAGATATGTCCACGATTTTATCCGAGAAAAAAAAATTTGTTATTTGCGCTGTTGAAATTTCTTTTGAAGTCGTTTGTTTCGATGTAGTCGGCGCTTTTAAATCATACTCGATTCTTTTTATTTGCATTTGGAAATGTTTTTGCATTTCTCCAAAAGAGAAATTTATTTTTTTCGAGGAAAAAATAAGAGAGGAATTTTTGCGCGAGCAGCGTAGATTACGCGTAAATGACGCAATTTATAGAAAAATTGGATACGAAACGTATATTTATTATATCGCGTTCTCTTGATTACTGAAGTAATTTGAATGAATATATTTTTTTAATTACGTCGAATAAAATATAACGAGATATTAAAAAATAGAATGGAAATTTTCTATCCTCAATTTGTCGCAACTTGATCCGATTAATTTACGAGAAAAATTCCAATTCCAATATTTGGAAACGATCTTGGAAAATTATTATAGGATCATCTTTTAATTCAAAAATTAAACCTAAGAAACCTTTCGTTGTCCAACTTTTTCCATCATCGAGAGGAGAGATCTTGAAATATATCGCGAAAGATTTATTATTAATTATTAATTCGTCCCCCATCCAGAAGAATCGATTCCTTCTTCTCATTAATCCGCGAGGAACGATTAATTCAAAATTTATTTCTCGAACGATCCTCCCCCGTTTTATTCGCAGCACGTGAGAACGATTTACTCATCCGCGATACGTCCACGGCACTTTCAATTAAATCCGCCAGACCGACGGAACGAACGTTGCTTTTATACCTTAGGATTTGCTCGAGCGGAAATACCCGAACCGGGAGGAAAGCTGACATTGTAGGTTCGGGGGAGACCAAGATTTTTCGGTCAGATTGTGGTAATTAAAGTTGTAAAGGTATATAGTATATTATTTCGATTAACTTTAATTCACGGTTCGAGGAATTTCTGTTTGGGGCTAGTGAATAAGTATTCGTTGTCGTATACGGCTCATGAGACATATTGAAATTTTAATAAAGCGATAAATTATTTTCTTACTATTTTTGTCGCGAAATGTCCTCTATATCTGGTTTTATAAATTTATTAACTCTTTAACTATGGATACGTAGTTCATGAATGACACTACTCTTAAAATATCCTTCGATATTTTAAAATCAAAATTATCGATTATTATTCGTTAATTAAAATGCAGAAATTCGCAGGATAATATGTTTTAATTTTCCGCCATGGGAGATGGTTTTATATTAAACTGAAAAGCCAAATAATACTAGCAAAGATTCATCATCAACAGTGGAATTACCTTCGAAATTGTATTCCTTTGAAAATTCCCTCATCGCTTTCACGTACGATCAATAAAGTTATCCCGACCTTATATCAAAATTTAATCTATCCGCTCTTCTATTTGCTTTCTCTCGATACTTTTAAAAATTCTTATTTCGCTCATTCTGAATATAAAATCAAAAGAATTTTGAAAACGTCCTTTTTTTTTTTTATGTTTGATAATTCCATTTCATGGAAATACGAAGTCTTTTCTTTCTTTCTTTTTTTTTTTTCAAATTTAAAATCTCATAAGAATCCATTCCCTGTTTAAATACAGAAAGCTTATATTGTTCGAGCATATAATATAAATTGCAAAATCTAAATTCCAGCACGGAAATCCTGCATTCGAGCTTGTTTGATCCAGGTCATCTGGATATATCTACCCTCCCCTCCATCGAGAAGAGTCCAGAAAGGAATTAATACTTCCAGCCAGGTATGCAGCATTAGACACATTGCTACATTTCGTGATGACGTCAATCATTAAAATATATATATACATACATCCATGCAACGATTACACGAATTCCGATGTTTGCTCGCAACATCAGAATTTTCACAATTTCATTCCACGTATAATTTCTCTCTCTCTCTTCTAACGTCATCATATCAGACGGAAAACGTGAACGCATAGCCGGAGCTGGCGGATCACGCGTGTCTTAATACGATGAAATATCGGGCGGCACTGTTTCAAAACGAGGCTGTCACGGTGTCTATAACAAATCGTTGAATATAAATCGCAAATATTTGTCCTACCTACACCGAAACCGTTCGAAAGGTACGCCCGTGATTAAGTTATTTACGACTGTAAGGGTATTATTGGTATCAGGTGTGCGTTACGTTACGTTACCTATACGTACCTGCACGCATATGCGCACAGATGATGGTGTATATATATATATCGATTGTTATACCAGGTTATATATTGCTTTACGCGGAGCTTCTATAAAAGATAAACACTTCCCTGATTTGATAAACCCGTTACCCCGGAACAAATTTAATTGTTTCCAGGTAAATTCGGCCGCGCTCACGTCCCCATAGATTCTTGAATTTAATTCTCTCGGGGAGGAAAAGAGAGAACGAACAAGTTTCGATCGATCGATTTTCTTTCGAGTCGAAATTGTTCGGCCTAAAAATTGCCGTTTGGCCAAGGGATTTGCAAGAAATTTGAAATATGTGGAAAACGTTTTCACGAGAGAGGGAGATGATAATAAAGCTGAATATCGATGCGGAGATTTGTATTCGAGGGATGTATTCGATGAAACATTGTTCTTCGGATTTAAATAGTCGAGAAAACGTTCTTCTTTTCAAATAGCGTGTACAAATTCGAAATACTTTAAATATATCTTCCTCGCAAATTCAATCAACAGTGGAAAAAGAATACGAAATACTCCTTCGAAAGATCGTAAACCCGATCGCATCCGATCATTGCCGAATCGATCCGAACTCGTGCTCCGAAGGAATCCGAACGTGTCACGATCCCGCCCGAATTTTTCCGATCCGTCCAGAGTCCATGATCCCGCGCATTTTCGACTCTCTTTCGCTTCTTCTTTCTCCATTTCCTTCCTCTTTGTCTTTTGTCTTACATACACGATTTATTTGTACCTTTCGAGTTCGTTCAACGATCGAAGTGACGAATATTCTAGGTTTATTTATGAAGTGGCGATCAGACGTTGCTTTATCACTCATGTCTTTTGACCGATGCGCATTCGATGGCCGGCTGATGAATATTTAACGATCGGCCTGTTTACCGTGCTGATAGATGACGCACAGTCGACGCTGTTGCTCCGGCTAATGGCCAGATTTGGTTGGTTAAGGGTTACGGAACTTCCGGTCGGTAGAAGCGAGATCGTGACGCAGGGGATGCTATTTAGGTCGTCCATTGGTGGGGTTAGGTTGATTTGTTTGGAGATTTGTGATTTCGGTCGTTTATTCAAGGGTTGAATTACATTGAGCTGATTATTGGACTATGGGCAATTTTAGGCCGCTAGTTTTGATTTATATCGCAATCAGGGAATAGTTTAGGCGCGTTGATTTGAATTTGTTTTCCCGTATTTTCGAATTCGATATTTCGAATATCGTTACGCAACAATGAGGAGAAAAAAAGCGTGTACATTTCTTCGAGAAATAAAAGAACAAAATTTCTAAATTGTTTAAAAGAAACTCAGAAATTAAAAAAAAAAGAAATTTGTATCACGATGAAAATTCTTCCTCTCTACCATCATTTCCTTGAACAAACGAACGTAACGTTTGGAGTTGGTGCGTGACGCATCGATCGATCCCACGGAATAAGAGAAAAGCAAAGAAAAAGAGGGAAAGGGTTGAGGGGCACGCGAAACGGGGGGAAAAAAGATCCAATGGGAAATGGGAGCAATAATCTCTCAGGCCCTGATTGTCGATTCGAGGCACGACGCGGCGATCGAACGCCATTTCCAACGGTAAATCCGATTCACAGGCTCGTCTGTCCGCAGTGGTGATGTCGGATCATAAATAAACGCTTGCCAAGGGCCGGATACCTCCTGTGTCGGTTTGTCATCCGATGTGCGAGTCATCTCTGTACATACAACGGTTTGACAAACCGTTTCTCTTGGAAAAGAGAGAGAGAGAAAAAGATAAATAAAAAAGAAAGAAAGAAAGAAAAAAAGATAAATAAAAAAGAAAGAAAGAAACGTTGAGAAAAATCGAAGCTTCGGGTCAATATGGCGAGTTGCATCTTCATTAAATTCATCGAGTTTTTTCCTTTTTTTCGTTGATACTTCCATGGCTATGGTTTTACTTGGTTTAACTTCATGTTTATCGTTTCGATGAATACTTCGTTTCGTTTTGTACGATGTTTATTATTTCGGTTTGGTTTGTGGGTTGTGAATCGTGGTCGGACGACGATAGGATTGGTTAGTTGTCGTGGTTATGGGTTTGATGCAACGAGAATTCTTTCAGTTTGAGATGGAGCGGAGGTTTGATAAGAGATGTATGTTATTTAAATGTTGAAGAAAAGTACTTTAACTTTTTTTTTATTGATTGTAGAGAATCGTCGAGAGAAATGTTTTCTTAGACGTAAGAAGTAAGTAGATTATTAAAGATCGATATGAATAATACATTAAATAAATTGTTTATATTGGTAATTAAAACAATTTTACAATAAGAATCTCTAAGTATTATAAAATTATTCGTATAAATTACAAAAAACAACTTCTCGCTGTTCGTATAAAATAGAGACCAAGAGCGGTGAGACGTTGTTCGATGATCATAAAATAAAAAAAAAAAAGAAAAGGAAAAAAAAAGAGACAAACAGCATTATCTTAAGACATTAATTTAAACAAGCAAACCATAATTAGGTATGATGCTCCTTGTTTGTCGAACCTCGCCACTGAATTGCACATGCGTTATAATTAAGCGCATTCAGTCGTGAGTTTCAACCAGGGAATTTGCATTATTAACGGGAGACCAATATTCTGAACCAGCAGTTACCACCGGAATACTGTTTTGTATTATACGGGAACACCACTGACTTTTCGTTCATGAGAATTATTAAGTGGATTAAACGGCAGTTCTCTCATTATGCGGTTGATTCCTTGTTTTTACATTACGGTATATATTTCACTTCGTAATTATATTTATCGATATTCCTTACTTGTATTATAATTAATTAATTTAAAATGGAATTATATAACATTATTTTATTTTCAATCTACAATTACTACATTTAGTAATTATGATCTAAAATCCTTATTATACTTTCATTATTATTATTTTTATTCCTTTACCATTAATTCAATTTTACCACACTCTTTTCCATTATTGTAACACCGATGGACGAAAATTTGCACTTTTTATGCACTCAATTTCCTTTCCACTTTATTCACTTTTCCTTCGAGCATCATTCCATCCATTCTTTCTTTTCTTTCTAATAAATTTTCCAAACAAATATTCGTCAAATTACAAAATCTCTTCTTTTTTTTTTCACAACCCCTTTAAGAATCATCGCCAATACTTTGAGAAATAAAATAAGAATCCTCCAAAAAAGAACAACAATTTTTTAACTGGTTCAATATCTCATTAACCAAACGATCGATCGATATCGAGGGCACTGGCCATTTCACGATCAGGAATCTTTAAAATCCACGCTGTGAGAATGCCAACCGTGATTTCGGGACTGTGTTTGTGAATCGTTGATAAAATATTCGGGGTTAATTGATCGAGAATTCGGGTCAGGCGGAAGCACGTGCTGAAGTGACTAAATATCCCAGCAACTTCTTGCTCTTATCTCCACTCCTCTCTCTCTCTCTCGATATAAGAAACTAGTTGAAATTTTTCGTATCATTTATTCTTTGCATATTCATAATATACGTCTCTCGATTGTTCAACCTTTAAACAATACCATCGATTTGTCCAATAAATATCCACGAAGAGAGAAACTCTCTCGTTAATTAACTCTTCAAAAGAGTTAATTATCCTATATTGGAATAATCGGATATTTCCAAGATCGATAACAAAATTTCTAATTTCATCCATTCGTCTCGTTATCGTCGATTAAAAATTTGATCAGCAGATGCGTATTCAACGAGAACAGGTTTCGCGTTGATAAATAATAATAACGTAGGGTACGTGGAACGAGGCCGGCAGCGAAACTTCGGCTGATAGTTCGAATTAATTTTCAGCAAGTTTGACACCGTTTGCCGTTCACGCTTTACCGGAGGCTGGCTCAAAGGCCGGGGCTCAACACCCATGCTATTTCGCGTAATTAATTTTCAACCTGCTACGTGATTGTTGTTATTGTTGTTACCATTACGCGTTGTCTGCCGGTCGAAACGTGATCGACGCCGATAGCGTTTCGTTCGTTCCAGGGGATTGCTTAGACACAACACGTTGGCGAAATTTAGGAATGATTTGAACGATGAAACAAAGGACTTTGCCGTTTCCATTCGTCGTGTGTCGAACTGTTCGATTGGATTCTAGTTTGATTGGAAAAAGAAAAAGGGGAAGAACTTTGGCGTTGATGCTCAAAAAAGAAAAAGAAGAAGAAGAAAAAGAGGAAAATTATTCGTTTGTAGTAAATTTTATAATAAATGGCGAAGAAGGGCGTATGATTTTAATTTATTTTAATTAAAACTTTGCTCCATTTTCTGTAACTATGATCGTTGTAAATAAAAAATTAATAAAGGAATACAGAAAATTATGAATATGCCAATAATTGTAGATTAAGGATTGGTCTCTTCATTTATAGGGCTATACTACTTGCTTAGTTATTTCTTATTAAATTTGTGGAATGATTTTTTTTTTTTAATTTAATTTCGACGAGGATATACTGATATATAATATTCACGATTTAAATATTATTACTCGTTCCCCTTGCATTTTCATTGAACGTTTTATCTTCTCTTCTCAAAATATTGATCTTTTTCTTTATTGTTAAGCACACTTGAACAGATGAAATATATAAAGAAGTTTCACTGAATTTCCCCGTTCACAAATTTAATTTCTCAAATTCCACAAACTTTCCATCAAACAACCTTTTGTTCCCGATACAAAAGCTCGAAGCTTGGAAATTTCGCCTGAAAGAGGAAACGTTCTTAATAACCAAACCTCTTTAAGCATTAAGCAACACTTTAAACGTTAAATGTTGACGACAAATTTCATTTACCATATTGAATCTCTGTTCTTTCGATATATCTTTAAACCGTGGCGCATAAATGATCGGCTCTTTATATCTAACCATAAAGATTCATCATAGATATGCTAAATACAGTACACATTAAACTTCACGACGATCGTAAAATGATATTTGCCTTCGTTATATACCTGGTATATATATATATATATATATATATATATATATATATATATATATATATATATATATACATCCACTTCCAGAAATTTCACCCACAGTTTCGAAATTTCATCTTAGAAATTTCAAGACGAAACTCTCCTTGTAAATTCTATCAATGATATTATTATCATTACATTACATTATATTTATTTTCAATATTCATTAGAATTGGAACAATTTGAGAAATTATTTCGGAGAAAAAAACCCATTAACGAAATTAACAATCGAAGAAAAACTTTGTCCTTTCAATTTTTCATATCAATTGTCCCTTTCTTTACTTTAGATTTTCTTCAAAGTAATATTCCAACCAAGGATCACTTTAAACTGTACACAAAAATTAACTTATACAGTTTAGATTTGGGCCTCGACAACTAAGAATCCCCAATAATTCAATTTTCGAACCTCCACTCGATCTCTTCATCATCTTCGAGTTTAAATTTAACACGCACGATTAGCAATAATAATAATACGAGGTTCCATCGGATTCAACAGATGATATCGTAATCAGATCGATGCAAAAAAGATATCCACAGATTTCCCCTCGGTCAACGCGTCTCTCCCTCCCGCAAGATTTCACGAGAGGCGCAAATTCCCCACCACCGCCCCCCTAGTTATACTCAATATTCCGCAGGGTTAACGACGGTCGAGTATTTCATCCCTTCCGTTCAAATATGTGGAACAGAATGCACCTACACGAAGGAGTTATGCCAAACACGATACGGTATCGTGGGGTGTATCATTAACGTCGGCGGTTATTCGTGGCCGCATCATGCGAATTAATTCGTTGCAGTTTCTTCGACGCGTGGGATCCGCGGCAAATTTTCATCCTCGTGGCGACGTTCTTATTATCCAAGCACGCGCGAAGAACGGATCCGGTTGAAAAGAGATAGGGTTGGGTCGCTCCAAGTTGAAGTTTCGAAATCGAGGCTCGTGTATATTCGTGTGTATTGAAGGGATTGTTAATGGAGATGTATTTAGAAACTTCGCGACTCGTGTCGAGTTAGATTTGTGGAAGGCAAGGGAGGGAATTTCGTGCTCCCGTGCTCAATTTGAATATTTTCGAGTTTGGCGCAGAGGCGATAGAATTTGTAGAGAATTTGCTTATCACGATTTCCTCCCAATTTTTCGTTAGATGTAAATTAAAATTGTAAAAAAACGTATCAATTTCACGCATTCGATCAAACAAGAAAACGTTGTTCGTATCCACAAATGGAACAATGGAATTTTTCGCGTTTGTACACCGGAAAGAACAATAGAGGCTCGAAGGGTTAAGGGTTAATTAAAGGAAATTCTCCATTCTTTCCAACCAAGGATACATGAATCTTCCAAAATTTAATTCCCAACAATTGCGCAATTTTGAACCGATCTGATCCCGCACCGATCGAGTGCTCGACAACAAAACAAAATAACGAATTAAAACCCGTCCAACATTTTTCCACGAATGTATATATATATATATATATATATATATATATATATATATATATATATATATATATATATATATATATATATATATATATATATATGTATATACCTGGCGTACTCGTCGAGCATCCCTCGAGATATTGGATGGGTGTAACTAACCGGTTACAAACATTTACACCGAGATCACGATTCCCAGACCAATTTAATCCAGCAGGCAGCAGGAGAATAGAGAATGGCGGATCGTCAGCGTGGAACCGCGGTCCTCAAGATATTACGAATACGCTCTTTCGGCTACCTCCATTTCATTATCGCCGTCGCAATAAGGGGACGTTTCGGTGTGCAAGAAACCGGAAATACACCATAGAAGATGCTTAATAACGCAGCCTCCAAGTCCCTTCCTCTTAAAAGGAAAGGAGATTAACTTACTCACTTCCATTTGTGATGTTCATCTTTCCATTTTCGATCGATCTTTGTGAATTAGATATTCGATTGCATTGATTCGAGAAGATTTTTTCCACATAAATTTTAAATCTCGTTAAAGATTATTCGTCCTTTTCTGTCGTTGCTTTTGCCGCGTATTACGAGCAAGTTTATCAATAAACTCGTTTCGACTATTTTTCGATCGAATTTCACATTAAAATTTTACGACGAGAATGATTCTTTGCGCGAGACATTTTATTCCCATTTTTTTTATCGTCATTCGTTACATTTCTCCTTCTGCTAGTATTTCTATATACATCGTTGGATCAAAAATTGCAACAACGTTTCACCGCGTCACGTTTCAATTTTATCCTCATTTCACCCAACCCTCTTGCTCTCCAACCCCAAGAAAAGAGCGTTCTTCCAACGGTCATCAGTCACTTTTCAGTTAACGCCACTTGGACGCGGGAAATTTCGTTTATGAAATACGAGGCACGTTGCGCTCGTCCCGTGTCACACGTCATCGACGAGAACCGACAACTTCGTCGCCGTACATCCCTGTAAACCAATCGAGGCGAATCAACGACGCGTGAAAGCGGCACCGAAACCGTTTCGGGATCGCGTTGTTCCGCTTCGGCGATAAAACACGCAGCGCTGGACAGACATAGCTCGGACGGCTAATATCTCCTCTCCCCTCATCTCGCGCCGATGCCATGAATGCGCGATGCTTCTCCGAAATTTCAGATCCTCGAATTTTCGTGCCACCGGTTTAATTGCGTGTTATACGACGGCGCGTGTCACGGAGATGGATTTTCTCTAACTGTGAACATTTGAAAAATCTCCGATTTTCCGTCCAATTTTCTATCCAAGGATAGAACGAGTTTGATATTTTTAAAGGTATTTCTTCTTGAACGATGATGATGATGATGATGATCTGGTAATATCAGAAGAGAGATTTATATTATGAGATTTATCTTGAATCTCTAAGAAGTCTCCAGGATATCTTTTAAAAGTTCAACACAATTTTTCGAATTCGTGAATCAATTTGATTTTATTGCAATTCTGTTTTTTGAGATTGTTCGTGCCTTTTCTTTTGAAAATTCTCGAAACGATTCTCTAATTCTAAGGAATAATTTTCCGACGAAGCTTTTTCCTCGGCACAATTTTCAAAGTTTAATTCCCAGTCTGTCTCCTCGAGAAAAACAAAGTTAAAGATCACTTCGCGAGATTTTGTAATATTCAGAGAAGAAAAATGTCCAAAATTTTACCTTCCTCCTTCCCGATAACAGAAATTTTGAAATTTCTTTTCCCCATTTTTTTTTTTTTTTTTTTAGAATTTACAAATATTTCTCGCTTCGAGCGAGAAACGTTTTAACTCGAAATTAAAATGATTTCCCTTATTTTAACTCGGTCCGTTTTTCTTTGCTTTGCACCATCCGCCTCGGCCCGCCTCGGCTAGGCACATCTCGGTTTAGTTTCGGATTAACCCCCAGCCCCGATCTGGTCTGTTCTGGCTCCGCTTTGCTTCACAATGTTCTACCCTGATTCACTTTGTTTCGTTTTACTTTCCTTTGTTTTTAATTCCGCTTTGTCCCGCTTCTCTCCTCTCTCTCTCTGCACCGCTCGGCTCGGTTCCGCCTCTATCCGCTTTGCTCTCTCTCTTTCTCTCTTTGCCCCTCTTCCCTCCCCGAAATTTCCTGCTTTTCTACGCTTCTCTTTTTCTTTTCTTCTTTCTACCTCTCGCTTTGCTCCGTCTCCTCCATTTTCATACCGCTTCGTTTTTGCTCGACTCCGCTTCTGCTTTCAATTTTAAATATTTTTTTCTCGAATGAAAATTTTTGCCAGATTAAAATATAAAAAAAAAAAAATGCGTATATACGTGTTTCTGCGATTTATCCGTTGCATTATTATATATTTATTAAAATGTCCCGTTATTCTTGCAAGAAAAGGTACAACAATGTACATTTTGTTTATATTCAATTCGAATAATATTCGTGGTTAATTTCGGCGAATTTCGAATTGTTCGACGCGTTACAGGACAGCGATAAATGTATAATTATTACGGTTGTTAATTAATGTCGACGATTAATAAGAACGAGAGAGTATCGCGAATTTTCCGCGTGCTATGTCAAATATTAGATCGATCGGGCAAATAATCAAACAATACGATTATTACAATATTGACAAATTGGAATGAAACGCTCGCCCGACAAAGCATTGATCTACACCACTGTTTTTTCACTATATCTTCATTAAACTTTTATCAATCTTTGGTACGAAAAGAAATTGTACGATTTTCCATCACATCATAAAAATCTCGTTATTGTATTTCTATTGCAACGGCGAAGAAATATTTGCGTTTCATCGAAAAAAAAAAAAAAAAAAGAAACTTCGATAAAAAATTAACGCGCGATAAAAATTAACCCGTCAATATTTGCGGATTCAGACGTTTCGGGATTTAAATTAACCTGACACTCGATATTGGCGCACCAAGCCGTGTAACTCGGCGATAAAACGACGGCGATCAAGATGTCGTGGATCGAGACGAAGCCATATTGCGAAAATTTCTTCCCGTCGTGTCACGCGATTTTTGCGCAAACTTGTCAAAACCACTCTGCTTCTCTTAAAAACGCCAAGTGACTGTTACGTTGTCACAAGTTGTTGTGCGAATTTTTTGTCACACTCCCGATCCATGTTCTGTTTCCGTTTTAAAAATATCTTCCATTTTTTTCTTTCTTTTCGACTCGATGTGATTATATTATTTTCGAAATTATTAATACGATGAACGTTTATTTCTATCCTTTGGAAATATCGATACGTGGAATTAATATGGAATGTGTTGTGTACAACTATCTTTGCAAAATATATATCTTCTTTTTTATTATTGGATTACGAGAGATTCATCCGAAAAATATACGATAAATTTTGTAATAGTGATAATGGATTCAGAGTTTGAATGGCCACGGATTTTCGTGTTAGAGATCTGAAAAAATATACGACTTTTTTTTATTGCAAAATTTTTCAATCGAACGATTACGATTTTTCATTTTTAGAAATCAATAAATGATATTTTCTTTTCCAACAAATTTTATAATTATTTTAAAAAAAGCCTGTACCTCTCCTTCATATTATTCAATCGAAAAATTATTCAAACATCGTTATGCCAATTTAAAAACCCGTTCAGTTTCAAATTCTTCGTTTCTGAATCGCTCAAATTATATCCACACGTGTATCTTTCCAATTCAATTTCTTCCAATCACTTTTTCTTTCCAACAATTATTCCACAAACTATTACATCTTCCCAATTCAAACTGATAATTTTTAAAACAACGGGAATCGGGGATACATCCAACGAACGTTCTCAATTCGCGAACAAAATAAAACGTTGCAGCAGCATCGCGCCAACGTGCAAACTCGGGATTATATCAAATTCTATCGCGGAAAATTCCAAGGTAATGAGTCCCGCCTCGTTGAGAACGAAGCTCGGAGAAAGCTCGAGAATTCTCAAGCAAGTTAAATACCCTCAAAGAAATTTCCAACGATCTGTCCAACTTAACGACGACGCTCCCTCAGATGAAACCCTGTACTCTTAGCGGTTTCGAGAATTGTTACCATCCCCCAGCTTCCAACAATTTCCATTGTTTTTCCGATTACCAACATTTTCAACGGTATTAAGCTTAATCTTCGTGCCAAGAGACTCATTTCTCTCTTTCTTCCTTTTTTTTTCCTCTCTCTCTCTACAACTCCCCTCCCCCCTCTCTTTCGATCGTTAATCGACAACGGTGATATCCGTTAACGAGATATCAGATTATTTTATCCTCCCTATAATCTTCCAATTCGAGTGAATTTATTCGATCGAGGCAACCGAGTACGTTAATTTCATTTGGCCATCCATCGCGCGATAAACTTTTGTTAACTTCGTTCCACGGGGAGGAGGGGCGAAAGTAGGGCGAAAAATTTTATCTGAAACGCGGATTTATGAATCGGTTATGACGGTTTTGGGAATCGGTTGTGTTAACTTTGTTGTTACACCCGAGGAAAAATAAGAAAAATTTTTCGTTACGGTTATAAATTTCGGTTTCGAGTAATCCGAGTAAAATTAAAAAGCGACCAATAATGAATCCACAGGATTGTGGATTCGCTTGGTTAACATTTGTTAATCCGTTGTAAAAAAAAACACGTGTTGTTCAAAATACGTAGATCTGCGGTTTATATTTTCCCGTAATTATGAAATATTAACAATGAGTCGCGATGGGGGGAAAAATTATTATCGCGAAAATTGTATTTAAAACGTAAATAAAATTTGTAACGAGAGTTATTAAAAATTCGCGTCTTTTGAATTATTACGTGATATAAGCGAAACGTTAACATTTAGATTAATAAATTTCGATCTTTTTCGAAAGGGACAAAGTTAGTTTTTTATAAACGCTTTCGCGGAATTCGCACGGATTTATGTATCAACTTTATTAATATGTTATATACGAAATAAAATGGAAATATCAATTTAAACGTACGACGTTAACAAAAAAAAAAAAAAAAAGAAAAAAAAAACGAATTATAAATCGTATTAAATACAGGAATATCGAAACGAACTTAATTAACGCGTTTTATCGATAAAGGTAAAATAAAAATATTATTTGAACGCAGTCACATTAATCCTTCCCCGAATAATATACAATATCCTTTATAATAAATACGACGCGATATCCTATAAATTTCCGCACGAATGTTGATAACGTATTGCACGATTGAAAACAAAAATGGAAATATAGGAAATATATAAAATATATACTAAATAGGTCGAATCGATATATATATATGTATACATTCTACCAATTGCCACTAAAATTAAACCGTATATCTTCTACAACAAGATTCATAGAAACCACAATGGATATTGAATCCCATTCCCCCGCGAGAATTGTGCGAAACCACCTTACTCTACTCATTGTCGGTATTCAAACAATTAAAGGGCCGACTGATCGATCGCTAATCCTCGTTCGGTTCAACCGAAAACAATTAAAGGGTTTGATTTATTATTAATTCTCCTTTCGAGCTAAAACAGCGCACGGTGATTGCTCCGATTGATTTAAAACTGTTTCAAATTTATCGAGCATTTTCTTCCTTTCGTTAATAATTATGAAAATTGTAATAATAATAATGAAACTAGATCGTTATTATTATTATATCATTTTGTCTTCCATCTTTATCATTCGAAATATTTGTCGAGATTGAAAGTAATGTTTTATCGATAATATTTAAAAAAAATTCATCTGCAAGATAAATAAAATGACTAATAAATTCAAAGAAGACAAAAATTCGACGATCTTGCAAAATTTCTGATAAATCCTTCGTCGAGAAGCATCCAACTATACTATAAAAGTATCACGATCGCCATGGATTACAAAAAATTCACTCAACCGGAGCGGATCAAACTTCCCTGACACTTTGTTAAAACTCGAGGATATCGAATTTTATGATGGGAGAAACGTAGCGAAGTCGTGGCGAAAAATCGTCCATGCCATGGAAAATTGAAACTTAATTCTTAATACCGTCCAGAACTCTGCTCGATTACTTTGTGAAAAAAGAAAGAAAAAGGGAAAAGAAAGAAAAGAAAGAAAGAAAGAAAGAAAGAAAAAAATCGCGCAATCGTATCGAGTCACGTTTTTCCACGGGGGTTGTTTCGAGTATTCCGACTGAAAAATTCGAAACGAGAACCGAAAAGTTGGCGAATTAAAGAGAAACAGAGAGGTAGCGTGGCGCGTTTCCGCGAAAAGTTGCAACGTTTCTGACTGGATTCGGTCGCTACGTGTTTCGAAATATTGAAATTGATCCAATTTTCGGGACACAGGGGGAAATGGAGGAAGGGAGGGTGTATTGGCGGAATCGATTCGTTTCTACCGCATAGACGTTATCCCGAGGATTTTTTCGCTTCGACGGGTTTCCAAGGAAATTTCGGCCCCGAGGAAAAAAAAGGAAGAAATAACGATCAGACGTTATTTGTTTATTTATATTTTCGGCCTCGTTTTGCTTTCGAAACATCCCTTCCTTTACGAGTTCTTTTTCTTTCTTTTGGGAGAAAGTTCTTTAATTCGATATTATCACGTAGTCATGTTTTTTTTTAGACAAATTTTTAGGGGTAGAAAAAAATATTTGAAAGAATTGTTTCGTTCAATTATTGATATATGGGTTAGAGAATTTATAATCCTCGAAATTGCACATAAATTTGTATATTATTTTTCCCGTTGATCCTTGACAATTAATTACTACAATTAAAACACAATTATTATTCTGTCAAAGTTGATAAAGTTTAAAATGGACCTTGAATCTGTTTCTACTTCCCTCCAATTAAAATAATTAATTTTAGTATCTAATTGCCTCTTTATATTTTTCCCTTCTTCTCCTTTTGTCTCTCTCTTTCTCTTCTTATCAATAGTTACAATTATTTATCAATTAAATTCACAGCTTCAAGAATTAGAAACTTGATAAAATTAAATCTAAAAAGTCCTCGTTCTCACTGAAATTCCAGAAAAACGAAGAAAGACTGGAAGATCTGAATGAAGCTTATCTAATCCCAACACGTAATTTTCTCCTTGCACCCTTTTCTCTCCCTCTCTCTCTTTCTTATCCTTTTCCATTACTTTTTTCTCTTTCTCCAAATTCAAATATGCAAGGTGTCGTGAAATAAAAGTGTAATATGACGCTCGGCCGATTCCATATTTTTTCCCTCCCTCTTCTTTCGTAATTCTCGCTAACCATAGTTCTTGCGCTTTTCATTCAGGGGGGGAATATGAGAGTAGAGGGCGGAAGTAATTGGTTTTGTCGCCTTTGGCAACGTTCACAGCTCGCCTCGGTCACCCTTGTACCCGTGGAGTAACTGAAACAATCGAATTCGAGAGGGCGTCGCGATTGTAATAAATGGCGTTCTTCGAGGAGAAACTCCAAACTTTGCGTGACGAAACTTTCTTTCCATCTTTTTTTCTCCGAACACTAACAGTATTGTTCCATCGTAATTCCCTCCCTCCCTACTAATCGTTTTTCCTTTAAAAAAAACGCAAAACGTTTGTGCTGAGAGGAGGAAGTTCTCGAAAGAGGGATGATTAATACGAATCTTTGATGAGACGAACGTATGAATTTTTTTTAAGAGACGAGAACGATGACAAAGAGGATTCTTTCGCATTATATATGTTTTTACACGACATTTTTATGTTTATCAAAAATCAAACGTCCTTTCCATTTTTTGGCTCTGCATTGAAACGTGTTAATCATTACACGTATTTTATATATTATTGTATCCTTTCCTGTTTTTCTATTAGACCTAAAATTGAAATTAAGATTTCCAAACGATATATAATTGAACAAAATCTTTTTAAAAGTAACGTTTCTTTCTCTCAGGAAGATGTTAACATTGTATAACTCTTGTTCCATCTTTTCAGAAATTTCCACGTACGATTTCGCTTCCTCTCGATAAATGTGAATAAAAGTGTCCCCGATTTGTTAAGAATAAACGAGGGAAAAGTAGGATCGATGATGATCATTCAAATAACGTAGCGACTCGTGAAACTGCATTATCGAAAACGGGAGAAATCCAACGTTACCGGACCGAGTCAATTTTTTTTTCCTTTTTTTCCTTTTTTTTTCTTTCTTCAAAGCTCTTCCTTTTCAGAAACGTGCAATTACGGGGCCAATGTTCTTTCAAGTCTGATTTTCTAGCAGTAAAGGAACAGCGAAAGGTTGCAAGCAGGGCATTTATTACTCTTTTCGGGATACTTTCCCGGCCCCTGAAAAAGATTCACTGTTGCACGTCTCTCGCACTTTCTTATTTCTTTTGTATTCCCGCGGGGACAATAATGGACAAGAGGGGAAGGGAAAAAGGATCGAAGACGGTCCGCCTTTCAACCTCAATTACGCCAGTTTAATAACTTATGGATCATTTGATCCTCCACGGGTGAAAATTCTTCGTCCACCTCGATTATTTTTTTAAGCAATTTTGGAAAAAAGAATACTTAATTTAATATCGCGTAATAAAGTATAAAAAGAGATTTATCATGATTCCAGATTTTGGTTACATAAGAATAACACAGAATATCAATTTGTAACGTTGAAATTCAATGTAAATTACCTCGCTAACTCTAGAAAAAAAAAAAAAAAACTTCTTCCCAACTTCCTTAATTAATTGCTTGAAATTCATGCAAATTAGTCGTAAACATCTGACTGCAAAAGCCCCCCATGAATTATTCATACGTCGAAAAACTCGAGGGGGAGTGGAAAATTTCGGGAAAGAAAGAAAAACGGTTAGGGGGATGAGGAGAATGATTGATCGAAACGAGGTGGCCGATTCGAGAGGAATTCGATGAAAGCTAAACAGCCACCCATTACCCATCTTCTCTAAATTCTTATAAATTTCCCATTCGAGAACGGCGAATCCGCTCTCGTTTCCCCGGCATCTCTCAAAAAACCTTCCCCGATATCCCTCCTCCCTCGACTTCGATTCTCCGACTTAATCCGACACTCTCGAGGGGCCATCGTTTTACAGTCACGTATGCGCAACCGTAAAGAGACACTCTTTGGAAGGGAAGGTTTGATAAAGGAAAACAAAGAGGAACCGGTGGCTGGAGAGGAAACGGATGCCGGATTGAATCTCATAAAATATTTATCCGTGGAGAAAGGTGATATAGTTTCCTGCCCGACTTTCCGTCGATCGAACCCCTCCCCCTCTCTATCCGTGTCTTATCTCCTCGCCTCCTTTTGTTCGGCTCCTTTTTTCCGGACACGTACGGATCCGTGGAGTCGGGTACGTGAACCCCGTGTTTATAAAGAGGAGGCTAGACGCTACGGGGTCTACGTGTGCTCCATGATTTCTCCACTGTTCACGTACGACAGAAGCGCCGCGTATCGAAACGTCGATGCCACGCGAGACGGATTCTCGTATCACACAGTTTATGACACGGGAGAGGGGGAGTAACGATGTATCGGTTTTTCCATGGGTATAGCGAGATAGTTCTCACGGGAAGTGTTCGCGTGCAACTTTTCGTTACACTTTCTCGGACGATGATTTATTTTATTCCAGGCTTTGGGGAGTTTGTCGAGGAGAATGTTTATGGAGGAGGATGGTTTATGGAGAGCGAAGGGAATTTCTATATTAGGTTGTTGTATACGAAATGAGTTGATAAATCTTCGAAATATCGAATCTTCGAATCGGTGAATGAATATAATATCCGGGGGGGAAAATTGTGAAAGATTGATATTTGTAAGATTCGTATTATATATTGTCGTGTTGAAATGATGGTGTATCGAAGAGGTGTAGGAAGTAAGATTCGTTACTTCTTCCTCCGTATCTATAAGAATATTTATTCAACGGACGGATGATGGATTTTGTTGACTTTGGATATTTAATTTTACGTTGAATATTTCATTTTAAGATTGTTAAGATCGCTGTATAAAGGGGAAGCTTCGAAGAGAGAACGTTGTTTTTCGGAGAGAAGGATTTATTTTCTTTAAAGTTTTTATAGCAGAGAATATTTATTGGCGGTAATAGCAAGCGGAGGCAAGTTTCGTTTTGCAATTTTAATTTCTCCTCGGATGCTTTCACGTTGTATCGTACATGAGAAAAGATAGTTGGAACAAGTGGTGTTGTTTCTTTTCTCGAAAATGATTAACTTTCCTCGAAGTTTTATGCCAGTCATTTTAAGCTTTTTGATCCATAATAAATGGAAGTGAGTTCGTTAATTTTATATTAAATCCTTGTTTTTCGTCAAGATGGTCTTTTCTTTTTTTTTTCTTTCTTTTCTTTTCACTTCAAGTTTATTTTACTTATTCACGATGCTAATGAATGAAGGTAAGCTTGCTGATTTTCCCAACTTTCGTTTTTTCCACGTATATTTTCACGTTTCGTGGCACGACGTACGAGGGGGATGACGCACTGCTCTTATTTTTAATAGAATAACTTAACCTTAAGTTAACCGAGTTCGGTGTTCCCGTGCGAGTTTTTTCTTTTTCGTTTTGTTAAATTCTTTGAAAAAGTGTCAGACGATACAAGAAGAAGTTAAAAACCACGGGAGCACGGGTTACACCAGCTTTGTAAAACTTGTTTAATGCAACAGAGGTGGAAGTGATAAAAAGAAATTTTGAATCTCTTTGTGGAAGTTTTTACTGTTAACGCCCCTGCATTAAACTTTCGTTTAGTTTCTTAACAATGACGAAACAGTATCATTATCCGCATCCACGTACCGCGATTCTCTTCCTTTAAGAATTTAGGTTTGCATTTATTAAAGGGTAAGTTTCGAGAGAGAGGAGAAAGAAAAAAGAGCGAAACGTTCATTAACTCTACGAGATACCAAAAAAAAAAAAGACTCTTCAACTCTTCGTCAACACTCTCTGAATTTGTCTAACACACTTTTTTTTTTAATTTAAACGGGATTAATTAAAACGAAGAGGAACGTTCTGCTCTTGTACATTTATTCGACTTAATAAGCTGTAATTACAAATTTTTAATTCTATAAAGAAGTAGAGAAATAAAAAGAGTGTAAAATAAAAATAACAAATATGAATCGAATTAAATAAAAACTACTATATCTATCTCTACTTCTGTTAAAAAGGAAGAAATTTTACAGAAAATTTCTAAAAGTTCAAAACATATCATCACCAACAGATGTTCAATTTTCTTTTCACTGATCCAATCTAAGTAAGATGGAATAAATTATTCAAAACCTTTCACCTTTTTGCACGATCACGAATAACAACAGGCACGATTACATCTGTCGTTTCGACGACGTCCATTTAAGGACGAGGCTTTAATATTTCAAAGGAAGCATTGCAGCATTGATCGTCGACTTAGGCGCTGCTTGTCTTCCGTGGTGAACTAGTCCGTGGTTTCCGCAAAGCATAGAAACGAGTTGACCACGGGGTGTCGTCGTTGCTTGCATTTAGTGCACGTGGCCGTAGGCGTTGAAGTAGACGGAGAAAAAGAAAAAAAAAAAAAAGAAGAGGAGGAGGAGGAAAGTGGAACTAGAGACGCCTTGAAAGAGGCGACGACCACGGGGATGGTACGATCTAGGAAGATGCTTCCTTGTCGCCTTGGGACATTTCTTACATCTTCCTCTTCCTCTTCTCGCTTCTTTCGAGGCGGAAATTTTAAACGGTATGTCGGATGTAAACGGATGTTCAGTTTGTAAGTGAAATATTATCGATAAAATTTTTATTTGTGTGTTTTTCTTTTTCTTTTTTTTCATGAACTGCTTAAAAGATTGCCTAGATAAGATTGAGCAAATTCAAAGGTATCCCAAGGTAAAATATATTTAACCTAGAATTTAAGTGTGTAGTAATTAAAATTACTATAAAAATGAAAATAAAAGATAATAGGATGTACATGTAATAATTTTTTTCCACTTATTCGATTCATATTTGTTATTTCCATTCGTCTCTTTTTATTTCTACTTCTTTATAGAATTAAAAAATTAAATTGTGTGTATCTGATACACGTTACACACCAATTTTAACGAAACTTTTCTTATGAAAACAATTTACTCCTATTTTTAAAAATACATAAATTAACTACAATAAGTGGAAGGGTTTAACTAAAAAGCAACGAATAAAAATAAAAAAAATAAAATTCCTTACGAGTTTCTCCCTCAAACTTAAAATTTAGCCAATCAAATTTAACTTAGCCAAATCTTCATCCAAAATCTTTTCAAAAGAAACTATAAAACCCAAAACTTTCCTACTTTCCTTCACCTTTTTCATAAAACAAAATCACCCTCGTAAAGAAAACACAAATCTCAAGATCGCGAATCAAGAGAGAGAGAGAGAGAGAGAGAATAAAAAGCACCTTAACTCACAAAATTACTCAACCTATTCTAAATTAAACACGGATCAAATTTGCAAATACACGGAAAACTCATTTACATTTACCTTGTTTCGATCCTGCTATTCACGAATTTCATGACACCGGCACGAATCGTACAAAACAGGGCGGTTCTTGGAACAATGGCCGCCTATCTCGCGTTATTAAGAACGCCTCGATGAATCCGGAGGTTCGAATAGTCGGCGTGAACTAGGCGGAAAGTTCGATACAATCACCGTTGCTCGGTGATGCGGTCAACTTGCCGCTTTGAACAAAGACATTTCCCGGCCGAGACTTAACTTTGAGAAGTCTTGGGACGAGGGTGGTAAACCGTGATTAGCGTGAACCTTCGAGATGCGAGTACACATACACACACACATCTGTGGTGAGGAGTTGGCTCGAGTTTTGGAAAACGATGTCTCGAGCAGAGAGATCGAGAAACCTCTTTTCCAGAAAGTTTTTCCTCGAATTTGTTCTCTCTTGTCTTACACTACTATTGATTCTTTTGCTTTTCTCTCGCGAAGAAGAGAAAGAAAGAAAGGTGGATGAGGTAGAAAGAGGATACACTTTTGAAAGTTTGTCTTCTTCTATTACGAGAATTTTTTCGATGTGGAATTGTTTAATTGTTTCGAAGAGAAAAGATTCTTTGTTAATATTTATTGTGAGATTTTTTTTCTTTTATAATTTTGGATAATTACGTTGAAAAGTAATTGTCGAGTGTCGAATGTGTTTCTGAGATTATTCCTGGATACACAAGGGACAGTAAATTTTAGGAAAATCCAAGAAGAACTTTAATAATCTCGTTTGAAACTTTATGGATCTTGAGATCCTGAAAGATTTATGATGCCCTTAAGTATCTAAATTTTTGTCATAATTTTATAAGACTTATACTTATTACAGATTTATTATTATAGATTTATGCTCGAATATTAAGAATTTTCCATTATTGTTAACTTTCCGGAGGGGGGAAAATTTATTTCAATAAAAAGTGCGAATGAGATTAACGTTATCGAATCGTTCCCCGAATAACAACAAGCAACGGAAGAAAAAAGTTCTTTTAAAGAAAATATTATTTAAAGAAGGGATCTTTCCCGGGAAAATGATCGTTCGTGTAAAAAAAGAGCGAGCTTTCGAGAAAGCCAAGGAAACTTTTAATCACTTTAGAATGCTCTTTAATTTAACACTTCCCCCCTCTCTCCTAAGATCCCAAACTTTTTTCCCGGAATCACGAAAATTACATTACAGCATAAATCTCCAACTCTGACCAACTTTTCAAATCAAATTTTCCAATCTCTCTGTTCTTCCATTCATTTCCTTTCTTTCTTTCTCTAAATTCAATTCTTTATATACATATATATATATATATATATATATACAAATCAAGAAATTGATCGTAATTGAAAAAAGAAAAAAAAAAGAATCTGATTCGTTGATTTTTAAAAAAAATATATACGAAGTTTAAAAAGTTTCGAGCAGTCAAGCGTGAAAATAACGCGAGTATAGATATAACAAAAAGAAAAAAAATGGCGAATTAGTACTCACAGATGACGGTGAGATGAGCGTTGGCACGGATCGATTTAATGCGCAAATACGGTCCAACTTGGCACTGATATTCCCCATCGTCGGTCAAAGAAGCTTGCGTGATCTGAAGATTGTAAACTCCTGTGCTCTGATCGCCTATTAATCTCAATCGCGGATGCCCCACGATTTCTCCATCTGTAAAATTAAAATTATATTAAATTATTTCGCAAATCATCTCTGTCTTTAAGAATGATAAAATGGTTTTAAATTTTCAGATAATATAATTACATTCAAATTCGACGAGAGTTATACAATATTTAAGCCTCTTTGATTTCGATCTTCAAATGGTGAAGTTAAATGATATAATTATACTTCAAATTTTACACAATTCTTGAAATTATAATTTTCTATGATAAAAAACATCGTCGCGAGTTTACGTTTATTTTAATCGAAACGCGTGTTCATTTCGTTTGAAGAAAAATGTTAAAGGTCTAAATCGAAAGAAAGAGAGGATGAAAAATAATCAGAAGCTTTCTCTTCTTTCATAGTAAAATGTTGTTATATACAGTTTTAACTATACATAACTGAAGAACGGTATTACCTTAACTTAAACATTTTTCACAAAGATTTTCCATCATTATTATTATTATAACTTTAAAACTAATTATTTTTAAATCCTTGATCTCGCCCCGATTCATGTATAAAGGCAATTATGAAAAAAAAGAAAAAAAAAAAAAAAAAAAAGATTATTAAAATGCTTTCAGACTCTTTTCTTCTTTCCGCGCAAAACTTCCTTTATTTAAAAATTTTCAAACCAATTTTATTCTTGCATTAAATATTATACATTATAAATAATTTTCTTCTCTAATCTTCTTCTCTAATTCGTGAAATAATTTTCTATTCTTATGTTTTAATCATATCGATAAATGTTTCTCTCTTCTTTCTTTAATTAATTAAAAAAAAAAAAAAAAACTTTAAAACTGAAATAAAGTATCCTTCATAAAAATTTAATTTTCCAATAATCTCTTCTCCAAATTTCTCGACTGTATATCTTTGAAACATAACAATGGTTATTATACAAACGTTCATAAGAGCGAAGCCAAAAAAAAAGGAAGAAAGAAAAATGTCAACCAGAGAGACCATGTCGTAACTCAAAAAAAAAAAAAAAAAAAAGAAAAAAGGGTACATCGTAAACTAAACGAGGATGTCATTTCTATATAAAGGTTCGAAGACACACGATGGAAACTACTGGAACGCACTACGTACTTGGATTTTGATAAAAGCGATGATATATGCAAAATCGATAGAACGCCACGGGTTCATGGCGGCCATTACCTTCTGTCAACCTTGCCTTTCTTCGTCAAAAATTTACCTTGCCACGGGCAAGATGTTTGACAATCCCTGTTCCACGGGTTCCTCCCTATTTCTAACGAAACATCGTGAAAGAGAAAATTCTCTGATCGCGAAAAAAATCGATCCTTTTTTCTTTAATCGAGAAAAGATTTTTTTTTTTTTATATATATATAAGTTTCACGAAAATAAAATATATGATTCGAAAATTGTAAACAAGATCGTTAATGATTTTGCACATCAGGAATACCATTCGTGAAACAATGCAGATTTTATGTACAAAAGCAAAATAATGGACGTGTCATTAAAAAACACAGCGAAAGCAAGATGCATCGAACCTCCCCTAAAGAGAGAAGGAGAAAGAAAGGAAGAAAAAGAAGAAGAAGAAAAAAAGAATAAGCGCGTGAAAAATGGACGATTTACTATCAGGCACATTTTATAACCAACGCGACAGAAGCTGTATCTTACTGTAATTTTTCGCGCGTTCGATGTTTTAAAAATTGTTTCGAGCAAAAATTGCTTCGAGCGATACTGACTTTTTGTTTTTCCAAAACAGTTAAGTCACGTTTTTATTCGATATTAATGTTTCCTCTTTCTCGTCCAATTTACAATAAAATTTCTTTCATATTTTAAAAATTTAATAAAAAGTTTAGTAAAAAAGAAAAAAAGAAGAAGAAAGAAACATCAAAGCAATGTTAATATATAATTCTAACAAATTTAATCAGGAACAAAATTGGCGTAACATTCGTTTCCCACGTTTTTTCCTGCGATTTCTCTCTATTTTTGTTTTAATATTGTATCGTTAGTGTGTCTTGTATCTTCCCCTTTCCCTTACTACGATTTATCTTCCTCAATAAATCTCCAAACAGAATCTCTGCAATATTTCAAATAACATATTTACAAATATAAACATATGGATACAATATTCCATCATTTAATCTTTTAGAATATTTTTATTAATCGTGCTTCAACTTTGTATCGAATACTTTCGACCCCTAATATAACTTATTACACCTTTCAAAATATAACATTCCTACACTTTAGATTAATTAAACCTCCCTTTCCCTCCCTCTATTTTAAAAAAATTGCAAAATTTATATTACAACATTTTCCAAAATATCATTACCCTATTTTTAACTCCGTCTGAACCGTCATTTTCGCCGCCTAGCAATTCTCCTAATGACTGTTTCGAGCTTTGTTCATCCTCCCCATCTCCCCCTCCTGATCCACATGCACACGTGCAGTTTCGAAAATTTAGGGCACACGTTTGACGAGCGCGAGTTGAGGGAAGAAAAGGGTGGTTAATAAAGAGTTTCGATAGTCGAAACCTCTAATTACACCCCTTTTCCAGTGTGTGCGAGAGGATCACGCCGAGAGAATCAAATAATACCCGGTGTGACACTGACGATGAAGGAGGATGAAGGCTTTCGTCGACGACATTTTTTTCGAGAGAAAGAGAGAAAAAAAAAGGGTACATCGGTACACGTTTAGAGTATTAAGTCGTCCCCACTCCCCAGAGATAGAGAGAAAGGGAGGGTGGAAAAATGACAGAACGTGCAAGAGACATTAAGATAGTTCTGCTCCATTTACGTCGTGGTTACTAATGGCCTGTTTTAATGAACGAGCGAGATGAAGTTACCTCGAAACGAAGTTTCAAAAGATTCTACTACGACGTAGACGCGGAAGGAGGGTGGATGAGTGGGTTTTCTTATCCCCTCGGCGTCCAATCTCCACTTTTACTTTATCTTCCTTCTAACTGAGTAAGAGAAAGTTGATAATTGCGCGAAATCGAGACGAACGTTAATAGAGGAGATTGTTAGATTCGTGTAGATTGACGTGGTAATTAAAAAAACGATTGACTTATTTCGGTCATCGTCGGGGTGGCTCGTTTGTTATTCGAAAGAATTATCATTTGATTCGAATTTTCTTTTTTTCAATGTATCTGTATCTTCATCGAGCGACTCGTCGATTAATTTTATCTTTTATTCGTGTCAAATATATGAAAAGAGAGAGAGAGATTCTGATTCACGGTTTAGGTGAGAGAAGCATAGATAGAAGAGAGGATCGATTTACTTACTCGATTGTATGACATAGGCGAAGCCATCTTTCACCCACTGCACGATCCCAACTCTGTTTCCAACTTCGCAAGATATTGTTACGTCACGGCCTTCCTGGACAGAGCTGTTTCTCGGCCTCACGCGAAAATATTGTCCCCCTTCGCCTGGAAAATAAATAATATAAACGATTAATACAATTCTCCTTTTTCTACAAGCGAGATCGAAAAGTGGAATCCTTTTATTCTGACGGGGGGGAAAAATTTCCTATTTCCAACGAAAATTAATTCGAAATATTCAAGCATATTTTATTTACATTTTTGGTAATTTTCCCGCGAATTAATTAATACGATATATATTTTCAAGATAAATTCTCCGTTTCGAAAATAATACGAAACAATTAAAAAGCAAATATATAATCTCATTGCACATTTACTTTTATTTCATTTCACCATATTAAATAATTTTTTTTAATTTCATTCAGTATCTCACTCCGTTTATTATCCTCTCCCTCCTCTTCTCAATTTTATTTAAAACGAAATAAAATTTCAATAAAATTTGGAAAATAACGCCAACCAATTAAAAAAAAAATGTAATCTCATTGTACATTTTCTTTTATCTCTTTTTACCATGTAAAACGCAACATTCTTTTTTTTTTCAATTTTATTATTTCATCGTTTTATTTTGAAATTGATAAAATAAAAATTAACTTACAACATTTTCTGAATGTTCAATCAAAAAAAAAAGAGAGAGAGAAAGAAAGAGCAAGAATATACACAGAGATTACATCGATAAATTTTCCACAACGAATTGTTCTAAAACGATCCACACACGTGTGTTACACAGTCTAACAAACTGTTTTTAAACATAGAAATCTGTGGCCGAGTTGTTGGAAACTGCAAGTTTGGTTAATTTATAAGATTACACAACGCTCGTAAAAGTGCCTGTTCACGGGAGATTTGAAACAAAGTCGGAAGGGAAAAGAATATTCTCCTATTCTATGGCGGAAATTATTCGCGGACGTAGCGAATACCACTTCCGTGAAAAGAATGGAAACCAGAAAAGCTTCGGCAAACATCGCGTCGTTGAATCGCCGAGAAATGTTTCTCTTTTGACTCGAACAAAGATGAAATTTCTTTCAAAAAAAAGAGAGAGAGAGAGAAAAAAAAAAAGAAAAGAGAATATCCTCGCGATTGATCCTTTGAATCTTCCTTAATTATCGAAAACTCCCTCGTTCGAATTTCAATTCACAATGAGAATTTTGAATTTCGTTAAAAAAATCTTCGATTCGTAGAATTAAACGAAACTCTCCCTCACAGACAGACTCATTTCGCGAAGAATTGAAACTTGATTCAAAACCTAACTTTCGATCAATTATTTTTAAATCTTATATCCACTAAATTTTCCTAAAACCAAAAAAATAGAAAAACCAGTCTATATTTACCTTCATCAAACGCTTAAAAAGTCGACTCTTTCTCAAAAATCCACTCCTCTCTCCTATATCACATCCCTCGTTCAAATATCCCCCTTAAAAATCCCCCCATTTTTCGCACGCCAACCAACAATAATCCACCGTGCGACGACAGTCACAGGTTATCGATAACGGAATAATATGGAGCGATCTGGATGAACAGAAAAGACAGGAATATATATACACATATATATATATATACACATATATCTGGATGGAAGATCGACGTAATCTGGTTGTCGGCCGCGGCCAGGATCGATGCTTGGTCGGTTTTCCTCGACAGGGGTGGGCCACCGATGGCCTGTGTACCTGCGGCCTGGTTACACGTTTGCCTTTGTACACGATGGTCACTTGCTGCTCGAATTTGCGTGCAACGGCGCCGATGAAATATACAGCCCCCCTCCTCCTCCCCCCTTTAAACGCGTGGCGTTTCTCTGCAACCCTCCCCCCTTCGATAACAGGATAAATTTCACGCATCCCTGCGCGCAAATGGACCCAGGGGCCCAAAGGGGACAAAGAAGAATTCCACCTTGGCTGTTCTACCCCATCTATTTTCTTCGATTCTTCGTTTCATTGATTGGATGTACGCGGAATTAATTTATCCTCTTCTGGTTATTTCATGGCGAATAATTTTTATTTCTTGAATTATAAATTTTTGTTTTCTCGAGAAAGATGAATCGTACGACGAGTTTGTAATGAATAAGAATGTAGGAGGGAAGTTTCAGATTAAAGGTTTTTTTTTTTTTTTTTTTTTATTAAGGAAATTACCATGAGACAACGCGATATAATATTGATTTTTAATTCATCAAGTTTCGCCAATGCTCCGTTCGAGATTCGGTGGAAAATTTGTATCGATTAAAATTCATAAGTAATGGAAAAGTATAATAAATCGTTTTCATAGGAGCTTTAGGAATATGTAATAAAATGAAATAAAGTCAAAGGGGTGGAAATTTCGGATCTTTTTACAATATGATGAAATTTTCATCCGTTCGATTATAATTCTCTTTTTCCTCCTCTTTTTCTTTTCTTTTTCCTCCCCTCCTCTCCCCCAGAAATATCCCACTGCGATGGAAATCGGTTTTTTAAAAGTAACCGTGAAAGGACGTCTCGAAAAAAAGCTATAGCTATAGAATAACTTTCAACACAGGAATTTTTTTCTACATTCCAATTTATAGAGATCATACTTTACGCGTGAAATAAAAAATAAAAAAAAAGGAAAAGAAAGAAATAAAAAAAAACTAAAACAAAGGTATTTGAAATGGCTCCACCATTTGTAAAAAAAAAAAAAAAAAATGTTCAAAGATAGATATATTTCAAAATTTTGTCGAATTCCATCGGATACATTCGATGAAAATTTCCCCCTCCCCCGACAAATATTTACTCAAAATATTTTTCAAATCGAATTATACACGACACGAGAGAGAATATACCCGTATAGAAATTCGAACATGTGAACGAACATATTTCGCGCAGCGGAAACTGTGTCAAAGAATGAATAATAATCGTTCCCCTGTTTATTCAAAACTCGCTAATATATTGATAAATATTACACCAATTTCCCCTTTCCTCCCCAGTCTCGTTCGAGATAACTTCAACTGTGCATTGGACACGGATAGTAGAAAACAAAATTTCCATTTGCCTTGAAAAATGACGAATGCACGCAGACGGTGCGTCGTCATTTCGTGTGGCGGTACATTGAAGCGCTTTTTGCGAGAAAAGTTGAAAAATCTCCTATAAATGCGAAAAAAACTCGTGGCAACGATCGAAATTGCCCCGGGGGGTTGGAAGCGTTAAGGTTTGATTTAACGACTCGACTAAAATAGAGCTGACTATTTCCCCACTAGCTACTGGCAAATTCGATTCAGATATCATCGTTATTCCGTCTGTCAAAAATCCGTCTGTGAATATCGTTTCGTGGACTATTATTATTATTATTATTTTTTTTTTTTTTATTAAACGACATTCGAACGTGTTTCGATTAACTTTCGTTAGAGCGCGCGTTTTGTAGTTGAATATAAATTACGAGGGAGAGAGAGAGAGAGAGAGAGAGAATTATATTAATGCATCATCTGCGTTTGAATGGATATACGCGAGAAAATTGAAGTATACGGTGTTCATCAAAACTTTATGATTTGATTAGGTGCAATATTTCTGTGTGTAAAAAATTGGAAAAAATGATACGAAATTTAATTAAAAATATCGTGCAAGAGTCACGCTATACTATACATTTATAAAATTGATCATATAGATACGTAAAATAAAAAAACCAATTTATTATTTAACGCATTAAAACGTAGAAAAATATTTAAATTTAGAAACGTATGAATTTACGAAACAACGAGATTCTTTCCAAAATGATATCCGAAGTAATAACTCACCTCCCCCATTTATCTTAATTTCTAATATCAAATAAAATTTCTCTATATTCTCTAATATATGTTATATGTCCAAAACTTCCGTCCAAAACTTTCAAGAATAATGGACACTCGTTAATTCAACTCGTCGAAATGCCGAAATCACAGATCATGTGTATGTGATAAAACAAGAATAATAATAAAATTTATATAAATATAAATATAGACGACGAAAACCAATGATACAGCATAATTCATCGGATAGAATGGACGACCGCACGGATATTTATTTCTCTCGCCGCACGGCTCTCTAGATTAAACACTTTGACAGGCTTATCGCCGCGTATCACGAAATTTCCCTACGAATCGTTAACCTCTCTCTTCGCCCTAACAACGAAACGTGCGGATTTTCACCTTCCTCTCCGTTTCCACTTGTTTTCGTTCCACCGGTGAACGGTTACGTGAGAGGAATTGGGCTCTTTTTCCCTCCACTGTTTGCCCTTCTTCTCTCTTTTCTTTCTCGTTTCCCTTCGCTCAAGAGCGGGATCAATTTAAAAATAAAGCTAATCGATCCTCTCGTACGCGGGGACTCATCATTCCTCTCCAATGAAAGTTGTATGAGAATTTCTTCCTCGCGAATTTCACTGTTTGTGATCAAAAATTGAATCATTAAAATTTATATTATATCAAAGATTTACCTCTCAACTTGACAATTTTCCTTTTCAACCCATTCTCAAAAAAACTTTCACTTCTTCCATCATTCAACCAAGATTAAATCCTCGAACGCTTCAAACGATGGATCCAATTCTCCAAAAGTCCAACAAGAAGCAAAAGAAAAAAAAGAAAACAATCGCACGCAGTTCCACAATTTCGACGCTATTCCCTGTGAAAATCGGCTCGAATGGAACAAAGCCCGTTTCTCGATTCGAGTTCGATACTCTCGAGGAAAAATCGCGACGGTTCACGGTCCGCCCCCCGTGGATCGTCTCATCTTTCACCCCCATGCTTCGATACACCATGTGAAGGTGAACCACCGCCACTTTATGCTGTTTGCCGGCCTTTTTCCCGTTAAGCGAGCACCCTCGATTGTCCTTTTCCGCCCTGGGACGGGAGAGGGAGAGAGAGGGAGAAAATTCCACGAGGAATCGGGGGCGAAATTTGCGTTCGCTCGTTTGTGTTGGGTCGAGTATCCGGCATGTTCCTTGAATTCCATTGATTCCGTATTCGGTGTACGAGCCCGCTAAGTTTTCCAAGGAACGGGGAAACAGAATTTGCAGGATTATCTCGCGAGAAACTCTCCTCCTCCTGATTTTATTATTATTATTATCCTCTTGATTTACATTTTTCCAGCCTGCTCTTGGTATTTCTTTATCCTTGTTTCTCTTGTTTCGTCGGAGAATGGAAATCGATCATCAGCGATCTCGAAATATTTTTTCGTTCATATATTCGTTATATCCAATTTTGAGTCGAGATTGATACTGAGGCGAGTTTTGCTCATTTTAGAAACGAGAGAGATATTGTAAAATGGAGGAAATTTAACGCGTGATGTTCCCTTGTCGCGGATTACGAGTTACGCGGATCGATCGATAACGGATGGAAAGGATGGAAACGAATGGGCAACGAACAGGTTTTAACAATTCTCATAATTCTAGCAATTAGCATGCGTCCGTAATTCACGGACGATCACGCGATCGCCGTATTATTCCACGATTATCCGAATACACGGATATCGAAAACGGGCCATTGAAATCTCTCTCGATGATTCGCAATTGATTCCATTGAAAGAGTCACAAATTAAGCACACAGAGAGCATGCATAATATCTGCGTTAAACTGCGTTAAACGACTTCAACTTGGACGACCACCGCTTCTCTCTCCGACTTATCGTTGCGAAATCATCGTTCAATCCGCGTCATTTAATTTCTCTCTCTTCCATTCTCATTTTCATCCTCTCTCAGTAGTGGAGTAGTTCTCTCTCTCGTAGTTTGATGAAAGAGGATAAATATAAAACGAAAGGGATGAAAAGCTAGGTAAAGAATGACGAGTGTTCTCAAAGATGAATTTGTACACCGAGGGACTTGATGATGACGATAAGATGAAAATCGAATGTAAGATATGCGAACATAGAAGAACCGTTCTTTTTCTTTTTTTTTTTTTCCTGGTTAAAAATATCGTTCGAGTATTTTCGAGTTCGATCTTGAGCATCGTGTATCCTTGGAGCGGTACACGAATGAATTTTCGAGGACGCTTCAGCTTCTTTCAGCCTCTTATGCATTCGTGCCTTTCGAGAATATGGAAAACCAGTCGACTATCCCCGCATTCCGCGGGGACTTTCGTGGAGAAATTTCTATCTTTCTTTTTTTTTCTTCTCCATCTTCCAACAGGGAAAAATTTGTCTGATTTTTTTAAGAAGAAGCCAAGGAAACTTGTCGATTTCGAGAGATGTTCGAAGAGGAGGGATATAAGGATTATTTGAAAAATATAAATAATTTGACTGGATTTTTTGAATTCTGAATAAAATTGTAACATTAGAGTCCAAATCAATAATAGGTAAGGATGCAATTGGATTTAAAAAATTTTCAATTTTTCTTCCCTCGTTCGAGAAGAAAATATATTCTCATAGACTTCTCTAAATAAGAATCTTCGACTGTATACATTATTTCAATTAATGTACAAACGAATAAGGTTTCGGTAATAAATTTTATTCAAACGTTTCCAACGTTTCGTGGGATTTCGTTAAATTGAAGCAGTTCTACCGACCAGTACCAGTAATTACGATTGAAATGAAAATCGTGTTAATTACTCTTCTTACCAGGCTAAAATGCCATTCTTCTACCTTTCTCAATAAATTTAAATTATTGAACAATTTCATCGGCGCAGGAAGGAAACCGCGCGAAGGATGCGATCGTTAATTTTAACCGACGTTGTTATAATATAATATCATAGTTAAAATCGGGTTAATTAATTATTTTGCGAGAACAATTTATTATTTAAACGGTTTATAATAATTTAATAATATTCGATATTCAAAATCCATAATGATTCGCGAATAATGTGGAAGATATTTTCTTGATGTATAATTTTCCCACACGCGTGATATTAACAACGCGTGAGAAAAGAATCGAATAACGTAGAAAATTTTGTAGAAAAAAGAAATAATAATCAGACCGTTATCGAAGCGAAGGAGTTATTATTAGTTATCTATAACTCGTGATTTGTAAAATTTCAATATTGATATTAGCCGAACCGTACGCGTGGAAACAAGATTAATGAAACCGTAAGAATGAATGCTCAATTAATAATCTGGAAACAAGATGGCTTCGTCAACATCCTGTTTGAATTTAAATCAATACGAGGAAATCAATGAAAATCTGCATAATCGATGAGTCCATGCACCTGAATCCATCTATAACCAGTGCACACTAATTGGGGGACAAGCTGAAAATGAATAATATCGAAATAAAATGAATAATACTGATAAAAACATGCAGTGTTGATACATATTTATATTTATACATCGAGAGATCTTTCAATGAGAAAGTAATAATAAGTAGTGATAAATTCCCATCTCCTCTCCCTTCAAAAAATATAATTCTATTACATTTTTACCACGAACGCGAATTAATTAAATTTTAATATATAACAAATTTCTTCACTTTTCATCCTATTTCTGTTAACCCCCTCGTTTACATTTTATTCATCGTATCTCGTTGAAAATTTATCACCATTTCTAAATAATGATATTTCACGTTTTGTCTGAAATTAGAATTTATCATTCCTCCCAGTTGTCCCAAGTTGAAATGAAATTTCTTCGAACATTTTTCATCAAACTTTCCCTTTTTCTTTCTCTTTTCCCCTCCGCTTTTCCCTCCTTATTTACTTACTTATTTATCTTACTTACTTACCCACTTTCATTATACATTTACGTATTTATATTTTCCCAGCAAAATTTCATTCATTTTTCCAAAGGGGGCAAGAATTTCTTTCCCCATCAATCTTCGTTAGAACACGCTTGATACGAAACGACACTCGGCTAACGCGACTCATAAACCAAAAGTCAACCCGACGAGCAAGATTACCATTATCGATATTTCAACGTCCCCCGCCAGTTTTATCCGGGAAAAGTAAAATTCTCGAGATCCTCTAAACAGATAAACTGCCTCCGTTTTGTAAATATAATAATAATAATTGTCCAACACTTTTCTCTACGATTACAATCGTAGAAGAAACGTTGTGAAATGAATAGTGCGCACGTTTAAAATTCCTTCTCCTTAACGATGGAGATCGAGGAAAATTTGGATGATGAGATTTAATCTCGTGCCCTTAATTTTAATAATTTAATTAATTTTAATAGATTTATGATTTTTATTTCTTTTCATCGAAATTTTCGTATCGGAAAGTGAATTTTATTTGCGAGAACGAAAATTTATTTTGTTTTTCCGATGTTACCACAGGAAATATTCGCGGGCCTGTCTAGATAGGAATTTCATAAATTCTCGATCGATGGAAAACTTTATACGTAGTACGTTACCACCAACTTCGTGTAGACGAAACATACGATGATCGTAAAGGGATGGTTATCTCGTTATGAAAAATTTATTTGTCACGTATCGAACCTACCTATCCACCTTGAAATACGTAAAATATACTTTCTACGAAAAAATTCCTCTTCTTTTCTTATTTCTAATTGAACAATAATACTAGAAAAATTATTCTCGAGAGTTGTTGTAGAAGCGAAATTTTTCATCAAGTTACAAGTTTTTTTTAAATAAGAAATAAAATTTCAAAAGTATTATTTCGACAAGATAAAAATTTCGAAACAGGAATATTCCTCTCCACGACGATTGATTGCAATTTTTGACTTCATTTCCATAAATAATCAAGTTTCTATCTTTTCCCGATATCGTTTTTTTCTAATCTTCCAATATTTCCACGACCCCGCGTATACCCATAATCTAAATTCCAATAATATCCATCCTCGAGGGGACGGCTTTTCGAGAAGATTTTTAATTCAAACATAACACGGGGGCGGAAAAATTGCAAGTCGAGCCGTATATATGTTTCTATCACTTTTATTCGCCCGGAACGACAGGAAACGCCTCTTCCAATCGGGTTACGTAAACTTCGTAATATCGTTTGTGAAACTTAGCCTCGGGTCCTTTCGTTTTTATCGATGATTATTTCACGCTCATAAAAAATGCATGAACCCGAGAAAGTCGAGATGCTGTGATCTCGAGCAAAGAAATAAAAAAGAAAAAAGGAAAAAACGGGGAAAAAAAAAATGCGTGTAGAAATCTCTCGAAATACAGATTGTTTCCCCTTTCGCCGTGTATTTCGTTTTCTCGATGCGTATAACTCGTTGCATTTTTCATGCAACACTTCCATCCTGCATCTTTGCATAACTTTTATGTTCCGGTTCAGCTTATCGTATTTCGTATTATTTTCTTATTCTCTACGGCGAGCGAGTTGAATGAGCATTACGCGTTTAAAAATGTAATCAGATATCGAATATTCTATGAAGATGTTGTGGAAAATTATAATCTTGCAAGATTAATTATTTTAAGATATAGGAATCGAATCGAATCGAATTAAAAGAAAATGATCGAATATTCGATTATCTGTTTATGATAATAATTATTTGAAGTAATTTTAAATAAAACGAAAATAATATTAAATTAATTGTTGTTTTTCGAATTGAATTGGAATTAAAAATTTAAAAGCTACTTCTCTCTACCGAAACGACGCGGAAAATCGTACGATATCTAATGATAACTTTATCGTCAAAGTTCCATCCGTATTTCGACAGAAATAATAATTGCGCCATTAAAACTCAATGACAACTCTCTCATCGATGTTTGATCGAACAATTACAGTTGAACAACGACTCTGGCGGCTAAGTTATACGTCCACGTTGATGGTTGGATCATTAAAGTTCAACCACGATTCCGATAATAAACTATCTTTTCTTTTTTTTTTTTTATTTTTTATTTAGACAATCTGTTTAATGTACATGTGAAACAGGATCTAGATTTTGATCAAACGTGACTGTTTAATGTTTAACAATTCATTTTCTTCAACGAAAATTATATATAACAATAAGAAATATCGAAAAAATTGACGAATGAAAAAAGTAGTATAATCGATCGATCAATTAGAATTTTTGTTCGAAATGATTGTCAAAAAAATAATGGGGGAAAAAGTTTTTAAATTTATTAAAACCTAGTCATCAAATTTTAATCGAATAAACTATTAGTTAAAACGAAAAGTGAATATTTTTGAGTAAAAAAAAATAGGATTGCTTTCAAGTATAAATAATGGATTATACTAATCAATTAATCGTATCAATTCGTATTTAGATTAATTAAAAAAGAAAAAATTGAGTGACAATCTAATATGAAAATTCACTGCAATTGCATAATCTTTCGTTGAATGTCTTTCCATTCCATTCGAATAATTTTGAAGTTGCACGAATCTGAACGTTAATTAAGCCATGGAAATTTAGCAACGACACGTGATGGTCAAGAAATTATAATCGTGTTAAACGAGTTCGATAACATTTCCATCATTCGAGCAATTACTTCTCGCTTTTACTATGCTCGAAATTGAAATTGAAAAAAAAAAAAAAAAAAGAGAAATTTGAAAAAAAAAAAAACACCTGTCAATAATCATTTAAAAATTGTTGTACAATATTTTCGAAAAATAATTTCATTTTATTTTTAAAATATTTTATATAATTTGAATAAATATAATATTCTATTTGACTTTATACAATATTCATAACGCTACTCTATTTGGACAAGAAGAATAAATAAATTTCTTCTTCAGAATTATTCCATATTAATCGGATAATCAATAAAATATTTATTTTCATTTGTAAATATTCCTTCCAATAATTTGTCAAATAATTTCCAATTCTATCGACTTTCTGTCTTTCCCTCCAACATTTACACATTTATCCACCATTCAAAATTCGTTACCACTCGAACAGTATCCAATATCCAATCAAACCTCTAAATTATTCAAGAAGGAGAGAAAAAATTAAAAAAAAAAAAAAAATTCTTTCCTCAAACGAAAAACATAGCCAAAAACCAATCTAAATTAGATATACAAGCCGCTTATCATCAATCCGTCCCAAATAAAATTTACCCACCCAAACAGGGTATCAACACTCCTCTTCCCAACCATCATCCCTTCGCCAAAACACACCACCCCCTATCTCTAATCCTCTTGTCTCCAATCCCCTCTGGTGGAGATTGCAGTACCCCAGACACCGCACCAGCCTCTCCGCTCCCCTCCACCCCAGACTAAAAACAACAAGAACAGTAAATTCTGGCGCATGATAAACACATCACGCCCCTCCCCCTCCCCCGGGGACAACCCTTTCTGGCCACGGAGAGCGTGCAATTTCGGGCATTACGACGGCAATCCAATACAATCCGCCCGCCCGCTTTTGTGCCCGAATTTATATTGCTCCTTTTGTCGCATCCGGGGGAAAGACGACGCCTCCCCTCCCTTTCGATCGTACATTAGAGAGTACAGAGGCGGGGAGGGGAAGGGGAAAGAAAGACGGTCTCTCGTTTCCTCCGCGCGTCAATATCCCGCCACCCTCTCGCCGCGGATCGCCCATTCAACAATCTTCCCTCCCTCCCTCGTAGATAGCATATCGAGTGAGAACGCTCGTTTATTCGAGGTACAAAGGGTCGAACGCGCGCACCCCTTCTCCCTCCCCCATTAGCATGCGCGCCCCGCTTATTTGCGCCCTCCATATTCACCCCTTCCATCAATCTGTTCCTCTTCTCGCGCTTGTTCTTCCATTTTCTTTTTTTCCTTCTTTTTTTCTATCAACCGATGCGATCGATCCACGTCCGTCAACATCCATGGATTTCCAATTTCTTTTTCTACCAAGAGGAAAAAGGGTTGAAAGGATATATTTTAGGAAAGAGTTGTTGTTATCCTGGATACTTGTTTTGGATGTATTAGAGAGAAAATATTGGAGATTCGTTACGTGTAGTTTATTTGATATTATATCGAAATGCAATTTTTGTAATCGATCGAGGGAGGAAAAGATTGATTCGAGTTCAACTACGTGTTGTTATTTTTTTTCTTTTTGAAATTTCTCTTTCCTCACCCTGTTCCCCTTTGATGGTTGGCAGTTGGAATAGCAAGATTCTAAGGGAAGGATCTAGGTTGAGAGATGTCTTTGGTAAGATACTATTTGACAGAGATTCTTGGAATCTTTTGGATAGTTGAGAAGTTATGGATGATGGAACGTATGAAGATACGATAAAGTTTCGTGTGTGTGTGTGTGTGTGTGTGTGTGTGTGTTCTTCGAAGACGAATGGTATAGAATACGAAAGTAGTTTCGTATAAAGATTGTTGTATATTTTTGATTTCTTTCGAATATTCCATCCTCCTCCCTTCCTTCTTAATTTGTGAAATGAAAGAGAGAGGAAAAAAGAGAAATTTTGGAAATTTTTCTCTAAAATAATTTCTAATAACTTTAAAAATTATCGTTTTTCGCGTCTTTTAATAACAAATAATTTTCTACGCTCAATTGAAATTAAAATTAATTTTAAACAAAACCAATCCAATCAATATATTCACCAAAAGGATCCTTTTGAATAATTTCAAGCCTAGCTTTATTTACATCGAAAAATACTCGAAGCGAATCAATCATTAACACGTTATCATAAATATCAATTCAATGAAACCACGATGGTGAAGAGGAAGAAAAATTGATTAATAACTTCGATATAATTTTACAATCGTAATTAGCATCGAATACGAATACTCGTTCATCGACGTCGAGATAAAACTTTCGAAATAAATTTTAATTAAAAAAAAAAAAAGGAAAAAAAAATGCAAAATTGAAAATAAACACGAGCAAAACGTAGAATTCTGGAGATAAATGACGAGCTAACGCTAACGAATTTGCTATGATCTATCCGAATGAATAATAACCAGATGTTGCATCGCGCACACGTGCAACCATGCCAATTTTTCTCGTGTCCGATGAGCATTTGCATTTTCCGGGCGTGTATTTATTTTTCCATTTTTGCTCAACAATGCACCCGATTATTCATCGTCCTGTTCGCGAATAACAAGGGAGAAATCATAACGCTCCACGTTCACGGATGTTCCTTCCCTTCCCTACATTTATATCGAGATGCGTAAAAATGATCGAGAAATAGGATCGATTGGCGCGGAATTTTTCGAAAAAAAATTTGATAAATTTATTTACGCGCGAAAAATTGAACATTCTATCTAAATACGACGTAACTAAATAGAGACTTCACTACGTTCTCGACACAATATTGGATTATCAAAAATTAATCGACACAATACATTATATTAACAATTATAAATTCGTACTAAATCCATCTTCATTTTCTCCCTTAATTTAATAATCGAATGTCGCGTTGCACGAAGACACATCAAATATTCACACGATCTGAGAATATCGAATCGATGATAGAACCGATTCACCTTTAATCGATTAAAATAATCCACGATATATTGATTCGAATCGTGTTTTAAATCGCGACGAGAGAAGGAAATTATCCACAACCGTGTTTCGGAAAAGGAGACGCGTTTTCATTCGTGTTACATTCAACGTGGCCGTGTGTTCATTTGCATACGTAACACGGCCGGTTACCTTCGCGGAATTATCACTGGAAGCGGGCAACCAACGCCATGTGTTCGAAATAAAAAAAAAGAAAAATGAAAACCGTGACCCATTGGAAGGAAACCGTGGCGAAGAATTTAATCCTTCCTTCCCACGCAAGCAATAATTATAATAACGAGATCGTTCGGTTATATTTCGAGGGAGGAAAGTGCTATAAATAATTATGGGATGTTTGGAGTGCGATGTATTTAAATAGAATGCTAATAACGCTCGGTATACGTCGCTCGTGCACGAGGCTAATAATAGGGAGCCGCTAATGGTGTATTAGCGCGCCGTGTAATTGGTTATTGATTTGCACGTGGAAAAGTTGTGATATATAGATAATATATATGGAACGATGGAATTGTAAAAATGTACAAATTTTGACAAACGCGATTTTTGATTACTTCTTCGACTGATATAAAATATATCAGTCGATTCTATAATTCCAATAAACATTAAATCTAATTTAAATCTACTCCTTATGTGGTATTCGTTATTATATTTTGGAAGAGACGAAATTTTCTTTCTATTTATCCAATTAACGCGGGTACCCGTTAATTTGCATAAACGTATATTTATCGAGGTACAATTGAACCCTACCTGTTTGTACAGAGTGTGATTGTATTGTTCTACGATCAGGAACACGCCGGTTAGAACAGTGGTCCCCGTAATAGGGAGAGCAACGGCAGATAAATTAGCCGGAATCATATCGAGGTATTCGATCCGTTCGCGGTGATTGTTCGAGGCACACTGACGGCCCCAAGTACATAACACATCGGGAGAAAGTCGTCGTGTCGACATTGTATATAAACATAACGCAAGCTACAAGCCGAACGACGAGTCGCGTCGTCCCGTCCCTCGATTGAAATTTTGATACGCTAAACTTTTATATATAATATTTCACGCGTGGAAATTGGATTTTTTTTTAATAAAAAAACTTTTTTGTGCTTTTTTTCGTATCTTTTCGAAAAGAATCGTACATTTTATATAGTTCGTATGATTAACTTGTAAAAATTTATATATTTATAAATAAACAAAAAAGTTATTGATAACATTTCCATTGTATAATCGATTTAAATTTAGAAAAAGAAGAATTTAATTAATTTCTAATTTCTTTTCTTTTTAAGAATTAACAATCATTCTATTACGAACAAAGAAGAATTTGAATTAATAATATAAAAAGATGGATTAAAACTACGTAGAATTAAAGTAAGTTTAACTATTTTGATAATATTTGATTAAGTATATTATACCGTATCACGCGGTGTAAAAATAAAATAAAAGAATTAAAACAAAAGATAGAGAGAGAAAATCGTATAAATATCTCGACAAAACGACCAACCACAAGCAGAATAAACGAGCCAAGAAATAACGTCCATTAAAACCACGTGCACGGATATCATCAACAGGGGCAAGATAACCAAGCAGATCCATAAAAATAATAAATAATAAAAAAAAGTACTCGCAGTATGTTGAATCTACGTACTGTACAAATTTCTTACTAACAAATGTATTCCCGCCCGATAATTCACCGTGTGAACGGACGAAGACAAACTTGCAACCTTATAAAAAAAAAAGGAAAAAAAAAAAGGAAGATGGAAACACACGTGTGGTTCGTTCAACGTGGTTCACACGAGATGGCGTGGCCGAGTTGTGAGAAGAGTCGTAATTAAAGGCGATGAAAACACGGTTAAGCGGTTTCTTCGACTCGTTTCGGCCGGAAAGGAAACGGGTGAAAGGAAACGGTGGGTGCGTTGAAATGCCACGCATCCGGCCGGTCGCCGATGGACGAGAGAACGCGTGGATGCGTGACTCGAACGTATAGCAACCACACGATCGTGCGCCAATTTGTTTGCATAGCTGGGTGTAATTAACACGGGCATGGTGATCACCGCAGGGACTCGTTATCGTTAACTGTTGGATCTTCTTGCGACTCGGTCGAGTAAGGAGAGAAGGGATGGTCGAAACGTGATCGCGACACGGTCTAAAACGCCTCTAGAAGGTCGGCCTGGGTATTCGTGTTATATCCGTCGGGTGAATTAAACGCGTTATCGTGCAAATTTGATTACGTTTTGCCGACGATTTTGTTTCGTATATTCGGGACAAAGGTGGAAAGAAAAGGATTTATACAAGGTTGGGAAAAATTATTTTATTGCAAACGAAAAATGATAATTGAAAGATTTGTATTTGATCTTCTATCGATATGTCAACGATTGAAATATTATCGCATATTTATTCCTCGAGAAGTATCTTCTTTTTCTTTATACCAAATATTACAAATAATCTTGATTTCAAACGAGAAGGAATGAAACAAAGGCGAACGAAATCCAAATGGCGCATCGAATCGTAAACGTGGATCCTTTCATTTAAAGCAATAAAAAAAAAAAAAAAATATCGATTCCATTAATCTCGCGCGATTGACTATCTAGCGCGTCAAATGTTTCAAATATTCCACGCGCGAGAATCAACGATGAATTCTCCAATTCTGTCTATGGCTATCGGCCGATATTCAATGAAATCGAATGAGCCACCGCGTGAAAATCGGGGAAATCAATCGCGCCCTTTAACCATTATCAATGCACCTGTCACTGGGGACACCAGTGCGCGGAATAGGCATAAATTTTCCCATAATTAAATCTCGCTACGCCCGATTTATCTCGGTCGTGTGAAAAAGAAGAACTAATTCGTGAAATTAGATGGAGTTTGGAGACCGTTGCTTGTTAGAAAAGAAAATTTTGATCTATTTATTCGTCCTTCTTCTTCCTTTATGTTCCATTTAACAAGTAAAACGTTTCTTACGTATATAGGAATCAACTTTTGTCAACTTTTTCAAATTCATCGATGAAAGGAATTGTCGAGTACTTTGAGGATCTCTTCGAAGCAAAGAAATACATTTATCAGGGGAAAAAAAAAACCAAGACAAAGTCTGTCATCAAGTTTGAAGCACGTATTTCGAGCTAAGTCTCTCCCTCTCTCTCTTCAGCTCTCGTAAATCACGACCGAATTTTTCCTGTCGCGGTTTTCAAGTTTACGGCGCAACGAAAAAACGACACGATCCACACATTTATTCCGGATTTACTGCGGCGAAGTACTGAAACGACGCGTGTCGAAAAATCTCGAATACATTTCGTAGAAAATGTTGCATTAAGAGAGATGCCGCGCCGAAAATGCGGCATTTGGGACATCTAAAAAAATGTCGCAACGTATTCTTCAGCCTGGCCACAGCAAGTTCTTACTACTTTGGGCTTTATTTCGTTTCGAATGGTTAACCAATAAAGATATAAAATAATTCATAATTTATTTAAATATTGTGTATTTGATCACAAGTATCTGAATTTATATTAATTATATAATTAAAAGAAAATATTTCATTCGTTCAAAACATTGATGTAACCCCTTCGAAATTCTACACACTTACATCTCCAATTTACACGAAAATTCAATTCCAATTCCACGTCTGATTCGTCGCTTCTTTTAATTTTTACAATTAAATCCTCCCCCCTACCCTTGGGCGGTCCAAGTTCGAATCGAAGTTTCGTTAAGATTCCCTTCTTAAGGAAAATTCTTAAGAACCACCAACTCTTAGATCGCCCCTCTCTAATTGAAACACAAATAAGCGTGCTCGAAGAATGGCCACTGGGTGTGGAAAGTTTAAATCGCGACGAAATCTAAATTCTCGACGTCGTTCATCCTCGATGGAGGAGGCGGGTGGATTCGAAATATAAGCGGGACGCTTTAAAAAAAGAAAAGCGGGGCTTCTTCCCGGCTGAAGCTTTCAAAACGTTTCAATGGCGCGTTCTCGCAACTCTTGGTGAAGGTTCGGGAAAGGAAACGAACTAATTCCAAAGACGTGAAAGGAACGAAACATCTCTGAGAATGGGGAAAAAATATTCGTTTGGAATTTGGAAAAAAGAAAAATGGGATTGGTATGAAGAGTAGATTTTTAATCTTGTCTCCTCCACGATATTCTTGATGAAAATGAAATTGGAAAATTATATAAGTTATAGGTTTGATCTTAATGTATACGTCCATCTTTCAAAAAAGCTTCACGTAGAATTTTTGAATTAACATTTCTTCAGAAAGATATTATTTAATTAAACAGCATTTATCGAAGGTTTAAATAATTGAAAAATAAATTCAAGCTATTCCGAATTAATTCATTCTTTCTTATTTGTTAAAGATTTATCGTCGAATCTTACTTAATTATTTCCTCTCTTAAAATTCGATCAGTTTCAATCAAGTGTTTTAAAACAAAACACTTGTATCGATTCTCATTAAGTACTGATTTATCGCATAAATAAATTTATCCTCCCTCAGTAGTCAATAAACGAACGTTGCCCCGTTTAATTCATTAATAAAATCAATATTATATTGCTCCTCGAAATTACCGAGCGAATCGATCGAACAGATCAATCATCACACCATCACGAAACAAATAAAATAAAGACATCGATCAATTACCAAAGTGTCAATAATACCCTATACTCACTTCGCTTCCCAATTTTTACTCCCTCAAAATTTTTTACCAATATTTTTCACCCTGCCTTTCGAACAAATAATCGATAGAACGCACCGTGGATCCACGATAGATCAGAAAGTATCAAAGTTTCTTCGCAAAAGAAAAAAAACAACTAAACGAATAAATAAATCGAGATAATATCTAATCCGACAGGAGAGGATGAAAAGAAAAAAAAAAAAAATAGGAACTGGTATCCGGTTGACCGGATCGAAATTCTCGATCGTTCGTTTTTCAGACGACTAGCCAATCGAATTATCCAGTTCGCCGACGGATTTCTTCTCTGCCGAGCGTGATATCCAAATGACCGCCGGTTCCATCATTTATCCGATTCCTCGGCACAGATTTAAAACGAGACAAGGGACATAGTCCACCACTGCCTGCGTGTTTGTACATTTGTGCACAATTGTGCGGTGGACGGGTTCGAACGCTTGAAATATTGGCCACGAGAGAAAATTCGTCCCGTAAATTTCCCTCCCCCCATAAACGTCCTCTGAAACGTGTTCTCCTCGCTTGGTGTCGTTCGTTCTCCTCTGGCGGTGGCGCGCCCATTGAAGAGAGCGTTATTATTGCTTGTTTCGAGCTTCATTGGGAATAATTGGAAAATTGATGATTCTTCTTCTCGCTTATTTAAAGAAGGTGGAATGGAATTGAGTTTATTATTGTATTGTATTCCATTTGTTTATTCGGGTCAGTGTAGTCCGCTTTATCAACCGGAGATGCACGGGACCCCATACAGGTATAATTAAGAGATAGAAAATGATGTTTGTCGCTTCGACGCAACAATTGTATCTTTATAATACACCACGTAGTATACGATGTACATATATTTATCGAGGAATTTTATATATTCTTTCTCACTCAAAGCGTCAATTTGAAGCGTCAAATTGATCAAGAAAACACGTATGGAATTTTTCTTCTCTCCACCCTTTAATACGATGTACAAACCTTTATCATACACTTATTCGTTACTCCATCCAAAAAAGAGAGCTCGAATTAATTTTCTCACCCTCCTAATTTTCTCCTTCTAACATCCAATCCACGACATTTTCCACATATCCCCAAAATAGCTTCTCCTCTCCCCGAGATAGACTGCCCTCATAAAAACCACCCCATCCTCTCCTCAACCTAACCGGTTACCGTTATCATGCCGAAAAAAACTTTGCTCGTCGCTTAAATACGCGGTTCTACCCCTCCTCCTCCTCCTCCCCGCGATGACAAAGGACCAGGGGGTTCGTTGTGGCGAAGGGTTGAAGGGTGAAACCGGGACGGACGAGCGTATGCGTCGAATTATGTGCATCGATTCACCCGAAAATGGGAAAACTTTCGCGATCGTCTGGTAGGGGAGGGGCGTATCTTGTTGGCCGGCCAAGTTCGGCCGGGGGCGGTCGGGGGGGAGGTGGAGGGGGTGGAAGGGTTCGTCGTTACGTTCGTCTGGCCGGGCACGACAAGTTTACCGCTTGGTTAACGATCTGTCCTCCTCCGGGCAGCTTTTGGCACCGAACCTCTCGTCCACCCCTCGAGGAGGGGAGGAGGGGAGGGAAAGAGGGTGGTTCGATGCAGACGCGACGTTTATTATTTAAATTAAACGCGGCAACGAGCGAGGAGGATGATTCTTTGCCCGGGCCCTTGGAGCTGCCCTTTATATCGAGGAGGGTCGGTGGAGGAGAGACGGCTTTCATCGAGGATGAGAGATTTTTCTAGATTTTTCTTCTTGTTGTCGCACGAACGCTGAGCTTGCTTCTGATGGGTGGTGGATCAGACGGATGTTTGTCGATTATTGTGATATCGTGGGTTTCTTCTTTTTTGAGCTTGGATTGATTGTGGGTGGAGAGAATGATTGAGATCGTTGGAAAGAAGCGTTTTGGTTAAGGAATCTTGGTCAAATAAAATTTAAGAATGTTTCCTTTTGTTATTAGAAAATGTTAAAAATTTATGGAATACAGGTTGGAAGTATAAAAATCGATAGAATGCAATTTCAAGATTGGATGGAAAATTTTAGAGAAATTAGAAATTTCATTCGATCTATAAAGAAAATGTATATATATATATATGATTCACCGTTCTTCTATTATTCTCGAAGGAATATCGAATGATCGAGGCATGGGAGAGAAAAAGTTTCTTTCGAGCATTCCGAAAGTTCATTTTATCGATGACAACAAAGACACTCTATCGTCGATCAAAACAACACAAAGAGGGAGGTCTTCCTTTCAAAGAGGCTCGGTCAATATATCTTTTTCTCCTTTAATTCCTATGGACCCTGTTCCAGCCAACGGTCCACCGAGGTAAATAAAGAGTTCGAGCAGAAGGGTCAGGCTTTTTTCAACGATTCGACTCGATTTTATCGTACTCAATTTTTTAATAGCTCACGATAACGATACTCAATTCCCAGGAATATTCCAATACATTCTTCTGCAACGTCTGACCGATGCAATCGTTCTCTACTCGGATTTTCATGCATAAAGCAATAATACAGTTACGTTAAAAATAGAGATTAAACAACATCCTTTAAATATATCGTGTACTTCACACCTTATATATATATCCTACAATTTGATTTAATTTTAATTTGAATAATTCCATAAAGCGAATCTTCAATTTTTTGAACTTTGTCACTTCATTTGATGAAAACAATCGTGGCAAACTTATCAATAACAATAACAATAACAAGAAACCAAACTCTCAAGACAAAAGTACGTTAAACAAACAAGAAAGAAAAAGTGAGAAAGAAAGGATATTGTTGGGAAGGGTGAAACAACAAGAAAGAACAACTATGCGGGAAAACTTGGAGGAAGCGGTAGAGAACAATAAAAGGTGAAAGGGCAGAGATTCGTGGGGATCTGATTCGCCGAAGGACAGCCAAGTTCAAACGAAATCCTCGGACATTAGTAAAGAGGAAGAGATACGGAGAAAGTTAAGGGAGGAACAAAGTGGAAAAAATATGGAGAAAGTAGAGAAACGGCCGAAAAGTCGCCAAATGTATCAGCGAAAAAATTCGATCGAGAACTCTTGCGAAACTATGAGAAATGTAGATGGAGAATAGAAGAAAAGAAGTATATAAAAACAACCATAAATGCCACTGAGTATAGCAGAATGAACCGTACCCTTACTTCCTTTTTCTTCCTTCATTTATATCATTTCTCTATTTTACGATATTGTTTCTAAAATATTATTACACTTTGGAGCTTTGGAATTGTCAACGCCCATCTTGCATTACGTTTCAAGTTTTAGAAGAAAATAAACGTTATTTTACTTCTTCCTTACCAATTCTTATTATAATTTTCTTTATGACAATTCTACAATTATACTTAAATTCTGATCGATTACTTTACAGAATATTATATTATTCGATATTCAATTATCCCAATTTCTGTTCTATTCCAAACGATTCCATACGAATTTCCTAAATCTATAAATAAACCGTGAAAAATATACTCAACGAGGATAACCACAAATAGAAAAATCCTGGCGGAAACTCGAGCAAAATTTCACACCGAAGTGACTAGACTCTCGATCAACAAGAGGAAGCAAGAGAACCTTGAAACGTGAAACGAACCAGAATAACTTCTCTTCACCCCCCCCTCCTTTTACTCTACCCTGCTCTACTTTCCTCCTCCACTTTCTTCCTCTCTTCCTTCAATTCCAGAAAAAGCGATGGATAAAAAAAAAGAACTCGAAAACTTATCAAACTTGCGGAGGAAAGATTAATCTCGAAGGAAAAAAAAAAAAAAGAAAGAAGAGATAGATCTGCTCGCAACTATCAACACAACTGCACGCAGTATAAATTTTCCGGAGAACGAGGAAACGATAGAGAAGAACTTTCGAGACAAACCGTGGAAAAAAAAAGGGACATTGGACAGAAAGATCATTGGACAGTTTTAGCCTCGTTCGTGATTTTCCACAGAAATCTAGGTCTCCCTCGATTACGCGCGTTTCCACTTTGCGTGGATTAAAAATCCGGAATAATGGAGGCCGTTTAAAATCGATTGAACGAAGCGACGAAACACGCAACGCTACGACTCTGCTAAAAGCGTGTACATGCTGTGTATATATATATATATATATGTGTGTGTGTGTGCGCGCGTGTTCGAAATAGGAAGAGATATTAATTCAGTCGGGAGAAAGAGCAAAAGACCGAGATGATGGTCAATAAAATCGGTGATGAAAGTTCCGCAGGCTTTAAAAAGCATTTTAATTGGGTCGTATTCGAATATCGATGCAATTAAAAAATTTCTCTCCCTCCCTCTCAAGGGGGAGGGGGTGGTTGAACGGGCCGTTTTATTATGGCCGTGCCTCGAAAACACCACGTGGAAAAAAGCATTCATCGACGATCTATTTGTTCCAATTGCCGGTGGAATATCTTTTATCGAAAAAAAAAAAAGGAGAAGGAGGGAAAAAAATGGGAGGGGATGAAACTTTTTTGTTGAAAAAAAAAAAGAAAGAGAGATAGTTGGATGGAAACGCACTCGAGAAAGTGATATTCAAGGAAAGATATCTCGGTTCTCTTTTCTTCTTCTTCGAGGGGGCCACCACGAAAGTGGTGCTCGAAAGTCGATTTATTTCCACTCTATTATTATTATTATTATTATTATTATTATTATTATTGTTATTAATACGAGTTATTATTCACTCTGTATCTCGACCTGGTTTTAACTATTAATATGAATGGGTTGAACCAAGTTCATGCCGCAGTTTATCGCCGCAGAAATTTCCTCCCTATTGTTGTCACGTTTAGGACTCTGAATGTTCGTTGTAGATTTTGAGATCATGAAAGTGGTGTGGTTCTGTCCTATAAACGATACTGTTGTTCTTTTATTTTTATCTCCACGCGTGTTTACTTTTATCTCTATAGTGATTTATTAATTTCGAGATATTGGAATCGTTCTTTTGAATCGAAGGCTTGTACAGGCTTTTGCATTTTTTTTTTCTTTCTATAAAGGAGAAAAGTGGAAGAAAATGATAGGTAAGAACGATCGAGGCGATCGAGAGCTTGTTATCAGAATCACGTAACTGATCCCCGGCAAAAATTAAAGATTGAGTTTCAAAGAAAATTGCAAGGTCGTTTAAAAGTTTGGGAAATTTCGATTATGGGAATCGAACCAGCTCCTTATACTAATCGAACAGATGAAACTTTCCCACTTACAAATTCCAACCAATTACTACTTTCAAGACTTATATTTTTTACACAAAGGTTTCTACTTTTCTTCAACCAATAATATTCGATCAACAATTAACAACTGTTTCAACTTTGCTTCATCAAAAAAAAAAAATTCGAAAACTCGATTATTTTTATTTAATTCTTAATCTAGAAACTCTTTCCAAGGATTCAAAAATTCGAAAAAAAAAAAAAAAGAAAAGAAAAAGAAAAAGAAAAATTACATTACCCTCTCATTAAGATCTCACCCTTAATCCGCGCACTCCGCCAAAGTCGTTCACGCTCCAACAATTTCGTTGCTAATCGGGCAGACATTAAACACCGGGGAGAGGATCCTCTTTGGCAAAGGGACTAATTGCTGTCAGCGGTTGACGTGGCTCGTGGAAACCCGTGGGTTGAACGTGATTTGCATTAATCGTTCGAACCTTTTTCTCGAATCGAATGGTAATACGGCGTCTTGTTAACTTTCGAATCGAACTTGGAGGAGGAGGAGGAGGGTTCTCGCCCATTCGTCTCTCGATATCCCGATGTTCATGCGCGTTTTAAATGGAAGTTGGCTCGAAAATAGCGCGCGGGAGAAACTCGTCTGGTTTTTAACAAGAGGAAAGGAAGGAAGAATCGCCAAGCTTTGTCACTCGAGCAACTTGATTCAGTAATTACAATCCACCTTCCCTTCCATTTAACGAGATGTTCACTAACGAGGTTTCTTCGACTTTGAAACATGGCTACTTGTGGAAAATTGCCAGGGAGCTGGATATCTTTTCTCTCTCTCTCTCTCTTTCTCTCTTTGGTAGATTCTTGTTTTTAGTTATATACGGATAAATCGAATCTTGTTGCAATGCGAACATTAATATTGAAAATTTGTTCAAGAGATGAGTGAAAATTTAACCTCGACTAACTAATGCTTTTTGCAACAAGTGAATTTTATAGATTGAAAGAAACTCATATTTTACGTTTCGAGCAACGCCTTTTCAAACGCGTGACTAAGAATATCTTGCAACGTCTTATGCAACGAAATGCAGTGAGCATCGTTCCCGCATCTCGAAATCCCACTTCTAAATAATCACACAGGAGAAATCTCTCGTCAAGGCACGGATAACACTTCATGATACCAGATTCAGAAGCTCACGAATGCTCAACTCTCTATAACCCCCACGTATATTTATCTCTTCCACGGTAAACAACTTTAGAAAACAAACAACCTAATCTACCACTCAAACAACCAAGTCTTTTCAACCATCACGACCGCATAGTTAAACTGAAAAAAAAAAAAAAAACGTACGAATAAAACTGATTGGATCTTGCGATCGAAGAAGAAATGAATCGTAAAATTTTATAAAAGTTAAACCATTTCCTTTCTTCAAATTCGAAAGACACGAAAATAATCGAAATAAATCACTATTTGCTAAAATCCTCCAATAATTTTACAAGCGTAAACAACAAACTGACCCGTTTCGAGGATCCCTCAATCGTCACCGCGGCTCCAGAAAAAAGTTGGCAGCGGAGGGGATCCGCTCGATCAATTTCATCGACCGATCAACCCGATCAGTGGCCAGGAAACAATTAATCCACGTGGCAATCGAGCCAACGTCAAAATTTCCATTCCTTTGTCCCTCTCTCTCTCTCGTAACGTCGCGATATCTCGTGAACGCGGCCGAATGATTCAAGATCAAATTTAATCGACGAGAGCCTACCTCTGCCAACGAACGAGGAAGAGGAGGAGAGGAAAAGAGAGGAGAAGAGAGAAATAGGGGAATACGAACGAACGGGAAGAGAGAGAGAGAGAAAAAATGGAAGCGAGACAAAACGGGCCATCGTTCTTTCGCCACCGAGCCGTGGAGGGTGGAGGAGTGGGGGGGGGGGGGGGGGGAGTGGAGGGACCGATTGCGCGTGAAACGCCGCCCCAATATTTTTGTCGGCGGTCGAATCAATCGGCCGGCGCGGATTCGTCGCCGTTCTTCTGCGAAACGCGCGCAAACAACGAGCGGAATTTGCGGCGGCGGGTTGCCAGCGACGATCCCCGCTTCCAAATTCCTCTGTCATCCGTGGAAACGATAACGGCAATGGGAGATAACGACGCATCGCTGGAGGGGGAGGGAGGGAGGTTGTTGTCGGTGAATGCTCAGCGGGGTTGTGTGTGCACCCACCGCTATTGTTAACGTGATTAGAAAATATTTCGAGGGATCGGTACAGGCCTTCGCGATAGATTGCCTTTGATCGGTCGAAGAATGGTTCCACCATGTTTGGGATCGTTGGTTTTTTTTTTTTTTTTTTTTTTTAGGATCATGGAATAGGAAAATAGAATAAAAGTGGCGAGATAGAGAAATAATTTTTCAGTAAAAAAAATGAAAACTCTCCTGTATAAATTCGATATACTATATATGTGTATATATATATAAAATAATATCAAGTTCAAATTTCTCCAAATTTCCCAAACTTACATCCCCTTACACGTCCCTCCCCAACTTTGCCAAGCAAAATTCACCCAATACCCCTCCCACCTAGCGGAGCAAACTCAATTCCCTCGAAATTCACTTGTCTACCCTAGGAAAATTCTTTTCCGCCTCTGTTCCGCCCGCCTCCAAAAAGGATATTTCCGCGTGGCGACGTTCAACAATTCGAATCCCCCGAAGCGAAGGAAGGAAGGAAGGAAGGAGGGAGGGAAGGAAGGGTCAAGGGCGCGGCCGTCTGCCGCCGGTTAAAGGACCGGCTTGGTTGAACACGGAACACGAAACTTGGTCTCTAAAATGCACGCTCGAGAAGGGACACGAGTCGTGTTCCACGCCGCTAATATCTTTACCTTAAGTATGGGAACAGCGAGAGAGAAAGAGAGATAGTGAGAAAGATATAGCGAGACAGAGAGAGAGAAGGCGAGCAAAATGCCTCTGTCTTCCGGAAGCGTGTACGGGACGCTTTCATGGTAATTAGTGTATTCTCTGAGTGGCCTGAGTCATTAGGTTCGCTGCCGGTGCTGTGTCAAAAGCACTATCTTGCTCCCTGCCGCGCGCATACCTCCACAACTACACCCTCCTTTCCTTACTCCTTCCGTCTTGCCTTGCCTCGTCCGACGCCTCGTGTTCGCGCGACTCCTTCCTTCCGGTCCCATCCCTCCTTTGTTGTTCGTTAATTTGCCAACCAATCTCACCTCCATTCGAACGCCATCGATACCTTTAACCCCAAGTTCCGGAGATCGAAGATTTTCACTTCAGGAATTGAATTTTGACTCGAGGTTAAATAACGAGGAATATCGAACATCAAAAGGCGAATTTTCCATAGAGGCTGTTAACAACCTTAACACCGTTAAGTAGCTCCGCTCCCGGTTTTGTCTCGGTAACAATAATACGCGGCGGCTGCTAATTGACCGTGCACGAGGGGAGAGGGGGGCAGTGGCCGATAATGCCGTGTGGCAGAATTTCGAATTCCGCTTTGATTCACCGTCGGAACAACGGCGAGGTCGATCGTCAAAGACGATTAAGCCGCGTCCGAAACTGTACCCGCGACGAGTCGCGACGAATCTCCCCCTCCCCCGTGTTCCAAGTTTGTCCTCCCCCTTCCCCCGGTTCAGGGCGGGTTTCCAACAATTCGCTTTGCGACCCAGGCAAACGTTCAACCATTCGAACACGGAGGAATTCTACATAAAGATCCGAGCGTGCTTCATTTTCTTCCAACGAAAGATTCGATGCTTTTATTGAAGAAGGAAAGAGAGAGAGAGAGAGAGAGAGGAATTTTGCGTTAAAATTATGGAAAATATTCCTCTTAATATTAAATTTGCGATAATCTGGACAAAATATCGTCGGTTTGATTACAAGCGGGGGATATAAATCTTGTTACGGGGGTTGATCACGGTCAGGGATGTTTTTAGAAGGAAGATTGATCGGGGGGAGGTTGAACAATTTAAGCGAAGGGAAGCATGATCGAGTTTTTTTTCCGCGTCTCTCGGATCTTTTATTCGCTCTTCTACGTTAGAAAAGATTTTTTCCCAGATGCGTTGTTGCCTGGCTCTTCGTTTGCTACGATCGCTTTGATAGATTCGAAATGACGTAATGAAATATGGAGACGACGAATCATTTGTCACATCGATTCTGAAATTTTTCGCGTCTACGTAAAAATTCCAATACGAATAAAAAGAAACTGAAAACTATTGGAATTTCCAATCCTAAATTTAATATTCTAAATTTCCCTACTTCTTCTGTCCTCTCCATCTGATCCATCCGAGACCAACATTTTTCCCGTCCAGAATTAACGGAAAATTGGAGAACAGGAAAGCGCGAGAAGACACGAGGAATATTGCTCAATTTCCAAAACGGTTTCCACCTCGACCCCGAAAGCTGGAAAATAACGACGTTCAAAACCATCCCGCGTGCTCGTGTATTTAGACCAGACCAGAGTTTTAAGCCAGAGAACTGGATGAGAACTAGCTGCCGACTCGAGATACCATCCCCCACCCCGGATTTCGCCCAAAGTGCGGATTATTTTCGTCTTATCGTTTCTGGACGCGAGCTACCTCCGTGTTTCGAGGCATAATCGAGCGAATTTACCCTTAAATGGATCCGTGTTGGTTTCGTTTCGTTGGCAATGGCCGATTTCTCGCGAAAGAAATTAGGGGATCGATGGGATAGATTCGATAGGAGGCTTTTTCTCTCTCTCTCTCGAGATGTGGCTTTCTACGAGATGTGGGTTTACTGGGTTAGTGGGTTTTTTTCTCCGCTCGACGAGCGGAGGGATTAGTAATTAGGTAAGATGGATCCTCTTTGTGAAAGTTTCTTTTACGGAGTTGCGAAAGTAAATGGTGGAAAGCTTCCAATTTGAACGGAGTCTCTTTTCGGGATACGTGAATTTTTAAACTCGCCAAGTTTTTTCCTTTGTTTGCAATCGTTAAAATCAAGGGAAGAGTGTTTAGAGAGAGATTAGAGAATCCACGAACGGATGTATTTTCTTAAGATGAATGTTTCATGATTGACGAATATTCGTGAGAATTTTAAGGAGATAATTTTGAGAAGTCGAAAGGATCTTTATTGGGTTGATAAACTTTCATCCCTTTAGAATAAATAAGGGGATGGGTGAAAGATAACCATTTTTAATTACGCAGTTATTTCTGTATAAATATTTGTTCAAATTTATCGTTTTTACCGTTATAAAATATTAAATAGAATATAAATTTTAATTTTGTTCGAATCAACAAATGTTCTACGTATTCTTCCGAAAGATTCATTCATCTCCAGATACTCGTTTCGCAAAGATTCTAATTAAAGAAGGCTGTAATTAAAGAAGTTCACCAATCTCCCACTACCGAGAAGATTATAAAAATTCCAATTATACAAAGAACCGTAATTAACCACAGTTTACTCTATTACAATTTAATTTCCCCATATATATATATATATTCACTACGATTCTAAAATTTCCAAGAGTCTAATAAATAAATTTATCGAATAGAAATCTCCACGCCAAAAATCACATTTAATTAAAAAAGGAGTTTAAAAGTTTTCGAACCAATTCTCGATCACAGGATCAATATTTGACGGGGCAGAAACACGCCTCGTTCGAGTCATCGTTCTCGCGCATCGCCAGCAATGTAACCGGCACGCAAGAGTCGCATACTAGACGACAAGCCATGTTTCATGGCACTTAATCGCACGGTGACCAGGTCGAGATCGCGCACGATCTTGGCGTGGCACCGCGCATACCGTTCTCCTACTGAAAAACGTTCTACACACACAAGTGTTTCTGATCAAGAGAAAAAAATAATTTTTACGATCGTCCTCGTGCAATCGATATAAAAGAATGCGCATTTAAAATTTTATTAAATACTTATGTATTTCTTGAACGATTGTTTCGAGGATAAATAAAAGATTCCTTCGAAATGAACTACGTATAATTTTATAATCCATTGTTTCCTCGATATAAAAACTCGTGAAAGGAGGGAAAAATTCGATCGAGTCCCGTGGAAAGTGAAGTTCGATCATCGGTTCATTTAACTTGGAGAGAACGAAAAAAAAAAGGGGAAGGGGAGAAAAAAGCAAAGCATACAAGAGCAATTAATCACTTTTCCCTCCGATGGAATTTTCAATTTTTCCTTTCATCGTGTTGCCGATCATAAAACCCTATACTGCAACGCGGTATATTCGATCGATTAAATTCAATTAGCTTTTATATCGAAGGAGTCGACGATTTATTTATCTCGACACTAGCTGCGCCCGTCCACGATTCGGCAAAATTATTGTTGATTTAATAGTAACACGGAGAATTCTTAATTAAAGCGGGAGCCTGGTTGGAAAAGTTCGAAATTTCGCCCTGTGCCAACAAGGGAGGGAGGGGGGACTAACAACAAACGCAAGGATTTAATTTACAGGATGCCTCGATCCCGGTGCCAAACTTTGGATCCGAACGCGGTTTATTACAAACAACGATATAGTTTTAATTAATTAGATGTAACAGCCGGGGCAACGTTTTTAGGGGAGATAACACGTTTTCGGATAGATATTAATTATTATCAAGAGATAACTCGCGTCGTGTTTACTTTTTCCACGTGTCCCAATTCCCCTTGCTTTCCTCCCAATGCGACAGATTTTTGGATTAATTTTCCAAAAGTGTAGGATACGAAATTTACTTATTTACAAAGGATTGATGTATTGATTCGCAAGAATAATCGAAGTAATATCGTTTTCCTTTGACGGATATTTGACGGATATCCTTTATTCCTCCCCTCTTTTTTACTATTCTATATTATATTTTTACGCACAGTTTTCGCGAGTGCACACAATTTTGGAAGCTTTTGAATTTCACGAACGATAGGACAAACAAACAACGGGGAAACAAGGAGAGTCGAAGAGCGGAAACGGTGCTAAATCAATCCACCAACTATCGTGTATTCACCGACGCACACATCAGGGGCCTACACCCCTTCCCCTCCGTCTTAAACCCCCGACCGTTTCTACCAGTATCGTGTCTCAAGCTTTGAGGTTTAAACTAGGGAAGCGAGCATCGAACCGAGCTCTTACTGTTTACTGTTATAACTTTAGGCACACGTTTACGGTGGTTTACGGGGGAGAAGAGAAGATAACTGGAAAGGAAACTTTCCCTCCGAAATTTTGATTTTTCCATTGATACCGTTAATCGTAAACTTTAAACAACATACTTCAAGGTATTTCCAAGAATCTGCCATTCTAACTAGACGAAATTATCTACCATTAATTAATTTTATTTTCTCCAGAAAAAAATATTAGATAAAATACAGAAAACACGTGACTGTATTTGGACGAATTCGCGATATTCAAGATCGACTGGGCGAGTAGTACAAGGTTAACAGGGCCAATTGGTTAATAGTAACGAGCCATTGCCGCGAGGCGTCGATCCATCAAACCTCAAAGTTCGAAAGGATTCTCTCTGATCGGTGCTCGAATAATTTAGTCGAGTCGTAAGGCGCGTGAATATTTGCTCGAACGTTTCTTCGCTTTTATTCGAAATTAAGCTCGTATCGAGGGAGATTTCAAATCAATCGATCGAATTATCAAATTGAGATCCGAAAATCTTAATCTTATTAATAATTAATAAACTGTTGTATAAAAAACAACGAGATATTTATCACAAAGGACGACAAATTATCATCGAAAAATTAATCGATCAAAAAGATATATACCTCTTCGACGAGGAGGAAGTAAGGAAGAGACTATCTGTCGCGAGGACGCGATATCAACATCCTTGAAGGCGCGTTGGATCCTCTCACGGCGAATTACAAGGATCTGAGGGGCGGTAAAGAGCGAGGAAAAGGTTGGTAGGGAGGGGAGGTAAGCTGGAAATCATCTTTCCTGCTGGGGAAGAAAAGAAGAGGATGGAGAGAGAAAAATGGAAAAAATAGGAGAGAGAGAACGTCGATCGGATTCCTGGAACGAAGAAGGCCAGACGTGAACTATCAATAATAATGTAACAAGCTCGAAGGCGTTATTGATTTCGATGTTATACAACGCCTCGCACACTTTATCCATCGTCGCCTTCTTCCTTCGTCCTCGCGATAAAAGCTTTGTTAAATTTTATACGCCATCCCTCCACTCGACAAAAATGCAAAAATTGCGCATAATGCAACGCGCATATCCGTGAATTTATATCGATACACGATGTGTATATATATGTATATATTTTGTTGCCTTTCTGCACGATTTCACGCAGCTTTTTACTACCCCTCCTCCTCCCCCGTAATAGATTAAGCGTGAGCAGCGGTTCACTCGATGTTTTCCCTGCGGATTTATCGGGTTGATTCTTCATTAGACACTTTGTCCCACGATTTATTTAACCGACCGTGATTGTTGGCCTGTTTCGAATGTTTTGCGTTTGCCCGCTTATGCTTTAAACGGCGTGGTAATTTCGTTCGATTTTGTTAATGCGAGTACACTTTTTTCTCCTCCTCCGCTTCTCGATTTGCTCAATTTTAACCTTTTATTTTTATTTATCCCTTTCGCGTTTGTTCGCGCGACAAGATCGTTAAGAAAATGGAAATTGAAAAGGATGGAGGATCGCAAGATTTAGTAGAAATTTATTTTCCATTTATAGGAGAAGATTTTTTCATATGAAGAGAAAATAACGAGCTCGAAAGACGCTATTTAAAGGAACGAACGAGGTTATGATAATATGTTAAAACTTGTCGGTGTTGGTTTAAGAAGTTCACGAAGGGATGGGATTGAAATCGTCATTGTAACTGTAATTAAATTCTATAGAATAATTACGAAAATTAATTGGCAAGGGAAAAGGAAAAGTATATAACAATTTTATCTCGCAGCAGAAAATCACGAAATTTAGATTTCAGATTCGCCAAAAAAAACAAATAAAATTTCTAGAAATCTTCAAAATCACTTATATCACCTTCTTCTTTCTTCATTCGTTGTTACATGACGAACAGAAAATACGGATTAAAAACAAAAGTCATACGGTATATCGGCAAATTCACATGGGATATTCGTCTCGCGATATTTCTCGCAATTTCTCCGTTTCTCTTTTTTCCCTTTTTTTTTTTTTTCTTTTTTTTTCCAACGTCAGATTTACGCGAACGCAATAAAACCGGGCAGCACGTAACGAGCGCGTTGAAAGCGCAAAATAATAGGTGTTCCGATAATCGAGATTCCGTGGCGTGCTCTCTCACTTATTGTGCTCCTTTAATTTACCACGAATAATACCACGAGCACGTGAGAAAATAATTAAACCGATGAGACCTGAAATCTTCAAATTGGTTTTGTTACGCGGGTGGGGAAGGAGGGGAAGGGAAGGGAGGAGGAAAGAGAGAGAGAGAGAAATGCACAATAACAACCGTGGATTATTTGCGTTGTAAATACCGATGATAATTTAGCGGGAACGGTAACGAAGTAAATAATGTTCGATTATAACGAGCAGGAATTCCTATTTCGCGGGAGAATGTATCGAGAATCGAGCGCGTGCGCGTCCGCGCGTAAAATTAAGCGAGGTAAAAACAACTTTTTTTCCTTTTTTTTTGTTTTTCGTTTTAAAAAATAGTGTAATCGAAAGATTAAATATCGAAAATTTATCCTTCGATGCAATTTCATCTCTCGAAATGCACGTTGAGAACGTATGATAAAAAGTAGAAAAATAAAAAAAAAAAAAGAAGGGAAGGGGGAGTAAATAAATAATAGGGAAATAAAAATTTTTCGAGAAAATATGCGAGGTGAAAATTGCACAAGATCGTATCAACATTTGTATTCCCAATTACTCGAATTATTTTCAACGCAATGTGTAAATATTGACGCGTTCAATATCGTGATCGTACGAGTATTTATTATATAATCGATATTTATTAAATACGGTAAAAATTAATGCATACTTTTTTTTATAAGTAAAAAACGATATGAGAGGAAAGAAAAAAAATCTATCGATCAAGATGCAAATTCTCTTTGATCCAACAAAGTTAAACTCTACGAAACTCTCGAGAATCTTTCCCAGAAAAGAATTCCGCAATCGCGAAATTCGTTTCTCGTTTATTAGAACACGCTCCAGTGTATTTTTCTTCACGGTGTTGCACGATTTTACCTCGTAAATCTTGCCCGTAAAACTACCCTAATCCAACTCTGCTTATCTAACTGTATAAATTGCGTAATCGTTGAAACATACTTTGCGTTTAAAACGTATGATTACGGAACGATTTAAAAAATAATCTTAACCCTCGCTTATCTCGCTCGAGAATAGGGGTGTTATTGAGGTGGCAATTAAGAAATTTTTTTTTTTTTTATTTATACTTCCATACTTCTCTCTCGCATCGTGCGCGTTATCTGATCGGATGAGAAACGACGAATAATAAGAAAGAAACGTGTAATGAAGTGGACGCGAGGACTCTTAAGTTAAAGCCTTCTTGTTAAAGCCGAGACTGGCACAACCTTTTTCCCCTTATCGTGGCGTTATGCATATTGCGTTACACTTATCATGCCTTCACTTACGAACCGATGAAATATCGAACTACCCGGTTAATGTCCAACTTCCAACGTGGTGTTGGAGAGTCACGCTTTCGGTCGAAAGTTTCGGCTGTTCGTGTGTAAGAAATACTCGTTGGAAATTCTTGAAGCGAAAGTTTTAAATTTCAAATTCGTCTGGATACAAAATTTTTTGGTATCGCGATAGGGATATTTATTTATTTCTTTTTTTGTTAAATTAAATTTCTTTTCTTCTTATTCAATTGAAAAAAATTATTATTCGTATTGTTATACAATGATGATATATCATTGTTATTTACAATAATTAAGGAATAAATTCAAATTTGTTGACAAGTAAATAAACCTGTATTACATCTTTATATCGTATTATATAAAAACAGCTTTTCAGAAGATTATCCAAGAGTTAACGCGCTCTCTACAGGGATGAATTTATCCGCTACAATTTCGTAATAACGAAGATATATCGTCCCCGTTTAAAACTACGTTACTCTTCTAATCTTGAAAGTTTTATCATACTGAAAAAAATTATCGCGATACCTGATCTATCCTCAAAAAAAACAAAGAAGAGAAATTTCGAATAACTTATAACTCGTACAACATTAAATTTCGTAACATTAATATAATCTCGAAATAATAAATTTAATCCTCATCTTCGTCAAATCACGAACGTTATTTACACGTAAATTGCGTGACTTCTTTCGAAGAAGTCGGAATATATATATTATTTTTATATATATATTTAAGAATATATATTTAAGAAGTCTCTCGTTAAGATTAGCCTTAATTTCAATTTTTTCCTTCCATTCTTTGCCTAAATAAAACAATTTATCCCGCAAAGATAAAGAAATTAACCCTTTCAAACCCTCCAAGATAATTTAATATATACATACACTCATTTATCGCCTTCAATATCGTTTTTTCCTCTAAATTCTTACTCTTGGCTATTAAAATATTTTGATTCAAAGCCGATAGGAAGGAAATTAGGCCGGAAGATTCGATATCGGGACAAATAGGTAACCAACTTCGAAACTTTCGCTCTATATTACACGTATAATAACGCGGCCGATCGGAAATGTGGTTCCTATTCGATGGCTGGATACGAGCGTGCGCGAATTTCATAATAATAATTTAATATTCCTACCGGCCACGTTGGTATAAATCAATGCCACGACCGATTACGTTCCCAGTTACGAGAATTTGCTTGCCGTGCAAATTATCGAGTAACACAGACCTCTACCTCCCCACACTTTTCAACCGTATTATTATTACTGCTGGTAAAGAAATTTATTTTTTAAAACTATAACACTTATGAAGGATTCGATCCTCAAATTCCTAAATTATGTCTTCAATTTTTATGAAAAATTCACGAAAAAAAAAACCTGATTATAATTAATATAATTATAATCCAAGACGTTCGAATTACTATTAACGAAATACACGAGGATGCATTATTACCCCATTAGTCGCACTACCCTCGAGAAAACCCCCGTCTTATCTCGCCGCCATTCCCTCCTTTCTCTCGCTCCCCCTTATCTCTCATCGCACTGGAAGCTTTGCTCTCTGGATAACGAGAGAGCCGTCTAGAGGTATAAGGGACGCCCGCAGCGATTCGGGCCAACTATGAAAACGCTCCAGCACCCACCCCCTCCCCCTCTGCCTTCCATCCACGACCGCTCGCTCTTCTTCTTTCGAAGAAGTGGAGGAGGAGGAGGAAGGGTGAAGGCGTTCGATTGTCCCACGGAAGAAAAGCAAGGGGGGAGGGGAGGCCTCGAAGAGGGAGAAGGTGAAGGTGAAACGAGGAGGAAATTGTGGTGGAAGTTTGATAGCGGTGGCAGGGTTGCTGGAAGTGACGTTTCACTTGGCAGGGGAGGAATTCTTTTCGAGTTTGATAATTTTATACCGGGGGGTTTGTGATCGACGAACGTTCGGAGTTCGACAGGTGGATTCGACTTGGTACGATTCTTTTTTTTTTTTTTTAAAGGGGGAGGGGAGGTTGTTTTGTGTTCGACGCGAGGGGTGAAGTAGTAATGCGTAATCAGAATTGGGAGACAAAAGTTTCATTGGAAGGAGTTTCGTTTGAAATATTAAGGGTTAAGCAAAGAGTTATTTATTTATTGTGATGCAAGGAATAAAAATTCAGAATGAGATTGGAAAAATCGTGCAAGTGAAGTGATACGATATTAAAGTAATTGGTGTTGATGCACTCGAGCTTGTAAGAAGGATCGTTTAAAAATTTACGAGCCGTTTCGAAAGGAGCAATGAAATGAGAATTGCTGTTTAATGGTAATTAAGTAAGCTTGGAAACTGTGGACGGTAAAATTACGTGTCGCTTTTTCGCCGAGGAGAATAGCTGGAAATGGGGATGAATATTGTAAATGTGACAGAGTCGCGAGCTCTTTTAATGTATTTATACGCTTTGCCGTTGGATTTACATGCATTAATTCGAGAACTATTGGAAATATTCTTTGCGTCGCTGAATATATATATATATATATACACGTATAGAGTTACGTTCGATCGGAAATGCTAATATAATCGAACTCTTCGATTTGTTGGACAACTTGTAAAGGCTTCAGATTTTCTACTTTCGACGAGAGATCAGGCAAGAATTATGAAATTTAAGAGAACTCGAATTAAATATCAGAGTTATCAATTGTCAATTATTCATAAACGAAATTTTTCTACTAAATGTGACTTTCTTTTGCGACCCTTCATTGAATAATTCTATGATCGAGGATTGATATTTCATTTCCCTCCATTATTTTTCTCCGCTGCGATTTTTCGTAATATCGACGACGAGAAACAAAAGTTGTTGTTTCGACAAAAATGAATTTTTCAAAAGTGCCAAAATGATCGATTATATTTTTCACCGTTTTTTTAAATTTTATTATCTCGACATGTGATTAATATTCTTTTCAAAAAAAAAAAAAAAATACATTTAATTTCATTTCACAAGTTGTCAAAGTGAAATATAATAATTCTAGATATAACTATCATCCACTGTGCTAATTATTCATGACACATATCCTTTCTCGGTTCTCTCGAAGGAATCAGCGATTGTTCCACCCGATGAAAAGAGTATTTCACTGAAAGCCACGAGTTAGATCATTTGAAAACCGAGCTGGCAAAATTCGAAAGAAAATTGGGCAGTTAAAGAGGGTAAAATCGAATGAAACCGGAAGATTGATTCCTTTTTTAAAAGAAAAGAACCGACCGACAAAAGATTCTTCTTTCAGATAATTCGATAATAAACGTAACTGTCAATCGATGAAAGACAATGAAAAAAAAAAAAAAAAAATACCAAGATAATATCAAAATATAAATGTATAATACTTTGTTGAATTGATATAACGATATATGTCTTTAAAAATATCATGGGGTGAGAAATTGTTCAAGAAGAATCGTCATAATAAACTATAATATCACCCTTCCAATTTTTATCTCCGTTTCAACCGTGGAATTAAAATTTTAATAATTAATTTACACGATAAAACTGCCAATTACGAGAATCCTCGTTACAAAATCACATCCCCGATAATAAACCCAAAACAACAGAAGGGAAATAATATTCATCGCGTAAAAAACCGTGGCGCAAGTTATTCCAATCGAGCATCCATCCACGAGAAATGAACAAATAAAAAAAAAAAAAAAAGAAAAACTCTCGAAAAACTGTCGACGAGGATGTTGTACCCCGAAGAATGAACGGAACGATTAATTTTACCCCCTCTTTTACCGTCGTTCCTCTCTTTCTTTCTTTTTTTCTCCTTCCTCCCCCATCGAACACTCGACCAGAGAAAATTATCCGGATGGAAGAGGAATTTAAATTCGATGATAAATATGAAATGCAAATCTTCGAGTGGAAATTTCGCAACTGGGAATGACGAAATCCCGGGATATAAATTGAAATATAATTCTATTTCCGCGAGTGTCGTATTTAATTCGGGGGAGGGGGATGACCGTCCTTAATTTATTAACGGCCGAACCTTTTATTTCGCGCCATTTTTACTACAAGCAAGAATATATGTATTCCCATTGTTTATCTCTTTTTTCTCAACCAAAAAACGAGAGAGTGATTTTCATTTATATCAGGGGCCAAAGGTGTAAATAAATCCACGTTCCTCGAATTTGAGTGTGGAACGAAGAATAAGGAGAAAATTCATTTGGAACGAGAATGACGAGTGTGATTCGAATGAGATCAAATGAAATTATGTATTGTTATGGAAGAACTTACGTACAACTCCGATTGTTTATGGTTATAGTTTTGAAACTTTGATATTTCAAGTCTTACCTGTAACAAAAATAATTTAATCATAATTCGTATCACGGCTAGCCATTAAATATAAAAGATCGGTTGAATAAATTTCGCGTATTACGGGCTAATATAAACTTCCGACCTCCGTTTAATCGTTCCAAGAGCGAGAGTCAACAGAAAGACAATTAATTAAAAATAAACTCAAATATATTCTTCCCCGAAAATCAAACAAACTCCGAGCCAACAGTGAACAGTCTTGGAGAAAAAACTTTCCACGAAAAAGTGGAAAGTCGAGGCCGGGCCCCTCCGCGTCAAAACGATTAAAAAATTTCTACAGCAATTCCAACAAAACGGAGGGGGAGAGGCCCTCCGTTCCATTTAATCTATTTTTTTTTCTCCTTCTTCTTCGTCCTCGCAACTTTCGCCCAGAAACTTCGAACCCCTCCTTAACGAGCGAGTTAAGATTTTTAATTACGGCGTATCCCTGCGAGAGACGAGATCGAATCGATAACCCTTCCCCTCCCCTCCCTTCGCCAAACTTTCGAATCCGTGGAAAATTTTATTAAACGCGTGGCCGAACGCGAATTTAAAGAAGAAGAAGAAGAAACAAAGAAAAATGAGGTATAATAAGAGGATATTATAGAGGGAAGAATCGAAATCGAAATTAAAATTCTTATATATATATATCATCGGCACAGGTTAATTATCCCTTGCCTCGGTAATTATCCCTCATTTAGCATCCCTCTTCTCCTGTGTCGGTCCGTTTCTCGCGAGGTATTGCTCGACTAACAATAAGAGATAGGGGTAAAGCGAGAGAGAGGGAAGAAACGAGTGGAGCATTCTCGTATTTTCACGATTATCGATAATAATTCCCGGAATGGTCGCCTTTCCATCGTCATTAGTACGAGCCACGGGGCGGGATGCTCCCATTTCCGGCTAGTTATCGGCGATATTCCTTCAGAATTTCCCCGATGTATCCGTATTACCGTCGTATTAGCGCGAAATTGCAACCCTGTCGACGCGAGTTCACCGTAATTTTGATTCTGATTTCCTTCGACGTGCCTCGAATTCCTGGCCACCGATCGGTTCCTCCGATCCCTCTACGAGATAACCATATTTCTTATCGTATCGTGAAAACAGATGGGCGGTGGAAACAGATCGGAAACAAAGTATACATCGTCGTACGTGTCCGGTTCGAGTAATTTTTTTTCTTTTTCTTTTCTTTTTTTCCTTGTAATTTTTTGGAAAGTTGTTTCGCTAAGATCTTTAAGTAATTAGAGAGATCGTCGTTGGGGTGAAAATTCAAAGAGGGTGGAAACATTGTTTTGATTGATTAAAGATAAGAGAATTGATAGAAATTCGAAGGAATAGTATATTTTCAAACTAAAAATTGTGTTAATGTGAAACAAAATTGTGTTAAAAAAGAAGAAACTTTCTCTTATTAATTTTCTCCATTCCTATTCCAAATAAAATTCTTCAGGGACGTCACGTTTTTTGGAAGTATGTTTAAAGATAAAAAAAAAAAGTTCCATTAATACCGACGAATATTAATTGCACGAATTAATATTCGAATATATAAATTTTCTTCCTAATAAAATCTCTACGATGATATTAATCTCTTAGAAACTGTCTCGTGAAATAAAGAGAAGGTATCAATTTGATTCCATTCTTAATATATATATAACCGGAATATCGTAAAAATTAATTCTAATTAAATTTGCCGATTTTCCTCCCAATAAAATCCCACAATAACATTTCGTTGCAATAAAATATTTTTTTTAAATTTCCCTTTAATGGGGAAAAAAAATAAAAATAAAAATAAAAAGGAATACATTAATCTAATTCGATCGATACGAAAGTCAAATATAAAAAAAAATTAAATCTTTTTCCAGCCGAAAATAAACCTGCGCGATAATACACATTTAAAATTCCATTATTCCACAAAGAGCAAATGTCGAATCAATACCCATCGATACCAATACTCTCGACACTCGAACATCGAGAATTCAAACCGAATCGAAATTTCGAATATTTTCTCGCCGCTCCCTTCAACAAACACACGTCCAACGCTCTTTTCCTTTTCCAACTGTATCATTGTAATTATTCGTGAAATCAAGGAAACGACAAAAATGTCAGGCTAATAACGGATCCATCCGGTATTGCGGACCAAACCAATTTTCCAAACGGTTCGAAAAGCGAGTCGCGATGACAAACAGTTGGGAAGACGAGGTCGCGCATTGTAAATCGCGGATTTCGCCGAGAATAAATTCGCGCGCTGTCGCATTTGTACCTGTCCGTTTCACGATACAAGAATCCTCCATCATGCTTTTTAATTTTTCGCCCGGAGTATCGATCATTGTCGACGATTCGTCTCAATTGCCGAGAGCTAGGGTTTTATTAAAAAAAAAAAAAGTACCATTTCTTGAATCTTTGTTTAATCGATAATTCGATATTATATTTTCCATATTTTCTATATTCTCCACATGATATTTCATCGACACTTCTTGAAATATTTATTGGAATTTCCATTTACGGATCACTTTTAAAGAAGTATAAATATTAATATTGACATCAAGTAATAATTTTGATAAAGAATTCATTATAATAAATTTTGCAATTATTCTAATTTTGAAAAAAAAAAATTTTTATTCATAATTATGACAGATATATTTGTTTCTATAAAATTTTCATTTTAATCAATCGAGAAGAAAGAAAAAAAAATTCGGCACAAACGAGTTTTGTACAAAATATATTAAAAATAATCCGAAAATCCGCGCATGTCGTTTACTTATTCCCTCGAATATTAATTTGTATTCGATATACGTTTTTTCCCCGATTTCATTTAGGCGGTGTTTCTAATTGAGAAACGTTCCGGTCCAAACGGGTGAAAAAACAACTGTGGCGCGGATAATGAAATTTATTGTTCCAATTTTCAATCAACAATATACGCGCGCCGAATCGCGCCATCCCCGATCCGAGCCGAGTTTTAAACGTGCCGCAATTTTTCATTCCGCGGTTGTAATTTCCTTCTGCATAATTGCAGATATTTGCAGGGTTAACAGCGTTATTGGCTGAAAACCAAATTGTTTTAAAGCAGATTATTTTATGTTATCAAGCCGAATAACGATCGAATAAACTATCATTATCGACCCTTATAAACGGACCCGCTTGTCCTCCACAATGTATTGTCCTCGTTCGAATATTATTATAACACGAATGTTGTAGCGAATTAATATTAAAATTACGAAATTACGATTTTTTGAATATCGTTGAATTTTTTTTTTTTTCTAAAGAAATTTGTTCACCTCTTATCGAACGAAAGAATTATTTATAACGATCGATTAAATTTTAACAATTTATCTATAACAGCCTGGTATATTGTATAAAAATTGATAAAGTTTCCATTCAACGTAAATTTTTAACATACTTTATCCCGTTTCGAATGAAAAACTTAAACAATTATTCCAAGATCTGTCGCAATATGATATCAAAAAAATTTACTCGCCACTTTTATTTATTCGTTTTAAAAAATTTAAATTTCCACGGTATCTTAACAATCACACGATAAATTCTCGGGAAGCAAAATAAATAATGGAATAATATTCCGCGATTTAAAAAAAATCCACTATTTTAACCATCATCATCACAGCTCCGATCTATGATTTTCCACCTCGAAATAAATAAAGAAACGAGGAGAGAAATAAAAAAAAAAAAATAATATCCCACATCTAATTTACACGTCGCCGGTCCTCGAAGCCGGGTGCGCTCGAACGAGGAGCGTTTCCTGGTCGATTTACGAGGCACGATGAAATCCAGAACCCTCACGAGCACGCGAAATTCTCTCCTCCTCTCCCTCTCTCCTGTCCAAGAGTAAATTAGTTTCACCGTGTACTCAGAAACTTTCGAGGAAAACGACCCTCCCTTTTTTTCTCCTTTACCACCTTATAACTACCCTCCACTACACTATCTCTCGCTCTTTCTCTCTATTTCTGAACTTCGAGACGAGTGGAGGAAAAAAATTGTGGAAAAATTCGTAAAAAGTTGCAATCCGACGAACGGTGGATGGTTCCATCCATCGAATCGAAATCCATTTTCGAATTTTGAAAATTGGATTTTAATTTTTACTCGAGGTTCTACTCTGAGTAAAGGGAGGGTGGGACTCGTGAGAATGGTAAATATCCTTCCTTCGATTACGCGTTTTTCGGATCGATGGAACGGGGGATGAAAGTTGCACGCGTTCGTTCGTGGCAGGGGGTTGAATTGGCTCGCGTGGAAATGTTTGGATTCGTCGAAATTAATTGTTACTCGGGAAGAGGGATTTTTGTTAATTTTATTTCCTTGTTTTTTTGAATTTTAAGATTGAAATTGTTTCTCTCCTTTTTTTTCTTTTTCAATTCGGAGGTTCGTTTCGTTTAATTGTTCGTAAAGAGAGTTGATTTTGAATATTTTTTTTTTTCTGCGTGATTTAAAATCTTCCGAATTTATATTTATTTTCCCGGGCAAAATTTCCATAATTCCGGGGGTCGAATTCGTTCACGTAGAACTCTGTGTTTGGATTTTGTAGATTTTTTTTTTCAAATTTCAACATCGAATTCGTCCCTTCTTCTTTTTTTCTTTTTTTTAATTTGAAGATTTAGAGATTCGTTTTGTTTAATCATTTGCAAATAGAATTTCTTTTTTTTTTATTTTCTTGGGAAAAAACTTCAACGTGATTTCATCCTTTAATAAACTCGATATGGAATCTTCTCATTAAAGAGCATTTGTTAATTAAAATTTGTAGTCATCGAGCAGAAGTATTATACGAGGAAACATTTTTCGAACTTCGACGCGTTGAAAAAGATTGATTTCAGGGGAAATTACAGACGCATGAAATGAATTTGTAATTCTCCGCATGCGTAATTTTTCGTTATGCACACGCACACACGTGCATATAAATATAAAGAAAAAAGAATAAATAAATAAAAAGAAGCATGGATGAATCAGAGAGTGAGAGAGAAAGGTATAACTTGTGAAGTGCATCCACTGAAATTGACGTAAAAGCGGATTTTATCGAACGAAAAATGGTGGAAAAATGGGTCTGTGGAAAAACCAAATTTTTGATCCGGTCACTCGTTGTTCAATGGGAAAACCAATCTTCCCTCGATGCTTGTATCACGGTTATTCGACCGTGGCCGTCACAGGCCTTGCTATCTTTCTGTCCAATTACGCCATTCCATCGTAAGCTTTCCGATTTTTTTTTACTTAATTATAATTACACTCTCCGTCCTTTTCTTCAAAAATTTATCCCATTCGAAAGAAATAATAAACTTAATGTTAATTTTCCATAAGATGGATGTAAAATTCTATCAATTTCTTAATATTTTTATTATTAAACGTTATTATTACATCCTGCGCAATGATTTCGAGTTATTAAATATCATTTTTATTTCGAATGAGATTTTTCGTAATGTTTTCGAAACGATTATTCTCTTCTCGAGAGTTTTCGCATCACGTTTGAATGGAAACCCAATTTAAGGAAATTTATCGAAGAAACGAAGATTCTTAATAAAAGAATCCGAAACAATGTTTCAATTTATTCCCTCTTGAAATATTTCCAACAACTTTCCAAGTGATCGACCATTTTCCACCCGATGGAAAAACTAGCAACAATCTGATAGCAAACAAAAGAAACAAAAAAAAAGAAAACAAAATAATTCGACAAAAGGAATTTGGTTCACGTCTCGTAAATATTCTGCGTAACATTTGTACAGGTAGACAAATGTCGTAAGAATCGATTGGACAATCGATAGTATCGAGAGGTTGCTAAAAGATCGATGAAACGCGATAAAAATCGTTGGTTCGGGATTGAGAGGCAATGAGAAACGAGAAGGAAGGGGCGTGCGAGGGCGTAAATCGCAATCACGGGGTGAAATAAAACGAGGGAGGGGAGTGGAAAGGGCGCAACAACTGACCTCGACAACTGGGTAACTTTTTGGTGGCGTGTGCACTCTTTGGCGTCGTGTGTGCATGTATGTGTGTGTGTGGAAAGTTGTAAATTTTCGTTTCGAGAAAATTGGAACGCGCGCTTGCTTCGATTCGGAAATGAGACACCACACACGTGTCTTGATATTGATTCGGAGACGATTTGGAAAGTTTCTGAACGGTTGTGAATGAATGATTCGTCGAGCCATTCGAGGAATTGGAAATTGGTCGAAGTTCGAAATATTCTTTCGAAGGATTCTTCTTTTTTCTCCCCTCTTTTTCTTTTTTGGTGAAATTGAAACACGTAGGAGAGTTCCGATAGCAACTCGATGAAGATCGTAAATGGATTTTTACGATTGTTGATATCGAGTTGGTTGAAGTATTTATTTCTTTTTTTAATAATTCTTGCAAGAGATATTATTGAAATTCGACACGAGGCTTGTATGATTCCATTGAAAAAAAAATTGCAAATAATTTTGAAGATTGAAGTGTGCGTAAGAAATATAGATGGCAAAATCTGTAAATTACAGTTGGAGATGGATCAAGAGCGATAAGAAAGATACATAAATAGCAGAATCTTGTAGCGGAGTGGAATAATTTCTAATTTTATTCGACAACTGTAATTATTATTGCCCGTATAAATCCGAGAGAATGATGAATACACGAAGAAATAGGAATGGATGCTGATAAAGAGATATAAACTATGTAACATAAATGTCAGAATATCCACGTCAAATTGTGAAATTTATTTATTTCCTACTTTAAAAATTTATGCTTAAGCATGATTTAGTTATTCAGCGTGTAAATTTTGCACGGTATATTGGTGGGATAATATGGAGCAGTATGACAAAATATACAACGGAAACTATATATTTTTTTAAATATATACATATGTAATGTGTAATTTAATCTAAAAAAAAAAAAAAAGAATTTAAAGCACCGCGTTTTATTGGGCGAAAAATATGCCAATTTTTGCAGAAGGATTGCTACCGTTATTTTATATTCCATTTTAATTTAATTCCAATCCGCAAAAAAACCTTTACATTACAGTGATAAAAGTGGATACTCTGATAATATGTTAAAAGCAAATATTTGCAATGTGAATGTTTTTACATAATTGCGTTTACCGTTTTGCAAATATAGCAAAATTTAAATGAACGTGGAACTCGTACAATTTAAATTTTTATGCAGCATTTAAAATTTCATAATATTTATTATATCGTAGAAAATGACGGGGGAACGAAATATTATAATTATTTCCCCGCGTTTTAATTATTTTTAATTCTACGTATATGATTATAAATTGTTGTTAGAATATTAACGAATAAAAAATACTATTAAAAATAAAAATAACGAGAAAAAAAAAGTATAACAAATTAGATAGATTTCTATTCTAACGACAACAAATTTTACAAATTCACAAAATTTGCAAAAAAATTTGTGATGACATTTGGATCATCGTCCATGATACACGAGGAAACGATATCTATCTATTAATCCAAAAGTTGGAATTTTATCCCTCGAGCAATATAGAAAGGTTAATACACGTAAAGTTAATACCGGACGGTAGCTGGAAATAATTAAGAGCGAATGTTTCGTGCAGTTAGAAGCGAGAAGCATTCCTTTAAACTTTTTACTTTTATAAAACGCGAAGCATTTTTCAACTATGTTGTAATAACGGAGGATGGTTGGAGGTCTTCGACGAACTAGAATTTCATTCGAACGGTATGTGCGTAATAAGATAAAAAGAAAAAGAAAAGAAGAGGGAAAAGGCAAAGAGAAATTACCGAAGAAGAAGAAGAAGAAGAAAAAGGAAAGAGGAAGCAATGTAATATCAGAGTGAATACGATTTAATTTTCAACGATCAGGAAATCACTCTCAAGTCATCCATGACTTAATTTTATCGCACAAGCGATCTGCAATCTCAAGACAAACCTTCTTCACCATCTTTTTCCATCACCTTATTACCCAAAGTACGAACTAATTGAACAGGACAATATCTCATGGAGATAAAAGATGGAAGATAACGATACATTTGAAAATATTTCGTGTAAAATTAACGGAGAAACGGAGTTAATGGAGGCAATGGGTAAGAAAAAAAATACCAGACAATTATTCTCCAACCCTCTCTGAATGAAATGCCCACGAAGAAAACGTGAGTATAAAGCAAAGAGAGGCGAAAGTGAAAGGGAGAGGAAAAAAGGGAAAGGCGAAGAAGGGGAAGAAACGAAGGATCAAAAGGGAGAACGAGCCAAGAGACAAATAGGGTGAGGATCGAAATGCAAAAAGGGCGCGCTGACGGTCTGATTGAGAGGGTGAAACGCATCCCCGCGAACTCGTGATTAACCCCGGCCGCCCCGTTTTCAACCCTTTCTCGCGGGGTTGGAGAAGGGGCGTTCGACCTCGGACTTTCAGCGACTCGTTCATCCCGGGAAACTTCTGCCGCGGTTCCCGTTCACAAAAAGAGAAACGAAGAAGGAATAAGAAAGATATAAAAATTGCAGTGATATCGAGACGAAATAATCGTCAATTTTTAAAATAAATTTTATTCATTTCATTATTAGAATCCCTTTCTAATTTATGAAAATGATTATTGTAATTCTCTTTTACGAAAGTTCCATTTCTAAACTTTGTTAAAATACTTACTAAAATTTTCCTCAACTATGAAAAATGAAAATGAAAAAGAATCAATGCTTCTATAATTACAATGCTATAATATATAAAAAATGCTTGTTTCTCTTTCATCAATCTTCTCCCTTATTTCCCGTCGTTTCTTGAAAAAGAAATTTCCTCGAATATAAAAAAAAAAAAGAAAACTCGAGATAGAAAAAGAGACGAGAATTTTAACAAACTCTGAAACTGATATTAAAGGGCACGGTAACCGGTACAAATGCTCTACATCCTGCACAGGGAGAGCGATAACGCGCGGGATTAAAAGTTCACCCGTTTCCGGAACCCGTTTCTCCGTGGCTTCCGCATCCCCTATCCCCCCCTCCATTTTTCCGCTCGTCGAGGCCAACCTCCCCTCGACGCGATGTTTATTCGCCCTCTCTCGGCCGATTTTTGATCCCAGCTTGAATCTCCTTCGAGCAAGGAAAAAATAAAAAAAAAAAGGGGGTGGCGTTTGTTTACGCGATGATGCTTCGTTACGATGCTGGCGTTGAAATACCGCGCGGAAGGAAGGAAGGAAGGAAGGAAGGAAGGAAGGAAGGAAGGAAGGAACAAGTGAACGAGGGAGAAGGGTGGCCGAGAGAGGCGCAAATGAGGTTGGAGCAGGCGTTTGCGGCCTGGGGGTGAAAGTTCGTTTAAGACGATGATAAATGGTTTCTTCGAGGGAGTCGTCGGAAGCTTGGTGATTTTTGTAATCAAGAGGTTCAATGTTTTCCAACGCTAAAGGATTAGGGAGAGGGGTAGTGTGCTCTTTGATGCTGAGAGATTATCTCTATTTTCTCTACTCCTTCTAATTTAAAAAAAAAAAAAAGTAAAGTAAGGTAAAACGGATAATTTTAAAATCGAAAGATGAATATCTGTTAATTATATCCTTAATCCGAGTTTCTTTGCATTGATTAATAAATAAATCTTCTTTTCTTGAAACGGAGAGAAGAATCTCCACAGTGTTCAATTCCAATATATGAATCAGCTCGGGAACGAAACGAGCATTAAAAATTCCATTAATTCGTCGCGTTCAAATCTCATATCCTCCGTAGTAAAATTTTCCTTTTGTCACAATCCATACCACGACAAATATATATATATAACGAATTCTTCTCCTCTTAAATTTGAGAGGAAGATTCCATTTAACGTGTCATTGTTTCCTAGATGTCATACCTGTGATACTGAAACGAACGTTTCGAATCTTCCTCCGAACGATTCCCTTGGCATAATTTCCACGCTGTCAGGACAATTTCACGAGAAAAACCGTCGAGCGGTTTTTCCATTTCCAGAATCGGATCAAAGAACACAAAGGAACAGTTCAATCTCGATATCCAGAGAGCCAGACTTTGTGCATCAACGATGAATATTTACCCACTGGCAATTTTCTTCCGATCCTTCGAGCTAAAAATTGACATCACAAGTCTTCTGCACAACGGGAAGGGAAGGGAAAGAGAGGAGGAGGTGGAGGAGTATCGAGACAAGTTTTTCAAGGTTTCCCTCCAACTTCCCTCGAACGATCCATCCGGGATTGAATCCATCTCGAGAGGTTCGATCACTTAATACACGAAATATCTGTTTCCTTTCAAACGAAACGAGCCTCCTTAATGGAACCCAACATTTCTCTCTCTCTCTTTTTTTTTTTTTCAATCGGTGCATTTCGCTTTCGCATCGAGCCACTCGTAGTTTATTATTATAAGCCGTTGCACCTTTCTCTTCTCCCTCCTTTCTTCCTCCCTCCCCTATTTCTCTTCCTCAATTTCATTTGCATTTCACGGACCTCTGAAAGCTCGAATCCTATCAATTCTGCAGAGAAACGTTCGATCTCCCGAAAGCGTTGAGCGGAACTATCCTTATAGGAAAATGGAGTGGTGGTCGAAAAGACAATGAATGAATTATTCCCAAGGAATTATCGAGCGCGGAGTAAAAAGTATCTTCGACCTATTTCTTCCCCTCCCTCTTTCAATTCGTTTCATTCATACATAAGAAAAGAATATCCCATTCAAGAATTATTTCAATCTCATGGAAAAATAAAAATTTTGACAAAAGTTCTATCACAAAATAGTGTCTTCAAGATCAGAACACCAAGCTTTATCATTAAATGAATGAAATGATATATATATATATATATATATATATCTTCGACGATCTTCAAAGTTTAATTGAATTAATTACTCTCGAAAAAAAAAAGGGGGAAAAATTTTTATCCAATAAAATTCACCCGTCAGCGGTCCACGAACCGCTGTCGAACACGTCTCCGAACGTGGCGAATCTGGGTCACTCCCCCGTACATCAACGGAGGAGGAACGATCTTATTGAAATGCGGCGAACGAAACTGACGTTCACGACGTCGCGTCCTGACGAGGCCTCGCCGCTCGTAAAATATCCCTTTTCTTGACGGGCAAGCAGTTTTGCCGGGGCACGGCAGATGGGCTATTATTTGCGGAAAGTGTTATTCCAGTCCCAAGGCGTGATTCGAATATCGAGCGCGAGACGTGCCTCCTCGACGCGAGGAGGAAGAAAGACGAGGAGGAGGAGGTGGAGGGAGGAGGAGGATGGTCCAACGAATGAAACAACGAATCGAACGAGTTCTCTCCTCTGCCAGAAAACTTTTCTCAGCTTTTCTCATTCGACCTACGAGCGTATCCCTTCGCACGAGGAGACGATGATGATCTACCCCTATAATTCCGCCCCAAGCGTCCGAAAAGATGTTTTCGGGGAGAGAAAACAAGAAATATATATTTTTTCCTTCCCCTCTTTCCAATTTTACTTTGCAGATCTCACGATATTTATTCGCGTAAATGGAATATATGTATATATATATATATATATATATATATATATATATATTTGGAGGAGATAAAAGGATGGTGATATTGGTGGAAGATTTACGGTTCAAAGTTCCTGCTTCAGAATTGTGGTACTTTGCGTAGTTTTGTTTTGGGAGGGGGAGTATCGAGAGCAGGTTCTCTTTTTTCCGTGAAAGGATCGCAAGAATTAGAGAGAGATGTTGAAGGGTTCAAAGAGGGCGAAGAGAAAGTGGCGGGAAGTTCGAATGCAATTTCATATAAGAGGATGATTTATTCATTCGCGATCGTCTTCCTCCTCCCTCAATCCTTGAGATTTTAAGCTTGTTAAGGGTTGTTAATGAGACAAAATTGTCATGAATATCGAAAGTTTCGAACGAATGTTTATTTTAGACGATCCTCTTTTCGATTAAGAGGAAGAAAGTTTTCCAAAAATTTCGAAGATTATTAAGATTCGTATTTAGATACATCGAGAAAAATCGAAGGATCCTATTCAATATTTAAGAAACTGATGAACACATATGAATTTAATAAATAAATAAATAAAAATAAGGGGGAGGAAAAAGAGGAATTGTACCGGTCGAAGGAATCACGGTGAAAATTTGACGGCAGAATTACTTGCTCGTCAAGTGACTGGCAACCGACGGGCACGCTAATACTTTTTTTTTTTTTTCCACTCGTGTCAATTTCGCGGCTCGAGATCGCCGCAACGAACGTATTCCGGACATATTCCGATCCCAGACGTAAATAACGCACATTTCATCGCGACTTTTTTTTTTTTTTTTTTGTCCTCCCGGATAATCGCAGTTTCCACGCCCGACGCGACATCGTCGTGGCCATTCACCGTCGAATGAAAAACTAATCTCGATCGTGACAAAAATGGGGAGATCACGCGTGAATCCATCGAATCGTGACGGAAATTTCTATTTTTTTTTTCCCTTCCTCCCTTGATCACGGATACGTAGTTTTATTAAAATTCGTTTCGTTAGAATTCGTTGGATTATCTTATATCCCGTCTCTGAATATATCTTTTGAAATTTTTGGAAAAACTGTTACGATCTTCTTTCTTCAAATGATCGTCAAGGATTGGTTATGTTTTGAATGTACATAATATTCAATAATGTCTATGAAATATTTCTAACATTAATTAATCTTTAGTAGTAGTCTATATTAGTGACTTAGAATTATATATAAATTTCGAAAATTACGTATCTTTAACATAACTTCGATAATTAAATAACACGGAATGGTGTTGAAAATGATGGTTGAACAGCCTCGTTAAACAATACTTTGAATAATATACTTTGAATAAGTAAAAGGATCCTACACGCAATAACGCTTCGTATCGAGTGAAATTGGTGAATTTCAAACCCGTTGAAAATGAATGGAAATTTTCCGTATAATCCAATAAATTTCGTTACCAAGTGCTCTCGTTCAATTACCGATCTGTTATTATAAATTAACGAGCTCATGATCGGATGTCGTTAAACGGCCCGCATTAACCGATCATTTTCAACTTATCGTGGAAGGTACTCCAACTTTGAACGGTACATTTGAACGAACGAGACAAATTTCGAATTTTTAAAAAACGATAAACGATGCCATTTCGTACAAATGGGGATGTTCAGATGTGCGATACATTCCTTGGATGTAAATCAAGCCGCCGTTTCACGAGTCGTATTTTTCAAATATTATAACCTCCCCTGATATCAGTTGTACACGTGACGTTCATTTCTCAAAAAAAGGAAAAAAAAATAGAGATGGGAACAAAAATTCGAAACAAAAAATGAGAGAGAAGCGGGGATAAAAAATATTTTATTCCTTCGTGCGCAATGCATCTTGCATTTTTTATAATACAGCGGAATATTTTTGAATTAATCATTCCTTCTGTTTCTTCCTCCTCTTCCTCTCCCCTTTTTTTAAACGATAAAAGTAAAAATTTCGATCGAAATTTTCGATACAGCCGATGGAGAAATAATTATATCGATAATGGTATAACTGATAATAACCCAGTGATGTTGTTATACAACGGTAATTAATCTAACGTAATTATATTACGTTATATACGTTACGGCGGCTGCATTATTATTATCGGTTAATTAATCGACGGTAACTAATTTTTCCCTGTAACGGAATAATCTTTTACACTGTTTAAACGAAACAGTCAATGCGGAATATTATTGAATATACCGTTGAACTCATTCAATGTTAATCGAGAGAAAGATGTAAGAAGAAGAAAAGGAAAAAAAAAATCTCGTTACAATTGCGATACGATGATAATAATCGTGAAACGTTAATTACGTTCAAATGAAATGGATAATTAAAAAGAAACAATTCTTTGGCGGTGGGTAACGAACGAGCGTAGAAAGAAAAAACTCTTGATAATTTTGTTTAAATAAATTTTTTGACTTTTAATAATTAATCGGTAATATTGAGAATAATTTCATTCAATTCAGATTTTTTCGTTGCATAAACTTTCTTCGATTATTATTATTAATAATTCAATTATAATTTTCCAAAGCAAAATTATTTTTTAGAAATCCATCCTTTCGATTGCTCGTTAATACAAAATAAAATCCTTTCCATCCCTCATTTCCAATTTAAAAAGCAATCTGTTCGATTACCATCACCCGTTAGATAATTTCTAAAACTCGTAAGGAGATTTCTAAAAATCTCCCTCAAACTGTCATACTACAACAATCTTCGAGAAAAATTAACAAAATTTTCCACTCGCCCCTCTTATCGAAACACGAATCGAGATAAAAAAAAATTCCAATTCCCTCACTTTCCTTCTCCTTCAATTTCTCAATATCAACCAACCCCTTTCTCCCCCCTTTCCATCGTTGTATCCAGCGAAATGCGCATAAAAACTCGCAAGCTCAAGGACGATCGACTCGCAGGTGGTTGCTCGGCTCAGACGTAAAAAAAACTCGAGCCACTCGATGCGCCACGCCGATGACCCCGAGAGAGGGTGGGAAGGGTAAAGGTCAGGAGTCTCGACCAAGGGCCCCAGGGGTTAGCTTAGCAGGAGGAGCGTCGGTGGTAAGACAGCCCTTAGGGCTGCTTCCCAAGAGGATCATACGTTACACAGAGGCGCGGATGACCACTAGAAACCGAGCGTGTAAGCCGGCCACCGAGCCTCGTCCAAACGACGACGAAACGATAAATATGAAGAGAGGGGTTTGTTGTTGGTCCGTGACGTGGAACGAGGGATACTTTGGAGGATACTTTCTCGACTTTTTCGTGGCCCGTGTACATGCTTCGAAACACGGAATGAATATACGCGTCGAAACTACTCGTAGATTCGAATATTATTTTCTTTCGAGTAACTTTTTCATTATAATTATAAATGTAAAAGAGATGGCTTGTGACTGAAATGTTGGAAAACTTTATGTAAAACTCGAAATAATCTGAGAAGTACCGATTCATAAATTGCGATCGTGCATTAAACTATCAAGTAGTTTCTCCAATTATTCTTGCAAAAGATATGCAATAGAAAAATGAAAACAGTTAAACATTTTATTTATCTATTAAATTACAAGTTTCGATTGTTCAATAAATAAGCTTCGAAAATTAAAATTCGAAAAATCCAGTCCAACAAACGACACGCACAATTCCTCTCGATCCAAGCGTAAAATACACGGTTTCGATCGATCAAACCGGGGATAGCAATGTCATAGCTCCTACCTTAAAAAATCCTCCCCCTAAAAAAGAAGAAATGGCCGAAAGAAAGAAAGGAAGAAAGGAAGACACGAAACGAGTGTAAGTTTCGCAGGTGGGTTTGAGCTCGGAAACAGGGCTCGAAGCTCGAGCCTGTAAATATTTATACCTAGGGAGCGTGAGAAAAGTCTGAAGTGCTCGCGCGCCGCCAAAGATACCCCTACTCTACTACCAACCCCGTACACGTCGCTGCCCGATGTACGTATGCAACGAGTGTAGGAAAGGAACGGCTGAAGGGAAGAAGAAAAAAAGTGGGAGAGAAGAAAATAAAGAAGAAATAACCGTCTACGTGGCAGGAGGATAAAGATATATCACGTCCATGAAAACTTTGCAACCTCTCTCCCTCTCTGCCAGCCAGCCAGCCAGCCGAGTGGAACGAAACCCCTTAACGCCGGACCTCGACCTCCCCGCAGGCCTCCCATGAATGAAATTCATCCAACCTGTTCCAATGGTTTATCGCGTGCGAACGGAATTCATTAATTCCCTCCCCCCTCCCTACTTGTTTCGTACGTGCGCGGATATCCGACTCCGTGGTACGCGTGTAATTAATTATTTTGCAGTTCTGACGTTTGCTCTAACGATTTTCTTCGTTTCGAGATCCGAAAACTTTCGTTTTTGCACGAGTTCGTCCAACGTTTTTATCGGGCCAATTCGAAATTGGGTCGTTGTGTTTTATTGTTTTATTTTATCGTAGGAAAAATTCATTTGATAACGTACGTGATAACAAAGAGACTAAAAGAAGCATTTTATTTGTAAGGAAGTCTGAAGAAGAAGGTTTAAACGGTTTCGTTCCTGATGAAGACAAAATAAGACGAATAACAACTTGGAGAAATTGTTACGAGATTGAACTCGTCGAATTGATCCCACGAAACGACTTCACGTTTCGTTGTCACGAAAGAAAACAAAATTACAATCAAATAAAATAAATATTAGCCTCATAGATATTTGTCTCCCTCGAAATTATACAATACAACGATTCGATAACCCGTATACGATACATTTAAACGCATTTCACAATTTTCACCGATTCTTTCAGAATTCATTTTAACGAAATCCGTTCACGGACGGGATGTTAAATTTAAAAAAAAAGATGCTTCGAACAGATTAACGCGACAATGGAAATATTTTTCTTTTTTTGCCTCATAAACCAATGCCAAATCCACCGTCTTCTCTCCCCCGGCTTTAATCCTCCGCAAATGGCGTCGTCCTCGACGTATTCTCGCGGCCGGGGGGTTTTGTGAGGACCCGATGGACGACTCCTCTCTCTCTCTCTCTCTCTTTCTCTGTGGTCTCCACCGATTGTTTAGAGGACCGTCTATTCTTTCCTCCGTCAACGCTCTTGCTTCGTATTCGTGTATTTGGCGAGAGAGAAAGAGAGGATTCCAAGGGGGTGAAGCGTTCGTGTGAATACGGTGCAACGTGTGCGGTGCGTGCGCCGCCATTGTTCCCTGCGAATTGCGACATCGGACCAAACGATCGGACCAGTTTCCACGATAAGTCTGCACCAGGGCACGAGTTTTTCGAATTTTCCTCCGGACGCAGGAAATTCGAGTTCAAATTCATACTTTTCTCGATTCTCCTAATTATAAAAACTTCTATTCCCTTCCAAATTTTCAGAAATCTAGTATGAAATCTCCTTTCTAGTATTATATATCCCTTTAGGATCACAAAATTGTCACAAACGAACAAAAATATCGTTCCTTTATCCAAAATATAACAAATTTCCAATTCAATATCAAGTTTCTTCGAATCAACACAAGAATCGACACGCGACATCGACTATTCTTTTCCATTGCGTATACAAAAATCGAAAGAAAAGAATTACGCGGAAAGACGAGAAGAGAAGGTGAAAGACCCGTGCATCGTTTCCTGCGAGACAACAACGTCTGGGCCGGTTTCTAATTATCGCCGTGGCGTCGATAGCGCGGTTAGATTCTCGCGGCGAGATAAAGGGGGGAGAAGGAGAGGGACCCCGCACTCGAGCGAAAGAAAGGTGAGGATCCGCGGCGTGGGAGAGTCCCACACGGGGCACCGCACCGGAACCATCTTCTTTCGGTGCCCTCCGCCATTTTCTATCCTTAAGACAGACTCGTGGCCGGAAGTGACGCATCGCCCGAGGACTCGGAGGGACAGGCGATCGAGGGAACGAAATTTCGGCCACCCCTTCTTAAACGAGAGAATTATGAATACGTTTCCTCCTCGATACGTTATCAAGTTTGTGTCGAGTAATGTAAAATTATATAAGGGACGAGTTTTTGTATGAGAATGATTGATATTTTATATTTGAGAGAGAGAGAGAAGGAGGGAGTTGGTCTGTTTCTTTTTTCAAAGATGATTTTACTTTTTGATATAGAGGTAGTTGTAGATTATTATTTATAGAAGATATTACAAATTGGATATTTTTAATCGTATAAATTCCAAGATTCAGAGGATCTCGTTTCGAATTGAAATTATTGGCCGCGTGTAAAGAGGATCTGGCTATCTCGCGAGGTGTTACGAAACGTTTAATATGATCATTTGATGAACGAGGGACGTAGTTACGGTGCATCGAATCGATTCGCATCGTAATATATGCATTATGGATGGCGTGATACCGCGTCAAAATTGAAATCGTGTAATCCATCATAAATTGCGCGTACGAGGATACGAGAAAAATTTCGAGATACTCTTATCATCCCCCTCCCCCTCCTGTCAATGCGAACACCAAAAACTACCCAATACCGTCGAAAGAAAATAATTCCAAGAGAAGAATTAATTATTTGTCAAAGAGAATTTTTTTTTTTACCAAAAAACTCCTCCTCTTCCATCAAATATATATTCATATTTCATTTCAAAAATGAATTATTCTACCCACCAATGAGATACTATAAAGAAAGTTTATAAAAAAGGGAGGATTTGTTTGATCGTTCTCTATTTACTTATTTACTTATTACTTCTTTTTCCACATGAAAATTATCCACATTGACGAACAGATAAAAATATCGTTTGCACGCCGTGCTTCTCCTATTTGCGATACACACAGAGTTCTCTCTCTCCCTCCCTCCCTCCTCTCCCGCAGAATCTACACAACAGAGGGACGTGACTCGAAGGGACACGGACATTTATGATTCATGGTGTGCACCATACCCCGTATCGTAAGTGCTTCAAGTTCCATTCAACGTTACCTAACTATGTTTGCCTAACCCCTTACAATACAAACACTCGTTACACTTAAACGACACATGGCAAGGGGATGTCGCTCACGTGACCCTTCGATACACGTACCTCTCTCTCTCTCTCTCTCTCAATCGTGCTCTATATATATATGTATATATATGTATATATACCTTCGATTCTATCGACACTATGTTTAACCATTCCTTTGTTTCGCTCCGATAAAGTGTCTGTCGGATCACGTTTCCTTTTAAACGATGGAACTACCATTCCAATTCTAACAGTCTCGATCGAGAAATCATCTAAACTTATAAACTTAGTTTACACGATTTGTTCATTAAAAAAATTTTCTTCGTGATAATGTCTTTGGAAAATAGTTTAGAAAAATGCTTTCTGACACGAGCCAGAAAACATTTCATTATTCGAATGAAAATCTCGTCGACAGAAGAATTTCCTATCTTGATGTTGTAATAATATTCACTTGTTAACGTAATCTTGGGTAGAGGAAGATCGATAAATAAACGCAAAATTACAACGTTATTCCGTATCCCTTAACAACAACAAGTGTTTCCCTTATATAACCGATCTGTTCGACAATGTAGCGTTTAATATCAGCATGCGTGATCGAGATTATAGTTATTTAAATAGACCGATCGTATTAATTTGCAACAATAGATTCACCCGGCAAGGGTACACGAATGCGAAACATAATAATCCAAGTTTATAATCATATTGATTGAAACGCGGTTCTTATATGTACAAATCTACGTTAATAATTTTCGCTGAATCAAACATTTACACGATTCTCTCGCCCATGTTTTGAAATGATAATTCGGGGGAAAAAATGTATGATTGGGTAACAATCTCAATTTCTTTTTAAATTGAACGTAAAAGCGAATTTTGGTAAAGTCTTCTCTTTCAATATCTATTTTGTGTTTTATTTATAAAGAGGGTAAATGAATTTATATGTTAGTTTCACATTTCTTTGATTGATATTTTTATTTTAAATTGGTGGAAATGGCGAAAATAATTATACTTTGAGAGAAATGATGATGAGGAAGTAATTAATTTATAAAGGTGGCAATTATCTGCATGCGAGGATCGAAAGAGAAAAAGAAATGGAAAAATAAAAGTTTAAAAGAAAAAAAGGAAATGAAAAATTTACTTTAGAATCTAGATTATTAACCTTCTCCCCGATTATTAATTTTTCCCAATTGAAATTTAAATTGCATAAATTTATTTTGGCAAAATAATCGATGAAATTTTAAACAGCCCATCGATCTTTTGTTACGCGCCTTCCTTTGATACAATGAAACAATTAAAAAAGAGATATTATAACGAAACATCGTAACCTAACCTAATCTCCAAAAGCGAAAACTTCAAAAACAGCAAACTCAAATCCAAACATCATCATCCACCTTAGGAATACACGCATTCCTAAAAAAAAAAAGAAAAAGAAGAAAAAGAATCGTACACACCAGCCTCGAATGATAAAAGGAATGCGTTTTCCTCCCTTATTACCGGAGGGAAAGAGAAAAAAAAAAGAAAAAGACATAGGATCACGCGATGGAAAATAAGATAAACGATTCGCTGAAAATTAAACATAGACACGACACGATTGTGAATCCACGTGACCCCCGTGGAGGAGTGGACAACACGAGGGATCAGAGGTCACGGTTCCTCATTGTCTTCGCGGAGGGAAGGAAGAAGGATTGAATAGTGTGGAGGGACAATGGAGCACGGACGAAGCCGGACGAAGGGACAACAGGAGAAACGGTTTTAGACGACAGAAGCGAGGAGAAGCCACGTCACTTCCTCCGAGAAACCCCGAGGCCAGACGTTTTTCATCCTGTTCCTCTGCCTAGTGAGTCACCTAAACGTTCTGGTTCAACGTCATCCCCTCTCCCCTTCTTCTTTCATCCTTCTATCTCTGCCTCCATTCCGTGGGTTTCCATTCGAATTTTCGAATAAATAATAGGGGGGAGGGCTGAACTGGGAGGAGGAAAAGAGAGGAAGGATGGAGAACAGAGACGGATGAATTATTCGCACGTTCTTTCCATCCGTCCATCGACCGAGGCGAAATTTATATTGCATATTTGCTCGTCCATTCCTCTGTGTGTGTGTGTTTGCAGCGGAATAAAAAAGCGCCATCGAGTTTGAAAATAAAAAAGACGGTGGTATCGATTCGGCATTGGTACCCGTACGAATTTTCGAGATTTCGATTAAGATCGTTTTCAGACAAAATCTTTAAACAAGTGTACGAAATCTTTGAAAATATCATTTGTACTTGTAGCAAGTACATTTATCATTTGATTTTGTAAGAAGTGACTTGAAAGGAAGGTATCATCGAGATACAGAGTGTAGAGAAGAAACGATATTTCGGTTTAAATTGGAAATTTTACAGGGAAATGGATACGTGGAATATTTTCGAGGGACCGAAATTTTTGGAGGGTGGGGCTTTCGCGTGCTTTGGCCGAATAAACCTTTATTTTCTAAACCCAAAAAAGGACACACCAGTATTCAACAGTTTGTGTTGCAATTCCGATGGAGGGATTTTTGTTTGACAGGAAAAAAAAAGAGAAAAAAGAAGGGGAAAAAAAAAAGAAGGGAAGTAGAACGAATACCGTTCGGTGATTCTCGATGTAGAATATTTTCTAAACAAAAATGAGACCAGGAATCAATGTCCGCCGCAAATTCTGTTCACCGGTGTGGAAAATTTGAAAGGAGCCTATTCACGGATGAATACACGAGTCTCTTTGAAGCTCGACTCGCTTCGGCCAAACGATTCTGAAAGGATAAGCAGACCAGTGGTTTGAGTGGTTTTTGTGAAGGGTGTTGATTAATTGAGTTAATTGGAAACAGACTGTTTGAATAGTCGATCCCTTTCGAGGGTTTGAAACACAGGGGGAGGGGAGGGGGGATGTATTTGGCGTGAAACAGCGCTTGTTGTTCGTCGAGTGTATCGTTCATCGATTGTAACAGTTAATCTTTCATTAGCGGCACGTTAGAACCGTTTACCAACCCCAAAGATTCTCATAATTCTCTCATAATCGAAAAAAAAATCCTTTACAAATGTTCCTCGAATTTCTTCTTATTTGTAACAATTATTTATAATAATTCACTCATAAGGTTGTCGAGAGAAGATTAATTACGATTATTTTTAACTACCTGTTTAAAATATCTATTTCGTGATTGATGAAAATGAAATAATAAATTCAGGATTTCTTCTCTAAGAAACTGATTCTGATTCCATAATTTTTTTTTTTTCTAAATTTCATGCGTAGAAATATAGTTCTTGATATATTGTATTTGCTCGAGAACTCGAAGAGTTTCCTTTCTTTTTTTCTTAAAACAACGTAGTACAAGCAACCCCCATCCCTTCGAATATTTTATTCCCACCTTTTGTTTCGGCTCCGAACACTATATCGCTCTTTGCGCTACATTCGACGTTTCCTCTCAACTGCCATTCTCAATTTGTTACCAACCCACTTCCTTCCCTCTCTCTATTACGCTTCATTTCGTTTCACGCTTTCTAAGCTGACATCTGAAGTATCCCTCATACACGAGTCCTAGTACATCCAACACGTTTCTTAGGAAACCTTAAAAAAATCTCTTGATATTTCCTTAAACGTCGAGGCTTACTCTAAAGAAATCTCTCCTCGAACGAATTACTTTCGTCCAAAAATCATCCCCCTTTCCAACAAGCTAATCTTAAGGCTAATCATAACGTTTTTTCTTTTTAATTCTCAATTAAACACTCGGGAGGATTCCGCTTAATATCCTCGCAACCGTACATCAGGACAGCGCCTGTCGGGTCTATCTTAATAACGTAACGTATCTCGTCCTTGATAAGTTGGTTAACTACAGACAGTGATCACCTAATTTGAACAGTGTATTTTGCACAGCTTTCCACAGCGACCTTAATCTCCCATTTCCTTCTCCTATTCCGTCTACTCGAGAAACAACCTAATCCCCTAACTAGGCTAAACTCCTGTAATTCTGCTTCTTCCTAAACACCAATCTGGAGAGTGTCTCGTTGCGCGGAATTTGTAAAATCGACTGCCACTGTTCGGTCTCACGGTTAAAATAAACGAGATAATTGAAAATAATTCCGCGGAAACGAATTCCTGTCCCCCAACCTTTGCGTATATACATTCAACCGTTCTTCAGATTATCGAAAGAGAAGAATAAGAAGTTCATCGATTTTGAAATAAACGAACGATTTAATCACGCGGGAGAGGTAATTTAAAAATTGACACGGCACATTGATCGGGCCATTTAATATCTTCATTAATTATTCTCGCGTCATCCGATGATGCTGGTCATTCGGTTGTTTGATTATAATTTCTCCCGTCCCGTGTTTGAGCCCCAGCCACGGTTCGTTAACCAGGGACCAAGCTTTATCACTGTCGGGTGTAAAACTGTAAGTAGCTTTAATTCCATTCCGTTAATCAAAAATTAATTAACCTCGCCGCCGCGTGTAATGCAAAGAAACGTAGAGGATATTAGTTAATATTAATCAATGTAATAATAAAGCGCGTCTCTGAATCGATTAAAAACATTTCTCACTCGAAACAATAATTGTTTTCGAGATGTTCAATCCTTTCTCCTCTTTCGAATATTCTCAGACAATTTGTAAATTATTTTCCCTTACTAGAAGATTCGGTGGAATTCACGCGCACCTTTTAACTCTTCGAGCAACTTCGATTACAATAAGAAGAAGACCAAGTTGAAACGAGGCGCATGGATAATTTGCATGGGCATAAATTCGAATGAACAGAGAAACTTGAGATCAACAGACCATTTGAATTCAACTGGCTGGAAACACGAATAATTTGACTGATCTAAACGAGGCCAAAGCAAATCCTTGCCCCTCGGAACCCCCGCTCCCACAACCCTTATTAACCCTCTCATTTCTCCCCTATCCGCTCATTACCCCGCTTCGTGGTATTGCCTCGACCGACTGATATTCCGCTCGAAACACACCTCGACCCAACTACCACCCTTTACCACGAATCCTCGACTCGTCCACCTGTTCCATCCCCCTTCCCCCTATTCATCCCTTTTTACTTTTCTCCAACATCGATCGTATCTATTTCGAGGCTATTAAAATCGCTGTGGAACACAGATGCGCAGATCACAAATTCAGATTAAAATATTCGTCTGAGATTTTCGAAAATGCAAGAATATATAGTGTAACTCGAATTTTCTCCTTCCTCAATAAAGAAATTTCCATGATAATGAACAACGTGGTCGATGAATACCAAGCACCTTCCATTTAACCAAGGTGGCCTCCCTCTGTTTTCTCGCAACCCGAAATTCCTCGGGGGTGGAATTGCAGCGGGGAGGGGACGCTAAAACACGCTAATTAACGGCTGATCATCGTTACACGGGGATTATGGTTACAATGGGACACCAACGTTGTTGAGCTCTCATCCGTGAAGATCGAAATCCTCTCCCTGTTCGTAATACGATTGCTCGATCCATCGACTCAAGTTGAATCAAAGTGTGTCGTATTTTTTGTAACTCGAAATCCAAGCTCCAATTTATATGATAATTTTTAAGTTGTAAGTCGTCGTTGACAGAGGCTTTAACGAGCCGTGCGATCAAAAAGTCATCCATCTATATCCACCGACCATTGATCTATCATTTTCCCTCGTCCATTCTCTTCCATCCCTTTCTCCATCGCGATTCCCTTCTTCTTTATCTCTCCTCGCGAGAAAAAGCAAACCGAATCACGTCGATAATGAAACGTTCAAACGTAAAAGAGAAGAAAAAAGGGACAGAGATATGTTCCCGCGTTGACGTAATCGACGAACACGACGGTTAATCGAAGCGGTGGAAAAACGAATATTTCGAGTGGATTAAAAAGAGAGAGGGAAAAAATAGAAACGAATAGAACGTTAATGGACGTTACCTCCCGTTTCGAGATATGAAATTGCAAACAATTTAGGTTTCCGTCCATTACGTCGATCAGTCCCTGCGTGCAGAAAAACGATGATTCTAACCATTCGGTTGATGCGCCGCCGCGTGTAATATCGGTTGAAAAATAACGTTCTTTTTTTTTTTGCCTCTTGTTTCCTTTTATTCTACATTCGCTCGTAAATAAATAAAAAAGGGGAAAAACGAAAAAAAAAAAAAACTCGACTCTACCTAGTATAGAGAGGGAACAGGTGTTGCGCTGCTACGTTCTGTAGGAATGTCTGCCGGTACACGATGGTAATGACGCGTGAAATTTGTTTACAGGTTAACTGAAAAGCGCGGGATATCTGGTTTAGAGGAGGATTTTAATGGATGAACCCGTTGGAAACCCGTTTCGATTGTTACGAATTAAACGATATGACGCTGCGTATCCTGTTAGAATTTTGATCCGAAAACTTGGAAATCTGAAATGAATTTCGCCCCGAATTTTATTATTTATTACCGTTAAAAATTATCTTTCGATATTTATACGCGTGCGATTTTATATTTATAATTATAATTGAAGCGAATTTAAAAAAAATGTAGATGAATGAATAATTCAACAATTAAATCGTCATCCCCTTCCCCGATACAAATAAAATAATCATCCCCTTCGTTAAATATACATATATATAAAAATCAATTTAATTTTCTGAAAAAAAGTACGATGAAGTCGAGAAAAGCTCGAATGAAAATTCGTATCACAAAATTAATAACGGACGATCAATTAAACCCGTGTTAATTAAATTTAACGGAAGATGTTGCAAATTAACGCGTGGAAACGAATTGCTGGAACGAGTAAGCGAGCTTTCTGTCAAATTTTGTTTAAATTTTTCCTCCGGTAAATGTATTTCTGTTTCAACGACTGTTCCAATTTCTCTCGATGGATGGATGGATCGATCGATCGATCGTTCCACAAGAGGTGAGGTTTTGTCCAGCCCTTCACAAAAAAAAAAAAGAAAAAATTCAAGGGCGACGCGAGAAACGAGAATTATGGAATCATTTATTTCCAGGCATCCTGTTCTCGGCTGGCTGCTACATTTCCTACGGCGAGAAGATACCATTCCACGGGAAGGGATATTAAAACGGGCGATCAATTCTGTGTATGAGACGTGGCAAGGACGTGGAATGGATCTCGTGGAAAAATTTTCAATACGCCTCCCCCCTCCATCTGAATTTCCGATTCAGCTTCGATCTATTCGAAATCTGTTCATTCTTTGCCACGTGCCACACTCCACTTGTTAAAGATGAAATTAATGGAATAATATTTTCTTCGATACGTGTTTCGATATAACGTGCTCCTCTTTCCTTCCTCTCCTTTCTCTAATGGGGAAAATGTAAATCCGCAAGATCGTTTTTAAAAGCTTTTTCCCTTACTCCAAGTTGATTTGAAAATGATTGTGTCTCCCGACGCGAAATAATTCGTCATAAAATTGATAAACGAGAGGTAATCTTATCTTTAACGAGAAACTAACTCTCGTTTCGGGGTAATAAATTATGAAAAAGTATTTGAAAAATTTCGAATCGATTTGAGAATAATTTTAGAGAACTAGGGAGAAAGTTTTATATTATACTTTATTCGAAAGCAATAAAGCTGTTTCTTGCGTAGCACGGAAAGAGACGGATAATTACGATAATCACGATATCTAAAAATTTCTACGATTTCAACTCGTTACAAATTTCCTGCGTTAAGACACGGAATGATGTAAGTCACGAAAGCATTCATTTTCACCTTTGATCACTGTTATAAGTAAAACGGAGTTGAAACAGTTTCCCTAGAAGAAGAAGAAGAAGAAGAAGAAGAAGAAATTACACCATTAGGCAAGATTCCGTGGATAACCAAGTCGCAATGAGGAAATATATGTATTTTAAATTAATGCAAAACTCAAAGCGTTTATCTTTAATATTGTTGCGTATAATAATTCATTATTATAAAAGTACCATTGTTTTGTTATTTTTCGCGATAATCATCAAAGATATATAAAAAAAATAATAATAACGCAAGCATGAGAAATAATTATCGGCATTTATGCAAATCTCGATACATTAAATCCAGGATTCTGACTCATTTCTGACCCGTTCTCAATAATTATCTCCCTCTCTCTCTTTTTTATTATCCTTTTTTTTTTCTTTTTTTTTACGCAATCACTATTACACCAGAATAAAGAAACGAATTTAAATGGCGAACAAAGAAACGGATTTAAATAGCGAACAAAGAAACGTATATTTCCCGTGTGAATTTCGTGAATGGAGCACGCTGCAATCTTGCCACCTGTGTTTCTGATTCATCAACCAGTTCTTGATTACTCTTTCCTTTGTGTACAATCGCGCCAGACAGAGAGGATACAGATTAAACAGTGAATAAAGAAATTGAACAGTGGTAATAATAAGAAATGTAATCCATTTTTTGTTTCGTACGTTTCTACTTCAAAGTTAAAAAAAAAAAAAAACGTTATCCACTTTCGTATGACGTAAAAAGAAAAGAAGGAAAGAAAAGAAAAGAAAAAGGAAATAAAATAAATCCGAACAACGATTATTAACGACCCACGGATGAAAACTTTTATACGCAAGCTAATAATGATGATGATAAAATTTAAATAAATATCTTTCCCAGCGATTGGAAAAAAAGTTGAAGCATTAAAGAAGTAAATCTCTCCTTTCCTCTCGGTACACAGGATTTCGATATTCCTATCGCATTCATCCATTATTTCATGGAAATAAAAAAAACGATGATTGCACGAAAGTATGTCCATTCCAATACTACTATATCGCTACTACGTTCTCTTACTCGAACACAGAAAGAAAAAAAACAGATAATTCCGCTATTAAATACGTCTTAGACGGATTTCGCGTTCATCATAAAAGTTAATTGCCATTGTCATTAATCAACGTGTCAGCGAAATTATAATTTTAAAACGGTGTACTCGATCTTGGACTCGGTTTATTCCATGCATAATTTCGAAAAAGAGAAAATTCTGAAGAAAAATAGTGAAAACGAAAGAGAGGATCGAACGAAAAGCAGCCTCGAAAGTCCCTTTATTTTTCTTTGTACCGATACTCATCGCTACTGGAAAAAAGGAAAATCAAAAAAAAAAAAAAATATTAAAACACCGGAACCGTTGAAATTTTACGTGAAATCCAACGGAAAGAAAGAAAGAGAAGGAGGGGGAGGAGAGGAGAGACACGTTGTCTCGCCTCTTCACAGTTTCATTTTCCGCCAAGCGAATATCCCGTGGACTGGATATATAAGAGGAATGATATTTCAAATATTAAAATAGACGATGGATGGATTTTTACCATCGTCACACGAGGCCAAGACGAAGAGAGAGAGTTTCCTTCCGTGGAAATTTCAAGGGAGAGTTTTGGTGTTTCGCCGCCTTCCCCCCGTTTAATAACATGCGGTTGAAAGACCGTGGATCCGAGCCCTTTCCGTTCGAATTTTGAAAACACGACCGCAAAACCACGACGCGTTTCTTCTTCCCGGTTTCGATCCCGGTTCGAAAATACCGCGGCGCAAAGAATTTTATTTTATTTCTCTCCTCGATGATCGCGTAATTAACGAGCGACCGATATTCTGAAAATTGCTGAAAGATTGCTGAAATTTTCGATGGATCAGGGAACAGTGTAAATAATTAACGAGCGAATGTTACGCGTGAAATTTATATTAATTTTATTTTAATTCCGTCTCAACAGTCCCAAAAACACGCCATCATTTTAAAAAGAAATTTCGATGCGTTTCTGATAAAAATAAAATCCAAAATCCGCCCTATTGATTAAATCCAAAGTCAAAATAAATATCTACTTTCTCTTAAACTCCTTCCTAAAAAAAAACCACACGTCTCTTCGAAATTAAAAAAAAAAAAAAATACATATTATCGCGTAATACACCGTTGTAAATATTATATGCATCGTGGCGGCGAAAAGCGCAGATTTCGCGCGAAATTACGCGCGAAAAATTTACTTCGTTAACGTTCCACAAAATATTCCACGGGGAAATATCCCTCGTGGCCGGGAATTATGTTATATATATATTTTTTTTAGAACACGGAATGTTACGCCACTCGTCTAATTATCCTTCCTTTGTAAATTCATACACCTGCTTATAATCCCCGCGATACAATTGGCGGACAATTATTTCAATGATGCTCGGTCGATGAAGCTCGAAGAGAGGAGGAGGAGGAGGAGGATTCAGTTTTCTATTCGCGTTATCGTGGGGATAAATCAAACAAAATAAATCAAACACCGTGGAGGAAAACAATAGGGGAGAAGGAACAAATATGTTTCGTATATATCGAGGCTTTTATCGATCGTCCAATTTATATGCACGATTTATACGCGTTATACGCGAGGTCGCTTTCAAAGTGCTCCATATGGCGTGAACTCGACTCGATCATTCGAGAACTGCATCATTATTTTTCCTCCACGTTCCTCCCGGCGTCTATGATTTCCGCGTGTTGCAGAGACAAATTATGGGAAAAAGTTGGCAAAAGTGAAGGGATTTGCTTGTAAATACGTAAATAATTTGCACGGTATTATAAGGAGAACTCGTTCCTTTTTTTTCTCTCTCTCGTTTTTCCAGATTACGCACGCTCGATCTAAATGAGTTCGGTTATTATTACAAGTTGCTCGCCTATAGGGAGAAAAATATCACGGAGAAGAAAAATGATATTTTATCTGATAACCTGGAAAATACACAAGCCGACTTGTCATCCGGTTTGTCGATACCTAGCATCTAATTTACATTCCTATCAAGCTTATTTACATCAAGTTTATATTTAAAGCGCTAAAAATAGAATTATACTCGCCTTGTGTTACAGTATCGATTAAGGAATGATTGATAGTTTATATACCGGTCTTATATTCACGACAAAAGTATGCAAATTTTCATCTGAATTAATGTTACACTCGCGATCGAAGTTCTCGACGTCTTCAAATATAATTAATACGCAACAAATAAAACATCCCTCGGATATTTTAAATTTTACTAGTCGAAGAAATATTCTCTTTTCACGGATTTTTAACTCATCCCTCTTTCGTTCAACGATTACAACAACGATACCCTTTCTCTGCATCATCTCTCTTTCACGCCTCGAACGAAAGAAAAGAGGAGCCGTTTTTTCCGAGGAGGAAAGAAGGGGTCGAGGCATCCCCTCCGCTTATCAGCCGGAAATCCGGATCCAATTTTTCCGTGCCGACGGGTTCCGCTCAAGGCCGAGGATCACGCACTCCCCCCACCCCTACGTTCCATCATCCCCGTCCGGATGTTCTCTTTGTCGCGCGATTGCCACAAAACGTAACAAAACCTCGACGACGCATCTGCAATAAGTTACGCGGATGCTTGGACAACGAGGAAAGGGTGGAAAGGAAGACAGAGAAGGGTGAAGAGGTTAGAGGAAGAGGAAACGTTTAAATCCGTGTAAAAAGAGAGAGAGAGAGAGGTCGTTTCTCGCCGCTTATCCCAGAGATAAATGATTTCATGCTCAGCTTACGACATGTCATCATCGAGATCCTCCTTCTCCCTCGCCCCTTCTCGTTCCTCGTCCCTCCTCGCTCATCGACGTCGATGAACCCTTGTTCACGGTGACAGGTATATAAATCCACGACGTTTCACGATATCTGATTGATACCTTTCGTAATCTCGCGCAATTGTTACCACGTTTCGGTCGCTCGTGTATCCACCTCGAAACTGAGAACGTGACTAATATAATATTGATATAATATTGTCGATACATTGTTCCCTCGACTTTCGGGTCGAACGAATGTTTTTAAATATTCGACGTTTGGGGGGAAATATAGTAAATATTTATGCGAGGAATGCGAGAACGAGGCTTGTTTATTAATAACACGAATGTAGATTATAGTTGATCGACAAGAAATATTCGAAGAAATATAAGAGAGATTTGTTTCTTGGAATATATACAAATATCGATCGAAACTATATATATTCGTAAGCAACGAAATCTATCAATGATGGAACACATCCATCTTCCATTTCCAATTCTTCCCTTCGAATCTCGTCGAAATCAGATCGTAATGATTCTCGAAATGCTTGTTCGAAAAATTATCGAAAAGAAGGAGAAACGAGATTTATAAAATTCTATTTCACGCTAACAATGAAGGCAAACCCAATTGTTTTACACGAACAGTCTAATTCGTTCGGACACGGAAATAAAGGGAGGGAGGGAGAAAGGTTGGTGAAAAATCACGGTCCCTTTCATCTCTTGACACCGGTGAACGGGGGAACTCCTTGGATCCGGTGGCATCGTGGCGAAGAAAAACACGATCGCGAAAGCAATTACAAGTTGGAGGAATTTAATTTAATCGAGGGTGTCCGCCCCCCCCCCACCCTCAAGCGAAGCTTCACAAAGCTTGGTCAAAGAGCGGCGCGGCTACAATGAGGACGTTGTCGTTTCGAAATGAGCACCTTCCGATAAGAAGGACGATTCGCCACCCTTTTCTCGCCGCGGGTTTATTATTCTTTATTCCGACGACGGCTCATTATTTCTTCCTTTTTTTTTTCTTCCTTCGATTCACGAACCTTTCCTGAAGTTAATTACGCGAAGGGGAAATTGATAGAAGAAATTTAAGAGAAATTTTTTTTAAACTCGTGTATTTTGAACTCGCTATTTTGACCCGAGTGGATTATGAATTAAAACGAATGAGATGAATGTTGATAGAGAGAGAGAAAGAGAGAGGGAGAGAGATCGAAAGGTATCGATTGTTTTTCGTTTTATTTTTAAAATTTTGAGACGAAACTTGGAAATTTCAATAATTTATATCTTTTTGAATTTGATCGTAATATTTCTAACTTAATTCATCTTTATATAATTCACGAAATACAAATTAGCGTTATGTCGTGATTTTCTATCTACAAACGTTAAAAATTTCACTTATATCATATTTCATTTATATCATTACCAATCTCTTATCTCATTTTTCCACGATTCAGCCAAAATGTATAAAAATCCATTCTTAATTTGCATTAAAAATCATTTCTCGAATCGAGTAATAAAATAAATCCTCACCTATCCCCCGTTACAACCAAAGATTTATCATTGTTACAAATTACATCGTAAAAATTCCACTCCCTCGAGATTTATCATTTCGCAAAATTAACCTGATTCACGCCTCCTCCCCCTCTTTCGAAAGCCTCGTCAAAAAATATTCCACTAATTCTCTGATCGTCCAAAGACAGATAGATCTCGATCAACCCCCACTATCTACACGCAACTATGTCCAGAAAAAGAAATCGATCTAACCGGAACAAACAGAAACTGGAGCGAAACTGGGTCTCCTCGATTAGCTCGAAAACTCGAGCTTCCACCTGCGAAGTTCGAGGAGGGGTGTGAGTGAGGGTTATATTACGAAAGGCAACCTTAAATCTTTCTCGCTTGACGTCATGAGGATCCGGATTTTATCGGGGCGATAACTAAATTCCCAGCGTGGAAGGGGGAGAAAATAAAAAAAAAAAGAAAAAACGTATTAGAGAAGGCCAGGAGGGAGAAATCGCGCAATTACACCGATCGATCACCCCTTCCTCCGAGTACACTCGGTTAAATCGGTAGAAATAAAGTTGCAGCCGCGACACTGGGGGCGAGATTTCCCCCTTTCTCTCTCTCTCTCCTTCTTATTTTCGAAAGTGTGCAAGTTTGGCACCGAGTTTCGGGCGTGTAAATAATCGAATGAACGACGTTAATGGAAATTACGGCGGGCCGGGTTGTGCAAGTGGGAACGAAATAAGGGAATTTAAAGCCACCGCGGAATGGGCTAGCGCCGGTGATCCCAATTTATATATCGTCGGTATGGAGGAGGGTAATTTGGTAATTCGGGGGGGAGGGAAAGAAGTGGAATTAAAAATCGTAAAATTCGTAATTCTGGCTAAGTTCGAGGAAGATTTGAAGATTATTGTGCACGTGCGATTTCGATTTATCGTATATCGTGTTTATTATAGTTGATTCAGTTAGAAATTAGCGAGAGAATAATCTCTGCAATGTTATAAATATTGTCTCGAGTGATTCAATTTAAATTTGATAATATAGCGTGATGAAAATGGCAGAGAAGAATTGAATCGAAGGAAAAATGGAATTCCATTCGAGGACGCACTCGAATTTATTCGAACGTATTAAGTTAATGAAAAATAATTCAATTGATGCGATTAAAAATTAAAGGGTAACAACAAGGGATTTACTTCGCGAATGTGTAATATCAATTTTGGAATTTCGTAAATTGCTACACACAGTAATTTTCAAAATTATATTATGGAGGATAATTTGTTCCGCGTATAATTTTAACGAGAAATTTGCAACGTATAAAAATTAGAATCAACGAAATTATAATACATGAAAATATATATATATATACAAGAAATTCTGAGAAGAAAATAAATTAGAATTATCATCTAAGCTAAAAATAATAGTTTTCAAAGTTAGTTTTTGACCCATTGAAAACCTGAAAGATTTCCTAACATTTTTCAGAGATTAGATAAACCATGAAATTTGGCTGCACTCTGTATTCAACGCGGCGTGCACTTTTATCGCCCGAAATTGCAACATGGAACGTTGATTATAATTTAGAAGCTTCGTATATCCTATCTTTGTCATGATATAGTCGTCTAAAATTTGATCTCTTCGTTAATGGTTGCGGATTAAGTCTAGGTCAGGATTTACTGCGCAATTAACCAGAATTTACTGCATAATTATTAATATACATTACACGAGGCGGAGGATCGCTTAAAGGGGAACAAATGTCTTTGCGCGTTTCGACGACGTGGAGAAATTTTGTCAAGGGGAACGAGTTGCAAACTTCCTTGAATCTAATCTACGCCAGATAAATACATTTGCAATTTTCTCGAAAACTCAAGATTTCTAGAAATTTTAACACGATACGGATATTCAATAAAATTTCCACCGAGCTTAATAATCCACTGGACAATATCCAAATCCATCGAACATTCCTCCCTTCGAAAATTCAGCCAAACAAGAGAGAAAACGCGAGATAAAATCCGTTCGAAAGCAAACCGGATCCGATCCACGGCGATCTCGATTAATCATACGGCGTCCAATTGCAGAACGACTGACGTCAAACGCGCGCCGCGACTTGTCGTCCACCTGGCTGGACGAATGGAGGAAAGGCATTGTTTTGATCGGCCACGTAGCGCCAGTATCCGGCACACGACCCGATTCTACGTGCCGATCTATCCGGCTTTCCACGCGTAGCCAGGGACAGAGAGTGAGAGAGAGTGAGAGAGAAAGAGCGTTTTAAAGGACGGAGCCTAAGAACGCGAGCAACGCTTTCCGAACGATGAATCAGACCGGTTTCCGTTTCCCGGACAATCCAAACGATCCAACCATTGTTCGCATCCGGCGCGGAAATACGCGTGGATTTGCCGCGAGCGTGCACCGGCAATTAATATCGGCGAAATTGAAGAGCGCGGTGGCAAAGGGCATTCCGCGCGATTGATCATTTTTTCAATCGCGGGGAAGAAGAAAGGTTTTCGAAGGGACGGGCGGAAGTTTCGGTGGTTAAAAAATACGGGCAGAGGAAGAGTGAAAGAATTGAAAATTTGCAAGGATGGATATTCCTATTCTGTTCTTAGATTCGTCTTCCCTCAAAATTATATATTTTTCTATATTCTGAGATTTTTCTGAAAGATTTGCATTACGAATGAATCGAGTATTAAAAAAAAGGAAAGTAGAAAATCGTTCGCGCTTTTTCTAAAGTTGCAATCATCACGATTTCATTTTTAAAGATTGGGTTAAAGATTATGCATCATACCTGTCCATGCAATCGTTCGTCTATCGTAATTGTCAAACCGATTGGCAAGCCATGCATACATACCTGAAACAAAAAGAAAAGAAACTTATTAATTACATTGATACATTTGAAATCATACATTTCCTCTATTAACAATATTATACGTAAATGAATAAATTGTTCTAAAGAGAAAGAAAGATAAGTGAAACAATCATCAAGTGGTCACATCTAACAGAGATTTGCATCGATTGTCATAATGCTCTACGCTATCCCATTTCCTGTTCTATCCTGTGCAATTGGAAGGAACACCACGAGATTGTAAATCTCGTTGGACTAAACTTAATCCAATATTATGTGTCTTATTATTATAATTAACATCTCACGGTTCCCCCAATTGGCACGATCAAGTAGGATATGTATTTTATAAATAACAGATCGTATAGTGCCATATCTCTCCCTGTACAATATTATGATATCCATCTCACGTGATACAACTGCGAACGTGAGAATATAACGTGGAACAAATTCGATCGAGAAAGATTTCGACACGAATTTGCGATACGAAAAGAAAAAATATAATTAAACAATCTCGAAAGTGCTCTCGAAATAAATCACGTATTATCGCATTACCTTCGAATGACAAACGTATCTTTCCGTTCCATTTCCATTAATTGACATTCATGCAAGTTTAAATAATTCCTGAATAAACATCCACTTATATCCAATAACAAAACCGTCTCTAAAAAATCGCTCGAGATTAATCTTCACATTTCCTAACGCTTTTTATACACACAAACCCTCTCTCTCTCTCTCTCAATCGTTCGCGAAGAAATTAATAAGAAATTCGATATTTCGTATCGATTCTTCCTCCTCCCACGACAAACATCTCGGGGAAATAAACCGCAGGAATTCCCATCTCGCGACGCAACACACTTTCCACAGCCGGGAAAACCGCGGCGCCTACCGGCCGGGCAATTTCCGCGACGATATATCGAAGCGCCGAATCCTCGAGGATCAACCGAGGAAGGAAATGGAGAGGGAGGAAAGAAAGGGAAGGGAAGAGTTTTGAAAGGGTTTGGCCGCGAGCAATTACGGGAGCCGCGTTCTCGAGAAAGCAATTCACCTAGTGCATCGAGGCTCGGTGTAAATAGCGTTGCGAGTTATTAGAGCCCCGTCATTTCCGAACAATCGCGGCTCTCACGCTACTTCTTGCGCGCTCGTACGTGGCCTCGCCCGTTCACATCCTGCGATTCAATCCTGCGTTCATTTCCTTCCCTCCTATCCCTCTCCCCACCATCTCCTTTTTCCTGATCAGCGGGAGGAGGGGGAGGATCTTTGGAGGAGAGATTTGTAGAAAGTATTTTTGAATTGAAAAGTATCTTGATGGATGGATCAACAAGTGAAGAAATTTAGGAAAATGTAAAAGTTGTGACACGTTGTAGGATAATTGGGGTTAATTTCTATGTTTATTCTATCATTGTGGGTTTAATTATCTGGATCTCGATATTGAAAAGTGTAGTTTAGGATCTTTGGAGGAGAGATTTGTAGAAAGTATTTTTGAATTGAAAAGTATGTTGATGGATGGATCAACAAGTGAGAAATTTAGGAAAATGTAAAAGTTGTGACACGTGGAAATTGTAGGATAATTGGGGTTAATTTTTATGTTTATTCTATCATTGTGGGTTTAATTATCTGGATCTCGATATTGAAAAGTGTAGTTTAGGATCTTTGGAGGAGAGATTTGTAGAAAGTATTTTTGAATTGAAAAGTATGTTGATGGATGGATCAACAAGTGAGAAATTTAAGAAAATGTAAAAATTGTGGAAATTGTAGGATAATTGGGGTTAATTTTTATATTTATTCTATCATTGTGGGTTTAATTATCTGGATCTCGATATTGAAAAGTGTAGTTTGGAAAGTTGATGGATCGAATGATGGATGGATGGATGGATTTTTTTCGGTGATGGATGAATCGAATTGAAAAGGAAAATGAAATGTTGCTTTGTTATTTAACAAGTTATTGCGCGATTTTAAGAATATGCGATTCGATATTTTGAAAAAGAAAAAGCGTACGTATTAAAAATTAGTGATACAGAATTTAAAATAAACTAACTAAAACAAGAAAACGTGTATGAAATAAACGGAACGTAGGAAATATCAAAGTTAATAACGTGCTGTGCAAAAGCAACGACTGTAGCTTATTTTTAGCTTTTTGCATTATACGTATAACGACGAGTTGCACTTGTCAGGGAGATTACCTTTGGTGGAACGTATTTTAACTAGAAAAAAATTTGTGACAAAAAAAAAAAAAAATGTCACGATTTTTCACGACCGTCCGCCTGAACCTCTGTAAAAATTTGATAATTTGGATTTTAATCTCTGGAAAGATTTAAACGATGGTAAAAACGTTATTGCACTTATATCGTTAAAATATCCACGGATCGGAGAAAAAATCAGAGAAAAACCAGGAAAAATGGAAAAGATACAAAATCATAAAATATATTTATCGAAAAATCTAGGGAAAAATTGTATTTTTTTCAATGCTATAATAAATTACGTCAAAATCTTCGAATTCCAGATTTTCTCGAATCGAGAAGCGTTTTAAAAATATTCAATTATTAATATTCATTCATCATGTAAAATAAAAAAATAAATTCAACGGAAGAGGAAGAAAAACAGTCGACACCCAATAAATATAATCTAAAAACAAAATTCCAAATCCTGAAAAATCGAGAAGCTTTCCATAGTTCCAATCCATCCAAGATAAAAATGAAATATTTTCTCTCAAATTTATACTCTTTTTCTACCGCAAAAATCATAAACGCTTTCCAAAGTTCCAAATTTTCCTTAAAAAAAAATCTGTTTAATCTGTCTAATCGTCGATACATCGAGTCTCATAAAATCGTTAAAACCGTTCATTAACTCTATTCTATCTCACGTCGAAGCTCCGCTATTTCCGATAAGTGTAACTTCCTCTCCGATTCCCGCCCTCCCCCGTTTCCGCGCACGTCACGTGTTTCGTCGCAATTTCCGTTCCCATCTATCTCAGGTATTCCCAATTTTTCTCCGACTTGTCTCGTATTTCCTTCTGTCTGAAAATCCAATTTGATACGTCCAGTATCTGGAAATCCGATTTCACGCATTCGCCGGCTGCAACTAAACGTGTATCGCTCCCCCTCCCTCCCCTTATTACGTGTCATTCGAGGAACAAACGCGAATCAACCCCCCTTTAAGGAGCCGCGTTCGATCGCGTACGCGCCCTTCCCAATTTGAGAAACAACTCCCCCCTCCACGAAACAGCCATGAGAGAGAGAGAGAGAGTATTTTTCCCCATTCCGAATTTATCGTTTTCCGATCACGATGATGATCGCCGTTCTCCATCCGCGCGATCGACCCCATCCCTTGCGATTATCCGACGCGATGGTTGATCGGTATTGCGTTGCCCTCGAACGGAATAAATCGTGAGGGATCGTAGGAATTTTAATTGTGCGGAAGTCGTTGATGATGTGTGTTAAACGGAGAATATCGACGGTGGAAAATCGATGGAGAGGGTAAATGGTGTAACACGCGAACGCGTTTACAAGTGAAATTCTCGAAATTTGTGGCGGTGGAGATTTATTTGTTTTATTTTTTTTTAAGTAGAAATTAATAGATTTCATCGAATAGATTTCTCTTCGTATTAGATGATTCGTTTCTGTAAAAGATATTAAATTTGTGTAACGAGAGAAGATTGCTGGGACTTCGCACTATCGAGTTACGGGTTAATTAAACGAGATTTTTTATTAGAAACGAGTATTTAATTTCATACGATTCTATATTTCCCGGAAACGCGCCGATAAATCGAGCAATTCCCTCCAAATACCTCCATTTTCCGACCGATAACCGACGAATGTCCTAACGAAATAAAAAATCGATACCGAAACGCGTTTCGAATACGCAAAAACGTTCACCTTCTTCGCGCGCAATCAGAAAAATCCTCGATCCTTCGAGTCTCCTTACCCCGGAATTCCTGGCTTTCACCTCGTCGAAACGAGTAAACCTCCAATAACTCGAGGAGAAGAAAAGATCCCCCGGCTGGAGAAAGGAAACGTTCTCGTTTCCAGAGGAAAAAGGAAACAGATTCCCGTTGTTCTTATCTCAAATCCCTGTTCATACAGCTGTCCCTAACAACCCTCCTCCTCCATCCCTTTCCCCAGCTTCGATCCGGACCGTCGAGCGAGAATACCAACCCTCTCTTCCTCCCTCCTCTGAGTCGTCCTCCTCGTCCTCCTCGCGAGAAGGAATTGGCGAACGCTCGAAGGGGGTGGTTCAAGAATGGACGCCCGAAGGGGGCGGCTGTCGTTTATCATATTGCCGCGATCGCTTTGAATCGCGTTTTCACGCGGCGTTGGCTGAGATTATTCAATCTGGCCGGAATGCCCGGCTTTCGAGGAATTGAAAGCTTTTGGAAAGGCGAAACGAGACATCCGGCCCGTCAGATCCTCTATCGGAGATTCACCGTCAGAATGAAATCCGAATTTCGCGGAGAGGGGGGGTAACTGGACTCGATTCTCCTCTCTCTTCTCGTTTCGAACTTTTGTTCTCTTTCTCGAGCGTGTTCGATCCATGAAATGGAATATTCTCTGGATGTTTGGATTTCTATTTTGATGTTTTGGTTCGAGGTGATAGATGTACTTTTCCGTGAAAATGGATAATCATTTTTCCTCATCTTTTTTTGATGCTAAACTATGCTCAATGATCCTCAGATGTAGAGACAAAAGATCGAGATTGCGAGATTTTATGGAAAAACTCTCAAATCGATAGTTTTTGGCTATTTAAAAAACAAAATTACTTAAAATTTGGTAGAGTAGTAGAGTGTCCTATCTTTTTTTTTGTTTTTCCAATCATTTTCTTATTTTGGAATAGAAATTAAGAACTATACATTAATAAACGAATTCTTCACTTAATAACATCTAGCTTATTTATTCTTCGAGTAAAAAAAACTTATAAGTTTAATCGAAGTAATCTAATCGTTCATTAATTCAGAAATTACACGTAACTTGTCCTACAATAGTTGCTATGCACGTCGAATATCAGAATGCAAAATAGAAACGACAATAATTTACTAATTTTCCTTCTATTTTATTTTTTATTCGTAGCTTTATTTACTTGAGATTTCACGAATTTATTTCTAGACTCGAAGATAGATTCTTGTTGACGCGAAAGCCTACGCGAATTTTGATGAATATTCTTTTTTTATTTCTAACATCGAGTGTCATTTCGCGTGAAACGAGTTTATAATTACAGATTTCAAGATTTATCTATTTCGTTATACAGAATGGTTGAACGGAGAAATGAAATATTGCTACATTCATGAATATTTCGTCCTTTTTGCTGTCGATTTTCAACCAGTTTCATCATCACGCGTGTTAATTACCAGATATAACGACCAGAGATCGCAAAGATCATTAAGTTTGCTACCATCAACCACGGATATAAAATTAACCCTTACTCCATAAACGGAACTCATTCGTTTCCTATATATATATATATATATATATATATATATATATATATATATATTTCTTATTTCATATACATATTTTGTAATAATAATAACGATATTCAAATTATTGTTTAAATTTCTTATCCTAATAACGATCTTAATTTGAAATTCTCGAGGATGCTATATAAATTTTATCGGATATTTTTTCAAATATTTTTACCTATCGGGAAAACATTGGCGAGAGCGAAACGGCCTCCATTTACGACTTTGGATCACCATAAAAGCGTTTATGGAGTGAAGTTCACGATCACGATATAACGAAGTTTAATGCTTTCCCCTCCCCTTCCTCCTCCTCGAATAATAATAATTTTTTAGAAAAAAAAAAAAAAAAAAGTCTAATATAATCCGATCTATCTATCATTCGAATCAAATTTGCAACGCATGGAAAACTGCCAACATTTCAAAAGAATCGGAATTCCACCATTTTCAAGAAATGGAATCAAAGCGGAAGCATGCCGTGGCCGGTTATTTTATCATTTTCCTTCGCAACGCTCCGCCGATTCGCATTTCGTGCACACGAACTTGGAGAGGAATCCGCGATCCCGATATAAAAATTCCGGGTTCGCGCATCCCGGCCAAGATAATCGGATTTTTCACACGTTCCTTTCGCGTGCACGCGCGAATACGCTTGATAAGGCGAATGGAATAAAATAAAATTAGCTATTAATCACATTCCGCTGGAATACATCGCGCAGATTGCTCGTCCACGTTTCACCCGTGTACGAGTGAAAATAGAGGGGAAGAGAGAGAGAGAGAAAAAAAAAGAAAAAAAAAAAGAGGAGGAAGAGGAGAATGGCCGTGCCACATTTTACGATTTATCCTCGCAATTTCGGTGGTGCGGCAATTACGAACAGGCATTTATAAATATTAGCGGGTGGAACCTCGTATCCCTGTATGCAGGTCGTACACGGTTACGCGCTTTTTTTCGCGGTAAAAAATCAACATTCGAGATATACGGTCGTTTTGAGCGGATATACGCCGATTCGAGCGAGTCTCTACCCCTTGGACAGATTTTTCCCTATCGCGATGAACTATGGATTCGTGACGAATCGATGTTATCGTTTGGTTTCTTTTCGCGTTCGAGAGAACGAAATTTTGTCGAGTTTCCCGATTTTTATCTCTAGCCTCTCGTGTGATTTTTACGGTCCCGATAAATGGACTAGCGTTTCCACCGAATTTTTTTCCTCTTTGAAAGAAATATCCGTGATAGGTTGGATTTTGATGTATCTAGCCTGATCAATAATTCTACAATTTTAATAAATCTTCAATATTTTTTTTATTAAGAAACTTAAATTTTACTATTTAAAAAAAAAAAAATGTTATACTGATATATAGTATATATATCTTGATACCTTTAATTTTGATGCAGTGTATGTGTTTGCTTAATGATTATAATTCTATCTTAAAATTAATGAATTTATAATCTTATAATGAAAGTTTATATTTATATATATTAATTTTTGTATTTTGTGAATGTCTTTTTAACTATAGAATTTTAATATTCTTGTTTTCATTTCAAATTTATTTGCTAATTATAATAATAATAAAAGATATATGAAAGAATGATGCAATGATGTGAAAAAATTTGAAACAATTTTAATATTATATAAACCTAACCCTAATATATGTTAAAACCTAAGTATATTTTATACGCATAACCTAGTTTTCAAATATTAGTATTAAATGATTTGCATTGAATAAAATTAGATAACTACATGTCGCAGTGTAGTTTCTTAAAGATTTTATTCTAAAATAGTTAGTATCAGATTATGTAGTCATAATGTTCTATGAATACAAATAATAAGATAAACTAAAATAAAAATAAAAATTATTAGACTGTTTGAAAATTAGAATCTGAAAATATGTAACTAAATATATTTTGGAATAATAGACGTTAGAAATATATATATATGCAACTAAGAAATATATAATATAAATGTATGATATATGTGCATAAAAGAGATTTAAAGATACAATAAAATCAAGCTAATATTTTAATTTTAGCTAAATTTTATTTAAAATTCCAAAGTATTAAATCCAAATAAACAAAAGAAATTAAAAACAATAGATAAAAGAATTGTGAAACAAGAATTATCAAAGAAATTGTATAAGTAGACAAAGAATTAGAATTTCTGTTCTATCTTATAAATTAATATAACTTAAACCGATTTAGATAAATTAAATAATTAAAAATTTTATGTCTACTTATCTATTTCATATTCTTGTATTTCTGTCTTTAAAATTTCTATATAAAGAATTCTTTTAAAGATAAAGAAGTTTCTTTATTAGAAATTTTATATTTTAAACGCATAAATTATAATTATATCAAATCATTATTATTTTGTCTTATGCTTTATATATTTTTATTATATAGTAAAAGTACTATATAATAAAAAACTTTAATAACTTAATCATACTTTTATTTCATGTTTAGAATTCCAATTATTTAGTTTATTTTTCTAAATTGATGAATGTACATAATATACTCATCATGTATTCATCAATTTAGAAAAATATATATATTCGTCAATGTACATTCATCAATTTAGAAACATTACTTAATTTTAAGTTAACAAAAATGTATGAAACATAAAAACAAGCTTTATGGAAAGAAATATCTTTAAATTTAATGTTCAAAGCATTCCAGATTAGGTAGCACTTACCTTATATCTGCATTGTTCAAATATGACGCCGAGGTGGATCATTGCATCTAATTTCAAGCCGACGTTGATTTTGTTCACAAATATGTTCGTTTTCGTCGTAATTCTTCAATATTTTCAATTTAAAACACAAATTATTCATAGTCTTAGTCACTTGAAATTGACCGATACTTGTATCAATCTTGTACATCGCGTTTTATCGCGTCCATGAAAAAATTTCGATTAAAAGCACGCTATTCGATCGCAATTTCACTTCTACCACAATGTTCAATTAATATTCACGGTTTAATCTATCTTTTTCACTATTATCACTTCAAATTAACAATATGCGCAGTAATTTCGAATATCCTCACACGACGCCATATTGGTTTCAAGGAAAAATGCGCGGGAAAGGTCCTATAATTGCATGACTTTCGGGACACATCGGCGACATTCGTGATTGTTCGGGAAAGTTGCGCATGCTCGTTAAGTTTCGAAATTAATTGCGTATGTACGGAAACGCGAAAACGCAATATGGCGAATAATTTTTCTCTCGTGTACATACGGCTATGTAAATCATGGCAAACTGTTCGAAAGTAATTCGCCAATAAGAATAACAACTCGGAGTGGTGAATATCGAAAACACGCCATCGGCGAGCGTCCCGCAATTTGCATTTCTGATACGGCCGCGATATACCACGCGATGTAACCGGTAAAAAGAGAGATGAGAAATTGGAAACGGTTACACTCCTGACGTCCCTTCCTGCCTCTGTGTAATATTTTACAATGCCTCGCCGGGGACAAGGTGTTCGAAGTCTATGCACGTTCGTGGTAGAGTGCAGAAAAAGAAAAAAGAATAGTTTGTTTTTAAACGAGAACAGTGCCTTCTTTCGATCGTGCAGTCTTAGTTTACTTTCATTTGTGGTGAAGTGTGTGTATATTCTAAAAATAATTTGCATTTATCCGTTGATACGCCAGCCACGTGGAAAATGGATATCAGGTATGAAATTGATTTCTTTCTTAGAAAATAAGGAATCTTGAGGTTATAAAGTTTTAGATAATAAGATTTCTAACATTATTATCCTCGTCTAAAAGGAACTCGTTTCTCATCGATTTAACAGTGAACTGTAAAGAAGATAAGTTAGTTAGATAGTTAGGTTAGATTAAAAATTGGTTTTCCTCTAACAAAATAAGGAACGTTTGAGACTAAAAAATAACGAATGGTAAATTCTATATCGTTAAATTTTCATTCTTTTTTAAGTTCTTTTAAGTTTTTTATTGAATTATAAGCAAAATATGAAGGAAAAGAAATATTCTCAAACGTTGCGATGTTTCTTCTTAGTACTTTTTAAGACTTTATTTTTAACGGAAATCTCGTTTCTTATTATTTATCCTCTCCTTCACTGCTACATTATTACTCGATCCGAATATGACCCTTTCGAGGCATAATAAACGGATTTTTCATACTTTTCGTAGCTTTCGTAGCGTTCTTAGTAGCTCGCGGTCGGCCAATTTTCACAGAATGCATTTCGGCCTCGTTCGAGCGAAATTTTTCGTGCATACATTCCTCGAATATGAGGCGCGAGAACGAGGAAAAAATGGCTGGCAAGCCACGTCATTTTAGACTCGTGAACGATATGAAATGTGTAACGACTTTCACGTGTCCGCGTTCTAAACACGTTCGTCGTTCAACTTGTTTTGTTTGTTTTTCGCGATGAGGAAAAATTTTTTTAACTTAAAACTGTGATAAAGTGGAATCTTGAGTATTTTTAACTATGCGACAGAATGAAATATAAAATATTAGCACACATTAGCATACAAAGACATATGGGAGAATTTTAATTTTAATTTTAATTTTAATTTTAATTTTAATTTTTGCTTAAAATTTAAAAGGATATTTATATTAATTTTTAGATTTCTATTGACATGTTTGGTTAAGGATTAAAATTATCCTTCAAATTATTTACGTAAAATTTAAATATATGAAAATCTATATATTGCATTTATGCATTATATATAAAAAAATATAAATGTCCAGTATGCATTACGATATTTATGGAATAAAGAAAATCTCTATTTAAGATTCATTCGTGTTTATAAAAATTTCATTTCAAAATTCTCAATCTGGCAATAGCTGTGTTAACAAAGTCGTTGAAACATTAATCGAGAAAGCTGTTTATCGAAGCTTCTTGTCAAGGAACGTAGTAAAAGTAAAGCATAAATCCCACGTACGAATAACCATTATCGATAATTCAGAGGGCAACAATGCCACATTTTCTTCGACTTTTAAAGTGTCCTAAACTTCCAGCAGCGCGAAACGCGACGGAAAAAGGCCATTGTTTCACAGAACCGTCGGCGACAAAAATTGGAAGAGTCTACGGTGTGCTTATGCTAAAGTACCTCTACTGGAATGGAGCCAAACACCGGTGGCGACGATTGTTTTTGCATCGAAGAAATCGATTCTCGCCTCGAACATTCGTACCGCCGCGAAAACTGCACCCACGCCACCATGTGTCATCGTTCCAATCACCGTTTGCCCTTTGAATTCGGGAACCATTTCGAGGAACAAAGGCGTGGAATCGTTCAGCGTCGTCGTGAAATTGGGAATGGAAGAGTGGGAGAAACGCGAGGCGAAATTTCTCGAACGAGAAACGATTTTATAATAGATCGAATGTTAATCACAATTGACAATTTCACGCGAAATAAAGTCATTTTTCCAAGATATTCGATATTGATCGACATGTGTAAAGAATATTATATCCAATGCTCGAATTCGTCGTTGAGAATTGAAAGAGAGACGAAAGAAATTTAGATTTGAATCAGGTTAATTAATTTTGATTTATTGAAAAGAATCTTAAATAGAGATTTCATTCCTACAAAGTAAAAATTATAATTAATCCCAATATTTTGAGACAATGATCTTCAATTTCAATCGTTATCACGTATATAACAAGTATGTAAAGAAATTTTTTTCTTCTAATTTATACAGGATTTAAGAGAGAAATAAGAAATAATAATGACAGAATATATTAAAGACTAACAAGTAGTGGAATGTTAAGTTGATTTAAAAACACGATCTTATAATAAGAGCGCATCGATGCCATGCTTTATCTCGTTTATCCTGAATGTTCCTCATTAGAATCTCTAAAACGTCGATACTTTTCGATGAACAAGTTTCCGCGGTTATTCGTCTTGACATGCAGTCGTTAGAGGAAAAGAAGAACGCTAATGATCACAACTAACGAACCGATAAAAATAATAACGACTATAGTTATATCATTACGTCTGTCAGAATGAATCGAACATTTCCTCCGTGTCCCTAAAAGCACGAATAATCCATTATTCTTTGAACTGAAATTAAATAAACAAAAAAAAAAATAATTAAAACCATCCCTCCATAAAAGCTTTCATAATTCGAAACAGGGTAGGAAAAAAAAAAAATCAACAAAAATATAATGCATCACAAACTCTTTGATCATCGTCCATCACGAATCCTATCCCATTTCTAACTTCCCCCATAGAACACGTTATAAATACCCATGGAATCATGCTTTTAATCTCCCATGATGAATTAATCCGCGGAAAGAAAGAAAGAGAAACACGGAGAGGGAGAAAAACCCAACCCCCTTCCTTCTCGTATTTATATATTCATCGCGCAAGAAATCATCTCGCGGGATAATAAACGGCAACATTTTTTAAGCGAAATTAATTAAATATCGAATTTTAACGCGAAATAGGAGAAACCGTGGCCGACAGCAAACATTGACCGGACATTTACATCTCAATGGGAAACCTCCTTCAACTCTCTGTGTGCGTGAAAGTTCGCGAGCCGACCCTCCCCCATCCCGTGTTCCCTTCAACAAATAATGCGTCGATGTCGATACACCTTACGCGGAATTAACATCGAAACGGCACCGCAAACGATCGAACTTTGCAAACGACACTCGGGCCAGGGATCTGCGCAAACAATGCAAAGCGTACGGACGACGCTGGTCAACACCTTCGGTATCGATGGGGGCCCACACGTATGCTATATAGCCAACGATAAACACCAAAGGCGCTTGTTATAATACGTGGGAACAATGCCGTAAATACTGCCGCAACTCCCCTGCCCAAATGGGATCGCCGGTTTCGAGTGACTGTTGGCATAGGGTGTTCCGCGAGTATCGGGATTTGACGAGGGGCGTTTGATTTGTCGCGGAAAATGGAGCATTTGTTTCGTGCATGTGCGATACATTTTGTATTTGGAATTGTTGGAAGTGTAGGATACGTGTAAAAATTCGATGGAAGTAAGTTAATATTATAGATTTTGAATATTTTCAGATCGAAATTCTATTGGGATTTGAAGATTTTAGTAGAAGGTTTCGATTATTAGAAAGATGTCAAATTTATTAATCGGTTCGACGATCACATTAAATTTAACTGAGAACTTTCATTGGAAATTTCGCTCGCGATACATCGTATTCCATTCAGTCCCGTTAAAGAAGGAAATTCGAGTGAACTTAGATCGATTCAAATGAGCCAAAATTAGTGCCTGTATTAGTGTACATTAACGAAATTTCCTCGGCGGTTTCCTCTCCAACTCCTCGCTTTCTCCTTGTTGCATATGCATACCTTTTTCTCCAAATGAATAATTCCAACTTTCTTAATTTCTTCCTTCGATGAAGAGTTTTGAAATATTCGCAGCTAATAAATCGATTGATCCCTTAAATTACAAACTCTTCATCGATGAGATTAATAAAATTATGTATTTCGTCGTAATTTGGAAAAAAGATACAATCCTTTTACATTTAATCTTTGAAACAATTTCTCTTCCGAAACTTCTTCTAACGATAATTTGCTCGTTTCAAATCTCCATTTTTGGGACACCCCGTAGAACCGTGTAAGATTTCTCTCGAACAATGCTGCAATATAAATACACGCGTTAATACATGTATATGCACAAGAGTATGCACACTCCTCGTTCCCTCCCCTCGCGCCCTTAATACACCTCGCGCCGACGAAGAAGCCCCTCGAGCTTAAACTTTTATTTCGCGCCCCTCTAGATTAGCACGATGTCGTTTACAGTGACGACAGATGGCGGCCGAGCGATCCTGTAACTCTCCACCTTCATTGTGAATCTCGAAAAAGAGGGAGAGAGAGAGAGAGAGAGGGTAGATTCAAAATTCTCGAAAAGGGTTGAGGACGCGTAATTAACCGGTCGTTAACTGGGATGTTTCTCGCAGAACGAGTTGACGTAGGTAGGAGGATTCGTATATTTGATGATAAATTAGTTTGGTACGTTTGGTACGTGATGAAGAGCAGAGCGCAGAGAATTTTTTTTTTTTTTTTTATCGTGGAAAAATATTTTTTTAAGTGGAAAAAATTGGTACACGATATTTCGTTTTTTGTTAGATGTATTTCTATGTTAATCTATCGTAATGGAAAGTAATGTAGAAAAATCGATGGTATCGTGGAAAATTTTTATCAAACTGATTTTTCAGATATTTTTTTTACGTGTATTTTTCCTAATTTTATTACACGCTGTCTAAAACTTCTGATATTTTTTTATTTATCAATATTTCGAAATTCTGCAAGTCAATTTCACGCGTTAACGATCAATTAAAAAATTGAAATTATATTAATAATATTTAAACCCTCTCCTTGCGAAACTTAATTAAAATCCAAACACAATAATATATCAATTCATCGAATATTTAACACCTCTCCGTACCAATTCTCAAGAACAATGAGAAGTATAAAAGCTACATCGATTAAATTTATCTGAATATCGAAGCTATCCACCATTCGATAAACAATCTAAGAAAAGTAAAAGAAGAAGAAGAAGAAGTTCTCTTGGATCCAGCCGCGCGACACGATTTGACCCCTGTCTGAATGGAAAATCATGTACCGCGTGCCGACAGAAAGCAGTGGAGAGAGAGAGAGAGAGAGAGAGGAAGGAAGGCGAGGAAATTCAGCGGATGGAGATTCCCGTGTCCTCGGGCTGCTCGGGATGCATATATGGGCTGCGCAGGTTGCATCTGGCGCCCCGTAGAAGCCCCCTCGAGCAAGGATTCGAGGGTTCCGGACGACTTCGGGCTTGCTAAGGCATCTTCCGCGTTCCCCGTAACCCCCCTCCTTCCGGCTGGTTAACTATTGCCCGGAAATACGACGAAGACCGGCTTGGCACGAACGAGCTCGAGACCGGAAAACCGCCATGCTCCACTTCTTCTTACCTTCTTCCGCCGACGATTTATCGCCCTTCTTTATTAATAATTTATCTCCTCCCCTTCGAATATTATTCCTTTTTATATATATATATATATTTTTAGTATCGTGATCGAGGGAATTTATGAATCTCAAAAACGTTTCTTTGTAATTCGTGCAATGTTCTCTTCCACGTTGAAGAGATTCTCGATTGTTTGTGGAAAATCTGATAGATTGCGTATGGAGTAATTTTTTTTTAATATGGAACAGAAGTTTCTTGAAAGAGGCGTGTTTCATTCTGCCTGGAAACTTTACAGATCGGAATTTGAAAAAAAAAAAAGGAATGTGCCATTTCATTGGATGAGTACAGAAGAGAGAATCAAAATTTATAAGTTAATTTAATTGAAGATGGTGAAGATTCAGTTTGGTTTTTAAAGTAGTTGATGAAGAGGATTTACCGAGGAAAGATACGATGGTAATTAATTCTTATCTCGTGGAATTTGGTAAATTAAACTCGAGTAGTTTGATCAGCCAAGATTAGTATTGGATTTGAAGAATTTCAATGAATGCAAGAAGTATGCAAGAATTTGGATAGGGTGTACAAGTTTGGTGAAAATTTTAGTAATAAATTAAATTCATAATGAAGGGGTTGGTAGCTTATAGAGAGAGTTTCTTCTCTGTTGTTAATTAATTAACTTAGACTGTGAGACAGTGATATAACGTTCGAAATTCATTCGCGAATTTCGAATTGAAATTCTTTCTAAATGAAAGAATATAAAAATAAATTAATCACTAAATCAATTTTCTTATATAATTTCTAACGTTCGATTATTCAATTTAAAAAAAATTACAAAAATTTCAGAGAAGAAAATTTCATTTTCTATCATATTATTCCTTTTAATAAAATCTTCAAATATTTTTATTTATTTATTTATTTTTTTTTTTAATACTTCGTGTAATATTTTAATAATTTGAAAAACGTATTCACTTGAATTTATTCAGAATAAAATAATTTTTTATATTACATCATATGCATACGCTAGCGTACTAATTATCATCTTAATATACATACATTTCAAGTAATGTTTTGCATTTAATACCGGTTTAACGTGGATCGTGCGAGTCAGAGGAACTTATTTGGGCTGATTTGTGTACTGGCATGAAGTAGTTGAATTAGTCGGACTATGTGAATTCATTTGGCTAGAACAGTCAAACTGCGGCCAAGTTTATTTGCCTGGAGCAACTAGAAGGTTAACCTACAGAAACCCTGAAGCACTCGTTGACCCAGCTTCTATATCTATTTTTTTATACAAATTGTTTTGCACAATTTTCACCAGTTTCATATTGTTCAAATATTTTGCATTGTCGCAAAATATTTTTATTCATAGCAAAACGTAGTTTTTAGGGTATTTTTATTTTTCGAGAAATTATTTTAAGAATATTTTCATATCCCTTCCTATTTTGTCGAAATAATTTTATTGCTCGAAAATTTATTTTCAAAGGTAGATGTAAAAAGAATATTGTAAAAAAAAGAATGATTCTTCTCCGAGAAGAAAAAAAATATATTTTGAGAATTTCTTCCTGTTTTTCAAAACAATTTTTGATTTTTCGAAAAATAATTCACTTTCGGAGAATAGTTTTTAAAAAAACTATTTTTCGAATCGTTGGCAACAAATAATATAGAAATTCATCATATATCATGAGCCATAATATATCATATATTATATTGTTAATTTTTAAATTACAAGAATGGGATAAAAAGAGTTATGTTTCCTGAAAACGTTTGAAATTTGATCTCTCCACGTTTTAATATAGTAAAATTATGACGCCTTATTGCATATGTATATATGAAACACGACCCTTTACCGCCTCGGCATTCATGTTGGAGAAAATTGCAGCGCATTTTAATCATAACCACAACAAAAATGAGCTGTTTAATGGTCGTTTAACGCGAACGACACGTAATCAGGGGACGTCCAATTTTCCAAAAACATGTCGATAGAATCTCACGGTTTGGCGCGAGCACATTAACGTCTCCTCCATATCGTGCACCAGGTAATTAACTACCAATCAACTAATACGACCTCGAAAATGTGACCCATTTCCAAAATAGGATTAAAATCACACATCGATACGACTGATATTTTATAGTAGAACATTAAAACGTAATGTAACGTATAATAAAAAGGGATACCATCTTTCAATTTATCACGAAGATCCAGAATGAGTTTTTTAATTAATTAGGGGGCTTTTAATAAAATGATATTCAAAATTGATTTTAAATTAATTATCGTTAAAGTTATTTAATATGATATATTATAATGATAAATTACATTTATTATAAAATAAATGGTGTACTCGTTTAATGATCCTTAATAACTTATACGTTTATAATCAAATTATATTTTCAAATTAATTTTAAATTAATTAGCTTTTAATTATTCTTGACGAATTTAAATTGCAAAATTGATCTGTTAAATTATTAAAAATATATTTCATTCTAATTCTTATTTTTTTAAAAGGATGATTTATTTCTTCGATTAATCATTTTATTATTTTATAATCAAACTCCAATCAATTTCCACAACGATAAAGTTTCAAATCTGTTTGAAAAAAATTCCTGAAACACTTTCCAATAATTCTTAAACGATTCTTCTAACACTTAGAAAAACAATTCATCGATTCATTGAATATTATCCGGAATTAATTAACCTCGAGATTGTCTCGATGCACGAGAATCATCGCGAAAGCTGGAAATTATCATGGAATTACAAACATTCTCTCCTTTGCCACCTCGATGCACCAGTATTGCCACCCCACGTTGTATCTCGTCCAAGAAACTCGACCATCCTTTTCCACCCTCGTGGAAGGGGATGCGTCGCGAGTGTTTGGGCTGTTTGCACCTTTGGCTGATTGCGTTACGAGGAGGTAAAGGGGTGGAGAATCTTTTTCAATTTGACCTTTATTCCAACTGGAATCGACACGGTTAGTTGCCTCGTGTTGGATAAACGAGAGACTCGTTTCCTGTATGAAACAGGGTTGCAATGTAATACTAATATTGATTTTATTTTATTATTGTGTGAATTTCTTTTATTATTATTTTATTATTCGTCGTTTAATTATTGTTTAATTTGTAAGAAAAATATTTCATTCATATATTTTGTATCAAATTTTTTCAATATACTTATTCGATCATTAAAAAAAAAAATCACACGATATATTAAACGAATAATAAAATAAAACATGGAATAAATATAAAAGGCGAAACTGCATTCCACTCCATTTACATCATTTTCCCTTCTCTTTTTAATTCTTCCTAAATTTATTCTCGATTGCACAAAGTTCCATTACACTTGAGAGACGTTGTAATTCTTTTTTTTCTTTTTTTTTTCATTAATTTTCATCATCTTATCACCACGACATTCCCAATGTCCGTTACCATCCTCCGGTAAAATATTCGCGCGCTATTTCCCTAAGCTGCTCAAAAGGATTTGAGATGGAGATTTTAAACAGGGGAGGGGGGAAAGCTCGTCCTTTAGCCTTCCAACTATTCGAACTTCCTATTTCGTTGTATTTTCTTTTTTTTCCTTTTTTTTTTTTTTTTTTTCGGACGACGTAGCTTTTATTGGCTTTTATTTAATATTTCCTATTTCCCCGGGATCCCGCGCAAGAGTTTATGGCGAACGGCTTTAAACTGAAGGATATGAGGGAAATAGAATAAAGTTTGAAAATGCTTTAAATTGCCGTGGAAACACGTCGAAATCCTTTTCTCCGTCGTTACTTTCTCCGCGAGCCGCATTCACGGAAGTTTTTACGGTTTCTTATTTAACATTTATTACAACTTATTGCACCCCTAACAAGTCGTTATTTTCTGGCGAGTTATGAAAAGCGATTTAAACCGAAGAGAAATTTAAATCGAAGGATTTTTTTCTCTTTTCGTTTCGGGGGGAAGCTTCTCCTTTTTTTTTTTTTTAATTTCTTTTCGTCTTTTCCCTCTTTTATAAATCTTCAGCTTTGGGGATAATTGCTCGACAGTTTGATTTTTATTGTTGCGTCCTTGTAAAATCGAATCGTCTAAACGTTCTATTTTTATAAATTATTTATTTCCCCAAATCAACTTAAGAGATTTACTGCTTTCTAAAAAAACAAAATCGAACAAATTAGATTACATTTCGAATAATAATAAAAAGGAAGAAAGAATTACAAAGAATTTTTAAAAATTCTTCTTAATGCAGAGGAAAGATATCTCTTTATTTAAATGTATCGAGTTTAATTACCATGGATAATAAAAGAAATATTTCTCGTTTGAAGGAGGAGGAATGTTAGCACGAAGTTAAACACGAGGGAAAGACGATACTATTTTACCAAGATCCCGACCTTGTTTCGTCAAGGTGACTACGTGACTACAACACGGGGATAAGACTTAAGGGATTTTAGAACAAGGGATTAAGAATAGCGAAAATACCTTCTCGTCCGTACGAGTAATCTAGGGAGGGAAAAAAAAAAATAGCGATTTAAACGGATACACGGTGCTTGGAACGGGCACAAAGCCCTCTTTCCGGCTGCTTTTAAATTATTAATTAGCGAACAGGGAGAGAAGATATATTTAACGAAAAAGGGAATTTTGGAAAATTTTAAAAATTAAATTTTTAATCTCACGCGGGTCTTTCTCAGGATTCATAGGAACGCGTGAATTGAATTAAAATCCCTTTCTTTCGACAATTGATCGATGATAAAAATATATATATTATGAAAAATAAAATTTTCGAAAGAATTTTATAGAGAAATTGCTCGACGATAAATTTCCTTCCCTCGTAACGTTTCGATATCATTTGTGGTATTCGTGAACCCGATAAAAGAGATTTATTGGCAATAAATAATCGGAGTAGAGGGAAAGTACAATTATTCCAAAATGATAAACAAAGATGAATTATTAATACCGGTGAAAATTTCGAAAGAACTCGAAGAAATTAAAATTAAAATGTTGGATACGTCGTTGAAATTTCTTCGAGGTATCGAATTAACATAACCAAAATATCGAAAAGTATCGGACTTGAAATTTCGAGACGACGAGACGCTGACAATTAAAATATTATCGTTTCGAAATATATTCCCTGATACTTTTCAATAACAATATTTCCCTCGTTCCAAATGGAAATTTCAAACGACACGTTGGTTACACTCTCGCATCGTGGAAATCTCCGTTATTATCTCCAACTCTGTTTCTTCCTTCTCCATTATTCTTCGAATTTAACTCGCCATGTAAATTTCGACGTTTAAAGCGAACAATGTACTCACGCTCGGTTTAATTGCGTATCGAGAAACAGCGAGTTTATGGAAATATGGGAGATTCTTTCTCTTCTTTTTCTCTCTCTCTCTTTTCTATGCAAAACGCGTCCCCTTGCGCGTGCGAACAGATAAGGTAAAAATATCATGGTGGATGGCTCGTCAAAGACCTGTCGGGGACAAAAGCTGACAAAAGAATATTTGATCGTACTCGCTTGTTTCCTCCCTACGATATTTTTGTTGGAATTTACCTTGGCTACCTACTAGATGGATAGACCATCCGTCGTGTACACGTTATTGTTCGCCTGGATGACCATGTTAAAAAATGTTGTTGGATCAATAGTATTTTGATCGACGATATTGATGAAATAAATACACTGGTTACTTTTTAATCATTGAAAGTTAGAATCGAATTGAGTTAACTTAAAAATTTCCAATCAACTATATTAATAACAATTGAATAATACGAAAATTTAATTCGTAGATCTAAAATATAGATATTTATTTTTATCAATAATATATAAATACATAAGGATAAAAATTAAAATGATGATCCAAGTATTTCCAAGTGGATAATCGTTTGATCGATAAAAGGACATAAAAGTTGGACTCCCCGCCAAAAAGAAGAGGAGAAAAAAAAAAGAGAAGAAAGGAAGAAAAGAGGAAAGGAAAAAAAGCATCGAGAATCAAAGTGGAGCGGGGGTGTCATTTTCCAGAAGAGAGGAGCGGGGTAAATGGGACGAGACGATCGCGTGAAGATTGATTAACAAGGCAAAAGCAAGCCTCGTTTAACTTCTTCCATTGGCCTTTTGTCACGCGTTTGCTCTGTCAAATGGAAACTCCTCGTCTGCTCCTCTCGAGCGTTCTCAGGTGTGTTGCGTGGATACGAGTCCATTGAATCAGCTCGTCATCGCGCCCGACGACACAGGCGCGCGCGCGTGCATTTCATCCCCTGTGTGTGTACGTGTCCTCCCTTGGTCACCACCTGTGACGATAGGCTCGTTGTGGGTGCAGCGCATACTCGCTTTAATTCAACCACGAGGAAGTTGCTAAAGGTTGATAAAGAATCTCAGCTTCACGGATTTCTTTCTTGAGCCAAAGATGAACAGGCTCGATTCACTTGGTCTCTCTTTTTCCACGCTATTTTATTTACATCTTTATCGTTATAATTAATTTGGCAATCATACTTTTACAATGATAAAATTCAATTTCAATATCCTCGATTCCGTTTACAGAAAATTATGTTATAGACATCGATTATTCGAAACGGCTACTTGCGTGGTTACAGGGGAATTAATTCGCCAGGATTCGATGGGGTGTGTTATAAGCTCGCGAGCAGAAATTACTATTTTCTCTAATTTTGTATGAATAGAGGAGGAAACAGCGTAACGGTTGATTAAAGCGAGAAGAGAGTTCGTACATTTTAAAATGTTCGTGAAATATTGTATTATGATAATGCTTATTCCGATACGCATTTAAAAGAATTTATGCACAATGAAATATTATACAAAAATTATTCGCGCACTGTGTTACGTTCCGTAATATTTACATATCGATGAATTTTTGATATTAAAATCACCCGATCACGTTGGACGAAATCTGTTTTGTTGGATGATATCTGTTTATCACGAGCGAGATTGAATATTTTTTAAGGACACTTTTCATTGAAAAAATTGGTTGTGAAATGAGTTTACTCTGATCATAGATATTTCATTATCGATACAAATAATTTTCATAGCTAGTTGCGTAGGAATATAATTCTTGGCCATCGATTTACATTTTTAACGCTAGAATTAATGAACATACAAGCTGTAACTTATATATATATATATGTACATATGTATGAAATCAGCATGTGTATCCTTATATATGAGCTCGTCAAAATAATATCGATGAAATTTAATTAATGGAAAATGAAGGATCTCTCATAAAAATGTATGAAATTAATAGCAAACATTCAGGGTTGATATAGTGTATGTATACGAAAGGTTTGAATTGTCGTGTGCACCTCGTTCTGCACGTTTATGCAAAACGATTTGCTCGCTGCTTGTTTCACAAGATCCTCCACTCGGCGATATTTCATTTGCGAATAAATTTTCGACAAACGAATCGCCATTTCCGTATCCGTCTTCGTTAGCTTCATCCAGATAAATTTCATTCGCCGTTTTTTTCACTCTATAAAGCGATATTGTTTCTCTCTTATAAAAAAAAAAAAATTGGAGGAGAGAAATTTTTATTTGATTTACGATTCTGAAAATTTAATTTTTTTAATCAACGAAAGATTATCGACGAACGCGAGGTATATTTCGTATTTCTTTTCCTCTTCTCTTTTTTTTTTCAATTTTTAAAAATTTTATACGCATATTTTGAAATTACAAGAAAAATTACAATGTTAACTTCGATCAAAAAGTTACAATTTCAAGTTTTTTACTTTATTTAATCCAAAATTAAGAATTAAAATTATATTTCGCGACATTTTTATTATTTACACGATTACACGAATCCCCTTTTTCCCGCAACTTTTTGTCAATTCAAAAATTTGATTTTTGTCCAAATATAATTTATCGAATCGACTTGTCGAAAATAACGCAACAACGAATAACATCGCGCAAAGAACGTCGTCCAAATTTGGAAATATCGATAAATGTAGGTTGATTGCCCGAAATAGATTCCAGTCTCGGCTGGAATGCGAAATTTGAAGCGTATAGCGACATATAGGAACAAGATTAACAAACAAACACACTGCAAACCGCGCGAATAAACAAAGACCACCCACCACCACCCTTCCACGATTTTGTATTCTTCCTTTTGTCTTCCTCTCCCTATCTCGTTGCTTTTTCAACGGTTTTTACAATATTTTTCGAAGGTTCGAAATTTACGTAGAATTTCAACTTTCGAGACGTTCCATCTTCTCTTGCTGGAAATTTTGAAAAATTGGGTTATCCAATTATTCTGTTATATATTATTTGTAAGGAATTTTGGAATTTCTTTCTCTTCTTCTTAAACTAAAATTACCTTGTCTTAATAAAAACGAAAATGCCATATTTTCATTCGCTCATTGTCATCAATGGTGGAAAAGATTTCTTTTTCTTTTCATCAGTTCTCCAAATCCTGTGAATTTTATACGATAAAATTATTTGTTTTCCTCTTTATAAAGATAATTCATCCGTCCTCTTCATTCAATTATTTATTTCTGTCCATAATCCATTACATCTCGAGAAACGTTCTTTCTGTTTCATATTACAATACATTTATTACAAGGAAATTTTATGATTCAATCAAGAATCGAATAAATTATTTAAAAAGATATATTATTATTATTTATTAAATTTCTATCGCGTTATATTATTCATCGGCTTAAGAAAAAAATAAAGCAAACGGAACACGATTAACCAACAAAGTACCACTTGAGTCGCTTAATTCGATTAACTTGCACGAATAAAAAGTGGTCCTCGAGGAAAGGCGAATCGTAGACATTGATCGTCGTAGTTGATTTTCGACATCATCGTTCGCCTCTTCTCTAATTTCACCGAAATAGAATGCAACACCACCATCCCTCTCTGACACCGCCACCGTCGAAATGGGATCGAGTAGGAGCTCCCCTCCCCCCGTTCCGGAAATCAAATTCCTCCAACGCCACAAACCTTTAACAATTTCCTCGTCCAACGTTCCTCGTCTCGAGGAATCCGTCCTCGAAAATGCAAAAGAGGGAGGATAATTTGAAATTAAGAAGGATTGAGAGCTTGAGAACGTTGCACCTGCTTAAGTGTTAATTTAAACTTCTTTAAATTGTGACCTAAAAGAGGATATAATCAAGAATTTTGATCCTCCTCCTTAAAATTCTTCGTTCTAATCGAGCCGAGTGATTTCGTTACGTACAACAAGATGTATTTATGAACTTCTTCAGATTAAAACTATCATTATCAATATCTACTTGAATCAAATAAAATAAAACTAAAAAATTTTCCTCCAGAATTACGGAAAATAAACAGACTCTGTTTAAAAATGTAGTCGAAGAAAAACGAGTATCCACAATTTTCCAAAATAAACTATCAATCGCATTCTTTTTATCCCTCTCCAAATAAACACATTCTCGAAGGAAGGAAGGAAGGAAGGAAGGAAGGACAATCTTAACACGAACGACAAAAAAGAATGATAAATCAAGAGAGAGAGAGAGGAGGCAGGGAAGAAAGTTCACCGCTAAAAAGTTAATACGATCCGGGCGGGGGAGAGGTGGTCGCAGCGGTGACAAGTGAGTGGAGGGGTCGTAAATCGGGAGGAAGAAGGCCGGTCGTAAAGTCGATGGAAGGAAACACGTGGAATCGACTGTTCGTCCGCGAGGGGGGGAGGAATCGTGGCGATCGTAAGAGGGCGGAGATGCGAGGGGCACGCTTGTTTTCTTCACCCTTCTATGCCTCGTCGCTCCCTTTTGTTCGACTATCGTGGAATAAATTAAGGGAGGGATACGATCGTTGGCCTTTCCAAGTTTTCGACAAAGATCCGCATCTCGAGCACGATTTATGACTGTTTTATTCGCCCGCCGCCTGTCGAATCAACCCTGTCTCTAAAATGTCGCCCGATTCTTGATCTTTCGTTCGAGGAAAGGAGGAAGTTTTTGGAAGGAAGTTGAGCGAGATTAGAAGATTTATTTTTGTGGAAGTGATGGAAATTTTGAAAGATCGTGCTCGTGGAGGAATTTTGTGTTCAATAGCACAATTTTTAATTCAGAACGATCGATTATTTTGTGATTAAATTAGCAATAATTTTCATTTTCCAGAAATAAATAATGATTTCTGCGTCACTCATCATTTAATATAAATACATTACATCTTGGAAGAACAGAATTTGTTATAATACTTCTCTCCTGTGTGCCAATGCATCGAGCACTGTTACTACTCGTTACATAGAAATATATAACAATAATAATATTAAAGAATATAAAAGAATAACAATATCAATCCAATAATGTCGCGAGAAAACACTTCCAGCCAAATTACATCACGATATTGAAAAAGACGATAAACGATGAAATCGTACTGTTTCTAGAATAAACTTAGGAGAAGTTCCTCCTAAGTTTGTACCTCTATTTTTATTCACTTTTCGCTCTATAAGCTCTTCCATCGATCGATTGATATTACAAGGATTAAAAGCGAAACAATTTTATTCGATCGGGGACAATGATTATAATTCATAAGAGAATGGAAATTCGTAACTTTCACAACTGTGTTTGGAATTATTGAAATTATTCGCTTGTTGATCGAGAACGAACAATTGCATAGGTGAATATGAAAAGATAAAATCGAAAGAAAAATAATCTGTGTACGAATTGTTTTAAATATTCTCGTCTCTATTTGTTCTCATTTCCCTTATTCGAGGAGGCGTAATTTTATTATCTCCCTTTTGAACAAAGAAATGTTATATTTTATATCTTCTCGACTTATTTTTCCACGTGGGATTTTTTTTATTCCGAATTTTATGAAGTACAAGGGAATAAAACTACCGTGTTTTTTAATTTAATTTTTTAATTTTATCTCTTATACCCAATTTTTATTACTCGATACGGTGCCAAAGATCTATACGCGCTATATATTTTAATTGTGAATCGATTCTTTTTCGAACGCTGTGTATATAGACATTAAATAGCACGTATTTGCATCGGAAATCTCTTTTAATTTAATCGTGCGTCACGGAATTAAAGGTATCAAAGATATGAACGTATAAAATATATCGGGGGGGAAAATTCATAATCCGTAAAATAAAGATGCAAAGATTTTAACGTTCCACTCGTTTATTCTTCTTTTATCTTCGATATTAAAGCGCAATGAATATGTACATAAAAATCGAACAGGAATGCTTGAATGTCTAGGAGTGTCGAGACAAAATTTGTATTTAAAAAAAATCATGATCCATCTTAAATCTAATATATATAAAATTCCAATAACGTTTATAAAAATATATGTGTAAATGCATACAAATTTTGAATCGATTCTCTAAAGAGAGATTAAATTAGAGACACGAATGCAATTGTTAAGAGAAAGTTACAAAATAAAATTACAAATATCCGTTTTAAAATTAATTTCAAAATTCGATACAATTAATGAAATAAATTCAAATACATTACTCGTGAATTATCATCTCTTGTGCATAAAATGCGCTCCAATCCAAGACAAAATTTTCTCGATCCGTATTCGAAAGTATTTCCAATATAAAATCGGTTCTTCAGTGTTGATTATCAAGTTAATTAACGATTGATCGTCGACGACAAATTTTCGAAATAATTCAAAACAGAAAACCAACGTTTGTAGAGATTCTCTCGTCCAGTCATGGCTTCCCTTCCCTTTTTCCTTTCCTTTTTAACGCCACCTTCTTTTTCATTTATCTTCTCGAGATGGATTCAGCGAGCGTAACGAAGGGAGTTCCAAGATTTTCGCGGCTTTCACGCCTTCGCTTCTTGCACTGTCTTCTGGATGCGGCTCAACCCCTTCCTTATTTCGCCTCTCTCGAGCAGAAAGAGAGAGAGAAGGTATCTCGACTCGCTTTTCATTGAGACTAAGCTTCATTAGGGATCCAACTGCGCCAACCAACACAAATATTGTCGTCTATTTAAGTCATCCGCGGTCGCGTCGAGCTATATTGATCATCAACCACTTTGTTTGACCGTGATTCACGAATAGGAAATAGAAGCTAGGTCTGAGAAGTGGTTATGTTAATTTCACTCGAGTGTTGAAATAATTTGAAAAGTGAAGGAATATTGAATTATATTGAGATTGGAGTGCAAGGATTTCTTTTTTTCAATTTTCTTTTCTTTTTATATTTTATATTTATTTAAGAAATTGAAGAATGCAATAGAATAATTTTATAAGAAATTTAAAATCATCTGGAATATTTATTAACTTTCGACAAGTATTAACATTCCGTGATTAATAATCGCGTTATAATTATGGATCGCGATTATTAAATTACCTTAATCGAGAATATATTCAAGTGGTTCCATCTCGTGGTTATTCACATGCCATTCTAAAAGAAAGGAACAGCAAAACAAGAGGGATATAAAAAGAAATTTTTCAAAAAAAAGAATCGAAAGAAATGAAACAACTTGATAATATAAATATAATAGAACAATACAACCTGTCTGTAACACAAGAATATTTGAATCAACGTCTGCGTGGCGGAAAGCTTTCCATTGAAAACAGGAAGTTGAGGAGGATTCGAAAGCAATATCCACATCTGCGATCCTCCCATTCGAATTAAAACACGCTATTAAGTTAATTACACGGCGTTGATTACTGATAGAATAACAACGACAATAAAAGGAGACGTGGAGAGAGAGGGAAGAAGTGCTCGAAGCAACGTATCGGCAATAAGGTACCGGAAGATTCATTAAAATTATTTCACTGGCGAATTTCTAGCGATCGTCGAGCCTCGAGCTACTTGCATTTCTCGTTCGATGCTTCGTTCGTATTATCCGCGACACGAGAATGAAAATTAATTAATACTCCCTGTTTTTCTCCTTCTCTCCTTTCCCTATATATCCTCTCTCTCTCTTTCTCTTCTTTCGATATATAGGAATAATAGGAAAAACGTCGTTCATTTTGGAATGATATTTCCATCGCATTGTTCATTATTGAGTTGGAAATTAGAAGAAAATTATTCGAAATTCCTTTTTCTTTCTTTTTGAATACCTCAAAATCTTTTAACACTCGATCTTAACCTTTAAACATCTTCAGAAGATCTTTTTTGTCAAACTTCATTCCTCAAAAGGAAGAAAAAAGATTTCAATTTACCATGTCTCGAGAGATAAATCTCGATTCGATTAAAAAAAATTCCATTTCAAAGCTCATTTATTAAGCAATCTCGAACGACTATTAATCGGCGCGCGTATATACCTATTAATCTAAAACGGTACAAGTTCACTTGGCCCGATCCTCTAATCCTCCCCCGCGTTTAAGGGCCAGGAATCGATTGGGTGTCGATTGTAGCCGGCCCGCTAACGCGTATTTATTGTAATTGAACGCGATTTGACCCAGTGGCGGATCCAGGGAACGCTTGTGCACAATCCGGCCGGATAATTAAAGACTGGTAAATTTCACCGCGGTGATAATATCATCGAAATGCGTGAATCTGGTCGCTGCTTTTTACGAATTATTACGATTTAACCCGTCGAATTTCTCCCCCCGTTCCACGCCTCCCCTTGGTGGCTTGTTGGATGATGGGAGATACGAAGTTTTCGAAACTCGAATTCTCGAGAAAGGAATTGTTACGCTCGATTTATGAATAAATATCGTATTTCGTGCTCGCTCAGACTTGGAAAGAACGGAGAAACACTTGAAAAAGAATCGAATTATCCTTTGAACGTATTTATTATTTACAATTTTAAACGTCCACCGTAATTGTTCAAATTGACCGGCAAAAGAGGGGAGGGGAAAAAAAAAAAAGAAAGAAAAGCTCGTTGGATGGTAAAATCGAACAAACGAGAGTTAAAGAGGGAAGAGGTACTTAATTAATCTTGTAATCCGACAAGTGGTACGTTGCTGGCCGCCACGTTGAAAGCGCAGGCGAAACAAAGGTTCGAAAACAACAACCCGTGAATTATACAGAAAACCTTGAAACTGGCCTCCATTCCACCGTTGATAACCACTCTTTTAAAAACCGTGCTGTGCAACAAACGATACTAATAATTCAGGGGACGGTTCATTAAAGAGATGGGAATCCGCGGGTCAAACACCGATGAGGGGGAGAGAAAAAAATCGATGGACCACGTCTGGACGTATCATTACGCGTGATAACCTTTCTCCTGTCCATCTCGATATTCTTTTTTCTCCTCTCCCTTTTTTTTTCTCTTTTTTTTTTTTTTTTCATTCAACTGACCTTCAAAGAGGATGCACAGGGTCGAGGCAACAACCACGAAAGACGGTGAAAGGGGGTGAAATTTTTCTGGCCGTGTAACGAGCTGAAGAGGTTGTTGATGGATAAAAGGGTTAATCGAAGGTCGTTAACTTTCCGCCAGAGGAAATATTCATTAATCCTGGGAACACGATGCTTTCGCTAATTTTGCAGAACAAATTATCTGGCTAACAGCTTTGTTTAAAATTTACCGAAAATTTACCACTCTTTGCTTGGATGTTCCAGCTATAAATGAGACGATTTGAAAGTGTACTTGATGGATCTGTCGAAATCGTTATTGATACGTGTGCGAGAAATTTAATAAATTATTGATTCCTTGATTGGATATAATTTATATAGCTAAAATAGAACTTTGAATTTGAAAATGAATTTGTTTGAAAAATTACGTCCGTTTCCCTAATATCAATGAAAGTAATATACTCACAAGTGAAAGAAGATGGACAAGTTGAATGATTAATTCTTTTTGTGTTTCGATATATACAACTTCCCTTAATTTATACCCGTTTAAACAACGGAACGGAGCCAAAGGACCGTTAAAAACGAGGAACCTTGATTAAACTTGGACCTTGAGAGGGTTCGAGGTTAAGCCTTCATCCCATTATCAGCCATTAAACTCGATCGAGAGAGAGAAAGAGAGAGAAACCAGCCCCTCGACCCACTTAATCCTTTCGAATACGTACCAACCTCTTTTGAAGGGAGCGATTAATTTTTTTATCCGCGAGAGAGGAAGAATAGATGAAATTCCCTTTAGAATTCGAAGGTTCAAGGCTAAGGACGCGTAATTTCCACGATAATTTCTGGATCGAGGAAGGAGAAAGGTTCCTCGTTGGAAATTTAAACACTTTCGTCGATTCGCCGGAAAAAGTTACATCCGTGCTTCCTTTCATCGTAACAACCCTCGAGAAATATTACACCTCGATTTGGTTAACGCCACGGTTATATTCGACCGAATTTTTTCCTTTTCCTTCTTTTTTTTATTTTTTTTTATTTTTATTGCTCTCGTTGCCCTCTTTGCCAATGGGTCGATCGCATGGGTGGATTCGTGGCCGGTATTGAATTTTTTAAATCTGCTGCGTGCTTTTGACAGAAAGAATTTCTTTTTTTTTTTCTCTCGAACGTGTGAAACATTTGCCGGTTGAAAAAAATTCTCGACGATCATTGATAATCTATTTCGTTGTGCATTTGTATGTAACTTTGTGAGAGAAGAAAGGATATTTCATCTAATTTAGATATCGTAACTTTGTTTATTATAAATACGGAAATTCCATTCGAAATTTTTCAACAATCACAATTGTGATTGTCTCTATCGTTGCGTTACATTTGATGAAAATTCAACGAAATATATCCTTTGTTATCGTTCATCGTATCCCATTAGAGACCACAACATGGAAGAGAAGACTACCATCGTAGTCGAACGCATCTCGAGCCGGAAACGATTCTTCCGGTTGGGCAACAACAGCAACAGGAATCAAACAACTTGTAGCCGAAAGCACTCGAGCCACTCAAAGTTCGTTACTAGCCGAAACTCTCCTCGAGGAGGAGAGAGAGAGAGAGAAATGGTCGAAAAATCGCGATAAACAAGATTCGCGCAAAGTGAAATTTCGCAACACCGTCTACGGATTAATCACGCTGTGATAAGTTTGAAGAGGCGCTTGGATATGTATGTAATCAAAAGTGGAGGCGTGGATCGTTTAAGAATATTTTAAATCGTTATAAGAATACGTAACAAGGATCACAATGCTAGAGAAATATTATTTGAAAATATTATTTTAAACATCGTAAAAGAATTTTCCAATTGGAACATAATTTAAACATTGCAGTTGCTAATTCTATTTCCCTATTTTTACATATTCGAGCAAAGGCTCGAATTAACTCGTCCAAACATCCTAAACTGAACCCCCCCTGAAAAACAAGAAAATCGCAAATACCTAGGAAATCTAGCTTCGTCACACCTCCCTCTTCAAACAATCCAAACCTGCGCCAACTTTTCCCATATACAGTCCACCCTTTAATCGACGCGACGAACTAAACACTAAATTCGTACAAATACGAATTACTCGTGGCCAAGAGTGGACGAAGACTCACTTTAACTAATAACGAAACTAAATATATAAACGAACGTGAGCGAGAGAGAACACAAATACGTGTATACAGAACGTGGAAGCTGGAATCCTTGCGCGAAAAGGGGGAGGATTAAAATGGACGGAAGAAACGGAGGGAGGAGCGAAAGGGGTGCGATGTCGTACAGGGTGGAGGTTGTAACTGGGGAGATGCAGATTTTTCGCTGATGTCTATGCAAAATGTGGAAAATGATAGCGAAGGGGGGGTGAGAAAGAGGAGAGGAATTTAGACTGCTATCCAGTTTTGCGTTACCCTTTCTCTCTTTATTTGTTTTTTTTTTTTCTTTTTAACGAGTGGACTTTCTGCTCGTGATAAAACGGAGCTTCGAGCTTTCAGAGAGAGAGCCAGCCTTGTTCCTCGAGCGAAATTCGACTTGATGGCTCTTCGCGTGGATCGGTCTTGGAGTGTTTGCGGCTTGGCTTTGTCGAAATGTAGATTGGTGGTTTTTGAATGGATCGAAATCGAATTTCTGAGGTTCGAGGTTCTCTCCAGGTAAAGTTGTCAGTAGTTTTTGGAAATTGGAATTTGTTTTTTTATAATTAACGAGGGAAGAATCGCTTGCATTGCGTAAAGATTGTTAAAATTATTCTAGTAGTTCTATATAAACTTGGCAATAATTATTGTTATTAGACTGTTTTTAACTTAATTTCCTCTCGCTATCCCACAATTTATTATGAACATCGGGCACCAGAACCATTCAACCATTCTGTACGAAAATTAAATTAGCATATCCACCAACTATTCAAAGAACTAACGCGAGAAGTATAATCGTGGACCGAATATTATCTTAAATAAATCGTCTCGCATATTGCAACGAAATTAAGAATTAATTAACGAACTTTTTAACTTGTTTCAATATTTTCTTCTCACCACATCTTCTTTTTTTTAAATCATTTCACGCACAAAACGTTTTAATAATTATTCCTCTAATTAACCTTCTCGTCTAAAACAGTCTAAACGTTTCTCCCTGTTAGAAAAGAAAAAATTAAACGCCTCTTTTGTAAGCAGACCTCGAGATAAAGAAATAGAGGGAAAAGGAAAAATAAAACGGATCCAGAGAGAGAGACAAAGATCCGTTTCTTTGGGGCGAAATGAACCGCGAAACTTCTCGCCCTTCGCTCGGTCTCGCGACGAAAATTATTTCGTTGCTGTTTCAGTGATCCAACGCCACACGCTCCCTCCTATATTAATTAGAGCTTAATCCCTATGTCAAACAGGACAGGTCGATGGAACACGTCGTGCAAATTAACCTTGAATCAGCGTGGTACTTTGGACCGTGTCTGCTCGCGTTTGCACGCGTTTTTGCACGCCGTTGAATCACTCAATTCCGTTTCTGTTATCATTAAATTTAGAAGGAAGATCTAGTTTCTCATTGAGGTTTTGGAACTTTTTTGTTTAGCTTTTTCAAGATGATCGAGATATTAGATTCACTACTCTTCATCAGACTCTCAAAATCAGGAAACTATTTCTGAAATTAGATACACGAATGGATCACTGTAAATGTTTAATAAAAAAGTATAATGAAACATATTATTCTTCAATGAATCCAAATGAAATATTTCACAATTGAACTGAATTCTATTCTCTATGTCGAATAAAATTTGTGATCCTTCGTCAAATCCAATTTCATATTCGTGTACGACGCAAGCAATTCACTTTTCTCTTTTCTTCTTTTTTATTTCTAAAATAAAATCGCTAAAAATCATAATACGGCTCTGAAAGCCGCAACATCTTTCTTTAAAGGTGGAAAGTTAAGTCAAAACAAACTTATTTCCTCAACTCGGTCACAGATTACGCGGTGATAACGTAGTTTACCCATTCAGGCGAAAGTTTGTCGTCATTTCTAGGGATGCAATCATTGGCATCTTGGATCATTAAGCTCCACATGTTTAATTAGTGTTACAAATTGATTTCTCGCCTTCGAGTTGCTCTAAATCGTCACAAGGGAGCCAAACAGGGATCTAAAAATAATCTTGTTAAATTTTCATGGCGTATGTAAAAAATTACATTTACCTTTATTTGTCTCAAAAGTGTAAATAATAATTCATAAAAATAATATGTTCAGAATTAATTGATTAATCCTAGATAAATGCAAATCTCTTGTTCAATCTCGTCATTTCTGTGGATTTTAATTTAATTTAAATGAATTATTCCCTTGTTTCGATAAATAAAAAAAAAAAACATTCAACGTAGATTCAGAAAACCAAACTTGCTAAACAACTTACAAATTATTACAACTAACTTTTTCAACTTGATAAATTTCCATGATTAAAATCGTCTTGCAACACGTGTTACGATCTTGATACAGAAAACATTCCAAGCTTATTATTTCCGGGACGGGAAAGTTGAAACGAATACCACCTGGCCGACCAACCTTCTCCCCTCCCTCCATCCTCCTTCAAGCATCTACCGTAATACCGCTAATAAACGTTAGCCAACGATTCGCAAACAGATATCTTCCCTTTAATATCGACGACAAATGGCTGGTTCTTTGGCAAAACGGGGAGCCAAAAGAACGGGAGAAAATATCGTGGCGCATAATACCCCCTACCGGTATTTGCCTTTCTATCTTCGGTATTTCCTTTATTTCTTAAACGAAATTCCGCTCGTTTTTCCCGGTGGAACGTTCACGGAGAGAGATAGAGATAGATAGATAGAGAGAGAGATACACACACACACATACATATATACATATACACACACACTCCTCTCCTTATCCAAGTATTAAATTTCGCGGTAAAGGAGGAGGGGCGATCGATTCGATGGAATAAAGAAAGATGGAGACAAAGAGGGCAAATAATTCCGGGGCGACAGATTGGCGGATCGATCCGACGATTTCCCGCGATTCCTCGTAAATAAATAAGAAGCGAAGAATCCTCTAAAGTGGATCAAGCAGAGCGCGAAAAAAGAGAAGCAGCGAGAGGGGCAAATTCGAACCAACCCCGATATTGGATTCGAACCTTTCCCTTTCTCACACCTTTTCACCCTCTCTTCCCTGTTCCACTTCTTTCCCTTCCTATTTTTCGATCCCTTTGTTATTCCGCGACTCTACTTTTCTCAAAAGCTGGGCCCCTGATCCCGTCGAATCCTTGAGCAACCAACCCCTCGCGATCCACGGTGATAATCGTATCGCGAGAGAAAACCACCCTCTCTCTCTCTCTCTCGTTCAAGTCGAGAGGAGGGCTACGTGACAAGCTATTATTCTCGCGAGATGTTTTGCGAAAATTGATTTTCGATTTATATGGGTTATGGTTATGGTTTGGTGAAATTGGAGGGTGAATTTCCTTTGTTTCAATTTTTTGCTGGAATGAATGATAGATTTAGTATGGAAATATCCGATGAACATCTTTGCATTTTGGGGGGTGTGATGTTGAGAATTTGAGAAAATAGAAATTGATAAAGTAACATTTAGAAATTTGTAATATAAAATTCTTTAGGTAAATCTCGTATTATGGATCGTATTTATATATTTGTTTTATTTTTTGAAGAAAGAAAAATATGCATTTGTGGTGGCGATTATTCCGTTGTTCAGTTATTCAATTATTTATATTGTTTTGTTTTATCGTCGAGATATTAAAGATGGATATGTAATTTTGGTAAACAATTTGGCGAAAAATTTTAATATTAATGTAATGCAAAGTATTAATATTTACGATGCTAGGAAATTCCACTCATTATGATTCAAATTGTTTACAGCAAACATCTGGTGCAATCCAACGAGTCACGTACGTTTACGTATGTACGTACTTTTGTTTTAATTAAAATCAGACTCTTAAAAAATCTACCGAAACTCGCAAAACATTACTTTGTCTAATTAAAATATGATTCCACTTCCTTAATCCGGATCTAACTTGCCAAGTTACATATATACAACTCGATTTATTTTTTTTATATTATTTTCAAAGCATCATCCGAGAAATAAGGATCGTAGATTTTGATCAATAATATCGATCAAACTAAATAATAGTTTAATTTTATCTAATTTGTTTAAAGAATCAATGGAGGAATTATTTAAAGAAAGAAAATTACTAATTTCTTAAATTTCCTAAAATTGGAAATATTATTTTAAATAATGTTGCTATATTTAATACCAAGTTTATATTTTTCTCTCAATTTTAAAATTTTCTTTTTCCTTTTCGCCACGATAATTCAATCTATTTTGCTAAATTTGAAATAAAGGAGTTATAAATAAATAATTTGTTATTATATAGCATCTTCAAACTGGTTTAATGACCATGAATCTCCTGCAAATAAATTTTTCAACGATTAAAATTGCGCCAACTCGTTTCATCAGAATCGAATCGAAATTTTATCAACTTCTAGTTCAAAAAAACAATTTTCAAAAGCCATTACATTATTTATAGAATTATGTTTATACGAATAATATCATCGATATCCCCGTATCCAATTTCTTTCAAACGCGAGATACGCGTACAATAAATTCTCCATACCTACCGTTCCATAAAATCTCATAAGAATGAATTTGGAAATATATAAGAGATTTAACCAAGGATGCCTTAACTTCTCGCTAGTAAAATCCATGGACTGGATAATATCTGTTTTTTACGGGCGATAAATGTAGTTATTTACCAGAGTCTGGGTGAACAACAACGTAGGAAGATGCACACGCCAAGATGAAAAAAAAAAAAAAATAAATAAAATAAAATAAAACAAAACAAAACAGAATAGAATAAAATAGAATAAAATAAAGCCGGGAATAAAGGAATCCGCCTGCAAATAAGTTTATTTACGATACGATTATTCGAAGTTGCGCGTGTCGAACGAACTTTTCTCGTAATAAAATTTGTATTAAGGTCGGTTCGCTCGTGAAAAAGAAAAAAAGAAGAAAAAAGAAAAAGAAAAAGAAGAAAAAAATCCACGTCGACTTCGTTAAGTAAGAAATAAGTTGTATAATGGGAGGAAGAAGAGAATGGGAAGGGGAGAAAAGGAAAAAGGAGGATGATGGAAGGAAAATGAAGGGAAGGAAGTGGAGGAGGAGGAGGAGGAAGTCGATCGGTGGAGGGCTTGGGCCAAGAGTTTTCCGCGCGATGGGAAATGAAACTTGATCGCTGGTATTGTGCTTGTGAAACGTTCGAATTAAACGAAAGAGAAATATTCTTGTTGCTTGGAAAGTAAAAGAATTGAGAGATTGAAAAGAAACACCGGATCATATATATATATATATATATATATATATATATATATATATATATACATGTCCTCGAACGGTTCGAGAAGCGGATGTTCCGGGAGATAGAGGGATGGATAGAAAATGAATGGATTTCCTCCAACAGTTCGTTCGTTGGATGACAGTTTGAGTGGTTAAATGGGATTTTGTTACTGTAGAGTTTGAAGAGATTGGAGAGGGATTGGATGGTTTCAAGTTTGGGAAGTTTGGGAAGTCTGTTGTTGGTTGAAGAATTAGTAGATGGGTCAGTGATTTGGAATTTGGATGGATTGTTATTTCAGTATTTTTAAAAATTGATGATTTCAATTGTTTCTAGAATTTGGCTAGCTCGAGAATTGAAAGATTCAAGTATTCGATGGATCAAAATTCAAAATCGAAATGTCATCTTGTAAAGAAGTTAAAATTCAGAATAACTCAAATTAATATTCAATATGATAACATAGAAGTTCGATATAATCAAAATTGTTATTCTTATTTGTAAATTATTGGATTATTGTCTGGTGGAAAATGGAAGAGGAAACACGTGCACACAATTTCAATTTTGTCTCCTTTCGCGTTACGAGTGTTTCTTCGTATCAAAATGGCGGCAAACTGCGAAGCAGAGTAGAGATTGCTCCTTAAACAAGACGAAATAGTTTGTTTCAATTTCTTGATGTGTAAACTTCTTTCGAAAGTGTACGTTTCGAGCCAACATATATATATATATATTCTTTACATATAGAATTTATCCAATTCCTTGTATCATTTTTTACTTAGTAAAGAATATAAAAATATAAGAAATTTTAAGAAATATACAAATTTTTTTTTCCAAATAAGAAAATATTTTCTCGAAGAAAGAAAATAAATGACCAGAGAGGGACAATGGAAGAAAACAATTTTTTGATCTCCATTTGAGACATAAATATTTCTTCCAACTTCATTTTTCGAGCGGTGAAGACTTGTCAAGTTCTCCCCTGAGATAAAATGTGCCATGTGAAAATATAAAATCAGTTTTAAAAACAAATTTCCGTCAATACATGTAATTCGCACAGAAATATATAAAAATATATATCATAACAAAGATATGATTTCGATTTAGTAAGATGTGACACACTTGTGTGCGAAATATTTTGTATAAAATATTTAAGTTATATAAGAATCGTATAAAGATTTTTGAAGAAAAATTAATCAAGATCGACGAGAAATAAAAAAAAAATATAATGAAAGAGGAATGCGAATCCTTCAACAAAGAGATAAAAAAAAAAAAGATAAAGCGAATCGGAGGGTAGTTTCACGCGTAAATGAAAGTTGAGCTGCGAAATTTAAATGTCTGTTCTCTAACTTTATTTCCACCCTTTTCATATATATATAAAACCACCATCGCTGGTGATTATAGCCTGGCTCGCGTTTGCACTGATCTTCAATCCTTCGAATTGAAATATTTCGAATTGAAAAAATTTTATCTATCAGAAAATTAAAAGTTGCAAAGACATTTTGTTTCGCTATTATCTTTTTATATATAACTATATTTCTCTATTTGATTTTCCATTTTTCGGATATCTTTTTGATAAAAAAAAAAAAGAAAAGAGATTAAAAACATTTCGACAATGAATCAATGAAAAAAAAAAAAAAGAAGAAGAAGAATACAAATTACCGTTCGAAAACAGGAGGGAAATGATTTTCCACAAAATGAACGGGGGATCTCTCAAAGGGGTCAACGAACGATGGAACGAAAGTATCGCGTGGTTAAAAAATGGCGCATGAAAGGAATTGTAGCTTTGGCAACCCGATTTCGACGCAAACTGGGCTGAACGCCTCCGATAACTCGATTCCGTCCTGGAAACGGATCTCCGTTCACCTTTGTCAAACGTTCTCTGCCACCGGTTGCCAGAACTCGATTTTGACTCGTAATGTTTCCTGCGTCTTCGTCAAACGTTCTGCGGTTAGCGCTACGCGCTAATGCCAGCCTAACCTAGGCCACTGGCTGGCTACAACGTTGGCCAAATGCCACCCCCTTCTCTGCAAAAGGCGCGTGTTAGCGCAGAGGGCTCGAATAATTTTCCAATTATGATAATTAACGTTTTCGATAATTTAGCGTTTGTGGCGGCAAAGGAACAAAGAAGTTTATTTAAAATTACCCTAAGTGGAAGACACGATGAGCTTGCCCTTTTAATAGAATTTTAAATGAATGGAGCAGATTGTACAATGATAAAATTCGAATTCATGGTTGAATAAAATTATTATTTTTCCTTTTCTTAGTATCCTCTTGTTTATATCAGAGATAATATATATATATATATATTCTCTTCTTGGGTAAACATCTTGCATTTATCGTTCGAATCCTTTTCTAATTATCTCGAGCGACAATATTTAAACCTCGATCATCTGTTTTAATCATCTGATAAAAACGTTAAATCACCGGTAAGAAGAAACATTTTTTTTTCGTATCAAAAAGAAAGAAAATTTATATAAACGCATCATTGGCCAAAGGAAAAACGTTCGGTACATTATCGATAAACCACGATTCGACGTGCGGTTCACGTGTCCAACGCATCTGTTAAAAAGATTAATCTTTCCATTGCCTTGGGGCAAGCCACGCTTTCATTTCTCCTTTAATAACACCGTGCTGCTGATCGTCAAATAGCGAGCCGTCGAACCTATCCCTCGGGAAACTGTGTATACGTACAGACGTGTATATATATATATATATATATACATATATCGAGCCTGTTAATAGATTCACAAGTTTGAGCTTTAATAACGTTTCAGAACGCTGGACACGCCTTTTAATGAAATTTTGACCCGATTAAACGCGTGATCAAGGTGTAATTCAACGTGGGGAGGGGAAAAACTGTTTCGAGATCTCGAGAAGATAGAAATTTTTTTTTTTTATTTAGAGAAAAATTTAATTTAGATGGAAATTAATTCTTGGAATTCTTTTCCTTTCTCTTTTTAAGAAATAAGTATAATATTCAAATTGGCAAAAGTAGAATTATCCTTGGATTATATATTTCTATAAAATATCAAAAATGAATATTTAATAGGAATCTTCGTTAAGTATAAAGATTAAGAAAAAATAAATAAATAAATAAAATTTAGTTTCCAGTAAGAAAATACAATTTCATTTCTTCAAAGTAATAGATCTGAATGTGGCAAAAGAAGGAATTTATTTATTTATTTATTTATTTTCTCCCTTCTGTTTTCCATCGTAATTTTCAGCACCTCTTCCACCGCCTATATTTCACGTACTCGATTGTTAAAGCTTAAAGCTTCGATAACTTTTTAAAAAGTTACTTCAGTTGTACATCCGCGGTAAAAGATCACTTGTACCAACTTCCAAGACTGTTTTTCAAGCGACTGAGATTTTTAAGAGTTCTGTTCACTCCGTCTCATTCCTTTCTCTCTTTTTTTTTCTCTCTCTCTTTCTTCATTTCTTTCTTTCGCTCTCTTTCTTTTTTTTTCGTCCCATTCTTTTCGTCCTTCTTAGAAAGCTATTCGCGGTTTCTTGCGATCTGTTTTCTATCACCATTTGGATTTTCCACCACTTTTCTCTCAAATATACGATCCAGGAACAATATCCTTCGCACTCGAAGCTCCATGTTATCACTTCGAACAACTGCTCACCTCTTCTCCCGTTTTTCAATTCGCGATTATGGATGAGAAATCCTTTTTTTTGAAATTTCTCCATATTATTGAATTATTATTTTTATCCCCAATAGCCTAATATTAGCCTAATATTCGATTCAATTTGATAATCAATAAAAGATAAAGTGAGATCCGACTAACGATAACGAAACAAGATTGTTAATTAAAAAAAAGAATAACAAGACTTCAAGCATCCAAGAATCGATGTTTCGAAAAAATTTAAAAGTAATTTTTCAGAAAATTCACAGTCTCCATAAAATAAGCCAAAAAAAAAGAAATAAGATGACAGATACATCCCACATCGTATTAAATATTTTATATGTATATATATATATATATATATACACACACGAATTTCCAGCCTACACCGCAATACACCATATTGGAAAAGTACCATTTCTCATAAGCCCTTCACGCGTCCCGTGGAATATTGACAAGCAATTTCCTCGGCGTACGTAATCCACTCGTCAACCATGGCTCACGAGCAGGACGGAAGCGTTAAATTTGACTCCGGTTTACCCTGTTCAATTATTCGGTGGAATCAACCCCCCCCCTCCCCTCCCCTTCCTCCCTGCGTCGACACAAGTTCGAAATTCAGCCCGGCAAAAATGAAATATTGATAGATCGGGCCTGATAATGCGCCCCGTTCAAAGTGAATATCGATCAGCTTTTGGCCGGTTTCCTTATTAACCCAATTAATCGCGGCTATCTCGGCCGAAATGCAAATTTTGTCACCGTTCCAAGTGAAACAAGCCCATATATAAAACGAACCTTTCGCTTTATCCCCTTCCTCGGCCACTTACCTGAAACAGAAGTGAAAAAGAAGAATGGTTATTTTGGCGGAGAAATTTAAACGGAACGTATTTCTTTTTACATACATGAATTTTAAAGATTTGGATATTATTCTTTTTCGAATCTTGTCGACAAAGAAACTCTTTATCTTGTTTTGGGTGAAAAATGATTTAGTGAGAATGTGAAAGAAATTTAGATTTCTTTGAAAATAATAGCATATTGGTCATCAAAATTAAAAATTATCGTGATATGATTTATAATTAGAAATTTTCTAGTTTCTGATCTGAAAATGAAAGATGAAAATTAGATTTGGAGAAGGAAAAATAGAGGAGAATATCGAGGAAATGATTTCTAAATGAACTGTACTTTCCCTTCTTTGCGCGCAAATTTCACGTGATAATTCGAAACTTCAAAGTGGTGCAAAATAAGCAACGGCAAACACGGAGAACGCTATTTTCAGGGGTTTAAAAAGGGTAAATTGGACGGAAACGACGATTTTAGAAATCTCAACCAGGCAGCAACGTTTTTCAAAGCAACCAGCGAACGGCCTCCGCCTCTTTCTCTCGAACTTTTCTCGAGTATGCAGGTAAAAAATAAAGTCTCTCTCTCTCTCTCCCTTTCTCTCTCTCTCCTTCGTATTTTGCATGTCTATCGACTGCCAGAGCTCTTTTACATCGACCATCAAAGTTGGATGCACGCTAACGACTCGAAGCCACTCTCTCTCTCTCCTCTTGTCACGCCTGCAAACTTTTCAAAGCCGACTATCGACGATTGTTCTCAGTGTTTAAATTAATCGTGCGACGATTGGGATCTTTATTAATTATTCCACGAATTTTTTGAAGACTCTTTTTTCGTAATAATATATATCTTTTACAGTAGATAAAATTTTCTAAATTGAGATTTTCTGGAATATTTTGGAAATATTAATTATATTCCTTTTCTTTTTTTTTAATTTGAATAAATATATTGCGATTTAATAAATTTAATAAAATTTGACACGGTATAATAACGCAAAATTGTATTCGTTGGCGTGAATTATTATACAGGCTGTTACGTTTAATATTCAATTTGTTTCTCGTATTCGATATATCGCGCGTATATAGCTGCATGTTAAAAATAAGTACGTGTCAACCCGAATTCGCGTGAAATCCCAATGAACCCGAACGTTAAATTTTTAATTACGAATTACCGTATTGACCCGACTAATCCAGAATAACACGCCCTTTGAAAATTCCTTTATTTATCTCTTTTTCTATTAGCTAGAGAGAAAATTCTATTCCATCGAGAGAAAAAGAATGCAAACGTGCAGAAAATTAAACCGTATGAAATTTAAATCTCCACTTTTCTTTATAATACAACAAAATATAGCATAATAAAAATATAACATAAGAAATATTCTTTTCATTTAAAAAGTTGAATGGAATTTTTTCGATCGATCTAACCACTTATTTATTTATTATTTATATTTCCAAATACAAAGCGACGATCTCTATTTATCTGCACGACTCCTCGCACCCCAAATATCCTCAATTGCTAATTTCCATCCCTCGACGTCAACCCTTTCTCGCCTGAAAAGGGAGCAAGCACTCCACAACCACTCTTCTCAAAAATTCCTGGCGCAGTTTATCGCGGTTTAACTAACGGGCCACGCTTTCCCCTCCCCTTTCCGCGTTTCGTTTTTGACTGTACGCTCCGCTTACAGATCGATACGCGAAGGAAAATATCTGTTCGCAAGCCGCGCCCATCGCGTTTTGCCATCGCGATATTATTCCCTCCATGCGTTCTCTTCTCAGCCTCCAAACAAAAATCCCTCGATTTTACTCTCATTGAAGCAACGTGACTTGCTTTAAATCGCGTACACACTGAGTTTTATTTGCTTATTTTATTCGTTGATTGTATCTCGATTTTATATATATATCGTATCCACATTGTTTAATAGTTATTAAGTTTCTAAGTTTTGGATAAAAACAATCGAACTAGAATTTTTTTTTCTTTTCAAAGTGCAAGTAAAAATGTGGAAAGTTGATTATTTGAAGGATTAAATGATAGGAATATCGATTACATGGATTTAAAGAAATCTTTGGATGAGGAATGTTTTTGAGAGTATGATCTATTCTTTATCTTTTCTGTTTTTTTTTTCTTTTTTTGAATGGAATATCGTGTATTTTATTAATCGTTATAAATTCATTGGCCCAGATACATTGGTCTTTCTAGGTCAACAGTTCCTTAATTTAAATTTAACTTATTAAAATATATGATATTACAATACAACACGTGCATTTTATAATTAATCTGTCGATATCAGGTGTTATTAAATTTAATTGATATTATCGATTGACTAATATTAATTAATTATAACAAAGTTTTTATTAATATCCGTATCGATATCTCCATTTTTTTTTTATATATTAAAAAAAATATTGAAATTCATTTAAAAATCCAATTATATTTTTAATAATTTTTCCATCTCTCGTTTCGATATTTTTAACAATACTGTGATTCTGTTACTCGTCCAAATGATATCTCATTCAAGGAATCTGAGCCTTGATCTGTTCTCAAAACTCTTCCATAAACTCTTTCTTAAATCGCTTTTTCATTATACTGACTTCACTTGACGATAAATATTTATATTTTCTTTCTTCAATTATATGATTTTTCGCATCTTTTTCGAAGAATCGTCAATGTTTCTTCAACGGAAAACAATGCTCTCGAGCACGTGTAAGAAGAAGATGGATCGATATTTCTTTTAATAGGAAAGAGATTATCCTTCATAAGAAATGATGAAGCTCTTGACAAGTTTGTGTAAATAAAGAGAGAGCGAGGCAAATAAATTGAAAAACTTGTGACTGTCCCTGTAAATTTGTTTTACAATCTTTTCATAAATATCCCACATTCTACGATTTTTCAAAGATATTTTGAAAAATATTCCTCTCCTCTATCAAAACTTCTGTATAAAAAACGTTATTTAAAATTTAAACAATAGATTCCAATGTTAAATTAATTGCAAATACAATTCGTGATATATATATATATATATATATATATATATATATATATATATACTGTTTCTTTATGATAGATTGAGGAGAACGAGCTGACGTGTAATACGTGTAATTAGCTTATTTAGGCGATGTAAGACATGTTGGCCTGCGAATGTGCGAGTTTAGTTTGCCTAAATACACGTATATGTCATGTAAACAGTACATGTCAGCAACGTGTTGACTTTGCTCCACGTTGTAATTAAGTCTAAGTTATTAGTTGGAAATCATAATGTTTGGTTTATTTTATTTCTCGCGAATTGAAGAAACATATACATATATATACATTTATAGAAATTCAATTTTTGATTTTAAATTGCACCGAGTATAGAGATATCAGATTCCGATTCCATATAAATAATCATTACGATAACCAATTATCAATTATATTACAACGAGGATTACAGATTATTGGAAAGCGTTTTATCAAACTGTCAAGTGAATTTGAATATCAATTTCTTGTATATCAAAATAATGATAGATGATAATGGTACGATAATGTGTAATATAATTTCGTTAAATTTTAAACAGATCTAATTGCATAATGTTAGCATTTATTAGAATCAAATGTATATGTCGCAAAATTGAAAGCGAATCGAGGGGGGACCTTTGTCAAACATCATTTCAATTTCAATCTCTAGTATCGGTAATAACAACACGATTAATGTTATACACAATTTGAATTGTCCAACCTCTATATAATATATATATATAGTTGCTTTATTACGCTATGTATTTTGAACATGAGTTTGATATCGCTCATATTTGACCAGCCACGTTGATCAATTTAACTTCATTTGTGAAACTCTCCTTACAAAATTGTACAGTTAGAGAAAATATAAATTTATCATTAGAGAAATATTTGAAATATATTAATTATTTAACAATCGCCATTCTTTTTTTTTTTTTTTGATTTATCGTCAAATGATTCTCCTCGATTCGATTCAATTTGCGAAGAAAAATTCGATTTGTATACTTTCTTAAACTTCTTTTCGTAATCATAAAAATTCTCCACGATAATTTTCGAAATGCACGCGTAGTGAAAAACTTGAAAATCGGCAAACGCAATCCAGAAATCCATTTCCCTTATTAGAGTGTTCCTTCTGTGAAACGTGGAGAACAATCCACGTCGAATAACTCGCAATTCCAGCGCGGAGACGTTTTGCGCAAACGTTTACGAAGGGAAATGCCATCGGACGCGTGCAACGCCGTTTGATGTTTGAGCAGTTGCTCGCGCAATTGCCTCGTCGTACAGTCGTACGAAACGTTTGATCCTTGTGTTCGCCTTGTTAATTCAAAAAGACACGCGTTCCTGCGTATCCCATCGAGATAAACCTCCTTTGCGCCGCCATCTTAATCGCGATCGTTGCCGTGTCCTTTCAGTTCACTGTGAAAACACCGTGAACACGCTTTAGAGAACTCGTTTTAATCCGTTTTAAACGTAAGTGTTTTTTCTCTTTTAAGTTTTTTTATTTATTTCATTTCATTCGTCGTGATAGATTGAATATCAGCGCAATTTTTGTTTTCTAAATTTTAAAATTTTGGAAAATCTTGAATATCGACGACGAATGAATAATCGTGAACGAGGTCGTATCAAGTTATCTGGGAATATTTAAAATTTTAAAAATTGCAAGGAACAGGTTGAGATATGTAAAGAGTGTAATATATACTGTATTTTGATCCTCTCAAGAGGATGAAGCGTGTGCAATTCCTGTACAAAAGTGGATATGAAAAATATATGAAGATCGTAGACTACGAGAACCGACTCATTCGGGAGTAAATGCTTTTATAATTTACAACCGTCGAGTGTTGACCATTCGTGCATCGAGCAAACCTGGAAAAAAAAAAGAGTTCGACCTTACTTTCTCCGGGCATTGAAAAACTTTTGTTGCATTCGCGAATAACGAATTTTTTTTTTTTTTTTTTTGGTTTAGCTACTCTCCATATTTTATATGGAATATGGAAGTTGGAATTTTACAGTAATACGAACATTCTGTAACTTTCTGGAGGGAAAACTTTTTCCCCTAAATAAAATAGACGTGTTAAATAAAATTAAAATTTCATTTTTAATCATTTAATCGATCGCAACGTGGTCATCAATGTGTTATTAGAACACATTGATTCTAAAATTTTATAATTTTTAACAACTCTTCTTATAAATTATTTCATCAAACTGAACGAATCCATCATAGAAATTCTTTCCCCTGAATTATTGCCGATTTAAATATAAAAGCTTCGAATTTCCGGAATAGGAAAATCCACAGCTTGTGAGCCAATAAACGCCCATCTGTCACCTCTAGCAAATTTCATGTCAGCCAACGATCGAATAACAAACCAAAAAAAAAAAAAAGGAAAAAGAAGGGAAAAAGCAGAGAGAGAGAGAGAGAGAGAGAGAAGGAAACGTAATCGTACGCAGTTCCGCGAAAGGACATGGAAATAACATGGAAACGAAACGTTTCTAACGTTTAGAAGTCGTTCGATTTCCAACGATCGATTGTAACGTCAATCTCGACTAGTTTCGAAACAGAATACAACATTTGATTTTCACGTTTTAATAGTGGTTACGTCACGTGCCATTTGATGACTTGGCTCGTTCGAACATTTCTGTCGATCACACCTCGTTATATGGAGAAAAAGTTAGCGAACTCGTAAATGAACCGTCAGGCGTTGGCATTTATCGATACCTTGATAAAAAAAACCTCGAAACAATCTAGGGAATGTTGGTGTAAGATGTATGAAAATGAAAAGTCTCGAATAACATTTGGAATTACTTAAATTTCCAGAAAGCTGATACGCGATTTATCTTAAAATACGATTGAATAATCCTATTAAAAATAGGAAAAATTTCGAACCGCTATAACTCCGGAGATAATAACTTCCGGTCAATGGATGAAAGCTCGTTAGAAGCGCGGAACCTTCCCCTTTAAAACGCTTTTTCATTCGTCCCGATACGACTTCCGGTTCCCGAGTTATCGTCGTGTAAAGAGAAGGCTAATTTTTAATCATTTATCTTTAATCCGATTAAGTCCTATTGAAATTAGAAAAAATTTGAACCGCTATAACTCCAGAGATAATAACTTCCGGTCAGTGGATGAAAGCTCGTTAGAAGCGCGGAACCTTCCCCTTTAAAACGCTTTTTCATTCGTCCCGATACGACTTCCGGTTCCCGAGTTATCGTCGTATAAAGAGAAGGGTAATTTTTAATCATACGTCTTTAATCCGATTAATTCCTATTGAAATTAGAAAAAATTTGAACCGCTATAACTCCGGAGATAATAACTTCCGGTCAGTGGATGAAAGCTCGTTAGAAGCGCTGGACCTTCCCCTTTAAAACGCTTTTTCATTCGTCCCGATACGACTTCCGGTTGCCGAGATATCGTCGCGTAAAGAGAAGGATAATTTTTAATCATACGTCTTTAATCCGATTAATTCCTATTGAAATTAGAAAAAATTTGAACCGCTATAACTCCGGAGATAATAACTTTCGGTCAGTGGATGAAAGCTCGTTAGAAGCGCTGGACCTTCCCCTTTAAAACGCTTTTTCATTCGTCCCGATACGACTTCCGGTTTCCGAGATATCGTCGCGTAAAGAGAAAGGTAATTTTTGATCGTTTACTACCTTCATCCTTGTCGCTTATTCGGATCTCTCGCTCGCACCTCGCTTCGCTGACCTATCCCAATTCGAGATAAGCGAAGTGGCGATTCCTAGAAAAACGTAGTAGCGTTTCCAGGAAAAAATGTAGGTCAGTGGGTCGCGAGCCCATTCATAAATCCGCTACTGTCTTGAGCGCTATTGACACTTTGAACGCTTATATCTCGGCAACCGATTGAGATATCGGGATAATTCAAAAAGGGGCTTCATCGGTACGATTTCCTCTACATTCTGAGTGGATTTAGATGACGAAATTTTCAATCATTTTCACGCGAAAAATTCAAGTTTTATTTGCGATTTCGAGTGTTGTAATCGATCTATTGTCGTAGTATCGCAGAATTAAGGATAAGAAAAAGATATATTAATACGAATCGAGATTAAAAATAAGTAAAATTGGCGAATTGAAGATTCTTCAACGAATGCTCGCCTAATAAATTTATTATCCAAAATGCGCCTTTGAAAATCAGGATTCGTGATCATTGTTCGCCGCTTCTCGGGATCCCTGCGACGGTAATCCTAATAGAGACAATCGTTTTCCACGAGACAACGGACAAGTATATAGCGTTATGCAGCATAATAGAGCCGAGAGAATGTTCAAACGACCCTGTGATCCCGTCGAGTAGAGAGACACAAGCTCGAAAACGACGCTTCGCAGATGTTTCCCCGGGATCTATGAATTTCCCAACGTCGGATGAAACACGGGGGATGCCATGGAGGAGGGAAGGATTATAGCGGAGCGTTTCGTATCGAGTTTGCCTGGATGGAGATTAAAGATTTCGCCGGGATGGATGGTATGGTGGTTCATTGTTGCCCCCGTTTCTTGCTTTATTTTTCATTTTCCCCGATGTATCTCGTAAGGGTGCACGGAAATGTTTATTTGTAAAGGGAAGAAAAGGAGGGGGGAACGTATGAAGGAAGGTATGAATTGAATGTAGCGATGAATGCCAAGGAATAAAACGCGAAAAATGGAACGGAGAGGTAAAGATTGATCGTAGTGTGTTGGGGAAAAAAGGAGGTTCCTTGCTCCTCGTTGTAAGGATTCTTTTTTATTTCACAACGTAAGTATATTTACGAAGATATATCCTACAATTTTCTAATATTAATCTTACTGATTTTAAAAAGTATTATCGCTTGTATAATCACGTAAATACAAATATAAACAATCTCTTGTCGATCTTTGTAGATATTGAGATAAAAAGAAAATAGTAAAAGAATTTATTTATACAGTTTTTCTCCTCTCTCTCTTCTTTCGAATATCGCAATACAAGCGATACACAGAAATATCGATATTATGTTGTTTATCATCAGAATTCTATTTCCGTCATCCGGAGCAAGCGACGGATAATACTTGTCCAGCTAACAGTTTCGTAGAAATCATCGATATATAAAGTGACATTTCGTGTGATTAAATTTATATTTCTTTCGAAGCGTCGATACAATTCCACGATCAATGTTGAACAGAACCGATCGTAGAAAGATCGAGTGTCTGAATTAAACAATTCATTATGAACACCGGGGCTATCGATTATCAATTAACGTCACGGCTACAATGTGTACTTGTATCCGGAATTGATCGACCGTGCACACTGTTGCGGAATTGAACAAACAAGTGGAGGTAAAGGTGTTCGATTGAATTAGATACAGGGACCTAAATAAACTTGTCTCGTTTGTAAGTTGAAATTTTATTTTCAACGTGTTTACGTGTCATATATCTTCGTCTTTCGCGAATAACTTATTATTAATTGCAAGCCAATTTGCTACTCTTCCAATGAAAATTAAAATCTCATTTACATTTAAATCGTGATTCTTTTAAAAATTTCTTAATTTTCTTATATTATTATTTTCAACAAACTTTTTATCATAGGAAACTTTCTCTCTTGTTCTTTCTCCATTTCTATTAACAATCAAATTTACCAAAAACAATAATCCTTAATTCTTTAATCTCACGTGTACTTCGCAAAGTTCCCTCGAAAAAGAAAAAAAAAAAAAAAAGAACTCGGCCAAAAACCTTTCTAAAAAATCTCTTAAAGTTAATTGCAACAAGAAAACCGTGAGAACGGAACGAGACCGAAAAACCGTGATACTCTCGATATCCGCAAAGGCCAATTTTTTAATAACCCTCCTCCTCCTCCTCCTCCACCCTCCCTTTACGTGAAAAGCTCAAAGGAGGAACGGGAGGGAACAAGATTCGATATCGAAAGCTCGGCATCGATTTGGACGTTCGATTTTTCTATGGAAGGGCTCGGTTGAAACAAGCGGGTCCTTTTTGCCACCTCCTGTTTCCCGTGTAGATCGATAACGACTGTTTTATATCTATCGGGCGGCGGCCATCGGGATCGTTTGTCAACGTCCAATCAACGTCGCGTCGAAGATAAGCGGGCGAAAAAAAGTTGGAGTAAGAACAGAAGAGGCAGTGATGGCGGTGGTCTACTACTCTTTTTTCAATTCGCTACTTCAAAAGGAGGCAGATCGCCCTCCTCCTTCTTCGTTCTTCGTTTGTTCGTCCCCAGTCAGATTAACTCACCGATCTTCGTACTAATCTTCGCCTCTTTCGCGCGAAGATCTTTCCGAGGGATCGACTCGATAGGTCGACTTGTTACTCGGGGAAGATGAAGCTTGGTTTGTTTTTCTTTCCTTCTCTCCCTCATTTTTTTCTTCACGTTCGATTTTCTTTGGAACGTTGAATAATATCGGGGTGAACTTTGGGTGGTACACGGAGATATGGGGTGTGAAAGGAAGGGAGAGGGTGTAAAGTGGCGGTGATGAGTAGTTGCAGCAGTTGGGAAAGTATGTAAGTAGTTTGGGGACGGTGTGTAATTTGTTTGGAGGGAGGGGTATTACTCTTGCAGAAAATTGTTATAATTATCGTTTTAGGAAATTAAATTTGTTACATTTAAATTTTGATGTCCATAATTTATTATTATTGATAATGATAATTTTAATAGTAATTCAACAAACAGAAAATACTAAATAAATTGAAAATAATCGTAAATTTATAAAATAAAATAGTAATAAACTATAAATTATAATGTTCTCGTGATTTCAAAGATAGAAATGTTAATTTTAAAAATTGATAAATAAAATTATTAGATATGTTTTCCAAGGAATTGAGAATTATGAATAATTGTATTTTCTCTTTATTGCAAAGCAATGTAAAGTAAAATTCGTGGAGATCTTATTACCGGTGATGATATCTGCAAACTGTTTTGAAAACAATTTTCCTAAAATAAATTCAGGAGACAGTATTCGCCGGTATAAAAATTCATGGAAAAGAAAAGTGCGTCGAAAACCTGGTTTCAACGTTAAACGACTTTTCCAAGCTGAGCTTTTAGTCTAACATAATAAAACTCCTTGGAATTTCATTTCCATTTTAACGTGGATTTAGACGAGGCTTCGGATATAAAAGTGCATATATTTACTTTTATCTTGCTGATTTGACTGGAAAAAAAAGAGAGAAAGAAAGAGAAGGAAGGAAGAAGGGGAAACAAACAGAAATTGGAAAGCATAAATACATCCATCAAAATGAAGAGACTAATGTTCTTCCCTTATCACTCACCACCCCGAATCCACCTCCAACCCTTGTCTTGACAATGTCGTTAACGTGACACGGTTTATCTTCGCTCATGTGTTATAAATTTATCGCGTATTCGGGACATTAGGGCGAAAGGGAGAATTTTTTTTTCACCCTTGAAATATCGATTTCCAATTAGATTCAATGAATTCTTGCGAAATATTCTTTTTTTTTTTTCTTTTACTCGACTCGATATTTTCGATTCGTGCAAAAAATAATGCAAATATAATTTTTCAACGTCTAAGCGCAGAGAAATTTTTATTTCAATTATATATATATATATACGACTGAATATCGTTGAATATTCGACGAATATTTTTCTTTCAATTTTTGGAAGAAGTAATACAAATGTTCGAAATATAAATATAATTTTTTAACTTTACTCTTAAGAAGAATTTTTTTACTACGACGTCGAATATTCACAGAAATTTCCTCTCCCCCCCCCCCCTCTCCCACCTCCCTTTTTTTTCAATTTTTGCATCCTCTCGCGTCAGAAAATTTTAAACTTTTAACCCCCTATGCATTCAAAATGAAATGGTTCAAATCTCTCGGCGAGAGAGAGCGCATTTTCCGCATTGTAAAAAATATTATTCGAGCACCATATTCGCTGCATCATAACCGTGAAACACTATTTATCGTAACAAAAATATATTTATTATAAGGGGATGCGATAAATACGTTGTGAATTTAACGTTCCAAAAGCTTCATTTTTGCTCAATTTGAAAAACATGTTTGCACGTTGGCTTTTATATTTTTCTACGTGTCAGTGTCGCGAAATATTAAAACTGAATCGTAAAAAACATTGAACCGTGAAGGATACGTATTAACAATGATTACAGTGTAGAGAGTGGAATTAAATGAAAAAAAAAAATAATAATAAAAATAAAATAAAATAAAAATAAAAATAAAACGAAATAAAATAATGAAATAAAAAATAAATAAAATAAATGAAAGAAAAAAAAAGGAAAACAATTTAGTAAATGGGTTTATTGTATCGTGACAAATCTGTTTTATTAAAATCCTGTTAAATATTTCGACAAATTTATTATTATCTCGCGCGTATATATATATATATCCCCTGCACGTTCATGAATGTATTATTAATCATAGAGAGAAATAATTTCATCCAACTGGCAGCACCAGTGTTATATCGATACCGATTGTTGCGCCGAAATGAATATACTTGTCTAAAATAATCGCGCAGCGACCATTTGTTAATTATTACAGTCTTTTAACTCGAACTCGAACGATGCAATAGGCGTTTCATTTCCGTTAATAAACCATTTTATGCTCGCGTGTTGCCTTTACCATTCATCATCGATTCATCATTAATCCAAACCGTTGGCTAATTGACGCGGGGGAAAAAAAATTAATTATCGGCCTACTACGATGAATACGGAAAGGGAATATTAAATGGAGCGTGAAGTACCATTTTCCACCGCTGGACGTGGCCACGCGTTCATCGTGGATAATTGTGAAAAATGAATCGTAAACCGATCCGGTGCGATGAGAGGGAGAAGGGATATTTTCGAATCGTTTCGAAAATAAAAGTAAATCGAATATATCGAAGCGGTTGAAAGCATAATTACACGGGAGGTGAGTGTAACGTGATTAATGTTACAAACGATTTAAAAAAAAAAAAAGAACGAAACGCAAAAATAATCAAATCAAAACTCGTAAAATAAGAGATAATTCCAATCCTCTACGCGTTCGCTTCTTCCTCTAAAAAAAAAAAGAAGCTTCGCTCCTCGAGCAACCCCGGGCACGTAATCGCAGTTCCTCTTCCTCCTGTGAATTTATACAGTCGCTTCCATACAAGCGTACTCCCTTCTTCCCCCTATTTGAATAACACACTCTGCCTCTGGGATGTTCGAACAAATTTATTAGAGAAATATGTACATGAATGGGATAAAGAGGAGGAGAGGGAAGATAACGAAAGTGAGCGAGATCTCTCCCTCCTTTTTCTCTCGAGAGAGGGTTGGGAAACCGCGAGAAAACTGAGAACAGGCGGTCGTTGTTGCGTCGTCCCTCCCTGATCTTAGGATTGGAGGAAATATGGCGCGGTGTACTTAAATCGAGGCCAGGTTTTCCGTTCCTTAGTCCCAGGGGGGACTTTGCTCCTGGTATACAACCACGCTTTATCTTTATCCGTTTCCCGCATCGTCGAGTTTCTATTTCGTTTGTTATTTCACGCGCCCGGTGAGAACACGATTCCCTCCGTTTCCTTTGCTCGAATTTGTTTTTATTCCTCCCCTCCCCTCTCTTTTCTCCTTTGTCCCTCCACTTCGTTTTCACTTTCTTCACCCCCTCGACGAGGAGATGGTGGTAATTTTTCGTGCTCGTGTCGAAAATTAATTGCTTCTTCTTTTTGTTTATTCTCTCTTGTTGTTTTGATTAATAGGCGAATTGGAAAGGATGAAAAATGGAAATACTATTTTTTTTATTATTATTTATAGTCGAGAAAGGGAAGTATTTAAAAATATTCGTAATATTGTTAATATTTTATCGTACAATTAATTTGTAATTACTTATCGATTATGATCGGAGAAAGAATTATTTTTAAATATTCTTCTATTTTTATCTGGATCGCGTGGACGGTAATTAAGATAAATAATTAACAAGCTACCTTTATTAAATTATCAATAAACCTAATTATTGGAGGACCAATTGAACATTGGTGAAAACATCTTTTGTAAAAATCTTTTCCTGATAACATTTGAACGAGGATACAATTATTAATGTCTATTTTTAACGATACAATGTAATTAAGGGATTCGTGTGCACAACGTGTTGCAAAATACATCGTGACTGTTAATTGCTAAAGATTATTTGAAGGTCTTACCACCTTTGCGCAAACACGGTGAAATGTATTTACACGAATAAATCAACGGGGAAGTAGAATAGATCCGCGTGCTTGTTTAAAGGGTTGTGCAAGTAGAACAGAACCGCGCCTGGTCAGACGCGGTCAGTCGAGGAGAATAGACCCGTGTTTTCTCTGCCGGTGGTTCGAGTTTAAACTCTCGGATAAATTACACGGATAAATTGTCTTGCGATTATTATTAATTATTTCTTTTTTTCTATTCTGTATTTGTATAACAATTCTTTTCCATTCAATCTTGTTGTACGTTTACCTTTAATTGAGATTCTAATTGTTTTGAAATTTGATAATTTTGGAATTGTATTTGTATTTTCAATCTTTCTCTATCTAAATATAGCAAGAGAGAGATACAAAGTTCATGTAAAATGGATAAATTATTATTTGAAATTATACTTTGTAAAAATGTTTCATTCACGTGGAAATTTTTGTAGACTTTTTCTTAGAAAGTTGCGTTATATCGCAATTAAAATTTTCGAAATAAAATTTACAGCACGTATCTATCGATAATTAAATCGATATATATCGCGCGCGTAATGAGATTCAAGTCTCTCTCTTTTTGAATTTAATTGCAAAATTCCGCTGTATCTTGTTTGCTTTATCGTCGCTACGTGCCATTTGAACACTTTCGCATCTAAAGACGAGATATCCTCGCCTTATAGTTCACGTTCACGTTCCATTAGACGAGATATCTCCCGATACGTTCCTTTCATTAAAAACTTTCATTATTCGAATAAAAATCAATTCGCGAGGATATATCACCCGTAATGGTGATAAAAAGTTATTGGATATAAATTAAACGTAACTACACTACTCTCACCACTCTCGAGCTTCCCTTTACCCAAACAACATTATATTTATACGATCGATGAAGAGAAGAGATCTTCGCATTAATTTGTAATAAATTTTCATCGTGAACGAAATATAAATATACGCCGTTATAATAACCGAAATTTACAATAATAACAATAACAACAACGATAATCTCGAATAAGACACAATTGTACACAATTAATTTATAGTACAGCTATTTATTACTTTGTACATATCGATAAATGGCGTACACAATAATGCCGCAACGTTGCATTAAACCGCCTCGAATAACAAACGTTTTATGTTTATATGCAAACAGTTATCTCCGTTCAAACGTTTCCTCCCTCCCAGAATAATATTTGCACTGTACACTGTAGTTGTGCCCAAACTTATCATCATCCTTTTTCATCCTTTCAAAAAAAGGATTCCAATCCTTTTCCTTACAATTTTTCCAAACGATTTCCAAAAAAAAAAGTGTCGCGGACAATAATGTTTGCAAAAAATAACAACAACGATCGTTTTCCTTCCCCTTTCCGTGAAATCACGATTGCAAACATCGTCGAGAAAAAAAAAAAGAAGAAGAAGAAAGATGAAATCGAGGAGAGGGGAGAAAAAAAACATTCGAGGAAATTTCTCGCTAACCAATTCCATGATACACGCGCTCGCGCGCGCCAGAAATATTAAAAAACATTTCGAGGAGACAAAGGCGCAAAGGGGGGAGAGGAGGGGGGAGGGAATGGATGGAAAAATCGAAACGATTGCGGACTCGTGGATACGAGGAACAATCCGGTATCCCCGAGTAATTCCTCGGGAAAAATCGGTAACGCGATACGGATGAATAGCCCCGCCGCTCGCGTTCGCCGGGGGCGCAACGCCGCTGAATTCGTTATATTTCCTTTCAAAGCAGACCGTAAAAACAGCCGACCACCACCATCTGGGAGAAGCGGAGCGAGACGAGCGGAGGAGAATCGGCCTTTTATCGCGGACCATGAAAATTCGCATGAAAATCCATCGGTCCATCGGTCGAAAACGTTTGTTAGATTTCTCTCGCGCGAGTCGCCTGCTTTTCTTTTTCTCCCTCCTCCTCCTTTTTTTTTTTTTCTTTTTGCTGTCCGTACGTTCTTAGATTTGGATGTTGAAAATGTTGATTGGATTTCGTTGCGCATACGAGAATATTTTATATTTTCAAAATACGCTCGCTTCTTAATTTTTATTATCGTAAGAGAGATTCTTAAGTTTGTAGCCATTTATAGCTATCGATAAAGTAAATAATCAATTTTACGCTTTCTTAATGTTGAATGGTTACTTACAATTGTACAATTTTTCTAAACGATGCAAAAAAATTCATTTGCAAAAATAAATAATCAATTTAATGGTTAAACAATTATTATGATAAATAATTCCACAAGTTGTTACTTACGTGTACAATTTTTCTAAACGATGCAAAAAGAAATTCGTTTGCAAAAACAACGATCGTTTTTCTTCCTATCGATAAAATAAATAATCAATTTTATGCTTTCTTAAATTACAATTATTACGATAAATAATTCCACAAGTTGTCACGCAATTATATTCGACGATGGAAAAATCCGTTCCTGATCAATTAGAATTAGAACAGTCTTGGAGAGAGTTCCTATGACCGAGACACTGCCTCCGTCCTTCCCATCTCGAGAGAATGGCGTTTCTCACGAGTCGATTACGCAACTCTGGCTGCCGATCGTGAATCGCAAGAGAAACCGCGGATCGATGGTGTTGTACAGTGGCGAGGAAGAGGAGGAGGAGGATCATTACGGCGCAGAAGCGACGGCTAGAAGAATAAATTCGACGAAGAATGGATCGGAAGAAATGGAGGAGTAAAAAATTGACTCCCCTTCCTTTATTTTATTTACTTACTTACTTATTTTTCTTATATCTCCTCTCTTCTTCCTCCCATCGATACCACGTATAAGTTGATAATGAACGATCGTATTGAAAACGTTCTTGAACCGAGTCCTATCGCATCGACCTGCTTTCGAAAGAAGCGGCCTTGATTTCGTCGCGACGAAATACTTATCCCTCTGTCGATGATTTCTCTATTTCCTTTTTCTTCCTCTTTTCTCTAAACTCATGTCATTACGCGAATAATTATTAACTTGCCACGAGGAAGGGAGGGGGGAGAGTTGAAGGGAGTGGATACGGATGTAGGAAGACGCGGTTCCCGTCGAGATTAAACCTCTGAATGGGGGTTTAAGGATAGTTTCTCCCTTGGTGATATTTCACCTCTGGGGCTCGAGTTTGTTTAGGTTGGATGCGGTCCGATGATGCCGATGGTGTGTAAGGCGCTCTGTTTGTCGCGTTTCCGAAGTTGTAAGGTTTCGGTTAGTAGAATGTTCCGTAACTATAAGGAGAATTATAAGTGTAGGGTGAACTACTAGTTGATGGAAAGTTTTCTAATTATGGATACGGATTAATTTTGTTCGAACGAGGAATAGATAGGAGAGAAATCTGGATAAAAGGAGACGAGCGAAGCATTTTATGAGAAGCAAAAAGAATAATTAAGCATCATTTATTTATATATTGTAAATTTAGATTGATTCGAGTCTTGCACGAAAAGAAATGAGAGAATTCTTACGCGATATTCCAATTATCAGAAAAACTAGGCGTAATGATCGGGTCATTTTCCACCTGATCGAACGTTCGCTGAAAGAAAGGAAGAAAGAAAGGGAAATATATGCACGAGGGAATCCCGATGGGATGCTAGAATTCCCGGCAAAAACCAAGTATCGTTTCGCCAAATTCCAATGGAACATGTTTATCCCGAATCGGTTGACAAGATCGACATTAAAAAGCAGCGAATTCCACCGAATTCGTTGCCCGAGTTTTTGTCACCCGGCCAACGAAACTAGCCAACGAATAATAATGGCGCTCGATTTGATAAAACGCACCGCGTTGAAAATCCCTCTCACTTCGTTACAAATATTGTACAAATTGGCGAGTAGAATATTTTTTTTTTGTTTTTCTTTTTCCCTTAATTGAAGCATTAATATATTACAAATAGAGGGAGAGATAAGGGTTGGATTGTGTACGTATCTTTAATCCGACGCTCTATTATGACGGCATGTTGAATTAAAAAAAAAAAAAGCGAGTTTTTGTTCGTCGTCCCAGATGAAAAGAAGCTAATGCTGGAATTGAAAGCCGAGGTGATAAAAATCTTTCCTTTTTTGTTTGCTTTTCGATCATTTTACGAGTGAAATGTCTCGTTGTTTCGAGAATGGAAAAGTATGAAAAGTATACGAATAAATATTGTAAAAATTTTATAAAAGAAAGAATGAAAAGGAAAAGATTAATTTTAATATCGAAATGAAGCGAATACTTATCGACTCGATAACTCGATCAGTTTTTTAATTATAATAACTAATTTTGATGATAATCAAGCTATGTGTCCACGGCATATTTAGGTAAATATTACGGTGTGTATATTGAGCCACGATTAACCCTTGTCCTTTCCGCAACCTGCAACGCTATTAATATTCCCCCCCCTCCCTTGTTGAAAAGATGCGTCCACGTCATCACTCTCGAAACCGTGAATAATTTCCCGTACGATACTCTCATGGAGAATCCTGGAGAACAATGCCCTCTATTTTTCCTCGTTAATACGCTAATCCTCGCTTCTTTCTGCAATCCCGAGTTATTACACCGCACAATCTTCTCTTTCACTTGAAATTCCGGATTTTCCCCGTGAATTTTCCAATCTTCGAGAATAAATTATTCACACGAGGGGACACAAAGAGAGGATGGTAAAAAAAAAAAAAAAAGAAAGTATTGAAAAAATATCGGAGAATGAAGAGATGATTGTGATAATCAAAGCAACTCTTAAATTTGAAAATCTCTCGCGAATTTTTTAATTTTAGAAAGATGTGTTATTTATTTATCTTACAAGACGAAACAGATTTGATAAAAATGGGATGTTTTGTGTTTTATCCTCAAGAAAAAAAGAAAAAGTCTGGAATCTTTTGCGCTCTTTCAAAAATTCCAATTTTTTTCGCATCTTTGGCAACGACAGTTGGCCGAAAGGAGAGCGGTTCGAAAGGGAAGGGAAATAACAGGATAACCGGAGTTTTATCGACGAAAATATTCGCCGTTGAAAATTTTTGACAACGAAACGTTTTCCAAATCGGAGACGTCCCTTTGCGTTTGTTGGGAAACGAAAATCGAGCACCGATCGCGCGAATTTTTCCGCTCCGTTTCCATTTTCAAAGGGAGGCTCGAGTCGCGCGGTGCCGAATTTCGAAAAAAAAAAAATAGCCGCGTCTTTGAAAATTTTTTATAAAACCATGCGTATCCGGCTCGCGATGGAAATCACTTTAGAAATTAATTTCTGAACGGTGGGGGAAGGGGACGCATGCGATCGAGTTCACATCGAATGATGAAAAAGTAAAGGGAAATAACAAGGAATTTTGGGCGAAGTTAATACTTTTGGGGATTGAAATCGATTGACTGTGGTGCTCCTTGCTATCGAATTGCAACTATGTCAAAGTGAAACAAGTTTCGAGATGTATCGCTTGTTGCTTTGTGCGTGGATAGTTTTGCAGGTGTGAAACAAAATTTATCGTTTCAATTTTCTGATTTATTTGAAGAATTTCGAACGATTTTTATTCCTGTTCGAATATTTATATATATTTCTCATATTAATTAAATTATTTTTCTCGTAGTTTACAAAATAATACGGAATCTATATGTGAAATCGATTTTTGCAATAATTTAATTTAAACTAATCCAACGATAATATTATCGCGTATAATATTTTTATCGTGCTCTCATCGATGAAATCGCCAAAAGAAACGGAAGGGAAAAATTAACAGATTTCTCGAATCGAGAAAATTTATCGAATGTGGAACCGATGCATGATAATTAATACGTACGATTATCTAGTACGAATGTAATATATCGTGCGTGTAATTAAAGTATCGATTACGTAATTATCCTCTATCCATCCGCATATGATAATTATTAACGCGAGCAGAATTTCGCGAGAGGCGGAAGTTTCGCGGTGACAGGTGAAACAATTGCACCATTTCTTCTCTCCCTTATGATACTCGAAAATAATAGTATCCTGGACGCTTCAGAGAACGTTTCCAAGACGGCGTTTCCACTTAAAGCACTTAGCCAGGGTATACTTGTATACCCGGCTTTTAATGATGCTGGTAAGGAGGTCAGTGGACCATGCTCATTGAATGAAGTACGTGGTCACGTGCGGTGACAACACGATTTTTCCTTTTTTTTTTTTTTTTAAAGAACCAGCGTTTTTATCAGGTTGAAGCTCGTTGACATAATGCTACTTAATTAACATTCGTCTTTTTTAATTCGATGATACACACAGTGATGAGAGATAAAATGAGAGATTTAAAGAGGGAGAAGGGGTAGTAAGAAGGTATATAGTAGGTTCGTTTCATGGTTTCATTTATCTTGCACAGTTTTTTTGACGAGTTTAAAGACTCGGAGAGACGATTAATTAAGTAAATTAAATATTTAACTCTTGTGTCAATACCGAGTGCCCTTTTCCCCTTGAGATAAAATTTAAAACTTTTGCCTTTTTATCCAAAAAACTTTTCAAATTCAAGAATCGATCCGTCGAGAATAATTCATGAAAATAATTAAACTTGAATTGTATTGGTTAAATATTCGGCTTATATCTCGAGATCAAAAGATTTAAAAGAACAATAAAATCAATTTAAAATCTTTAGTATACTATTAGTGAGATCGTTACGTTATAATTTACCTTAAAACTCGATAAAAATCTTATTAAAATTACAAAAAATTTGAACCGCTACAACTCCGAAGATAATAACTTCCGGTCAATGGATGAAAGCTCGTTAGAAGCGCGGAACCTTCCCCTTTAAAACGCTTTTTCATTCATCCCGATACAACTTCCGGTTCCCGAGTTATCGTCGTGTAAAGAGAAGGGTAATTTTTAATCATACGTCTTTAATCGGATTAATTCGTATTGAAATTAGAAAAAATTTGAACCGCTATAACTCCGGAGATAATAACTTCCGGTCAATGGATGAAAGCTCGTTAGAAGCGCGGAACCTTACCCTTTAAAACGCTTTTTCGTTCGTCCCGATACGACTTCCGGTTGCCGAGTTATCGTCGTGTAAAGAGAAGGGTAATTTTTAATCATACGTCTTTAATCCGATTAAATCCTATTGAAATTAGAAAAAATTTGAACCGCTATAACTCCGGAGATAATAACTTCCGGTCAGTGGATGAAAGCTCGTTAGAAGCGCTGGACCTTCCCCTTTAAAACGCTTTTTCATTCGTCCCGATACGACTTCCGGTTGCCGAGATATCGTCGCGTAAAGAGAAAGGTAATTTTTGATCGTTTACTACCTTCATCCTTGTCGCTTATTCGGATCTCTCGCTCGCACCTCGCCTCGCTGACCTATCCCAATTCGAGATAAGCGAAGTCGCGATTCCTAGAAAAACGTAGTAGCGTTTCCAGGAAAAAATGTAGGTCAGTGGGTCGCGAGCCCATTCATAAATCCGCCACTGTCTTGAGCGCTATTGACACTTTGAACGCTTATATCTCGGCAACCGATTGAGATATCGGGATAATTCAAAAAGGGACTTCATCGGTACACTCTCCTCTATATCCCGAGTGTGTTTCAACGACAAAATTTTTAATTTCTCCTCGTGTATTTGATATCCAATGTCGAAATTTCTTTCGTAACTTTACGTGATTTAAAATACGCGAGGATTTAAATCTCTCGAAATTAGACGCCTATCTCTGCCCCCTTTTCCCTCTTCCTCCTCTATAATCGTCGAAATTCAACGTCGCAGCTGCGAGGATTTACGAAATGCGGCAAAATTCACGGGAATAAAAGTGGCGTTTGAATCGGCGGTGAACAAAGCGAGGTTGGGATCTCGAAAATAAGACGGTTGCTTTTTCCCGGGGCGCATCTGAATTCAGGCGGTCGGAGGGTTGAAATTCAGAATGGCGTGGCATGTGTCACACGTGTTAGCCCCGTGGCCCGCGGAAAATTCTTGATGCTCGACGAGGCGAGAATAAAGTAGACGGGTTCTCTGTCTTTGAATTTCTTCCGGGCCGCTTGTAACGCGTCCTGCGGGAAAGCCTCTGCTACGTGTCGAATAAATTAGAACTTTTCGTCCTCGCAACGGCCAAGCTTTTTTTTCTCTCTCTCTCTCTCCTTCTTTCTTTTTTTTTTTTTTTCTAGAGCAATTTCTTAGGCTTACAGACACCGTTCGCATATCTCTCCTTCGTTCCTTCGCTTTTAAGAGAAACGCGCTTTAAGAGAAAATGAGAATTGATATTTTCTTTTATCTTCTCCTCGTTCTTATATCATTTCTTGTATGTTTCTTTTTTCTTCTTCTTTTTTTATCTTTTTCCATCTCTCCTTCTCTTCTCTCTTCCATTGCACTCGTAACATCCAGTCTGCTAGCCTCGAAGCTACGTTTCTCTATAATTACTCTGTCAATCTTTCTCATCCGTATAGCTTTACGTCTTTTTCCTACCTCTTCTTCCTTTCTTTTTTCCTCCTCGTGTTTTCCCTGTCTCTTTTGCTTCCTGTTTTATTTACGATACTCGACGTTTCTGCTTTCGAGGAATCGAGTTGTATCGCATAAACTATCTCGAGGAAATAGTAAAATATCGATTTTCAGAAGAATTTTCTATTCGTCGTCGTATCGATTATTGGCAAAACTGTTTCATCGATATACACGTTTGTCAATTAACATATTTAACTTTGTGAAATGACTCATTATTAAATCGAATAGAAAAACAAATCCTTTTTCATCCAATTCAATCGTAACGCGATTCTTCCTCTGAAAACCTACCTTACGCGTATATATGACGTAGCAGCATCCTTTTGGAAAATCGCCACTGCTTGTATAACGGGCTTGCAACGAACGATTCACGTTAAAACGGCAGAAACTAAAAACTCGGCCGTATTCAGCGCGATTTTTCAGAAGCGGAAGTACGACGACGCAGAGATGAAGGGGGGTGAGGGATCTGATATAAATGTAACGCGACAGCCAACTTCTACATATCGCGGCAGGGGGTTGAAAGGGACGACAGCGTGGCTCTGCTGGCCTTTTTTTCTTGCCTTCTTCTCCTCCTTTTTTTCCTCCGCGAAACGGAATTCGCGTGCAATTTTCTTGCGTCCCGGGGATCCGCAGCGTCCGCGTTTTCGAATTGAAAACAGTCGCGAAACCTTCTTACGCGCGTCGACTCCCTTTCAACAATTGCGGATGTGTGGTGCTTTGTGGATGTGGACGAAAAGAAATGGACGAGAGGAGAGGATATAAATTAAGGAACGTCCCATTGGATTGGGAGAAATTTTGGAAAATTCTGAATGGTACTTTTAAAATTAATAATAATTAGAGGAAATTTCTTCTTATTGCACGTTTTATTTATTTATCTCCGTTTCGAATATTTTTATTTTATCAAGGTAAGGAATTTTTTAAAAAGTGAAATTCTTCGTAAATTCTTGTTAGATTATTATTTACGACGCACTCTCTTCGGGAGGATAGTAAAATTCCTAGGATATTAATACCTTTCGCGGGAAGACGCGAGAGGAGCATCTTTCTTCGAATGAGACGCTCGAAGGCGGGCGGAAACTCGACTTATTCCCGTGAAAAGTAATTGTGTTTACCAAAACGCGTTTCTCATGTAAACGTGGCGCCGGTCTGGCGATTGTCAGTCAGAATCCCATGGTGACGAAGACGACACGGTGGAAAGCTGTGACTGTTTAATCTCTCTGAAGCTTATCTTGGACGAAATTGCATTAAACACTAGGAAAATTGCGTGGAAAGGCGAGCTTTAGACAACGATAGAGCATCGTAGAGTAAATACGATCAAAACTCGTTTTATCAATCGCATAGAATGATTAACTTCATATTAGTTCAAGAAATTTTCTCAAAACAAATTAAAAGAAGAGGATCCCTCTATTAAATGAAGCACAAATGAAAGTATATTTGCAACAAGATTCCTGTAAATTAGAAAATATAAATAAATAAATAAATAAGAATAAATAGAAGGAATAAATAGAAAGAAAGAAAGGGAAGAGAAGAAGCAATTTCGAAAAATTTCCTCCGAGGAACTTTCCCTCCTCCTACGACTTTTTCACGAATGTTTGACAAGATTCAGGAGGTGGACAAGAAGGGGGAGGTGGATTAAATCCACGCACAGCCGAGAAGCTGTGGGGATGATAAAGCGAGATTTTCTCGGGCAATTTTTAAGACCGGTTAACGATCCAAGAGAGTAATCGCACGGGATTGAAACCGCGACGACATTAATCACGTTGATGATACATTTTATATTCAACGAATTTCTCTCCCCCCTTCTCTCCACCACCGCAACCCTCTCTCAAACAGTCATTTTAATCATTAAGTTGGCGCACAACAGGTAAGAAAAAGGTTTCCGCCGAGGTAAAAACTGGGTTTTTGCTTATTTAAAGCGAATTTTTTCCCTTCCTCCTCTTTCTTCCTTTCTTCCTTCCTTTTTTAATCTCTCCTCCGGAAAAGGGAGAAACGCTGAGTGCTGGCGAGTTCGCGATACTTTTTTGCCATTCACCCTCCCTCTCCCCCGAGAAAGATATATTGGAGCAAAGTTTTTCTCCAAGAGACGGAATTTTCCAAAAATCGAGAGCGTTTTTATTACACACGTTTCGTTAAACGAACCATGATAATGTGTTAACGAGAATTGATACATCACGAATTCGATATTCGTGTTAAAAATTTCCTTTTTTACAAACCTTGTGTATCATTCTTAAATCCAGAAATTTAATTCAAAATCTCGATATACTCGTAAAATAATGATGTAAAGTGACGCGTATCAACGATACGGTTGGATTAATCCGGCTCGACGCCGTCATCGAGCCATCATCGAGATGACGCTTTGGCGGGAAACGGAGCCGCAAACTGAGACAAAGGGGAAAGAAGGATTGCACGAGGGGGTGGAATGTGCCGTTGAGGTGGGTGGGTGGGAGAAGGAGCAGCGTGCCGCTCTAGCAGCTCTCCACCGATCAATACGTCTCTACACCCCCCATCGGTGCACCATCGGTGGCTGCGTTTCCGCTGTTTTCGCGCTCAAGAAGGCATAACCACGTTGAGATTATCATCGAGTCAAACCACTGAATCTCATCAGATTCTTATACTTTTTGCAAATTTCGCGATGGAAATTGTCGAATTGATATCCAAAGTTCCTAAATTGAAATTTTAAATTAATGATTTTTTTCTTAATAATAAATCTGTCATATTTTTAATTAATAAAGATAAAGTGGAACATAATGGAAACACATTGGACAAACGTGGAGGAGAGTGTTCAGAATCGATTTAAAATCCGTATTTCCACGTTCCTACGAAAGCAAACAAACAGTGTGGACAATCACACCCCTCGAAAGGGTTGAGGATGAGGTTTTCGATGCGCGACGACGTGGCGGGAGCTGATATCTCTCTCTCCCCGCCCCCCTCTCGAATTTTTGCCACTCTTTCTCGACGAGAAACGGTTCGCCCGATACGTACGGGACGCGTAGATACGGAAGAGGTGTTTGGCAGACGAGCTGTGAAATGGATTGGCCCTCCTCCTTCTTTGCTTCAAAGGGGATCTCGATTTTTCAACTTTCCTACCCGATGACGCAGCGCATCCTATGGCTGGAATTGGTTAATCTCGATTCTTCTCGAATTGTGGTATTTCTATATTTTTAATGTATAACAAATATATCATTTCGAACGAAAGTTTCTCAATGATGAAAGGAACGATTCTAAGAAATTTCAAAATTCTGTAATCTGAGAAAGAATCGTGATGGAGGACGTTAACAGTGACAGGAGACGAAGCGTGGAAAGAAATTATCAGGTAGAAATTGTGCGCGGCCACCACAGAGATATGTGGACGCGCAATAAAAGTCGGCATCCCCGTAAATTCACCTGTTACACACAGGCAACACTCGGTTAACACTTTAATCCGCATCCCGCATGCTTGGTGGAATTAACACGAGGAACAAACCGGCGACATATCGATCTTAATCGGCGAATTCTCGTTAGGAGGGAGATTTATTTACAAGATGGTTATATTAATTAAGTTTGAGAGAGTTTGGGTGGGTGAATATTTGTTGGTGAAAAAATTTTCGAACATACGTGGAAAATGATAATGTTAAATTTTTAAAATTTTTCCAAGTGTATCATACATACTTTTCGTACACGTATATTTTTCTCTAATGTGGCTTTGGTCGAATTTATTCCAACTTTTTCCCTCCCTTTTTTTCTTTAATTTGAAAAATATTTTCGTTTATTTCAACGTCAAATAAATATATTTTAGGCAAATCCGGCGTGACAGTCACCGATGCCAGCCGACATATATTTTTATGTTTATATATGATTGGATGGAGGAGAGACGTGGCTGCGAGTTTGTAATAACAGTAACGTAATGATAAATATATTTGTATAAACATTTCAAAACGCGAGGGAATGAAATAAATAAAAGGAGAAGGGGGAGGGAAAAAGCAAAGTTATTTAACGAGAGAATTTTAAGAAAATATCACATCAGTTGAAACGGAACTGTTGTAAACTTTGCTTTACTGACAATGAATCCAAATGATTTTATTTATATTTATATTTACTTACGTGATATACATGTGTAATTATACACTGTTTACGAGAACCGTGAATCATTATATTTATATTGCGTGCGATAATTTAAACGATACGAGATTCGTAATCCCGATAATTCGTGCAACGTTTATTAAACAATCGAGCTCGATTAATTATCCAATCTCCTCTTCGAGGAAACGATCTTTCCAGCCCCCCTTCCTTGCAAAACTCTGAAAAGAACAATGTCTGTCAATTAAATTAAATAAAGTCGTGGACTGAATTAAACGACGGTGAAAATAATCGTTGCTTCGTTATTCGTCGATTGCGTAATTTCCACCGAACAATATCTGCCAATTAATTAACCACATAAAACGAAAGCCTATCCAATTTTCTCTCGTCTCTTCCATATACTTTTTCTTTTTTTTTTTCTTAAAACTTCGCAAGAAAACTATCGAATCGAATAGAAAACTCTGATAAAACACTTTCTTCGATAATAATAATTTTAAAAATATCGAGTAATTGGAAATAAATTAATAAATAGATGATATCGATTAAACTTAAGATATTCTGTTCGAGGAGGAACAAACGGCTGAAACAATTTGGTTGAAGTGGATCTGTTCTTTCGATACGTTCCAAAGTTTGATTGAAAAATAGATTAAAAGAAGAAAGAAAGAAGGGAAGGAAGGAAGGAAGAAAGAAAGTGATAGGCGATACAGAATCGCGTTATGCAACGCGAGGACACAAAGGTGTACACACAAGTTTAAGCAACAATATAATGGACAACGAAATTAATTTGTCGGCGCAATCAGGTTAATGTAATAATGCAGGACAAAGTAGACGTTAGCCCGTTAATTCAGAAGCTGGCTCAGAAGCGGAGAAAATTGGGTTAGCCTTTCGCTGATATTTTTATCAAATTAACGCTTGCCTCGGTGTTCGCTACACGTTGAAACGAGCGGCTTAAATTAACGTCGCTGCATGTTTTTGCAATAGTTTTTTTTTTTTCTTATTCCCTTCTTTCTTGTTTTTCTCTTTCTCTTTCTCTTTTTTTTTGTAGCTCGATACACATACCATGACACGCATACGGGTTTAATGACGAGGAACGATAAACGAGATGGATCGGTTTTGAGATACCTCGCTATTGGAAATTAATCAGTAGATGGTTAAACGTAACAATGGGTTGAGAAAAATTTTTTTCTAATAATATCTAAATAGAGAAATGTCAATGTTAACATCAAAAAAGTCGAATTACGAAGAAAATTGTTATTAACATCGATATGGATCGAACCAGTAACAAAATTTGTTGGAAAGTTTTTTTATAATTCGTATTAGATGAGAGGAATAATCTCAATTTTCAAATCCAGTTTTTCTCCTTTTCATTTTGAAGTTTCTTGATAGGAAAGTACGAGGAACAAGTGGTTATCATACGGTTCTCTAAATGGATACGACTTGTACCTTTATCTAAAATCTTACCTATAATAACCGAGATTGCAGTGTCCTCGATACTTTTATCCAGATTATTCACTATTTCTAACTCGGAAATATTTAAATTTCATCGTCGCTTTAATTTATGGAAACAAACATTGATATTGTTGCTTCGTACATACAATTAGATATAAAAAAAAACTCTAACAATTTTTAATTTAATTTAATTGGAATATCGATATTAAAATAAAAACGTTGCTTTAAATTAATTAATTAAAAATCGCGTAAAACTTGGTTAAGTTATCAAACATACATATATATGATAATATAAAAAAAAAATAAAAAAGAATCTTCTCGGTTCCAAAATTCAAAATTCAATATGAACGATGGGGAAATAATACAAAAAAAAAAGAGAGAGAGAAAAAAAATACGATATTTCCAAAAATTAAATTTACAAAATAAACCAATAAAAAAAATCTTTCCACCTCGAATGAAAATATTGCGCCGAGGCCAAACGCATATATAATATTTGAAAAAAGAGAGAAAAAAGAAAAAATTTCCAGCCATATCCGAACCACTTCGAAAACAGGAAAAAAAACATTGAAAAATTTACATTTCGAAATGTCGGATGGGTGTAACGTCGTCCCCTGAAAAAAATTGGAATCAGAAAAAAAAAAGAAAAAAGAAAAGAAAGGAAAACAATCCCTTTCACGAAACGGTGAACCGCGAATTTTTTTTACCTTCGACAAGGCTTTTCCACGGAACCGAGTTCCACGATGGATCGAATTTTAACGTCGGCGTCAACGTCATTAATGCCTATCAGCTGCCACCACCACCACCACCACCCCTCTTTTCATTCGATGTATCGATCGAGCACAGCCGAGCGGAGCCATTCGAATCCGTGGCTCGATAAACATAATGTCAATTAATCAGAGACATCCCGCCACGTGGAAACGCTCGTTTGTCTCCCCCGGGGCTACGGGGGAAAAAAACACCCTTCTGAAACAGGACCCCGATAACGATTTGGGGGAGGGGATGCTAATTAAATTGCACGCTCCTTGCTCGACATCTCTGTCGCCGTATAAGCAGAGATCCGCGGTTAACGAAACAGAGAAATTATTCCCCCTCTATTATCTATCCAAGTAGACAAGTTCATTTTCAACAAAAGCTGGGACCGAGTTAGAGTTTGGATGAACTTCTGTTCGATAAACGTACCTTGCCTCGATTGACTGCTGCGAGTTTTGAAAACATAATTTTCGAGAAGGGATTTTTGTCAATCGTGATTATGTGTTTTCCATTTTATGGATTTGTTTTTCTCTCTCTCTCCTATTTAATTTTCGATAATTGGAGGAAAAAGTGACACTGAGATCGCTGGAACTATGGAAAGATATATAATTTATAAATTGGATTCAAATATTGGTATAAAGAATAATCTCAAGAAAAATCTTGTAGAACTATTTGATTTTGAATTTTTTTAACTCTTCCAAGGAATTGCATTCGATTTTTAAAATTGGTGGATGGATTTTTACTATTCCCTTGAACGTGAAGAGATATTAAACGGGAAGCAAACAAGTAAATCGAGAGAACGAGCGGTCAAAAAACAAGGAGATGGACGAGATTTCCAAAATAAAAAAAGAAACAGTAGATTAATCCGCAATTGGATTCCTCCTGGCTCGGCAGGAAAGAGAAATAATGCGAGCGGAAACACGTCGAAGCGAACAATTTTCAATCGTTCGTTTGAATGGCCCATTAAAGCCGAAAACTGGAAATGAAAAACAAAAAGGAAGAACGAGTGTTAAAAAAAAAAAAAAGAACGAATTTCGTTGCGAAATGATAAATACAACGCGTCGGAGATGCTTTTCCCCTTTTTCAGACAAAGGGAGACACATTCTCGATCATTTTTGCATGTATACCCCAATAAATAATAAAGGGATAGTGGAAAATAATTTATTATTTATAAAAAGAAAAAAAAGATCAATCGATTTCCACTTTCAACGATGTAAAATTTTTGAGAAAATAATAATATAATCGTCTTGTTGGACTAAAAAAAGAAATCGTCGAGCTTTTCTCTCGTTGAATAAAAATATTGGGAAACAAGGATCGAGATCGTTTCTAAAAAAGATAAACAAAAATTGTACAAAGAGATATAGATCATTTTTGAAAATATATTTCTTCAACTTATATCCCGATCAATTCTACGATTATACAATCAATATAAACAGTTATTTGTATCGAGTATCGAAGACAGGTATATTTAATGCAAAGTAGGTTACTTAAGCTCGCAAGAAGTTATTCTTTCTTTCTTTCCTTCTTTTTTTCCTTTTTTTTCTTTCACAGTTTACGTTATCATCCAGTTTACCGTGGAAAAGTTATCTTCACGCAACGTTTCCTCTATTTATAGAGAATTATAACAGTCGTTGTTGTTTTCTCCTATCGAACGGTCGTCGACGCCCATAAAAATAAACATCCCCCATCCTATTTTTAAGTACACAAGGAAAAACCAATTTTAAAACGTTATTAACAGGGAGAGGAGGGGGAGGGTTATCAACCGGCGCGCGTTGTTTCGAACGCGCGGTATGGGAAAAAAGTGAAAGCCGGGCGAGAATCGATTACCTTTAATAATCGCGTGCCGCCCATTCTGACATCCGTTCGCCCGAATAATTGTGCAATTAAAAGGGAAAAATCTCGATTTTCAACGGAACGCCGCCGCGTAATAATAAATCCCTCCAACAATACAACAAATTTTATCATTAAAAAACATATTATTCACGCCTCTCTCTCGACGTTACATTACTCTGGCAGTACTTTAAACGTGTTACACGTGTTGTTATCACACAAAAGATACTGTGAATATATGAATCTTGTCTTGCATCACGAAAGAAGATAATTGAAACTCGAAAAATTTGATTTGATTCGTCGAGACGATTTGTATTAATCTGTTTCAATGTCAAAATTTTAGTTCTTGTTGAGAATTAACTTCAAAGTGGTGATAGTAACAGGTGGTGAAAGAAACCTTGTATCGGTTTCGCCAATTTCGTTATTTCTAAAGTTCCAATATCCGATCTATCTTAGATCTGTAATGAAAGATTTGGGACGTTGTTGAAACAATTGTAATACTTTGGCGATCGACGACGCTTTGAAACGCTTAGCTAGCTAGGATTAACAAAGAAAAACATTGACGAATATATAGCTCGAGCAATTTCACAGATATAGAAAATATCTCCTCGATTCATTCGATTCGAATTATAAATTAAACCTAAAAGAACAAATTCGTACGGTTTTTCACTCGACTATCGATTAAGAGTCGTAGAAATAAATTTCGAGCGATCTGGCCGAAAACGCGGAGGGGCAGAGGAGGAACAGCGCGTTTAAACGGCGCGGACCAACAATTCGGAGTGCCATTCTCATCTGAACAAGCATCTCTGGACGAACAATGGCAGGCGAGGAGCGCCATTCAACCACCAAACGTGCGTTTATCAGCGTGGATCGTATTATAATCTTTCGGGCGTACAACAATCCTGGAACAACAAACAGCCTCTTTCTTGGGTGTCGCGATTCTCTTGCCGGCAAAAAACTCCCTCTTCTTGTCTACTATATATATATATATACACTCTGCGTCGATAATTAATTTACCAAAACTTTCCTGCCAACCCTTGGAGATGAAAGGCGTCGTGTCGTGAAAGGATTGTGCAAGGGTCGAGGATTCTAGGAGCGGGATCATAAAGTAGATTCTTGGACGAGGTGATACTTATTGGAGGATGCACTTTGATCAAAGTTGCGAGGATGTTTGATGGATGCTCAGGATGCCTTTCTATTTGCATATCCTTATATCCTATGATTAAATTTTGCCCATGTATCGTTGATACATGTTCCAAGATTTTCTTTATCCTGTATTATAACGATATATTACAATTCTATTCTATTCTTCCGTCAAAAATCGAGGATTCGCTGTTCTCAAAGCTTCATCGAGCATCATACCATCCTAACACAAGCTTAAAGTTTAAAGTTTCGCTTTAACCCGAAATTCCCTCGAAGATGATACGTTTCGAATAAGGAAAGAGTGGAAGATCAAGTGGAAAAACAATCGGATGAAATTCTTTTCTTCACAACGGTTTCTCCCTTGAATTCAGAAAAGTCTATGTGACGTTAGAAGCTATTTTCTTTGATCCAGAACGTTGGAAGAATCTTTGGATAAACGAAGGGAAGTGGAAAAACAATCGGATGAAATTATTTTCTTCACAACGGTTTCTCCCTTGAATTCAGAAAAGTCTATGTGACGTTAGAAGCTATTTTCTTTGATCCAGAACGTTGGAAGAACCTTTGGATAAACGAAGGGAAGTGGAAAAAGAATCGGATGAAATTCTTTTCTTCACAACGGTTTCTCCTTGAATTCAGAAAAGTCTATGTGACGAGTGAACTAAGCTATTTTCTTTGATCCAGAACGTTGGAAGAACCTTTGGATAAACGAAGGGAAGTGGAAAAAGAATCGGATGAAATTATTTTCTTCACAACGGTCTCTCCCTTGAATTCAGAAAAGTCTATGTGACGTTAGAAGCTATTTTCTTTTATCCAGAACGTTGGAAGAACCTTTGGATAAACGAAGGCGATTAAAGCGATTATGGATTGACGATAGGATGTTACTATGGGAAAGTGTCGGGTTATGTGTCGAGCGTTTGAATTACATTTTGTTGTATACCGCGAATTGATTCCGTGACAGAGTAGTTTCGTCCCGGTAATCTGGCATTAATTTAACGCGACTATAGTAACCGCCGTTTTCGATTGTGCCTCGATTGTGTAACGCGTTCGCAGTTTGTCGGAGGATCGATGAATTATCTATTTTACAGGTGTATGTACACGCGCGCGCGTGGTAACATCGCGATTGACCTTTTCTTGATAATCGATGCGATATAATAGGATGTTAATGTCATCATTCGATAAAGGGTGAATTTTCGGGATGAAATTTTCAATGTAATATCATCGTATTCCCAGGGGAATACATTTTTGGCCCGTTCGTTGATAATCGATCGAGGATAAAAATCTGATAGAAATATTATTTTACTGTTTTTGAAAATATTGCCATTTCCTTTTTTTTTAACACTGTTCAAATTTATTATATTCGCTATTAATCGTAAAATAAAATTCGTGAAAAGGAAAGAAAGATACGTACAATATTCTGGCAGAAAAATTTAGAAGGAATGTCATCAATAATACTAATCGAAGAGAGAGTAAATTGAAAAAAATTTTATATTATCTTAGAAAGAACAGAGACAACTGTTTGGAACATTTTCTCTAAGCCATCTTGCAAATTTTATGTAATTTCAAATCTTGGAAGATTTATCAAACGCGATTCACTTTCAACGAGGTATATTCCATTCCCCCAATTTTGCTCTTAGCTCGTTCGAGTTGCAGAATTCAAAGAGCGTATCGAATTATGCGGCAATAATACCATCAGCCTTCTTTGACTCGTCAAGTGCAACGATCATACCTCTCATTTCCTTTCAAACGTATCGTTATAATTTTCTTGAAAAATGTTTAGCTTGACAATCGTTATTTTGGAGGAATTTTTGATTTTCTTTCTGTAAATAATAATTCAAAATATATATTCCAGCTTTTTTCTTTTAAAATTTATCCACTCGAAAGATTATCCCTCGCGGAAATTACTATGGCGCGCTATAATTAAATGCACAATGAGAATAGTTTCATCCCCAATTCACAGGAGACTGTAATTGCGTTTCGGCATAATTATTTAACGATTGCATTAGACCCGCATCAAACTTGCTCCGGGAACGTTCGCTTCGACCTCCTCTTCCGCCAACACTATCGATCTATCGTAATTTTCCATGATTCTTTAAACGCGCCACTCGATCGATACCCCATCCAATATTTCCCCTTTTCGTTTGTTCCCTTCCACCAACCCTTTTACACCTTTCCAAACAAATTGTAAAACGTTCGAATTCGTTTTCCACTCCAGAAATATGATCCAAGACGATTCCCTCTCCAAAATCCACAAAACGTACGATTATAAATACCACATTCACACAGGAAGAGTGTAAAAAACTAAAACAAAACCCTTCCTTTCCCTCAAGAAGAAGAGAAAAATAAACTAAAACCTCGGTGGAAACGCGCACACCCTCGTCGTTGACCCCCCGCACGTCCATTGACCCCATAAAACACAGTATAATCGTAGCGGAGGATGTTGGTTCATGGGACATGGCACCCTCTAATTCAGCGAATTACGGGGCGAACAAAGAGCGGGGCGGAAATAGAACGGAGGGAGAGGCGAAGAATTATTAAAGACCCCCTCCTGAAAAGGAGGGCCCCTCCTCTCTCCCGTTCCACAACCGCCTCGCGAGAAGAAGGGGGAGGGGTGAAAAGGAACCGAAACGGTGGTAGCACCGACGGCCACGCCTAGTTGCCACCTAGAGAGGCCGAAAGCCGAAAGGCGGAGGGGAGGGGAGGTGGTTGCAGCGCGTAAATCGCGTCGTCGTCGTCGTCTAATTCCAAATAATTCTCGCGCCCACCTCGACGAGGCACCCTCCACCGAAAACCGACCCTCTAAATGCTCTTACTTCACTGGGGGGGAATGGATATGGGTCTGGGTTGGGCGGTGGTTGCTCGAGATGCTCCGTGCAGATGCTGCAAATCATCGAGACAAAACAGTCGTTGCTCTATAAAGTTTGCCGCCATTCTCTCTTCCTCTTTCTCTGTTGATCCCTTCTCGCTTCTGGGACACTGGGTCGAGGGTTAATTGAGGAGAACGATTTTTGCAACGGTTAATGGAAATTTTTCTCGTGATTAATTATTGCCTTTTTACTTTTCGTGTGTTTTAGATTTAGTAGAATTTTAATTGTACGCTTTTTTTACGTTGTAACGTAAAATTGTACGCCTGGAAACTTCATTGATGATCTCTGATCGATCAGAGTCAAGGTTATTTGCTCGTGAAACGGGGATAATTAACCATTGAAAACACGGTTAAACTCGCTCTGACGTATCAACGGTGAATCTGAATTATACGATACCTTGTTAATGACGAAATATCAACGTGATGTCGTGCGGGAAATTTAAATTTTAAATCGTTCGCCAATATTTAATCAAACAAATTGAAAATTTGTTCCTTTTTTTTTAAAAACAATCGGATTAAATCATTGTAACGCGGGAGAAATTTAAATCCTACGTATCTTATATTTTCCATATAATGTTTGTTACATTCCCTGTTAATACAAAAATTTTCTCGATGAGTGACTTTACACGTATAGCCGTAAACTTTTTTAATCTAAAAGAGAAGAAGGGATATTCGATTCTTAAATAACGTCAAAGAACTCGATATATCTGCATAAAAGTGAGCAGCACAGTTTCCCTATAACTATAAATCGTAAATTTATCTTGCCGGTATATTAGCTCCACGATCATTTACGTAATCGATCTTTTGTAAACAAGAAGTTTATAACACGTTTCTCGTGGCGAAGCTCGGTTACGTTACTTTGGGGCAACAAATCATTTCTTCCCCTGCACCAAGTATATATATACATATATACGAGTACATTTCGAATGGAATGAAATCGAGGACACCATAAATTTATTTTCGACTGGTGCACTAATCTGGGCATCAAATGTTGGGCTGCAAACATTTCGTTGAATAACGATATTTCGATTATTGTCCAAATCTTTGTTTTCTAAAGTTAACGATCCAACGATTCCATGAATAATTAATTCTTGCAGATATTTCGATTTATTTTTAAGTAAATATTTGGCGGCTCCAAATGCGATATGATTTAAAATATTTTGGTAAAAAACAAATCTGTATTAGCAAACGTGTATACGTGTCTCGTGGTTGGGACATAATTTAACAGAGGAAGAGATGAACAATGATACTCCCGAGGACGAGATCCACATCCAGTAGCAACAATTTCCCCCATTAATAAATTACGTCTCCGCGAATAGAAATTATCTTGACAAACTGGCGCGATTAATTCGCTACTGATAACTAGGGGGTGGTGCAGCAAGCCGAGTAAAATGATAATTTTAATTATTAATTACGGTGTTCCCGTGGACGAGGAGAGAGACCGTACACTGACAACCAGATAAAGTGGCCATCTTAAAATTTAACACGTCATTAATCTAAGTTAAGACTCAAATTTTCGAACAAAACCGCCTAACTCTTTCCTTCTTAAAAAAACTTCTTAAACCCCCTGTTAAATTTAATCAACGATTCTCCATACGTTTCTCGAGGATACGGTCTTTTGCAGATAATTTTGCAATTTCGAAATATCGAGTTTAATTCAGCGTGTCTGGCTTTCGAGACCCGAAAGCCTCTCCCCAGCCCCGTGACCTAAATTCCAGGGAAAAAATTCCCCGTAACTTCGCAACAACGGGGGTTGTTACAACGCAGAAACTTGGCGGAATGTTTCTACGGTTAATAAAGGCAGTTACGCAGTGACAAATGTTCCCCAGCGGCGATCCTCCTAAAACTAAAAACTTCTCCGCCAAATTTCACGCCCCGTCAATTAACTCGCTCGAATATCGATCGAATCCTTTATCTTATCCCCTCAAATATTCATTCAAATGTCCCTCCTCTCAAAAATCTCGAGAATCCTTTCCTTTTCCAGCTCCTTTTCCGTGCATCTTCAGAGGATGATCGTTGCAAGGTTGGACGCGTCGAATTCGAGGAACACGGGAGGGTGGTTCCTCGAAGAAAGGGGCTTCTCTCTCTTTTTTTTTATATATATATGGTGGACAAAGTGGTGAAAGGCTGCTCCCTCCGTCGTTCATGCCTCGTTTCAACACCCGCCTGCCAAAGCGGCGCATACCTCCGGGGAGAATCCCGCCGTTTGATCTTCCATGTCCGACAGTGGCTCCCCGTCTCGACCATGGGAATGGATCGTGCTTGTAAACGCCAGACAAAGCGAGAGATATTTCCCTCCCTTGTCTACGAGGAGAGAGAAAGAGAGAGGCACCTGTCCAGAGACAGTATTATGCTTTTTTAGTCGCAATAAGCGTGAATTGGGGAGGGAAGAATGGAAAATTCTGCTTATCGGCGATACGGGGGTTGGAAAAATGAAGCTCACCTCGGGCGAATGTATGAAGCGAGTCGAAAAGTGTCGCGTTTGTTCGCGAGCACGAGCTTGTTTAAAAGGGGGAGGGATTTAGATAAGTGAATTTTATATTCGAATGCTTGCTCTCGGGGACGTTTTCGAGGAGGAGGGTGATTGTGAGAAAGTTTAAACTTTCATCGAGCTGCCTTTTACCTGTTTTCGGGCGTTTATTCCGGGAGAGGAAATTGAACGAGGGATCGAAGAATAGGAATTGTTCGGGAATAATAAAAGGGAGATTAATTTTTAAACTAGCCTTCTTTCGTTTCCCGTTTATTTTATTCATTCCTCTATTCCATCATTTTTATTAACCTATCCAATTTTAACTCTAAAAAACTAATTGCCTCTCGTACTGAAATCTATTTATAGAATAAATATATAAATAAACGTTGTGTCTGGCGGATTATTGGTGGTCGAGTAGAGCGGTTTGGATCGAAACGCGCTCGCCAGAATTGGCGGAAGAATCGTGGAGGCGGAAAATCTGGTGGAAACACGAGTGGTATTATGCTATTATAAATCGGTGGCCGAAGGAACGAAATGAGTGGAACGAAGATGGGGGGGGTAATGGTCGCATAGATTTTGGAACCTTAGAATCGAGGGATGGGTTGGAGTTGGCACACGAGATCCCTCGTATGTTAATAACTGTGGAGTGTGTAAGAGCTTTTATGGGGGAGAAGAGTGGCTTTTTCTGCGGAGAGGCACGAGATTTGTCACGGTCAAGATTTCCATTCGGTGAATTTACGATGATCGAAATAATTAATGTACCAACACGATTCGATATTTTATTGATTTAATTGATGAATGAAAAAGTAGTTTCAGGATCAGAAATATCGAAAATTGTTTCTTTTGTTGGCGAGGAATTGAGGCTAAGAACAAAGAGAACTCTTCGAGAAAGTTGGCGGACCTTGCCAACATCTGCTCCGGCCAGGTGACCACCTCAGAGATACGAATCTTTGAAGGATTGACCGTCTGTTATGCCTACTGTATTTTAGAGTATTCGTTTATATATATGTGTATGTATTATTCGAGGTACAAAACCTGATTTGAAATTATGGCTTCTCCTTTCGTAACTCTCGTAGTCAACTTCGTAATTTCTTAAATAGAAACAATTGATCAAAATTTACGATTTAATAATTTATACGAAGAAAATTTTTAGAATGCAATAAATTTTTCGCACGGACGATATCTGCTTTGGAGGAAATTATAAAAAATAAAATTTCTATATTTTCACGACCACAGTCAAAAATCTACAATTTTCAATCATCGATGGAATCGCTGTTTCCGATCCCTTCGACGCTTTTCCACCTTGAAAAACGTAACCATGAAGCGATATAAATTGATGAAAATTTCACGCCTCGTGGAAAAGTCATTGGAAGAGAGAAAGAGAGCATCGAAATGGCGATGATCGTTCAACGGGATGTGGATGTGAAATTAAATTCTGGCCCGTTGTTCGAAACGAGCCGAGCGAAAAACGCGATGCCAAAGAGGAGGCCAGTAATCGGAAACGACTTCCATAATCTCTGATCGTAAAAATGTTATATAAAAAAAAAAAATTCGACGCAAAACAATATTTTCTGATCTCGATCGATTTCTTTATTCATCATTAAAGCAATATTCTTGCAACTACATTTAATTACTCTACATCCTGTTCAAAATATTCTTGCTTTTCCTCCAATTATATTATTCAGATATAAGATAACAAAGACGAGAAACAAAAAAATAACTTTAAAATACAAATCCCGATGAATTCAGATTCATTAATCGAAAAACGCGATCTTTGATCGGATTCCCCCTTTTCTCGTCTCATCTCATCTTCCCCGATCGATAGAGGAAATATTTTTTATGCAGTTGGAAAGAATGGGCCCATAAAAATATCTCTCTCAACCGATAGTCGATAAAAAAAATATCCCATTTAGATCGAAGAAACATCTTTCCTTTTCCCCGATCGATCGTAACGTTTAATTCAATCGTGAAAATATTCTCCTCCTCGAGGAGACATCGCGCTTAACCCAATCATAGAAATATTCTTCTCCTCCCGTCGTTGGAAGAAAGAAAATATTCTTCCCGAATCGATCGGGGAAACACCGGTTTTCAATCGGCCGGAGAATGGAATATTCGATCGATCGAGGATATTCCCTTTCTCGTAATCGATTCGAGAAACTATCTCCACCATAGGAGAAAATGTTCCAAGGTGCAATTATTCGATTTCGCGCGGAGAATGTGTTGGACGATTTGCATCATAGAATGTTAAGAAGTTATCTCAAAATCGGCCATTTTGCCGATTTATAATAAATTAATAAATCTGACTAATTGGAAAAAGTGTCGAATTTATTATTATCGAAAAGGTAAATTGGAGAAGAAGAAAAATCATCTTTTCGAAATTTTTTAAAGTTTAATCTACCTGTATCCGAGATGCATGGATAATCCTGTTCTACCTCAGAATATGAATTATTTATCTACAATTCGAATCTACGAGCAAAATGCTTTTCTATGCGGGATAACGTTGTTTTAAATTCACGACCATTTGTCATACAAATAAATATATATATATATATATATATATATATATGGAGATAGAGACGTGTGAATTTTTTTTTTACGTGTCCCTGATAGTTCGTCAATAAAACAATTTTGAAATAAACTTTTGAAAACTTGTCGATACGAAACAAATTGTCACCATAGAGAACTTCAATATCGTCCCTTTTGTCACAAACAGCTGATATTCCCCTCAGAATGATATCGATGAGAATATGAAATCAGTTTCCAATGATATTTAATAATTTTTTTTTTAATGTCTAAAATCGTATAATCAATATCATCGAAGAAGAATATTTATAATAATTGGAATCTCTGGAAATCGTGTCACGAATATCCTCCCTCCCCGAGGATACTCGTAAAAATCATTAAGAAGAGAGATTTTTAAATTCGAGGACGCTAAAAAAAACTCGTGTGAAATCTGAACCCTGAAAAATCACATTTCTGGAAATCGTTAAATTTATATTTGATTAGGGGAGGGATAAAATATCGCTCGGAATCGTGGTCCAAAGTCGTTAACCGACATCGGTAAACACCTTTAATCCCTGACCAAAATCCAATAACAGCCGACATATCTCCAGGATTAGTTAACCTTGCTGATGACTTCGATAAGCAGATCCGCATTTGAGACGCGGAGCAACATATGATATTGGAACAGCTGATCTACTTAAACGCGTCGATGGCCGGGTTTGTGCCAGCACAAATTTCACCACGCGAAAATCCCTAGGCGGCAAAGTCAGCTAAGATTCGAAACATTTAGTCAGAGCGTATATGTATGTATATATATATATATATGTATGTATATATATATATATATATATATATATATATATATATATATATTATACTCTCACTCGCTGATTTGAAAACTGATATTATTACACGCTGATAAATTTTCACGGTCCGTTGGATGATAAAAGCGAGCTCTCTCGAATCGAAGAACCGAAATACGTAACAAGCCGTTTCGACAATGATGCGAGTTAATCCAGTTCGATGAGGTTTATTATATTGGAATAATAACATTGGATTAATAACGTTAATAGATAAATATGTATTTCGTCGCTCCTTCGTTCCTCTTATCGAATGATTATCGAGGATTTTATACGCGTTATAACTATTGGAATAATTTGAATTAATTGAAAATGTAATAATAAAAAAGTATTAACAATATATTAGAAGCGAATGAACGTTTCTTGTTGGGTTAGGCGCGAATGACAAGCTCAGGGTAATACGGAAGAGATCAGACTGGAATATGAGATTAGGCGTGGAGTGAGACGCGCGCATTTGAATGGATTCCAGACATGAGCGTGGAAATTTTAGCATAAGAAAACATAAGGCATAAATATATTGTGTTTCGAAGACACAGCAACGTCAAAATCTAGATAGATAATTCTGTTAAGTTGAATATTTATGATTGTGAAAATTTAAAAAGTAACGAGGATGTTTATACCAAATCTACATAAAAAAAAAAAAACTATCTTTCAGTAGCATGATCCTCGTCACGCACAAAACAAGCTTAATTCACCCATTGGATCGCCATAATCCGAGAAACGTGCGTCTAAATCATCCCCGGCAACTACTCCCAAGCTTGCGGTCGCGGATTCCTTCCCCAAAAGCAGCGAATAGGAATCTTCTCTTGCTTACGCGATTGTAACACGGCTAAAGTACCACGAACATGATCCTTCAGGAGAACCGACGACTAAATGTATTATTCCGAATATTAAATAGCTGGATTGATGCAAAATAAATACTTTGTTGGAATTATAATCGAATTATTCTCATCTTTAACGCACTCTCAAGTTTATTTATTTATGGAATGCTGCACGGGAATATATCGTACTTAAATTACATCTCCATATATCATTGCAACAACTGAAAGTTAGAGACGAGATATATCTCGAATGCAAATCGTGAGAAGAGATTGAAAATTTCATCGTCGATATCTTTTTCTTATCCTTAATTCTGCGATATTTTGCGTATTGTTCGTACTATATATATATTAAATTATGAAATTGAATAAATTTAAATTTGTATGTACTTCGTACTACGACAATAGACAATTACAACACACGAAATCGCAAATAAAACTTGAATTTTTCGCGTGAAAATTTTTAAAAATTTCGTCATCTAAATCCACTCAGAATGTAGAGGAAACCGTACCGATGAAGCCCCTTTTTGAATTATCCCGATATCTCAATCGGTTGCCGAGATATAAGCGTTCAAAGTGTCAATAGCGCTCAAGCAGTGGATTTATGAATGGGCTCGGGACCCACTGACCTACATTTTTTCCTGGAAACGCTACTACGTTTTTCTAGGAATCGCGACTTCGCTTATCTCGAATTGGGATAGGTCAGCGAAGCGAGGTGCGAGCGAGAGATCCGAATAAGCGACAAGGATGAAGGTAGTAAACGATCAAAAATTACCTTTCTCTTTACGCGACGATATCTCGGCAACCGGAAGTCGTATCGGGACGAATGAAAAAGCGTTTTAAAGGGGAAGATCCCGCGCTTCTAACGAGCTTTCATCCACTGACCGGAAGTTATTATCTTCGGAGTTATAGCGGTTCAAATTTTTTCTAATTTCAATAGAATTTAATCGGATCAAAGACGTATGATTAAAAATTACCCTTTTCTTTACACGACGATATCTCGGGAACCGGAAGTCGTATCGGGACGAATGAAAAAGCGTTTTAAAGGGGAAGGTCCAGCGCTTCTAACGAGCTTTCATCCACTGACCGGAAGTTATTATCTCCGAAGTTATAGCGGTTCAAATTTTTTCTAATTTCAATAGAATTTAATCGGATCAAAGACGTATGATTAAAAATTACCCTTTTCTTTACACGATGATATCTCGGGAACTGGAAGTCGTATCGGGACGAATGAAAAAGCGTTTTAAAGGGGAAGATTCCGCGCTTCTAACGAGCTTTCATCCATTAACCGGAAGTCATTTTTTTCGGAGTTATAGCGGTTCAAATTTTTTTTAATTTCAATAGAATTTACACGGATTAAGGATGAATGATTAAAAATTAGCCTTCTCCTTGCACGATGATATCTCGGGAACCGGAAGTCGTATCGAAATGAGTAAAAATGCGTTTTAAAGGGTAAGAATCCGAGCTTCTAATAGTTCTTCATCCATCGATTTAAAACGATTACGTTCACAGTTATAGAAGTTCAAAGTTTTCTTAACTTTAACTCCCGATCGAGTTTTAAGTTAAAAATCGTTCGAACGAATGTGTTTCGCTTAACACGAAACAGTTGCCACGCAGAATCCACGATCAAGCTTCGATCCTCCTACGGGAACACGGTCCGGTTATTTAATATTCAGACTAGTGTGCAACCTCCTTTTCTACCAACTCTCTTCCCCTATCCTCTCTTGTCAACCAGGCCATTTATCGTGCCCTCCTTCCACCCTTCTCCCCTCCACGGACCCGTCAACTAATAGAAGACACTCACGACGTCAGCACGGGGTAAGAGAAGCCTGCCGTGGCTTACCAACGACCCTCAAGACCTTATCCGGTGTGTCTCCCGGCTTAACTTTTCCCTAGGAGTGGCTTCGACCATTCAAATTGTTTCTTTAGGGTGGAACTAGGGAGGAGGAGGCCGCGATAGAGAGATAATACCCTGATTCTTCGAGACTGCCGACGACACGCTTCCCTCTCTACGTGCACAAGTTGCAAATTCCTCAGGTTTAAATCGGGAACGAGAACGTCCACTTATTTGACGAACAATATATATTCGCATATACCTTCGCTCCAGTAAATTTTCAACTTGCATTTTTCCAAGTTGCATTATAAATTACGAAGCGAAACGATACTCTTCGTTTCTGGTGATGATATTTGAAAGGTGATCATCATCGTTTTATTAAACAAACAGCGACCAGTTCGATCTCGATGTATCCATTTCAACGAATGTTTTAAAGAATTTATTGCGAGATAGGTTAAAAATTTGCGCGATAGTCAGATTCGCATAATTTCGACGTGTGGAATATATTACCACGCGTTGCAAAGTTTAACGCGGATACATTATTGGAAAGATAAGACCTGTTCAGTGATATCCTGAAATGTGGAAACACGTTGTCGGCAAATGGGGACGTGAGAGGATACGGAAGAATGTGCAAGTCAGCGGCACGTGCGAGTTGAAGCTGATTCCGCGAACTTGCTGGCAATTTCGTGCGAATTCTCCCCAAATAAAATCTGTAAAGAAGATCCAACTTTTTTGTGACAAAATTCGTGGACACGCCTTGCGGGAAAATCTTTCGGAAAAATAAAATTCGACTTATCCACGGTTATCAAGATACCAAGGATCTAAAATAGTGAAGGATTTCCAAGATTCTAGAGCGAGATAAAGTGTCGGCCCTTTTTACAAGAACGAACGAAGGAACGATGTTATCGCTGTTACGTGGAGGCAAAAGTTGGATCGTTCCATCGAACTCTCGTCCATCCCCGAAAAAGGCTTTACCCGGCACTAACGACCGGCTTAATACGCTTGCAAAGCCTGGCTGCCAATCCACGAGTCAGAGGTCCAGGACGAATGTCGTTGGAATTAATTTTATGTCCGGCAGTTTATCGAGAATCGATGCCACCACGGAATCCCCTCGAAATCGTTGGGAACCGGACAGTTCGCCAAGTCGTTTTCAACAGACCGAAATCAACTTGGATTCCATGGTTGAGATATCGATGGTTGAACAGCTTGTCGGAGAGAAGTTTCCAAGATGATTGTGGCTGGAATAGGATTTTTCTCCACCTATATTGATCATTGACCCCGTTCCCACGCGATATATTTCCCGATTATATAATGAAAGTTTTTTTAGAAATATCATCTAACGTGTGTACAAACAATAATATGATATTACGAAGGAGAAATCGAATTATTGAATCTTTGTAAAAGTTAAACATATCTTTCGATGTCCATCAAGAACAAAATTGAACTTAATCAAAATGGATAAAGTAAAAGAAAGAGTAAAATTCTAAACTGATATACGAAAAAATGCCAGATCATAAATATCGATTTGTCTTAGAAATTTTACCGTATTTTATACACAATTCCTTTCTTTCATCTCCAATTACTCCCTCCATATTGTGCAAAACATCCTGTATTCCCGTTTCAAAGCCTACTACTCGTGTCACAGGAGAATCAAGAAGACGGTCTTCAGCGTGGGGAATATCGATCGAATGACGAAAACTGAGCTTCCAACGTACATTATCGACTTAATTACCGATTCCACTAATCATTATACTGTATCTATAAAAATCGATGGAACGAAAAAAGCATCCCAATTAAATCCGCATTAGAAATATTTCCAAGAAAAATATTCTAATCATCGATTCGAGAGACAAGCAATATCCAATTCCATATGCTGAAAAGAAAAAATCAGATCCATCCATCCATCCCTCTCTGCGACACTTATTAAAAGGGGGGGCGTCGTTGTTAATACCGATATTTCCACTATTTCCACGGGGGGATCGCGATGAAAACGCGTGGCGAAATTTATGGAGGGCAGGATGGAAAGACAATTTCGCCGTATGGGACGTTCGCGGCAATGTTTCTGTTAAATGACACGAAATAATAACGAGGACGGAAAGGGCGGGCGTGCCACGTATGAATTTTTATCGCCTCCTCCATTGTCACTCGTATTTACAGACAGAGTGGAACAAACGTGTACGCCACGTGTTGGCATTTATTTACGCCCCCCTCTCCCCTGTCCTTCTGGCAAGCTATATTGTTGTCGAAGAGAGAGGACGCGCTCGTTGTTGCATTCGCGACGCGTGCGATGAAGGAAGATTCCTTTCGTATGTGCGAAAGATGTATTTCGAAAGATATTAAAGTATTATTCTATTTTTCTAATTATTCGATATATATATACTTTTTTAATTACTCTTACGAATGGAATGGAATCAGTTATTATTGTTATTACGAAATATTCTCTTCAGTTAAAATGACACGTCAGACTATTTCAGTAGGAAAATTGTGCCCAAGAAAGAGAGGGAAGGATTAAAATAAGAATAAAATAATACAGTCCCAGTCGTTTCTTTAAAATATTCAGAAAAACCAGGCTTGGTTATCCAACGAAAATCCCACCATGGAAACCGCGACGATTTCCATTTTCCACGCCCGTTACAGTCCCTTGGCACCGCGTTATGCCGCGCGGCAACGCTCGAGCACCTTTAATTCCCGGGATCAGAATTAAACGAAATAAACAGGAACCCGCGGTGGAAGTCGATGAAAGCGTAAAGTCTTTATAAAACTCGCGTGGACCGCGCCAACTACGAGGGAGGGAGAGAAAGATATTCAAATGGACAAAAAGCGGAGAGAGAGAGAGAGAGAGAGAGGAGGGCTTTGCATGCGTCAAATTAAACTAAACGAGTCCCAGAGTACACAACTTTCTCTGTCTCCTTTCCACTCCCTCTTGTCATCCTCCCTCCAGTTTCTCTTTTTCATCTTTCTTTTTCTCTCTCTACATTTTCGCTATCGTATGGACAACAATGCACAATGCGGGCAAAATGAATTGATCAACTCGAATAAATTAACATTTTCCAATCTTCCTCGTGGATTATGTTATTAAACTTGCATATATTATTATTATTTGCGGGAAGTAACGAAATCTATTGCACCATAACAGAACAGCGCTCTCTTATCCACTTTTATCCACGAGAGATATTTCTCGATTTAAAAAGAAAGAAATAATTCCACGAGGTCGAATAATTTTGCCCACCCTGTGTATACACGAAGAGAAGTGGAAGAGGCGGATAACTTGCACGGGTCTCAGACTCCTCTATGTCTCGTTTAACGAGATTGCTTTTAATATGCAGTATACTATAATGCTGACTGCGCCGCATACCGAGCCGGGTTTTACGCGATCCACCCAAACGCAGCCAAAAAGCAATTCTTTCAGAAAGCATCCCCGGCCTAGTAGAGTGTATGTGTGTCGCAATCGAGCGAGCTTGCAAATGAAGCGTCGTCGAAAAATCTGGCGAGAAGGCTCGTTCGATGAACGAAACTTCGGATACGTGTTATTAATTTTTCTTCTCTTCTCTCGTGCCTCGATTTAAATATAAATTACGTTTCTTTTTCCTTCCAAGTGAATCCAATCCTTCTCCTTTGTCATTTTTTTCCCTCGCTTAATTACCAGAGAATATTCGAGCCTTTTTCGAGTAGAAGTTTGAGATATTCATCGTTTAAAAAGAAAAAATTGCAAAATGATTCAATTTGAAACGAATCTGCAAGTTGGAAGTGTCGATACGTACGATGGATTGAATATTTAATACACGCACAAGATAATGGAGTGATAGAAGTACAAGTGGAGAGTAAATTAAATGGAAAATGGAATTGGATAAGATCAATTGGTACGGATCCAGTGGTCGTGAATTAACCACTAATATCAAAAATTTGCATATTGTTAAGATCTGTTTAATATATATATATAAAGGAAGCAAGATTAGTTTCTTGGGGGGAGGCCATTACGTTTTATACGATGGTATTACGGCACAGCACAATAAGGGAAATGTCTGCTTCTGACCTTTTCGCGAGATATGTGGTAAGTTTTATCGGATTTAGTCAGTCACAGAACGAATCTCGTGACTCTGCAGCTTCGGATGTTGGACGTTCTCCAACAAGAATTGCGAGGCTCCGGTAAGTTTCTTACCTGCAACAAAGAGAAAAAAAAATTGGCACGTTATTACGCGTTTCCTAGAAATCCTCTCTCTCTCTCTCTCTCTCTAAGAAACCACTTTAAAAATACCAAACTCGATAAAAATTTAACTCGTCCTTTTCTCGCACGAGAAAATATATATTTCTCTCTCGTCGTACGTTTTTTCTCTCTTATTATTATTTTCTCTTTGCGAAGATCAAGATTCAATTCCAAAAAAAAAAAAATTCTTTATAAATATTATCAACTTTTTTGCCAATTTCGAGAAACGATTCCATTTTTCCCGGGGATATGATTTATACTCCACGAGCAAATAACGAAATAGACGAGAACGAATCAAAAGGGAACGTTAGAAGTTTCATTGTTCACGCAAGTTTCACGTTTAATCTTGAAGCTTTCCAACGGGGATAACATGGAGAAGTTAAAAGAATATATATATATATATATAGCTGTGGTACGTTTAAAGAAGAAGAAGAAGGAGGAGAAGGAAGAAACCATTTTCCTTTTTCGTATTTCGATTCCACGGTTGCAAGAAGTTGAAACATCGCGAAGTGGAGCAAGCGGGGGTGGAAAAGTTTGGCGGAGGGGTAAAAGAAGAAAGTTCGTTTCAACTGTTGCACTTAACTTGGCCGTTGCTTATGAGATTTTCATCATCTTGGATATGAAAGTTCGACCCGTAAATGGCGGCTTTCCATCCACGGACCCCTCGTCTCCCTAAATGATCACTCAAAGTTCCCGTTTAAATTTCTCCCGTCCAACTTTCCAAGCTTGAAAACGTACCGGCGGCGGTAAATATGAAATAAGAAAGAATGGGAACGTATAATTTCTTTATCCAGCCCCCCTTCCGCTCCCCTTTATGGTTGAAAATATTCCTCGAATTTCTCGATCGAAATTATTTCGAAACTTTCCTAGCAAAAAAGAAGAAAGAAAAAAGAAAGAAAGAAATCCGGTTAGAATTTCGAGATCGAAATATAGAAAATCTCCGATGGCCTAGTTTATACAAGTCTCGTTTGATTTCATCCAATGGAGAAAAAAAAAAAAAGATTCGATCTTTGGATTTAAATTATGAATTTTAATCGCACAACCATTTTCCTATCGTCAAATTATTAGAAAGAATAGATTTAATAATACACGAAGATTACAATTCACGAATACAAATTAATATAAATAAAAATGTACCTCGAATAAACACACACATACACATTATATCGATCGAGCTTAACGGAAGTCGCGTAATTACAAGAGAGAGAGAGAGAGAATCCAAGCTTGGATGGAGGTGAGTGGAAGAGAAAAAGACGATTGGAAGCATCGATTACGGGGGCAAGAGATTAAGGAAACGCACGAACAGAGGAGAGAGATAAAGATTGAGAGAGGGGGGCTGTAATTTAGTCTCTCAGAGATTGTCTCTCGCTGCATTCTCCTGTTGGCCCTCTGGCTTTGGCTCGAGATCGTTTCACGGATACGGGGCATTGTGCAGGAAATATTTATGAAAATTTACATAAGTAGATCGTCCCGTCGATCGAAGGAGAGGAAAAAAGAAGGGAGAGGAGACAAAAGAGAGGGGAAAGGGATACGTGGATAAAGGGGCTGTAATTCAGAAGTTGTTCCACGTGCTGCAGATGTATATTTTGCGATCGAGCGTCGTCACGTATGCGCGAGTTACGATGCATTAAAACCGGTGATCGGGCGAAAAAAGGCGAGGAGGAGGGGAGGAGGGGAGGACGGATCGATGCAATCTCGCCCCTTCACGCGACTTTCAGCCTTGGCGCTGGCGTAAATATCGGGAGCAGATTGGATAGGATTGGTTTATGGTAATCTGGCGTTCGAGTTTTAAGAAAAATTTTTATTCGTTCATTCACCTTTATTTACGCATACTAATTTTTGATGGATCATCAAAAGAATCTGGATGTTGAATTGAACAATGCTCATTCGTTGTCTCTATTGATTTTTCTTGTAGAGATAATAATATATGCATACAGGTATTATTTGTGCATGCAGGATAAGAGAGACACGCGCGAAAAAATTGATTAGAATTAGATGGTGGAAAAAGTTATTGGCATCGGGTCGAAACCTGGTGGTAACCTAGTTTTCCAAGTTGGGGGCTGCCAATTTTACGGGAGATTGAATTGTGCAACGAACAATGGCGAGAAAGTTGACCAGGTTCGGTGAGTTTGGAAAACCTTCGTTGTCGAAGAATGTTATATATTTCGTGTGCATACTTTTCGTGTACAAACGTTGGGATTGGGCCGATGAAAATTTGAAACAAGAATGAAATTAGAAGGGAAGAGAGAGAGAGAGAGAGGAATTGGGGAAGAAGGATGAAGAAGCTCGGCTTCAAAGGGAGATTGGTTTCAGATTTTCAATGAAATTTAACGTAAAAGATAATGGAGAATATCATATAATTGCATTCTTGTTTCCTGATGAAACATAAATTATATATATTCAAATTAAACAATCGTTTAATGATCGAGTTTTGATAATTTCCACATCCGTGTTTCTAAATTAATCGAGCACCGCCCCTAAAAAACAGAGACAGCATGAGCTAAAAGATAAAACACTTGTCAAGTGCATTCGTAAAGGGCGTCAAGATGTTGGCGACATTCGATCCAGGCAAGCATCTGGCCCTCAGATGGATGGATCGGTGGTGGCACGCTCTGTGATGCGACATAAATTCTGCACCCTCTCGACGACTTAGCACGCCGCCCAATATTTCTTCCAGCACAAATATCAAACTGACACGAAGCAAGAAAATCGTTAAATTACTTATTCGAGATCGATTCGAAACGAACGTTAAAATATATCTTCTCCAAAGTATCTCGGTTAATCCTTATTCGAATTTCTATCAACTATCCCCAGAAAATTCCACCAAGATCCGCAAAGCTCTTCGAATTTCATTCAAATACATAATCATTTAACCAATTATTATCGATGAAAGAAATATCGCGATATTTCTCTGGAAATTTGAACTTTTCCACTTACTCCAAACTATTCTCTCTCTCCTCTGGAAATTCTGAAAAACTTCTCCATCTCGATTCAAGAAAATCCCAAAAATAGGAGGAGGATGCATTCGTCCAAGCATTTTTCAATTAACGATCGAAAACGAATCAAACGAATCTCCCAACACACGAAACAAAATCTCGATTCTCGAGAAGACCTCGAATCCTCTGAATGGAGCCGTCAGTCGTCGGGTCATGGCTCGGCCCGAGGGATTCCAGTTCCACGTGGCCACGTGGCCTCTCCTCTCCGTGGAGCCAGCCACGCTTACATCCTCCAACAGCCTGGAACGAGCAGCAAAAAGCGCGTTGGCACGTTGGTGGGGAGGTATAAGCGTGGACCGGGAACAAAAAAAGGGGGCAAGATGGAGCCGCTAACCGGAGGTAAAAAGCGAAATAAATAAAACCGTGGAAGGGGAGGAGGAGGAAGGAAGGAGGGGGCTTCGGTGCACACAAGGCCTTGCGAGGATGCTCAACCTTGTTTTCGCCAACCGGACACTGTGGGAAAGCGTCTGTATGAATCTGGATCGCTCTCTCTCTCTCTCTCTCTGCCGCTCTCCTCTCTCTTCGAGGATGGGGCACAAGTCTACCTCCGGCTGGCATAATAATCGATCGAGTCCGGTCTAATTGGAAAACGGTGATGGCCTCTCTCTCTCTACCTGGCTTCCCTTCCTCTCTTTCCGCTTCTTCCTCTCGAGACGCCTCTCTCCTCCCCCTTCTGCCTCGGGTTACGATGCGGGCACTCGGCCAACAGGCTTTTTAGCGAAGAGCGAGTTTTAGTTGTGAATGGGTGAAGGTATTTTTTTGGGGAGGGGGAAGCTGTGGGATTAGATAAAGCAAATGATGATCCTTTGGGGGAGAGAATTTTTTGAATTAAGTTTGAAAAGGAAGATTTTTGAATATCCTGGTTTGGATTTATCTTATTTTTGATAGAATTCTTTATTGTTTTTGATTTATTAAGATAGGAAGGAATATTTGATTAAAATCCTCTTCTAAATAATACTTTTGCTTCGTTTCGCAACGTCGCGTTTTTGTTCCAAGCTTTTAACCAATTAATGTTTAGAAGACGCGGAGAGATGATTCAATAATTTTCCACGGTTTAAAACTTGCTCCGCATCCTTCGTTTCTCCGCATCCGCGCTTTTCCCAAAGCTTTTTTAATTTTCGCAAAAATTAATTTTCCTTCTCGGCGAAACGCGGGCCACGAGAATTAATTGTTAACGGGTTAATATGGAAAGCACGAACATCCTTTATTACACTCGCGTTTCCACGAGAAATCAGGGAAACTGGATGGAAAAGAAACTATCCTCCCGTTGATTCGTGTTAATTCGAGCGTACGTCTTTTCCAATTAAACGTTCGGCTCGAATCGGTGTAAAGTTTTAAAGAGAATTAAAAAGAAGAAAAAAAAAATTGACAATTTCGAAGGTAGCCCGGCATGAGAAACTACGTAACGAATAAAACGCGTTTATTAATAACTCGTTAACGGAATATAGCGGGCATTATTATTAGTTTAAACGAGTTTCGTTATGAAACAAGCGACGCGTGGGCGGTTCCTTTTCCGCCGAGCATCATGCCGTGCGAACGATAAAACTTTGAAATTGCGTGCATCGCGAATTAAATCGCAATGACACGCATCTGGCGCGGTAGTTTATAATTAAAAAAGGAAATTGTCCGCTCGAGATGTATCGTTTTCTAATTTCTCTAATTAATTTTCTGAACGTTCGACAATGGCACGCTTTGTTCCATTAAAAATCGAAGAGAATTTCCCTCGACGACACAATTTCGTTTTCTGAAAAGTCTTCATCAATTACCAAACGATTTTATACGATTCTTACATTCTCTGTATCGATATTCAATCGAAATGATTGAAGTAATTAATTTAATCATTATTATCAAAAACATAATTCTTATTATACGTCGAGTTTTCGAAACTCAATCTCGAAGGAAGGAGAAAAAATAAGAAGAAGAAATATTTCCACGCTCCAATTTCTCCCTTCATTCAACAACTTCATTCCCTAGATCCCCCTAAACCGCATACGTGGGTTACGCAACTGGATCTCTGGAGCAAGAAAAGGAGGCCTATCGACCAGCCTCGTCGTGATCAAAATTGTCGATTAATCAAGGAGAAGGGAGAGGGTTCTGGATCATAAAAGTGATCTTCCTTCCCCTAACTCGTGTGGCCATTCGACGTGTAAACGTACCCGAGAGAAACGTATCCAATGAATCTCGCGCCACAGTTTCGAGTTTCCATGGGGGATTAAACGTGGGTTTTTTTAATTGGGCAGCAATTTCGCTTGTTCCGAATTATTCGATCGTTAATCGAGGGAAATTCCAAGGAAAATTAATCTCTCATTTATTAATTTTCATGGATAAGATATATAATATACTTCAATCTCTGATTTATTCATTCTCTCGAAATTTTTAAGAAAATATTTCCATTTGATATTTAACTATGTTTTTATCCATCTCCTTCGTCATCAAAAAAATGTAGTCTCGAAAGGGTGTTTAATTTAAAGTTTGTATCTTTCGAAGGGAAAATAATTTTTCTTTCCTCCCCTTTTCATTCACCCTCCTTGACGAGTATCGTCACGATAGCCGTGGTGGCGTAAATTATCGCTTTCTTCTTTGGATAAGTGAAGGTGCTTTGAGGCCGTAAGTCGAATCCCCTCTCTCTTCCCGTCCGATGTAATTTGCAGTTCTTAAGCGCGTTTAATACGCTTTGCGAAGTTTCCTCGCGGGGGCGAGGAGGCTGTCTAAGTGCTCGCTCGGGCAAAAAGGATTCTCCTTGACGGATTATTACAGGATGTACGAACGATCCCCCACCACCCTGTCGTGTATTCGTCGATCGTTCGCTTCGTGATGATTGGGTGGAATATTAATCGCGTATCGAATTGAAAAAGATACGCGAGAGGAAGATTAAAGAAGAGAGAAGTGATCGAAGAAAGAATTGACGTGTCGAGTTCCTCGTTCTTTGGAATCTCATTTCAACGAGGAGATAATTTTTCTCGAAGAAATGATTTCATTTCTTACTAATTGCTGTTTCACAAATGTTTTTCGAGTATTTGTCGGTTAAATTTTTGTGTAATTTTTTTGTTTTTCTAGAAAAGGAGGAAGCTTTGGAACAATTAGTTTTGTTATACAAATTTCTATCTCGAATTTCTTTCGAATCGATTCGAATAGAAAAACAGAAAGAAAGGAAGGAAGAAAATTCCAATCTACTCCCGTTTCCTCAACTATTTCCAACCCCCTAATCTAAAATCTCCTCTTTCACCCTCCACTTCCCTGCGACGCTTTTTCACCTGTGAAGTGGCAAATAAAAAAAAAGGGACCATAAGTCACGAAAGTAGATTTATCGACGCTCGTTAACCACTCCTCGAACCGATCCTAGAAACGATGGAACCATCGTCGATCTCCGTCCCCTCGATCAGAAAGAGCCGACGACTTGAACTTCAGATAACAAACGATTCTTTCACTCCATCTATATCGATCTCTAAACGAACGAATCCTTATCCAAGATCAATAACATTTATAAATAAGAATCTCATTTAGAAATAAAAAATCTCTGTTACTAAATTTTCTCGAGGATAAAAAAGATCCCAAAATTATTTATCTTTATCGAACTTATTCGAGTCTTGATTAAGATAAAAATTCTCAGCTCGCTGGAATATCAATGACGCAAACCCACGACGAGGAAACGTATTTTCGAGACGGAGAGTGGAGAGGGAGGAGTTGCAGTGTGGGTGGAAGCTAGCTACCATTTTCAGAACAAAAGGACAAAGAGAAAGAGAGAGAGATCCGCGACACAGAAAGGATCGATTAAGTCGAGTGGATTCTGCCGGCAGTTAACGAACGGGAACCTTCTATCCTGGAGGGAACAAGAGAGGGCCAATCGAAGCCTTCTTCAACGCGAATTCTTCTCTTGCTACTTTCTTTTTCTTTTCTTTCCCCTCTTCTTTCCTTCTCCTCTTTTTCTCTTTCGCGTGGCGATCATCGATAAAAATTTCATCCTCCTTCGGAGAGGAGAGAAGAGTTGTGTCGCGACAGAAAAGAAGGAGAAAGTTGAGGGGAGGATTATTTGACGGAAGAGCGTATGTACGATGATAGGGCAACCAATTAACACAAGGAGGAGAATGATTCCTAATCGATTCTTTTCTTCCTGTCTCGGTTGGGAAAGAAACGCGATTGTTTCCCAGGGATTTGCTAATTAGGGGATGGGAGGCGACGCCTCTCGAATCGGTTTTCCTTTCGAGCGAACATCGATTAAAGGATAGAGAGAGAGAAAAAGAAGAAGAAGAAGAAAGTTTCTTTTCTTCAGAATCTCCTCTCCTTTGGAACGGAATCGATGAAAAATATCATCTGCCTCGAAAGGCACGTATACGTATAATATTTATCCTTGTATACCCGAATATAACGAAATCGTGAATTCTCGAATAATCGAGGGGAGGATTTGTCCTCGCGTGTTCTATCTTTCTACAACCTTCTTTCTTGATAATGAAAAAAAAAAAAAGGGGAGAGGCTGATCTCGGTGAGTCGGTGTCGCGTCACGTATTTCGTGTTTACAACGAGTTATCTGGATTGTGGAAAAATCTGGAGAAGATTTTGATTCCGGAATCGCGGAGTTTGTGGATGGATTTTTCGAGGCGACGTGACTTCTCCGTGACTTTTCGGACTTTCGAAACTTCTTCACTCCCCTATAATAGCGTTTTTTGAATCTGAACGAATAATTACTTTTGTAAGAATTAAAATTTTTCAATATACAGTTAATTAATTTAATCATTTCAGAATTCGGTATAATAAAGAAAATAAGATTTTTCCAGTCGATAGTCAACGATTTTATCCGATTTTTCTATTTTTTGCAAACCCCTAAGAAGCTCCACCACAAAAATAAAAAATATTATCTGCAATATCACCAAACAAATACCTTGCAATTTCTCACATTTCTTCGATACAAGCTCCAACGAGTTTTCTCAAAAAAAAATAAAGAAAGGAAACGTAATTGCCACGATTTCCCTTTCTTCCATTTGATTTCCACAAAGGTCCACGCGCAATACGATCCGATTCGAATGATACACTCGTGCCGAAAGGTGTCCACCTTCCTCCCTTGTTCTTTCTACGAGCACGAATACGCGTGATTCCACGAATCCGTCGCAAATTGAGGGGCTACTCACGGCGGAAACGGGAATTTTCAAATTGCTACCCGCAACTCCCTTCACGATTATTTCCTCGGTTTGGTTGGTATGGGGCGAAGCCACGCATACTTGTCGGTTTAGCAGTCGAAAGGACGCCAGATCGAAGGTTGTAATAAAAATCGAGGGGAAGAATATCGAGTGTACTGTGTCATTCGTATTTCTTCTTTCGCGTATTAAACCGATTGCTTAACAATCGCTTATGCAAATCCGATTGTTATTGCTCGATTTGAAGAAGGTGTTCTTTCTTCTTTCTTTGAGAAAGAAAAGAAAAAGATGAAATGAAATCGGCTACGTGGTTTCCTTTAAATGTTAAATGGGTTTGTAGATTAATCCATTTCGTGGATGATTTTTCTTTGAATTCTTGTATTTTTGACAAACGTCTTTTGAGAAAAAAATTGGCAAAAAGATTTTTCCTATCTATCTTTGGAATCTTTGTGTGTGTTTCATTTTAAATTATACGTTTTAGATGTATTTTTTTTTTTTTTTATCCGTTCCATCTGTTTCCGTAATAAGTACGAAGGAACGAATTCAGAGAAAGAGAGAGAAAAAACAGATGGAATGTGAGGATTACGATGAGGAACGAAATCATCAGCTCTTCTTCCTCATTATAATTTCATTTATTCGTCGTAATAATAACAATTACATCCGAATTGTTATTTAAAATCGGGGGAACGGGAAGAGAAATTGAAATTTATGATTCGCTTACACGTTAATCGAACATGGTCGAAATGTTAAATCGATGGTTATGGTAATTATTATAATTCGATTATATAAAAAAAAAAGGAAAATTTTTTTTTCCCACCGATCGATGTTTCCGTATCGAATAATTAATTTAAAACGCGTTGCCGCGTTTTTATTTTTCATCTGTAGAACCAATATTTTAATTCATTTTGCTGACTGTATATACATATATATTTATCTTATATTTTTGTGTACGAAAAAATATTTTTTTTATACCGTTCAAATTGGTATACAATAATTTATTCGTACATTTTTGAATTCGAGCAAAAACGTAAATAATTAAAGTACGTAAACGGTATAAAATTTTCTACGACTTTTTTCCACGAATTTTATATCGTAATGATATTAATTTGAAAAGAGATACGATTATTAAACACTTGTATTTATTATTTGTAATTTCGTAAACTAAAAATTGAATATATTTATATATATTTTTTTTTGATATTTTTAAAAATTTAATCATTTCACAAATAACTCCTGTACCTACTGTATTATTATTTTAATTTATATCGTATTTATATCATTATTGATATTATCATCATATATTTTTATTCGTTATAATTTATAATTTCACGAATTAAAATTAAATTATATATATTTTCCGATTTTAAAATTATTTCATCGTTTCAAAATTTCATAAATACCAAGTATCCCCGATTTTATTTTAATTTAATTTTCCATTTATCATAACCTGATATTATTCCATTTTATCTCTATCCATATCGACTATATTTTCAATAATCGAAATGATCGTTAATTGAAACGGGTCTATCCTTCCATCGATTAACAGATCAAAAAAAAAAAAGGAAAAAATATCTTAGCATCGAGAAAACAACAATACTGCATATATAAACCACCATCGAATCAAACTATTAAAAATGTTTCTTTTTATATTTTATTCTCTATTTCAAACACGCACGCGAACGCACACGAAAATAGAAACAAAGATATACTCTACAAATTGTTCTCGAATTGCTCTCGTTTATTCCATCCCCTTCGTTTTTTTTTTTTTTTGTTTTCCATTTCTAGATGGCAACATACACCGCGGTCGAGGGGATGAAACGGGGAATTCAATTGAGACGGAAAAGGGGTGGAAAAAAAAGAGAAGGGAGGGGGATAAAAGGCCGAGGAGAAAGATAAAGCCGCGAAATTTTAACGACACCGTCGACGCAGGTTGGAAATTTCCCTTGTTTCGATAAATAAAATCTTTTATCGAGGTCGTTTCTATTGGATAGGCCGAAAACCGCGTAAACGATTTTAATTTTTCCAAGCGTTTTTGTTTTTTTTTTCTATACGCACGTCGAACCATAATTCGTGCGCTCTCCCTCCTTTTTTTTTCCCTATTCCTCGTTGCATTGTTATTTTTTTTTTCTCCTATTTTTTTTTGTTTTTTAGGCGTACAATTTTAATTTCGAGTAAACGTGGACACGATCAAAATGAAATTGCGTTACGAATGAATATGTGCGCTAGGTCATCGAACGGGGGAGGGGAGGAAAAATTGGAGAGAAACGCGCAGAATGGATTTTTTTTTTTTTTTTTTTTTAGGAAGAGATTAAGTTAATACTCCTTTAATCCTCTCGTAATACTCGTTTTGTTCGTTTTTCCCATTGTTTTCTATTGGAGGAACGAACACGAATATCATTCTCTTTCGATAATTAACACACGCGAGTCTTGCGTTATTTTTGGAAAAATATTTCTGACAAACTTTCCATCGTAGATTATCGATCCGACAGATTGCATATCGTATTGTATTTCATCTCTCTACTTGCTGCTGTTTGCAACAATCGCTACGAGGCAAAAAAAAAAAAAAAAGATCTCGAAACGAGGGATCGAACAGGCGCAAGGACATATCCCTCTCCCTCCCTGTTTCGAGCCACAAAGAAAATACGCTTAAACACGCCTGTCATCATCATCGTCCTCATCCACACACAACGTGGCTATTATCATCATTACGCGTTGCATCCTACGCTTTCGAGGGCCTCGAAAAACACGCACACGACGCAACCTTCCTCCCTTTCATATCCCAACCATCCCTCTCCTGCCTCTCCCCTTCCCTCTCCCTTCCCGCGGAAATTTCTCGCGGCAGGAGAGGAAGAAAGTCGGGCAATTTGCGCGACACGGCCGTCGAGAAGAAGGAAACCGCGTGAAAAAAAGAAGAAGAAGAAGAAGAACGGTTTCCAAGCGGGGACAAAGGGGACAAGAGAGCGTTTCCGTTGCTCGGAATATGCGAATGGGTTAAGTTGGCCGTTTCGTTGGAGCGCGAGATTGGGTTGATAGCCTCGAGGCCATCCACGTTTCCATCCTTCTTCTCGCCCCGTGTACACACACGCCTCGCTCGCTTTTCGAGATAGCCGAGCGTTCCGGAGATAGCGATGGGAACGAGGATCGATCCCTCGATCGTACAATTCGCGTGGTACACAATTGGCGAACGTTAATGCAGCGGCGATTCCATGGATTAATTATGACGATCAGAGAGAAGAATGGGGATAGGCAGTTGGATCGATGAACGAAGAGAGAGAGAGAGAGAGTTTTTGTGTCCTCGAATTGGGCGAATTGGTCAGGATTCCGGGGAGAATTTCGAGGGTGTTTTGTTCGAAGGGTGTTTCGAGTGGATTGAAGGTTATTAGGGAATGGTTATAAATTGATTCGCGTTGAGGTAGGGCTGAATAATTTTTTTTTATAAAGAGTTAGTCGTTTTGTAATGATGAATATTGTTGAAGAATCGTTGTTGCTTTATTAAAATTGTTGCTAATTGTGAAAAAAGATGTTCAAAAAGCTGGATAGTTTCGTGATCGATTACTCTCTTAACCGTTTCTCAGTAAAATTCACGCATGATCGGATAGAGCATGATCCTCGACCAATTAAAAACAAGGTATAATTTCTTCGTTAAACACTAAACCAACCTCCACCCCGGTCTTCCTCTCAGTCAATCGAATCTCCTCAACAGAACAAACTACTTGAACCCGGTATACACTCGAGCATACCGAGAGAGCATCCTCCAGAAGAATCCATCACCACCCATCATCTACTCTTAATCATCTCTTCCACTCTCTCTTTTTCTGTGTCACTTCCGCGAAAAATCCATCGCAAATCACGATCCCCAATCGTTCCTCATCCCTCCAAATCCCTTCTAAAACCGTCCAACTCTTAATCAAACCTCTTAATACCATCAGAATCCTTCAAACAAGGCGAAATTTAAGTCAGGCTTACTTTCATCGCTACGCATGAACGATCTGATCGAGATCATAGAGTAGTGATGGGATGAAGCGTATCGCGAGTAGACTTGAACGGATCTTTAATAACTATATCTTGAGAGAAAAAATAGGAAGCGTTTTCAATCTCTATGAAAATTGCAAAAACGAAGAAAGAGCAACTATTTTCATCTTGTTGCAAATAATAATACTATCTTTCCTTTTTTCCACGTAGAATTTTTGTCATTTTCTCGTTGAGATTCGAAGAAGTTTTTTTCGGAAGATTATACATCTATAATAATATTTCTCGTACAAAAATTTTTACAAAGTACACAAACCCATCGCTACAAAGATGACAAGCAAGGAAAGATCGCGGGGCAGGCACGCACAAGCCAGCCAGCCAGCCGCTGTGAAAGGAGAAGAGGGGGGTGACGAGCGCAACGGTGCAGCACACGGGTGCAGGTGCATCGAGCCGGTCGCTCGACGTTCGCGTGGCGAGCAAAAGGGACAGCCTGGATCTTTATTCTCACAGTTGAACGAGGATGCCAAGTCTGGGAGAAGAAGAGGGGGGGAGAGAGACCGGTTTTGTCCGCCGCCAACATCCCTCTCTCTCTCTCTCTCTCTCCTTCTCTCCTCCACTTATCCGTGTCCGTTTCTTTCGCTGGCAAAGCCTCGAAAACCGCGACAGCCTCTTTCTATCCCCTCCTCTCTCTCTCTCTCTCCGATTCCACGCTTTTCCCGCCGGCTCTGAGCTCCTTTTCGCCCGTGAGCCGCGCTGTCGTCCTTTATGTCTGGCCTCCGTGTGTATCTTGATCGTTGGGCCCCTCTCTCTTTTGTACCTCGCGTTGCCAGACGTGAAGAAGGAGAGGAGAGAGAGAGAGAGAGAGAGAGAGGGACGCGTGGTCAACCCGCGAGAGATCCCTTTCAAAGCAGCGTTTCAACGATCGTGGTAGTTTTCACGGACGCGCGTTTTTCAGAGGAAACGAGTTCCATAGACGCGTCTCGTCGAGTTAGGACGGATGAATCTTGATGGTTGCGCACGAGATTGGAATGGATTTCGAAGAGGATTCGCGTGGAATGGTCGAGCGTATTGTTTATGGGTTTGGTACTGCGCGGTGAATAAAGTGTTTGGAAAGTCGTGGGATGTTGAAATATAGAGGAGCGGATCTCCTCTTGCAAATGGACTCTGCGTTTTCAATACCGAGATAATAATACTTTCGTTTCTATATACAAGATAAGATGATTAAAAGAAGTACCACTAAACAAATTCTATAGTTCTAAAGTCTTATGATCTGAAGTTTAGAATTTAGAGTCTGGAGGTAAGGCCCAAGATCTGTATCCCAGAACTTAAATAAATCCTAAGCCCCAAAATTTGGGTCCAATATTTTAATATAGATATATATATTTAAGGAAACTGAAATAACTTGAAAGAATGATACATCTATCAACGAATTGAAGTATGTACTCCAATTCTCAGAAATATCAGGGAACATGATAATGACAAATTTTTATATAAATATAATTGTTATTAATCATCTTTAAACTATTTTTTTCCAATCTCGTATAATTCTATCCTCTTATTCGTTCTATAATATAATGTTATAATTTCTTTTCACATGTTATAATCATTGATTATGAAAATTGACAGGTATTATATAATATAATTATATTTAGAAACCTAGTACAGACTAGGTATTTCAATACGGTATTCAAGCTTTAACTAAACACAAATTGATATAACGTTCAAAGCTAAAACATTAAATATACATAAGGCTTTCGATCATATTTACATAATAATTAATCCGGTCGAAACGCATTGAATTAACGTAACGTGTAATTAAATAACTTTTGTATCCTATACTTTTTTTAGAAAAATTTAATACCGATGAAAATGATGCATCTGCCAATACCGAAAAAGAAAAAAGAAAAAAATTCCCAAATTTCATTCAACTTCTGGGGATATTGATATCACTCTCTGCTAATAAAATTCCAACGTTGAAACATTCTATCGAAAAGAGATACCCGACGTAACGGAAAAATTCTAACCCTTTCGTCGTTATTTCGCCAATATTTCCACGAATCGAGCATCATCTCGTTACGAATTTTATCCGAGTGGAGTGGATAAACGTTCGATTAAGAACGTTCGTTTAAAAAATGTAACTTTGGTTTGAAAGTGAACGCGCGAGTCGCATCGATTCATGGTTGCTCGAACGAATTTCGAGAAATTCGTTGAATAAGTGAAAAAGCGGATAGGATAATCGGAGGTTAAGAGTCGTAGAGACACGTTCTCCACTGTGGGAAACTTAGTATCGAGTCGTCGAGGTATTTTATAACGTTTTAAGTTCCACGAATCCACTTTCCACTTCCAACGTTTTCCACTTCCTTCCTTCGTTCCGTTCACTTTCCGCGAGCTTGTAGAGAAAACAGGTGGAGAGTTGGGGATCAAGTGTCTCCTTTTTCCAAGAACAGATTTTTCAAGACAGAGGGGGCATATAACTTGGCTGATCTCGAGAGAGCATCCTTCGATGAATTATCGATCACTCGTCTTTCAATCTTGCCTCCATTCGAGTTCGAAATTACGAATCGATCTTATATAATAAAAATTTCATATTATTTATTCAATTTGTCTTATCCAAATTGGTGTAAATAAATTTTCAATATATTCTTCTATTTATTAATTATTATTTGACCAGACAAAATTGTAAACGAGAAATATTGATATTCAGTCAATTTCTTTCGAATTTTTCTTTTTTTTTTGTTTCGATCTTATTCCATTCTGGTAAAAAAAACTCGTTTGAAGAAACAATGTATTCCATTCGCAGCACGTAGAGATAACTGCTTACGCGCCCATAATGCCAACGTTCGTTTCTTTTTATTGGTAAGAGACCATAGAGCAGAGAAGGTGACTGTACTCTCTACATAACGAGCGCAATACTTACACAACCGAGCCACGAGTGTATTCCTATTTCGTGCTTCAATTTAGAGTTGGTTCAATGTTTCCGAGAATTCAATTAAATAATACTTTGCCCAAAATAAATGGGATAATCGGTGTCCAAGAATTTCCACCCTCCCCCTCGAAATAATTATCATTTCGATAATACCGAATATTAATCTTAAATTCGACAATTACAACTCGAAATTGATATTTATAATTTTTCCATAAATTTATTTATCCCAGCGCTCTATTGTCTCATTCCATTCCCAAGACAAGAGTCATTTCACGTGAAATAATAATCCCAACTTTTGCCTTTTAACTTGCATTACGAACACGATTCGGGGACGAATCTGTACAATGGCGAAAGCCTCGAGGATCCTAAATTCGGGTCCCCTTGTAAACAATTGAACGGGTGGCCCGGAGATCTCGAGTTTCCAAGTTGAGCGAGCAATCGTCGTGAGAGACGTACCTTGAAACTGGCTATGATACCCACCCTGTGCTCGCGACTTTTCCTCCAACGCCATCCACTTGTCAACCACGTCTCCAACTTCAGAAATTCGCCGCCTTGTTACGTTTATATTACTTACGTATATCTTGCAATATTGGGAGGAGTAGAAGAAACTTGTTTCGTAACAAATGGGGAAAAATTTTTACCAATTTTTAACGCGAATGTATCCTTTTATCCAACGAATTAAATACTTTCGAATCGATATTTATTTATTTATTTATTTATTTATTTATTTAATATTTTTTCATCCGCTTGTAAAAAAAAAATATATGCATCGAATATATTTTTAAAATATTACTTTTCTGGAATAATATGAATATATATATGTATATGAATAAAAAAAACGTATTAAAATTTTAATCTCCGCGATACGAACGGGTCATACTACATACTAATATTAATTAAACAATATGTATCTCTTTTGACACGTGTGCGATGTGTACGGAAAAAAAAAAAAAAAAAAGGAGGAGGAACGTGTAAAAAATAAACAAAAGTATAGAAAAGATAAAAAAACAAACATACGCGTGAAAAAAGATTGATAACCCGATTTATATCCCTGTCAAAATTGGAAACCCTGTCGTTTTTTTTCTTTTTTTTTTTTTTTTTACTTCTTTCACTCCCCCCATTATATCGATGCAACGAACAATCTTCTCATCGAATCGAAACTCTTCTCTCGAACGATAAATATATACTCGCAATAAACCGTGAAAAATCCGTACATATTTTCGTTAAAAAAAAAAAAAGAAAGGAAGGAATCGTAATGGAATTTCGCGATCAAATCGTAATGCGTTTTTCCAATCAAGCGAAGGAGGTGGACACACTTACGTGGAAACATCCATTAACGGTGGCAAGGAACGATTTGCAGAGTTGCAGACTGATCGAGCGCTCCGCAACTTTGAGAAACTATGATTTCGGCTAGATTGTTTTCGCCATTCTTTCCCTTCCAAACGTTGGAGGGAAACAGATCGTGAATAACTTGAAACGCGATTGGGCGGGGAGAACGAAGTTTGTGCGCGAGTTTAAAGGAAGAGGAAATTATTTCGAAGAATGTTTGTTGTTTGTTTTTGTTGTAAATTTGTTGTTATAAATTTATTCGCGATCCCTTCTCAGAGAAGATGAAGGATTTGCGGGCAGAGATAAAATGTGTTTCGTTTATGAATAAATCGAAATAAATCAGGTTGGTCGAAAAGATTTCTTTCACTCTTGTTGCAAATCTAATATTTGCAACGAGAGATATAAAGTATGCATCGAAACGTTTAATCGCATATTTCAATGATTAGAATTTTAATGAATAATGGATAATCTTATCATCCCATCTTGATCCTCTACTTATGCGAATTCTGAAATTCTTCGTTTTTTCTTTTTACGAAATCGAGGTGAGGAAAGACAAAAAATAAGGAGAAAGGAAAAAGATATCGATCGATATCGTGGATTGTTGAACAAATATCCATTCGTATTATGAAATTCCATCCAGTACAACGAACGAATTAATTCCTCCTATAACGATTGTTTCCAATTTCTTTCACCTGGTGGAAAAGTGTGCGTAACGCAACTCTTCTTGTTTCTTCTTCTCTGTTTCCTTTGTTACAATTCAATGGAATGGAAAGTTTAACGAAGGTCAGTTTTCTGGCGAACTGCAGACAGTAATTCGCTTCAAATAATGCACAAATAATTTTTGTCTAACTAATTTCGTTGAAACGTAACATTTTTAATTCTACTTAATTTTATTCAGTCACTTTTTTTTTATATATAGAATATCAAGGAGTAAGCAAAGATTAATATACAGGAGAAAGAAAGGATTATTATTTGATTAAAATTTATATAGATCGAAAAATGTTTTGAAATTTTCGATATACGAAGGGAATAATATTTTTCCTCGTGAAAAATTGATCCTTTCGGTGATACAAGTTTATAAAACCAAACCTGTCAGAATAAGAAATATCACCAACCTTAGTGGCATTCCTTTAAACTAACCATTCTCCCTCGAATCAATCTCTTTCAAAGGAATTTCCACACTCGTCCCTAAAACCATTTTCCACGGTTTTCATCTCGACCTGACACTTTCCCTATACTCTATCTACGCTGCTCGCCTCGATATCATTCGTTTAATCGTGGCCAAAGGAAGATTTTTCAGGCCACGTGACGAATTCCCAGTACGATACCCGCACCGATGCCCCACTTTCCCTCCTCCTCCTTCCTTTTTTCAGATTCGCGGAAATTTACAGAGAATTTATTAAACTTGTGTCCTCGAACGGAACACAATGCCCGATTGATCAACACGCTTCGTGTTATACTTCTCGATAATGGTGATTGTACGAGTCTCATAAGAGAGAAAATCATTATTGTATCAACATATCCTTTACTATGTTTAAAAAAAAGTATCGAAATTCTGCATTCCATAAATTAATCATTATAAATTATCATAAGAATTCGTTCTTTCCTCGAAAAATTCTTAAATCTGAATTGATTATCGTCAACGAAGAATACTTTACTAGATTTAAAAAATACTTGACGACCAAAGAATCGTTACCTCTTTCATCCTTAAGAAAAATTCTTAAATCTAAGAGATTATCATCAATAAAGACGAAGAATATTTTGCTAGATTTGAAAAATTTGAAATTCTACATTACCTTTTCCATTTACTAATTTAAAAAATACTTGATGAAGCGTTAAATTGTTACGCAACAACGACCAAAGAATCGTATTATTAAGATCTCTTTCACCCTTAAGAAAAATTCTTAAATCTAAGAGATTATCATCAATAGAGATGAAGAATATTTTGCTAGATTTGAAAAATTTGAAATTCTACATTACCTTTTCCATTTACTAATTTAAAAAATACTTGATGAAACGTTAAATTGTTACGCAACGACGACCAAAGAATCGTATTATTAAGATTTCTTTCACCCTTAGGAAAAATTTTTAAATCTAAGAGATTATCATCAACAGAGACTCAAGAAGAACGTTTTACCAAGAACACTTTAAAAGCTTGAAATTCTATTAAAATACGAAATATTAAATTATTATGCAACGACTAGGAATCATTATTACTTAAAACTACCCTCGAAAATTCTTAAAGAGGCTATCATAATCATCATCATCATCAGCAGAGGAATTACACGATCTAATGGCACGTTGTCAGAATTATTGGCCGGTTTTACCGGAAGATGGGATCGAGGCGGTTGAAGGGGTGGAAATCTGGGTAATCTGGTCACGTCGTCGAGATGCGTGGACTTATCTTGGAGGAGCAGATGCCGGTTGGAGGAGAAACTCTGGCCTTTCTTATCCGGAACGAAGAGGAGGAACAAGCGCCGCGTATCGCATACCGTAACGAGTCGAATTATTCCCAAGGGCGGTAAACGGGCGAGATCTTCTCCTCCAAGGACGATGCGTTTAGCCGCCCTCTCGTCTATAAGTTGTTGAACTTCGCGAATTCGATCCCGCCAGTGGAGAAGGAAGTGGAGGAAGTACAGGAGGGAAGGATCTGCAGGGAGGGGTTGTTGCGTTATTAGTGCAGGGCAGTGGGTATTTTGGCAATCTAAATTGGGATTAGGGGAGTTTAGCCCCTTTGGGATTTGTGAAGCTTAGATGGTGGCCTTGAGGCGTGACCTTTGGAACCGTTTGGAATTTGAGTGAATTCCTGTCCTGAAGGGGTGATTATTTAATAAGAGAAGTAGAATTTTGTTTTTGGAAAAATAGGAAAAGAATAAGAATCCAGAAGAGAAGAATTTTTCTTTCCTTGGAAGGATGAACGATCATTGCAATTGCAGTGAAATTTAATTGTTCTTCTTGTAAATAATTATCTGGAAAATTGATACTATTCGATTAATTTTCCAATAGTAAAAGATTGTTTCGATTTTTGAAATTTGAATATCATTCTGAAATATCACACTACTTTTTTACCAATTGATATTTCATACTTTTTTCTTAATTTAAATCGAAAACAAAATGTGGTCAAAATAAAAATCGAAACTGATTAATTCTAAACGAGGTCAAAAATGTGGAACGATCATCTCGGCGGAGGGGAGGGGGGAATTCTCGCACGAGCGTTGTCAGAAAATTTCAAAGCTTTCCTTTGCATTCGTGAAACTGTTTCAAACAGAAGTTTGATTGTTCTTCTCGTCTCTGGCAGTTTACCGGTGTCCAAACTTTTTTACAACTTTGCCACTTTTTTACAGAAACCAGAGCCACTCTAACTTTTTTCGAACGAAAGGGCCGTCACTTTCTCACCCGTCCTATAATTCAACCTTCTAGTTCTCGTTAGCAGATAAGAACAATATATATTAGAGCAAGAGCTCGAGTTGGCAAAGTTTAATCAAAAAAAAAAGAAAGAAAAAAAAATGCAACTTCATTTTACGTACGTACTTTAAAAACATCAACTCTTTCGTCTGACAAGATTTCTTCTCCCGCGCGAATTTAAATAGTTTACACCATCTTTTTATTAAACAATTTTTTACGAGATGAAAATATTTGAGCGTACTTTTAACGAAAGTTTCAGGAAAAATAATAATAATAATAAAAAGTAACGTCATTATGCTCAACAATTTCTTCGGAATTTTTGCAAAAAAATAGAATCGACAAACAACAATCTCGAAACAATTAAGAAGATCGCTCTCGACGTCGCACCAACGATTTCTTCTTTCCATTCGACAAAAATAATCTCCCTCGTATAATCCTCGTCTTCCTCGTATCGACAACTATGCTAATATTTTCGCGAGATGCCAATCGAGACAATGATTGCAAATGCACGAGTGGCAAGAAACAAAGAATGCTGCCCGACCGGATTCCAACTCGCCCCTTTGCCAACTTTCGTGGTTCTTATCGTGGACACACGTGACAATGGCGTGTTACGCCTCGACAATCGATTCGATCCGCTATCGAATTGCGTCCGTTTGAAAAAAGAGAAAAAAGAAGAAGAAGAAGAAGAAAGAGAGAATGGAGAAAAAAGAAGAGGAAAGCAAGGTATGTCGATGCTTCGCGTGTTGTTTCCTTTTATCGATCGATATCGATCGTATAAATGGGCCGCGAATAGAAACGCGATTTTTGCCGTGTTAAAGAAAGGAAGGGGAGGAGGGGAAGGGATTATTGCCAACAGGGAGAAATATGAATTCGCGCCTGGCTTACTTTTTTCCAGACGTACGTAGAAAATTGTGGCGAAACGTATAAATTTACGTGGAGATGTTACTTCTCTCTCTCTCTTTCTCTTTCTCTCTGATAAATAAAGTTTATCAGAACGAATCGTTATTGCAGTCGTATCGAGAGAAAGGAGAGAATTGGAGGAATTGAATGAAGGACAACGTTACATTAATTTTGTGATGATTTTCCTTTGAATGATCCCTTCTTGAATCTAAATCCTTAACTTATCCATAAATTATTTATCTTATCGTCTCGCAAGAAGAAATATTTTTATATAAGTCGTTTGAATTCTTGACAAGTTTGTTAACTCGTGCTTTGTAATTCTTCTAAAGTATTCTTTCCTATAAATTCAACATATTTAATAAAGTAAACTCGATGCTTAGTTTACCTTAGCTTTACTTTTGTGAATAGCTTTTACTTTCGCATACCTGTGCGTATCACGTGTCACGATCGATCGAAACCGAATCGACCACAGATAATAAATTCGAGCGATGGAATTTTGATCGGCGCAACGATGATCACGCGAATTCGTTTATTATATATTTACATCAGGGAAAAGTTACAGCGATCGAAGCTTACAGAGATTTGAATTTGGGCGGAGGCTTTTGGCTTTCGGGGTTTTGAAACGTTGCCAAACAGCCTGATAAAGTATTAATCAGGAGCAATGGCGTCGTCGGCCATTCGTAAAAATTAATGAAACGAATTACCCGATGAAATCGGTTTTTTTTTAACTTTGAAGGATTTTTGAAGTTTGGAGAGAATTAATTCTTTTTGTCGAAATCGGTTTTATTATTTTATATTCAAAGTAATCCGGATTCTTACGGGAAGAATAAAAATTCGAAATATTTTTTTCTCAAAATTTCGAAATCCGCGTTATACTTGTGGATGAAAAGATTGCAAAGATGCTTAATTAAATTCTCTAAATCGTCGATTAAATCAATCTCCCTGGAGCGGTATTTAATCTTAAGGAAAACGTAATCGGCCGATAAAAAAATTATTAAAGATCGGAAGGAATACGCTTGACTTCAAATTACAGTTATGAAACTAATTCTAGGATTTTCACGCTCTTTCTTTTCTATCTTCGATCCCGGGGGGAGTCTTTCAGCTTGAAGAAACTCTTCGAACACTTCTTTTTTCTTTTTTTTTTTTTCAACCACATCATCGTTTAAAATCTGATACAAAATTCCTGGAACAGATATTAAATTTGCCGAATACAAAAATCTGTACAAATTTATATTATTGGAAAACATTATTAAAAGATCGATACATGTAATCCACGAATAAGTAATAATAATTGAAAAAGGATTTAAAACTTTGGATTTATAGCACACATCGAGAAGAATAAAATATATATATATATATATTTGTAAATGTGTGCATCCTTTTTCAAACGGATAATAATCTTACGATGTTAAACGAATCAATTTTTCGTTCTGGAAAAATGAATGGAAAATTTATTCATTCGAACGTTTCGTACGATAAATAAATATGAATCATATGCTTCATCTTGCATATTATCCAATTAATTATCACCATATCGATCACTCTTTCACATGAAATTAAAAATTGATTACTTTCCTCTCAAATCTTCGAACCAACCATCGTATTTCTTTCTCATGTCCCAAGCTTTACAATTTCTTTATTGTCAAAAAATCGAGGGGTTAACATAATAATTAGAAAACTTCTCCCTCCTCCAAAATCCGTCAAAAATAAAATCCTTTAAACCCACTCGATACAATACAACCGAGACCGCAATTCCGCAACGGTGGAAGACATTAACCCAAAGATATTCTTTAGAAAGGACCACCTACAAAAGGAAGCAAGGGGGCGCGAAAAGTGTTGGTACAAGCCACATGTTGCTCGCTCAACAAAACCGCGGCCCAAGAATACCTACCCGCCCATTCAACGTTACAGAATCCACCGAATCCCTCCAACTTTCACATACTCTGTGAGAGGGGAGGAGAGGAGATCCAGCATCGTGCGGTGACTCAAGGCCAGGGACCCGTAACCCGTAGAAAGTAATCCGGGCAAAAGAAGAGAAAGGAGCCGAGGAAAACCGATATCATTCCGCAACCGGAATCGACGGCTAAACGCGAGTGAATGAACGACGATCCCGCTATTCGTTTCGAATGGGAAACATTTCTCGATGTAAACAATTCCGAGCGATCCAATAACGTGGGATATCGATTTATCGACACCACCGATAATATAATTAAATATCTTCGGGTAAATGGAAAGTATCGATTCAACTTTCTCAGGAATCCGAGACATCTGGAACCGGATGATCCAGTGTCAGCCACCAGCCTGCAAGGAGGATCTCTATTTATCCGTGTACGATCAAAGAAATATATATATATATATACATATGAAACGAAGAAGGATTATGTAACCGAGTCCGATTCTCATAACGATCGATGGTCTCTGGATCGTATTTTCACCCGAGGTTTCCTTTCTCACGCGTAACTCGATCCTTGACCGCGAGATCCGCGTGTACGTGTGGATCCACGGCCGTTCGAAATCAATCGAATTCTCTCTGGTTCGACCGTCCACCGTGACGCGACACGGGAGGACGAATGTCGGCCGGCCCATTGCGCGATGCGGAGTTGGTTTCGGTTTTCGAAGCGATCGTGGAAACGATCGGTGGGATTTCCCGTCGACGGATTTCTGTCTAATGTTCGCTTCTGAGCTGGATTTCACGGTGGCAGGTTACGGTGACAGCGCGTGTTAAAGCGCGAGACCCGCTTAATGAATAATTCCTGTTCGTCGCAACGGGTTACTGGGAATCGCGTTAATCTTGGTTTCTTGGTAAACGCTGTTGCTGGCTTTGCGCGTGTATTGTCGACGCATGGTCGTCGAGGGCGTGGATTTTAAGATTTTTCCGATCCTATTTAATTTCCAACGATTGAATTCCAGAGAAAAGAATTTATATTTGATATCCTGATAAATTCTTAAATCTAGAGTGATTCTAGGGAACCCTAGCGAATTGAGATCATGCTTGAATCGTGTGCTGAAATAACTTTTTATTTCAGAAATCATATTTACTTAATTTAATGCGTTAGATCAACAATCTCTTCGCACAAATATCATTGACAACTATTTTCTGAACTTTATGGATCATTGTAAGCAGTTTAATTAAGAACAATTCTTAATCTACTTATATCATAACGTATCACAGGATATGAAATATAAAATGCTTGAGATTACGATCTGAGAGCATCTTTTTGATCAATCTTTTTGTTTCAAGGACAGTGGAAGGAACGGTTCAATCGACAGCAGCGGGCTCGATTTAACTGGTTTGGGTGGGCGTGCTCGCAAACTGTGCTCGTTTGACAAAAGTTTTGGGAGAACTGTGTGGTGGCGACCAAACCCGAGGGGGAGGGGGGCACGATTTTCTCCGCGCAAAATTCAACTTACCTCTCCCTCTCCCTCCCCTGGAAACTTCGCGTTACACGCGGGGACGAATTAAACGGACTAACTGCGAAAATTCGAATTCTTGCCTCGTCCGTCCACGAGAATTTTCGTGGACGAAGAGAATTTTATTTCTATCGCCTCCTATTCAGGGTGGCAAACTTTTAATTCGATATTGGAATATTCGCTCGTCCATTTCTAGTTGAATAAAAACTGTGTTAGATTCGTGAAATTGATAAATATAGCAACAGATATAAGAATAATCGAACAAATAATTCGCGTAATTTTGTATCCTGATAATCGAGTTATGGATATGAATCCTTTGAATCCTTGATGTAAATATTTCTTTCCATTTCATACGAATAACCGAAATGAAATTATTACTCATCGAGAAACATTGTACGACAAGCTTGTTCGAAAATTTAAGAAATAATAAACCAGAACACTCCGCCTCTTTCTCGCTAACGTGATCCATAACTATAATCTGAGAAAAAGTAAGGGAAATTTTCCCTTTAGCTTTCTCCTTCCCCTCCCTTCCATCCATTCCTTAATTAAGACAGAAATGTTTAAAACAAATATTCCCCGGGCAGAGTATCCCCCTTTCTTTAATTATCGTCGCCAACTTTCAGCCAATAAAAATCGGTGTTGGTTATGAACGGCAGGAAAAGGCAGGACTGGGTTTGGTTGACGTTGAATCAAAGTTCGTCGCGAGGCCGTGAATCGTTGGACCAGAGCGTCGGAAAAAGAGGCTTTGCTCCATTTTATTTATCAGCCCATCGATCCTGCGTCTCCCCCCCACTCCCTGCCTTTCCTTTTATCCCTCGAATTCGGGCGAAAAAACGAGGCAACACCGAGCGGTCTATCGGCGAGCATCGATTTCCATCCTTGCTCGTCTCAACTGGCAAGCGGTAGCGATGGGATCGAGCGCGTCGTGAGTTCCGAACAAATTCTCGAACTTTTCTTCTCGTTCGAAAGGAAAATGATTCTTTGGAATTTCGATTGGAACTGTTTGTCAAAATTTGTGAAAATTAATCGGATAAAATATTAAATTTATCGTTGGTGATGATATATATATATATATATATCTTTTAACACTGGATTTAATTTGATTTGTCGTTTCATTATATTACACGTTGAACTTGATCCTGTTTTCGATCGACTCGAAAGGGCGGCACATTGAAGTAGAATTAAATCATCGATTCGAAGAAGACGATTGAGCATCGATTAAATGGGCCGGGATATTTCGCTCCGCGTAATGAAATGGCGGAAAATTCGATTAAATCCTCGATTCGAACGACTATCGAGGTAGTAAGCGCTACGATCGTACTACGACTTGGGAATAATCTCGTTCGAGTTGATGTTGGCTCGTTTATGGGGGATGATCACTTAGCGTTCCCGTTGTTGTATCATCGAATAGCCAATTGTCATGTTTCCCGAGTTTTCATTCGAATCGATTAAAGAGTTTGGCATTCGAGAATTTCCTCTCGTATATATTTTTCTCAAAATCGTTCAATAATAATAGTTGGACAATCAAGAGACGATAAATACAGGCTGTGCGAAATGCGAATAATTAATCACAATCATCGACGATTGTTTTACAGTCAAGTCTGACTGTACAATCAAGATTAATTACAATCCATTCCATCGAACGAGTCACTTTATGACGTCGACTTGATTGATCATTGAACGAGTATTATCTTATCATTGAATTATCGAATCAACCTATGCGTTTATCGAGTCAAGAATAAATTATTTATAAGTCCGTCGTTTAATCCCATTGCTCACGCGGTAAATTAAATATTCGATTATAAAATTTACCAAGCCTTTTAAAAGAACGCAAAGAAAAGAAAAGAAAAAAAATCTTCGATACAATTTGCAGAGGGGTTAGAATTCGAAAGTGGCGCCACGTGATGATACTTCCGTCACGTTCGAACGTCACATACAAAATTACCGCGAGGAATCTTCCGCCACGTATACGGGAACCGTTCGGAATCGACAATGAGAGGGGTGGAAAATCCCCCTCCCCTCGTGGACGGGACGCTGCTGCTGTGGAGAAGACTCCTGGTGGAGGAGGAACTAGGCATGGCCCGTGTACTCTGTTTTTGGAACTTGGATTAAGCTCGCATCGAGCTTGGCGAGGTTGTAAGCCGACTGTGTCGAATGTTTTCCGTGGTCTAGGAATTGAAAGACGATTGGGGACCATTTTAAAGAGTACGCTTTGTCCATCGATTGTGGAAATAATTACGAATTTTTAACAAAGGAATAATAACGAATTAAAGGAAAGATTGATATGAATATCTAATGTGATAGAAGATAATGTAAGATCTCTTTCTTATGGAAATAATTACGAATTTTTAACAAACGAATAATAACGAATTAAAGGAAAGATTGATATGAACATCTGATGTGAACGAAAGAAGATAATGTAAGATCTGTTTCTTATTTACACCTACGAAATAAATTATGGGATAATTTTTCGGCCAGCAACGCCGAAGTATCGGCGAAACTTCTGTGGAAACAATCGGGGACGTAGAATTGGAAGGAAAAGAGGAGTGAAGACAAAGTAAATCCAGTTTGACCAGAAGGAAGAACGTTATTATCGGATTTTTATAAAGTCGCTTAAAGGTCTATTCTTTTTAAAAAGGTCGGCCGCGTATATATATATACTTCTCGAGAGTCTTCCCGACTCTTTTCTTCATTGTTTTTTTTTTTATTTATTTCTATCCACCCTTTGTTTCCCCTTTCCCCTTCGATTATCTCCCCTCCCCCTCTCGTTCGTTTCGTTCGCCCCCGATTTTCCATCCACTTCTCCTTACTTCCATGTTTCGAGACCCTCGTTACCACCCATTATCGTTCACCTCGCCTCTCGGCGAGATGTTTTAAGGTTAATAATTGAATGAACGTATCCCCGATAAAACAACATAATTTCGCCCATCCTTTGTACACCTTTCCCTTCCCCGAGGTTGAAAATTTCACGTTATATCGATAATTGATAATGCTCGCATGCTCGATAACGAGTCGGAATTTTCCACCATGTAAATTTTACATGGATACGTGAAACGTTGATACCGAATTATATATTATAAATTTTTTCCTATAATTTTGAGATGTTTTTTTCTTTTTGATGTAATGATTTGTGTACAATGTACGAGCGGATTTCAGGAGGAGCGAACGAGTAAATTAAAAAAGAAAGGAGGGGAAGAAATTCATCAGGCGAGATGAATAAATTTTGACAGAAATTTGAGGATGGAAAAGTTAGAGAAAAATTTAGAACGATCGATGAGAAAGGGAGACGGGTTTTAAGCGAGGGAAGGAAGATGGTGAAGATGGCCGAGATCTGAACCCGATGGAAGCTCAAAAGCGAAATAATCGGGCCACTTGACGTTCATACTGATCGTTTATCTCCACATTATATCCACGGATGCGAGCATCCATCCTGTCAGACTTTAAACCCAAGGAAATATATCTTTCGAAAAAGATGGGATGCTCGAAAGAGAGAGAGAGTTTTTTCAACATTGATATATCAATGAGCGAAAAATGATATAACAGATTCGTAATTCGATATTATTTGTCTTGAAATATTTGTTTAACTAACTTCAACTCTTTGTCACACGCGAGAAATATTATTTTACTCTCGGTAAAACTGAATATTTAATCGTGTTTCATTTACATAACAGTGAATATTTGCACTTTGTATATTTCTCCACACTGAATATTGTAATTTGAAATCAATGTTATTTTATCATCCATTTAAATTAAAAAAAAAATTAGATTAGATTTAAAATAATTATTCTCTTCACACGTATTAAATATTTATCCTCTCTTCACAATGCAATGAAATAAGAAAAGTAATAATTTAATGCTTTCTTGACGGCACAACGGAGGGGAGGGATTTCATCCCCATCTCCCTTCACATCATTTATCCATCGCGAGTCCAAAAATCCTGACACAGGGGAGAGCGTATCACTTCGCGTGGTGAAATTTAAATCGCATTTTTTTTAATTAATTTCAACCTCGTAGACAAATGCCTGCTAGAAATGTCTTCTTTTCTCGCCTATTGAATAGAGAAAGGAGGGGGGGGCGCGTTCCCTTTCGCATTTCGCCTGGACAAAAGGGGCGTGTTTTTGCGGGGCGCGAATTTCGGCGCTTCTCTTTCGCCAACACACACACACCTCTGTCGCCGGCAAATTTACGAGTCGAAATTTATCTCTCTACCTGGGCCCAGACCCTGGCGTTCCTCCTTTTTTTTTCACGCCACCCATATAACCTCCCCCCCCTTTTTTTTTGTTTTTTCTTCGCGCCAACGAAAGGCGAAAATATATTTTATTACACCCCCGTTGATATCGTGGAAGGAATCGGACAAATTATAGGTTGAGATGGTTTAGGATTGATTTCTTATTGTCTTGTAATTTATTATATAAAAATAAAATCATTTACTTCTGGAATAGTGACTATTTTATTAAATCGATTAGGGGATATTGGTTTATTGTTAATTATAGGATTAATAACATATTATGGAAGATGAAATTTAAGTTTTTATAAAATAAATGAATTTATAATGATTTTTATTTTATTAATAGCTTTTACTAAAAGTGCTCAAATTCCTTTTTCAACTTGATTACCAATAGCAATAATAAAGGCTCCAACTCCTGTTTCATCTTTAGTTCATTCTTCAACTTTAGTTACAGCTGGAATTTATTTATTAATTCGATATGTAAATTTATTAGATTTTAATTATATTTTATTAATTTCTAGATTAACAATATTATTTGCTGGATTGGTTACAAATTTTGAATTAGATTTAAAAAAAGTTGTTGCTTATTCAACTCTTAGACAATTAGGATTTATAATGAGAATATTGTCAATTGGTTCAACTGAATTAGTATTTTTACATTTATTTATTCATGCAATATTTAAATCATTAATATTTATATGTGTTGGAAGTTATACTGATTTTTGATTGAGAATATTCATAAGGAGTTCTTCCGTTCAATTTGAAATCTCCCTTTTCGAAAAGAAGAGATCGATACATCGAATATATCGAGAAGAAATTTGAAATAACACTTAATAAAATATTTATCTAAAACACGTCGGGATAAAATTTGCGATTCGACTAAAATTCAAGGGAATGTTGAATGTCTCGTGTCGTTAAAATTGTCGCATTTTAATCGGCCGGGAAAAAAAAGAGCGACGGATTCGGTGATATTTTCGACCGAGCTTTCTAAAAATCTAGAATCCAGTTTAGAAGATTAAATAATTAAAAAGTTTCACGATTGGACGAGGTCGGATTTTAAAAGAGGAAAATTGGAGTGGAAACAAACTCTGAAGCTAGCAGGAACCTCTGAAAGCGTAGTTGATTGAAAACGATTCCTCCACCTTCGATTCGTCCTGGCCGAGCATTCCATCCGCGTCGTTAATTGTTTTAACGAATTCCGATACTTTTTTCTTCCTTTCTTTTTCTTCGTATCGCGCCGATATTTTTTTACAACGCCGTTTTGTCGGCTCGAGAAAAACGGAATTCCCGTTATCGCGGGAAAACTGTTCGAGTTTGATAACGAAATTATTCTTACCTCGCTCGAAATATTTCTTCTTCCTTTCTCTCGTCAATACAATTAATTTACTATCATATCTCGTTCATTGCTCGTAAAAATATAAATATTCTTTCAACCACGAATCCCTTGCCTGCTTTTTTCTTTTTTGGTATCAATTTAACGCAAATTGAAATCTGGAATGAGTATAATTCTCGTATAAGCCGGGATAAAGTATGAAAGAAAATTAATCTCTGGTTCGGTCTCTCTGCGAATTTTTAATATTTTCGTGGATTTCTCCTTGCAAAGAAAAAAAAAAGGATAATATTCGTGGTCTAGAAACTTCCAAAATTGAAATGAGAAATTTTTCGTCTTCTCAGGTGTAAATAATAAAAACAAATCGTTAGACAATATTATAATTGTACTCATTTCGTTACAAAAATACTTTCGAATTGAAGAAAAAATAGAACACAAAGAGCTTCGTCAACCCAAAATAATTTTGCGAATTATCCCTTAATACTCTTAATTCCATCCCTCTTTTGGAATTTCCCCTTTGGATACCAGCCTAAACTTGTTTCAATTTCACGATACTACTGTTAAAACGGCAGAAGCTGGCCGAGAGAATCGCTCAAGTTTCGAGCCAACCGATTATAATTGTCCAGAGATACGCAATATCTCAAGTTTTCACCTAGTTCCGTGGTCGGGTTTAACCAACCTCTCTCCCTCTTCTCGTTGATAAATCGAGGGACCATCTAATTACACAACCGGCGCACAGTTACACGCGATATCTCGATATATATGCACGTTATGCCAGGATGAACGAGATCATCATCGTCGTCCTTCTCCATTAAATGCGCGCCTCCTCGTCCAACTCTCTGCTCGGCCATTACTCTACTCGTTACAATGCGAGACGACATTTGACGCGGTTACCGATCGATATGACGAGTGAATAAATCAATGAGGATTATTAATGGATCCTGAATGGAATTAATTTTGTCTAATTTTTTTTAAATGTTTTCTGGATGTGATGGATGTATTGTCGTTGATAAAACTTAGTTTAAGCAAGCTATCGTGTGAAAATGTTTAGGTTGAGGAATGTTTTTGATTTTCAATTTGAGAAAATTGAATAATTAGAATACTGTCGTTATTATTACTACAGAAAATGATATACAGGTATATTTCTCGATATGGATTTTGTTTCACGTATATGTTACATAAAGTAACAAGTGAAAATTTCATACGAGTTTAAAAAATTACGGAGTAACAGAGTTGAGTTGAAACAAAATTGAAATTTAAATAAAAATCTCGTATTATTTTATTATGGGAACACGAGAAAGTATAATTTTTCCATTCGATTGAATTTATTTCGATGGATATTAAGTCTGTCGAAACGAAAGGGATATTAAAAAAATGAGGGGATGGTTGATTGAAGAAGAGATTTAAAAATTCGTCGCGAGGAGAAACAATTTAAATCGGCGAATAAACAAGCATCGGATTTCGGATTTTTCTATCAATATAAGTATGATAATTATTGAGCAAACACCTCAATCCATTAACGCCTCGGGTAAAAATTGTTTTTCCGCTGGAAAATTTTATTTCGTCCATTTAGGAACGCCTTCGCCTTCCCTCCGATTATTATAAAACGTGCATTTTTCATTCCACCCTGTAAACGTAGCCGACGTTCTGAAATCGATAAATAGAAAAAAATCCTTTCAGGATTTAATCCTGTGTTCGATCGGAACGAAAGTATTCGTGATGAAGAATTAAATAAAAATCGCGATATCTAAAAATTCGTTTTAATTTTAAAAAAACACGATTGATTCCATCATCGGATAAAGAAGGGGGAAGAAAAGTTGAAAAGTTTTTATCCAAAGATTATTTTAATCAAAGATGAATGACGTCCCTTTTTCAAAATTATATTAATATATATTTTCGACAATAATATTATTAATTGGATTCTTGGAGAATTAATAATTGAAATCAATCTGGATATTTTACTTACAAAATGATCTTTCTCGATTCTTGCCAAGTAGAAGCATTGAAGGGAGGATTATATTTTTTTATTGCCTATCATTTGTGACATATTTTAATCAAAGATGAATGACGTCTCTTTTTCAAAATTATATTAATATATGTTTTCGACAATAATATTATTAATTGAATTCTTGGAGAATTAATAATTGAAATCAATCTGGATATTTTATTTACAAAATGATCTTTCTCGATTCTTGCCAAGTAGAAGCATTGAAGGGAGGATTATATTTTTTATTTGTGCCCATCATTTGTGACGTATTGTTTTATTTTTTTCATTTGCCATTCGTCATCTGAGCTCGAATTTTTACACGATCGCAATCACAGATCGGATAAACAAGCGTAACAAATTCGGTTATTTTCGATAGATCCCGCCTCTTGGTAAAAAAACAAACCGACCTAATCGCGGAATTTACATGAAAATAACGGGAGAATATCCATTATATATTCCGACTAGGAAAAAAAAAAAAAAGTTCGTTACTTTTGGTTTCAGGTAACAGGAGAAAATAGTGAAATCTGTTTTTCCGAAATTGGAATTCGAGGAATGGAAATTCTCGGTTTTTTGTTATTTAAATGTAATTTCTAAGAACGTCGAAAAAATAAAATTTCCATAAAAATAGATAAACCTCTTCTTTATTTTTAATATTAACCATCATTATATTATTACGTAATTAATTTTTATAATTTCATTTCTTACTCCAATATCATAAAAATATAATAAAAAAAAAACTATTATCCAATTATAATTATAATTTCATCACCATCAATTGATTCAATCCTTTCGAAACTTACGATTAGAACTTTCCATAAAAATATAATTTATATCCCTATATCCAATAAACGATTTTTTGAAACTAATTTGTTGAATTTATGGTGAAAAGAAAAATTCTGAGAAGGGACCATAAAACCTTGAATTCGAATCGCTCGTGAAACGCTCGTCTCGACCCATTGCATCGTATCGATCAGAATCGTTCACGCGGCGATGATACAGAATCGGATGAATGAATTATTCGATAGTCAAGAAGCCGAATTGCGTCGAGATCGTTCAACTTTGGAGGCGAGATTCTTGGAGGAGTGGGGAGGGGAGAGAAAGGGGCAAATCCGAGTGGCAATTGACACGAGAAGTTAACCCCGATTGTCCTGTTGGCCCGTGTCATTCGCCGTTTAACTCTGGTGGACCGAGCCCTGAAGAGAAGTTCGAGGAGTTTGATGAGTCATCGGTAGAACACACCGATAGAACATTTCGTTGACGGGATTATGACCTTTCACACGAATTTCTGCCGCTTATCCCATTTCGAGCAACGGATAATCGTTTCCTTTATTTTTTTTTTCTTTCAGAGAAAGAGAAAAAATGTTTGTTGTCTCTTGGCATCTTTTTTCTTTTTTAAATCATTCATTTGGAGGAATTTAATTTTCTTATAAATCGGCAAGATTAAAAATATATATGCATAATCCCTTTTTTGCTACTCTTTATCCTTCACAAACAACTATATTTGCACGTTGTAGAACAGAATTTGCAAAGGAGAAATCATCATCCGTTTAAATACGCGTCTTCTCGAAAGAAAAAAAAAGAAATCCTTATCCTCGTCGTTAAATTAATTCTCATTAAACAATTCTCAAATGTATCGCTTATTTGATACCTTTTCTTTTTCTTCTTCTTTTATACCTGCGATAATAACGAGATATATACGTTTACTCGATTCGTTAGAATTAAAATCGGCTTGCGTTTGTAATACCTCGAGCACAGTTTAAAATTAATTTGTATTATTCTTATGAATAACAAAACGCTTAAATAAGATAAAAATATCCTATAAGAAATATCCACGAGAAAATATTACGTCTACTAATTATTTCATAAACTATTTCCGTTCATTAAAAAAAAAAAAATTCATCCACCCAAATACTCAATCACCACCCATCGACCACCCCGACTCTTCCTCCAACAAAGAAAAGAAAAAGCACCAAAAAAAAAATTCGAATCTTTCTGGTGCTCAGAAGAAGCCCCACCGCAAGTTTATCGAGAGCCTCCCACGTCGAACCCGTATGCAAATGTGGTAAGGAGCTAAAATTGGAGCAGCGATACCGGGATCGGCTCGATCGCTATCACCGCCAATTCCACGAACTCGAGAGATCCGCTAATTTCCTCCTCCTCCTCCTCCCCAATACCAAGTATCTCGAAGAAACGAGAAACGAGGATCCTCTCGCCTCGAAGAAAATTAGCATCTTTCCGCGAGAACGAGAGGGATTGAAACAAGAGGGGGGAGGGAAGAAGCGTACTGGATCCGTGGCCGATTCGATTCCACCTCGTTGAAACGTCGTCCTCCGCAATTGACCCCGATCACGGGATCTTTGTTCGTGTACGCGTTGACTGATGTCTCTTTGAGAGTTGATTGACAGGTCGCGGCAATCCCGAGGGAGGAGGGAGCGTGATCCATCCTCCTCCTCCTCCTCCTACTCCTTTTCAATCTCCTCGATCGAAGGACGCTTCATCGAAATCACGTCATCTAGAGGCTCGAGCTCCAGAGTCGGAGGATTTTGGGATAATAATCGAGTCGAAAGGGGAAACGAGAGGGACCTCGATCGCTTAAGATGGAAATCGAGAATTTCTTGTGGAACGAAACGAAGAAATATTTTATCGTAGTGTATGATATTTTTTCGAGAAGGAATGAAGATGAATTTTTGTCACAACTAACAAGTTTTACACAGCAAGTGTTCCAAGTTCTCGTATTTATATATAAGTATTTTAAAAATTTCAATTACAATAAGCACGAGTGATTTAAAGAATAGTTTATTGTTTTCTGAACGAGAAATAAAGTGACGAGATGGGAGAAAATAAGAAAGAGAGAAGAAAAACGACATCATTGTTTAATCCGCGTGGAAATATTCGAATTTAATTTCGATAGAAATGTTTTATAACATCGATCGATTTCCAAACATATCAAATATCGTTTTTACGAGTTCGAATTTTATTACCCATCGATGATATTTTATCCCAGTTACGATCGATTTCTATTTTATTATGTTTTTTATTTTTTCGATAGTTCGATTTAAAAATAGAGCGTGTGTATATGAAATACTGCCGTCTGAAAATTTTCTCAATCGTATATAAAAATTTAAATATATTTACGTGGAGTAAGAGATATTATTAACTCGAATCAATTACAACGTAATCGTGTTATTTATTATTTTTCCACCCTATGCGAAATTAATTGTTACCGGTTTATTTCGTGCATTTTTCACTCGATATTTCGCGTCCATCTATATTTTATCATTACGTTTTATTTTATATTTATTTTAACACAGAAAAAAAACATTTCGATACTCACGTAAAAGTTAAGTGCACGTACATACATACATATTTTTCACTCACCTGAAACAAAAAGAAATAAAACGTTTCATCTCCTGCATTGAAAATATATTTTCCAAACTTTAATCCATATTGAAACAATTTTTCGGAATATATAAATAATTTCCATAATTTCACGGAAGAAGGAGGGGAAAAAAAAAAAATGTCTAAGATTGTTTGTTTAGTCAAGGATCCTTGAATCTAAAACGAGACGCACTCGAGATACCCTCGATTCTCGGAAGTCTTATGCGTCTCGTGAACGCAACTTACAAATTAACACCAGATCCAATTTTAAAAATTCATACATTTAATAACAATAAACTTATCCAAAAAAAAATCCAATTCAAAGATATTTCATTTCACGAAATAAATTATACAGTACCATCAAACATTCATTATTATTTTACATTCTCTTGAAAATTATCTCAGGAAAAAGGTTATTAATTCGAGTAACTTCCCAATACATATCCCAAACTCAAATTCAAACGAAATCCAAGTTCAACCTGACTCTCCGATTTTCGATAATTATAATAATCGAACGATCCATCCTTCAGAGGATCGATTTTTATGATCCCCGACGTGTTCGTCGTCGCCGTCTCCTTGGGAGAGAAACGTCGAGATAAAAGTACGTGGCGCAGATGTTGCAGCTTTGCGGGAGGGGGCCGCGTCGCCTCCAGCGGCGGCGGCGGCGGCGGCGGCGGACACACGCTGCGACCACATGTCGCGGAGAGGTTCAACCGTGTGCGCTCGGCGTTTTCGAAAATCACACGGTGGCCGTGTGATTCGCCGACCGAACGCATCGCTGTTGGACGAGGAGAGTCCCCTTTTAAGGGGAGGGAAATTGGAAGAAGCTTTTTTTCTCTTTTTTTTGAGAATTTGAGCGAGGTTAATAACCTACGCTTTACGATTCGAAGAAAGTAATTTTTGAAATGTATTAATACTAATTTTAATGTATATAATTATGTATAACGTGATACTTGATAAAAAAGATAGAATCTTGGTTGAAAAATGGAAAAACAAATTGGATAAGTAGGATACAAAATGAAGGAGGATTTTAGAAACTAATCATTTGCGTATCGAAATCGAACGAAAAGGAAAACCAAAAATTGGCGAGTTTTCCTGCTTCTTCTTCCCCTCCTCTTTTTTCCTATCGGTTGGAACGCAATCTCGCGAAAAATCGATGCCCGTCCGAAAGCAATGACGCGGGCACGCGTATATCTGCCCTGTAAATGCGATTCAATTGTACAGCCACGTTTCCATCCCCGATTGCGCGCTATTTATCCTGCTTAATGACACGTGACTTGGAAGGAATGGCGTCCGCCATCCGTATCCCCCCCGTGTTATGGACACGTGAAATTTTCATGACCAAGTTTTATCGAAGAGAGACAGATCGATGATAAAGTTGAAATGAAATCACGAAATGAAACGTTGGGATCGATTCTTAGATCTTTTTGAAAACGTTTTAAATAACTCGGTTAAATTAATATCTGACCAATTTTCATGACCAAATAAAATCACGAAATGAAACGTTGGGATCGATTCTTATATAATTCTTTTTGAAAACGTTTTAAATAACTCGGTTAAATCAATATCGATATCTGAAGTTACAAACAATTTTGAAGGGTTAATAGAAAATAAACGAGGATAGGAATTAAGAATTTAATTGACGTTCTCTAGAAACTTGGCTGAACGTGATGACTCACGGTTGACTTAACAAGTCTTGCCCGTTCAATTCCTCGCGCGAGATACGTTAAAGTGCAAGAGGAAGGGAGGTGAAGTAGGCGACGTAAAAAAAAAAAAAATGGAAAAATGGACGGGTCAAGTGGGCGGTATCTCGACTGCTCCAAGCCTCGAAAGGGTCTCGAAGATCGATTTAATTCGTCGTGTACGGGCTCGCGATAAAGTATTGGGCCTGTCGTGATTTGCATATCTTTATCTCGCGATCCGAGGCGTACAGGTGCATAGATCGTTTCAAATCCGAGTTGGGTAATCTCTCGTAGAGCGTTAAGTGATCGGTATTTTAAAAACCTTCCCCCTTCTCCCTTCTGTATGTGTTTAACGAAATAATTCGTAGCTTGGAATAATTACTACAATTATTCTTGTTGGATATGGATTTAGATTGAATTTAGATAGCGTTTCTTTAACGAATGATCAAGTTTTATAAAACGATTTGAAAAACGATGTAAATTATTTTGAGATAACGTATAATGATAATTTCTAATCAAATTGTGCTCAGTTTTTTCATGTATAATTTAACGTAGCCTGAACCCTTTCGGAAACCGGCTTCCCTTTAAATTTTCTACCCCGTTACGAAACCTTTTTATAAGCTTCTTCTGATCTGGATTTAAGGATCGTTTTATTATTCAACATATATGTATACAGTTTCCCACGAAATATTCGATAACATTGTTATTTTGGATCGAGTTTTCGAGGAATAATTATTTCGAGGATCGAATTATCCCCAGTGGATGGTTTTATTTTTTTTTTTATCGATCTCGTTTTTAACTAGATTCGAAACCTGGCGCGATATTTTCGTATTCAGAGATGCTTTTAAATTTTTTGATATATTCTTATCTTAAATATTTATTTTTTTTATTATTACTTTCGAATAAAATAAAATAATGAATATTCTGAATCAAGGATCGATTCGATTGTTATTAACAAATGTAGCGACGATTAGAATTTTCGAATCGATACTCGAATACCCGCTCGAGTAACATCCCTTAATCCATCTATAATCACCGTAAGGAGACTAATTATACGGCTGACGCTAATTGAATTACAAGTACGGAGTTCAACGACAACATCGAACAGTCGACTTCAATTTCCAAGATTAACGGCGAATACAGGTGTAACTTGTAACAATTCCGTATTACAAAGTTTCGGGATCTTCGTTCAGAAACATCAGACTGATTTCAATCATAATCGGGGCAAACTTCCTCTCACTTGCACGATCAATTTCTCTTGTACGAAAACGAAAGAAACAGAATCATTATCTCTTTTAAATTATCAATATCTTAAATATCATAAATTCTAATTTCATCGATCTTTTCATTATTTACATTGTTATCCTTCTAAACAAATCTCTTCCCATCACCGCGCGAATTAAACAGCTTAATATTTGCGTTATTCTACGCTCGATCCTTCCATAAATCTTTGCCCGACACGACCACCGCGCGAATAATTTCCGCACGACCAACCCCTCCTCCTCCTCCTCCTCGCGCGACAACGATCAAAGAAAACGGGTTCACTGAACTCTGCTCTTCCACGTCCGCTCACTTACTTTTCCACGCGCTTTTCCACGCTTCCGCCAGACCTTGTTGTTCGCCTTACATCACATCGAGGGGAGGGGATAAAAAAAATACGCTAATTACTGTAAACACCACCCCCTCCTGTTTATCCAATACTAATTAACCGGAATCGAGGACTGTTCCTCGTCAACGCAGCTACGACGGTGATCCCTGCACCGAGTTTCGACACTTAAGACACTTCTGATTCTAATTCAATCGGGATAAGGAAAGGAGGAATAGGGATAAGGAAGGAAGTTGTTGTTGAAGAATTATAAATATTTCTTGTACTTTTATTATTTTAATATTGGTACTTTGGTATCGAGAGTAAAGTTTACTAATTAAATTCAATTAAATAATTAACTTGGATGTGTTGATACAATAAATAATTGATGATTAAACACGCAAACAAATTAATAACTCGTGTATATATATGTGTATCAAAATTTTAAATATCGAAGCATGCACGTACATTAATCGAATAATCTGATCGAATAATTAGGAATGTTATTGAATTCTTTCAATAATAATAATAAAATTCGGGTTTAATATGAGTTGGTGTATTTATCGGATTAGCAATTTTAAAATTATCTGGGTCTCCTCAAGATGATGAGGAAATTAATAAATATAAAGACGAATGAGATAATGTAAAATCCTAATAAAAGGTCTTTTAATTGAAAAATATGGATGAAACGAGATTTTATAGTTATTAAAATTCTATGAATAGAATTACTAATAGTAAAGTTCATAATATTTTCATTCCTCAAATTCATAATACAATTGTATCACCAATATAAGGGATTACTGATAAAAGATTTGTAATTACTGTTGCTCCTCAATATGATATTTGTCCTCGAGATAAAACATAATTGATATTAAAAAGAATATTAAAATTCCAATTCCTCAAACTCTTTGTAATTTACATGAGCAATAAAATATATTTCGTCCAATATGGAAGGAAGGAATATATAAATTCTCTTCTTCAATTGAATCGATCCAATAATCTCAATAAACATCGGTCTGAGGTATCGCGAAACCGGCGGAGGCGAGATTACGACTAATATCGCTCAACCCAGCACCTCCCCTCCCCCCGTCCCCTGCTTTGTTCTTCGATTATCGCCCATTGTGACATTTCCTTCAGCAGCCAGATGGAAGCTAAATGGTAATCCCGAATGGCGCGCCGTATAACATTCCCTATGATCCGCTTCAAACAGAATCTTAATGTCTTAATCCATTCCCGTATTCGGATTCTGGGTTATGTAAACTTCGTTATCCACGAGGACACGGAGAGGGGGGAGAAAGAGGGGATGGATCTTAATAAAAGCACACGAGCGGAATATGGCGCGCCGATACGGGCAGAAATAACACGACAGTTTTATTCGAAAATTCAACGTAAACACGAATCTTTCTCCAAGAATTTTCGTATCGATTTCTCGTTACCCTTATTTAGACCCTTTTCTTTATTTTATTTTACCTGAAGAGTCAAGGAAACGTAAAAGTTTATAATAATTATCCTCGTTTGGATAATTGTTTAATATTAAATTAAAGAAGAGATCGATGGAAATTCCTTTACGGATCTCGTTCGAGCAACAACATCCTCTGGAAAATTCAAGAAGGAACCAAAGATATCCCGCAAAGTGTACCAACATGGAAGTAAATTTCGCTGATATTCGATTATTGCCTGACCAATTATTAAATATTTCTCATAATTGATAATAAAAATAATATCTTTTTCTTTGTCTCTTCGATGAACTTGATTCAAACAAAAAGAAGATCGAGAAGAGTTTAAAGACTCGAGAGTCTTCTCTCTCCTCCAAGAAAAAGATAAACCACGTTCACTTCATCAAGCGTGATTTCCTTTTAAGAAGCAACCGAGCGAAACTTGGAGGCATGATTTACAAATGGTTCGAATGTTGGTGGCGAACTTCCTCGGCGATCAGGTGTCGGGATGAAGATTTCTCCTCGGGGCTTCTCCGCGAGATCCATCCTGGGAACGTGATTTTTTTCGTACAGGGATATGGTAACGTAATATTGAAAAGAAATTATCCCTGTGATTGTGTCTTTCCATATTGTTGCATCTGTTTTTACAATTTTCGAGTATCGCAGAATATATAGGAGTTATTATTTTGAGAGCAAGGTTTAACGCATCGTTTCTTAAATTTTCTATTGTTCTATTGTTGACGAAGACGAAGAAATTTCGAAGAGAATTTTATTAAAAATGAGAATTGTCAATTTCAATTGAAATTTTCGAATAAAATATTGCACGAGCGAGTGATTGACAATGAATAATACTCGAATTTAATATAAGATATCGGGTTTATTGACATTCGAATCGATATATTAATATTCACCGATCGATTCGAATAATTTCTCTTCGTCATCGAGTTTCATTGAGCTCCGCGATGAACTCTCGTTTCATCGATAAATGATTTTTCAAAATCGATTCTCCTTATAATATATTCCTTCGAATATATTTTAACATCGATATCTGAACGATGTATAAATAGAGGAGGAAATTGTCGAAGAAATGAAACTTAAAAATTATCTAAAATAAATTATTCCCGCCAATAGAATTTCCTCCATTCCAATCCATTCGAAGTGGAAACAAAACCAACAACTTGATGTATATATATATATAACACTCAGAACCAAGTTGGAAGGCAATAATCTGTTGTTACTTTGACGAGGTCCTGCCGGTGTAACTCCCTCAGACATCGTACCATCGATCGTTCTAACCGTCTTTCTGATTGAATTGTGCAATTTGTGCATCGAGAATCCTCTTTACGATGCACCGCGCAAAATGGCCACCGTTCCCCGATCGATCCGCTGGCAGTTTTTATTGTCAGCCCACTCCTCGATAAGTAAGTGAGTAAGTGAGTAAGTAAGTAAGTTTCTTTTCTCAACTTTCAAACTTGCCCCCCCTTTGAAAAATTATACCTTTTCACCGATTCAACGAGCAGCAGAAGGGTGTATCGTGTTCGAATGTTGGGGGAAAAATTCAAGGGGAGGGTTGGAGAGGGGAGAAGGAACGTATTTCCTTTCGAAATATAACGATCTTTCTTGATTTGAAATCGATCGAGGGAAAACTCTCGAAAGATGAATTAAAAAATGGAAACGCTCGTTTCTTTTCCTTTTATATCGCGATTAAGAGAGGAAAAATACGGATAAAACGAGTATTCAAGATATTGTTGTCTTATAAGATTTTTTATTCCTATTTTATACTCGATTTTTCTGTGACTGGTGAGATCCGTCACACCTCAAAACAAAATATTGCATTATTGGTAAGATAAATTAATATTATTACGCCCCACTGAAATTCTACATTCTTTTTAAATTTGCTTCAATTCGCGAAAGAAAACTCTACAAACTCTTTCGTCAAAAAGAAAACGATCGCCTCACCGGATAGTAATTACACGGCAAATCGATTTCACGGGACAAAAGACGGGACGTGGACGATGTGGAGCAGGCCCTCGAACGGTTTTCGAGCTTAGAATCGCGCGGGTTCAACGCTCCCCCCTCCACGCACGTTCGTACGAGTATATCGCGTATGTATCGTCCTCGTTTCGAAACAGAACGCCGCCGGTTACGAGGAGAGACGGTCGCGTTTCCGAGCGAGTGTAAACACGAGTTTCGAGCGGCGAAACGTCGATGGACGTCGATCGTTGGATTCGACCGGCCAACGATCGGTCGAAAAAGGCAAGGTTAAAGAACCGGGAGGATAAATATAGATGGAGGAGGAACACCTTTGGAAAAGGGGGAGGGGGGACCAGCGTGAGAGAAGCGGCCTCCGGAAAGACGGTGTACCACGCTAAGAATAATATTTAAACGGCGCGTAAAACGGAACGGATGCTGATCCAACTGGGAAATGGAGATCGTTTTATCGAGAATTCTTTCTTCCCTGTATATCCGTTCGATGTACGGAGATTAAATGGTAACTCTTGAAAACGACTAATCGTTATTTAACGATTATTTCGATTTAATCTTTTTGCTAAATTTTCTTTCTCTCTCGAAATTAGTCTCGTTATTCTTGCTTCTAGGAATTGAGATATTATTGGAGAAGAATCATCTTTAATCACGAAATTACAAATTTTACTAGATTTATATTAAATAGAAGAAAATGATTCGAAAGCAATTGTTGGAAAAATTGTTACACTCGAAGACGTCCATTAGAATTTTATCCTCGACGATCTTAACTCGTGTCGAGAGAAAATAATCCTCTCCTTATTGGCTGTGTAAAACTTGGGAAAAAAAACGTAATCTCGGTCAGTTTTCTAGGCTTGCCCGTTTATAGAAGTGGAGCAAACAAGCGAGCGAAATAAACGGAAATAAACGGGAGGAATTTGAGGAGAGAAAAATCATCGTTTCTCCCGAGGGACGTGACTCGATGGAACACGTTAATCACTCCTTCGAATCTTTCGCCTTTTCGCCGTTTTTTCTCTCTCTCTCTCTTTCTTTCTTGGTCCTGGCAAGAGGATCGCACGATGTTTAACCTCGGCGTTAACGCGTTTTCACCAGATTCAATATTGAAACTTCCCATTAACCATCCTCCTCCTCCACTTCCTTTTCTTTTCACCATCTCCATTCGAGGAACGAGCAAGTCGATTACATCTTGAATCACGCTCGAGGGAACTTGAATCGAACCTTCCTTCGGTAGTTAACGATACGTGCGTGCACGCACGGGACGACAGAGCGGAATCTCCAACGGTGAGCCTCTCCACACTTCTGTCTATCGTCGTTCAATCGTTTATATTGGATTCTTGTACATTTGCAGAATAACGAGTGGATCTTCTCTCTTTTGTATCTCCTGGATATCTTTTTGAATGGACTTGAAGAGAATTACGTACGTATAATTTGAATCTATTAACAGTATCATATTTGCCGAAATCTATTGATGCGTATTTATCAATATTTGAATCAATGGATCGCTTTGTACCATCGTAAATACTGTTCGAAACTATTTATATAACGTATATATCAAAAAAAAACCAAACATAACAAATAGATACAATTTCGCCGTTCAATAATCGAAAAAAAGATCGTTCTCAATACGCGGAAGAACAAGATCGAAAACATTTTCGAATAAATCCTCGACGATACACAACAAACATCGATACGTATGAATTACTAGCCCGTCCTCGAGTCGAGTTACGAGTCGAGGGACGAGATATCCTGCGAGTCTACAATTTGACACCGGCGGGAGATGGGGGGAAATTATCGTTGAAGGAACGAACGATTTGCATCCGGCCTCGGGATGCGATGCTTCGGTTACGGGAAAAGTAATCGAAAACTGGAACCAGCCTCTGTATCCCGAGTCGTAGAAGAGAGAAGGGGGAAAAGCGTGCAAGGTCCCACGGCAAACTGGTTTCAACCTTTAAAAGCCACCGCCTCGATACACGTCGCATCGGCCGCTTTCTTCATTTATATCTATATTCCTTCGAGTTTTCAACGAGGTTATGGCAATTTTCTTATTTCCCTCGAGCTTTTCGGCGAAAGCTCGTTTACCATTTTATCTATACGATACGAAAGATCAAGATCAAAAGGTTCTCAAAGTACTTGTACAAGATTCTCAAATCGATGAGAAAAATAGCAAGGAGGAGAAGGAGGAGAAATTTACGCGTCCGTCGTGGAAAATGGCTGCCTCTAAGAGGGAAAATTATTCCTGTATATAACACTCCAGTTCTACAGTCGAAGCGGATGCGTGATCACTGGAACTGTAGATAGATCGGTTGTGGAGCACGCTCCAAGACGCTCCTCTCGCAATCCAGATTCTCTCTTTCTCCCTTCCCTCCTCCTCCTCGTCCTTCTGGTATCCACAGCCAGGTTCTACAGCTGCCTCGACTGCCGCTGTTACCCACGTCCTTCCACAACGTGTACACATTCCCTTCACTCCTATTCGAGGCGAAGGAGGGAGGAACAGGTCCTGGTGGAGGAGGGAGGAACGAGGAGTGAATCGAAAATCGAGGCGGACGATAGAATTCCCAAAGACAGACGGCACTTGACGAGAATGGCTACGGTGGATTAACCGTTCTTGAGGACGATGTTTAATCTTTTATAAGGTATAAGGGGTGGAAACGAGGAGAAATAATGGAGGGTTGTCTCGCTCGTTTAAACCAGTTGTTCGGTACGGATGCAGTTTATATTTTAAAACGGATGGATGTGAAATGGATTAAGGGAGGCGAGACTCGTGTTTTGGATGCTGTATTTACGGGTTGTTAAGTTTCTAATTTTTTTTTTCCTTTTTCTTCCTCAAGTATTTTTATTTGGATAATTCTTTTAAATGAAATAAAATTATTTAATTGAAACAGAAATTAAAATTCTATGATTCGTTTAAAACGTTTAATAGTTTAGAATTGCCTTCATGTCAATGATGGGGCCACGTGGTGGACAAATTTACACGTGATCAACTTCTATCAAGATTAAAAGAATCTTGGAAAGGAGAGATCTCCCATTATCCCAGTGGAAGATTGGAATCAGGAATGTCGCGGTGACTAACACCGCGGTTTACATATCAGCCAGAGCGCATTAACGGCGTGAACGATCTTCAAAGTACGCGCCATTAAAGCTGGAATGTTGCAACATCTGCGACAACGAATTTGCCGAGCGGCGAATAACCGAGATTCCCTCCTCGTTTCGCCATTTCGATTTTTCATTAAACGGATCATTGTTTCCGCAATTTACAGGAAAGGGTGATTTTTCTATTATTCATATTATAATCGAGAATTAAGAAGCTAGATAATTATATATACATTTTGTGCGAGTTTTAAAAATCTTGATAAAATTTCCAGAAAGATAACTCTTCGTTCGTGTTGAGGGATGAAAACAATTCTTAGGAAAAAAGGAAGAAAATTTAAAATTCGATTACCTTAAATTAACTCTCTCTTTATTTCTTTTCTTTGAATATTCTTCAATTTCTTGATTCGAACATCATCAAGACAAGAAGAAGATGATAAAAATTAATGCCTCGTCTGAATAAAAAAACCAAGCTTTTACGGATCAAGAAATAAGATTTAAATGCTCAATTATTACTATTACTAAAATTAACCAGATTGAACGTACGAGTGATAAAACGAAACTTCCAAACTTTCAACCTTATCCAATCCTCGTCCATGCGAATTGGGAGAATTTTCTCGAGAAATTCTTCCTATCCGCCAAAGAGAAAACTTCGAAATCGACTAAGGAAACTAGCAGCAGACAAGCAGGGAAAAAGAGAAAGAGAGAGAAATGGTCGTTAAAAAAGAAAGGAGAGATCGAAAATGAAAGACAAATGCATCCCGAAAACAGGTGCGCGACGGAGTCAAACACCTTTGTAAGAAAAATATCTGAAAAGAAGATGACGAGGGGTCCAACGACGAGACAAGCGAGAAATTTTCGACTCTCTCAGGAGACTTGTCTGGCTTTTTCTCCAAATGAAACTGTATATTCGAAATAATGCAAGAGATCCCGTCTAAATTCGGCTGCGCCAAATTCTCCCCCATCCGTTTTATTAAATTTCTTTCCCGAATCTTGAGTCTCCGATCATTTCTTCCCTAGGATAAGATGGTGAATTATTGAGCGAAGCAATTCTATCCAAGACGGATCTATTTCTAACTGGATCAATTATATCATCGTCCATTTTATTTCTTTCATTTTAGTTTGTAAAAGAAATTTTCAAGGCGTAATAATAAACATTCGTCGATATCCAAACTCAAAAAAAAAACGTATTGTATCCGTTGGAAGAGCAAGTGCATCAAGTTTTCATGAGAAATCGTAACTCATTCGATTCGAAAGCTCTCTAAGCGAGCATAAGAAAGAAATAATAAGCAGGATGTCAACAAACTAGGAGCGAATATTAATGTCTTCATAAACGTAGACTCGGCGGTTTATGAATCAATATTCAATAAAAATCTTTTACTACCAGCCCTCTCCGATCCCTCGGCCTCCAAGGATACGAGACCCTTATTTGTCTCGCTGTCGGTTTATTGGCCGGCGGCTCCGTGTAGTACGCGCGTGCAGATCCACGGCATGAAATACATGGAGCGAGCGTACGTGTTGAAACAAATCGAAAAAACGACGATACTCCTTTTTTGAAAATTTTCCTAGCCAAAAATATCAATTCCTTCCTTAAATATTTCCACGTGAATGGAAAATCATCTACTACTCTATAAAAAAAAAAGATGGATCCTATCGTGCATAGAGTGACCGGCTCCTATTTGGGCTTCGAACGAAAAAAGAATATCGAAAAAAAAGGAAGGAAGACACGATGGCAGAAAATGACGGCATTCATCTTCTTACGGCAACCTCCACGCCCGAACTGACGTGTTCTTCGCGCGAGGAAAAACGCAGGCTGCTCACGGACAACCGGAGACGGATGATGGTCCGTTCGGATAGGCAATGAACGATGCAATTGCCTTCGCCCTCGAGCAACCCGGTGCAACGAGCTTTTTTGTCGAGTGGAAAGAAAGGAATGAAGAAGTGTAAAGAAGAAGGGGGAAAAAAATATGGAAAAAGCCTCGGTTTTCTTGAATCGTGGTCGAGAGAGGAGAGCATGTGTCTCGTCTTTCCGCTTTTTCCTCTTCCTTCCTCTCAATAATTTGGTCGTAGTTGTTGAGATAACAACTCGCTGGATGTTAAGGATACGAAAAGTTGGAAAGAAATTTGAGTGAAACTTAATGCTTCGTCTATGTAAGTGTAAACTTTGATTCAATTTCTTGAGATTCGGAAGATTTCGAAATAATATAAAATTAAAAATATCCTCTCCAATATATCGGATGAAGCAAAGTATACAAACGAATTGAATAAATAAATTTGTAAAAAAAAAGGAAAATAACTCGCAACTCGATCTCTTTTATATCATTTTCCATCCTGGAATTATTTCTGACACAAAAACTATATTCGACTTTCAAAAATATATATTAAAAAAAAAGGAAACTATCGATCAAATGTTCGAAATCATTCCGTAAAACGATATCCAAATTAATTAATTTCGAATTAAAAATTAAAAAATCGATATTGCTCGATCGATTGGTACCATTGTACGGTCCAGGCGCGTAATAATAAAATTTCCTCGTACGGTTTTCGTCGTACACATGGAAATTGGAGCGAAGTGCTCTGTTGAATGTTATTCGCGAGATGTCTTTATCGATTTTAGACCGGCCACCGGCACACCAACGTTCAGCAAACTACCTTTGACAGGGTACGAACAATTAATGCACCTTCTCCAAGTACTTTATAAAGCAAGTGCCGCATTGTCCCGCTTTTGAAAGCTGTTGAGTGTGTAAGTAGTATCTTAAATGCACCTTGTCTAACGTGTTACTCGCTTGACATGTCATGCGAGAGAGGAGCGGCTTCTATCCTCTGAATAACTGGGACCCCTCTCTCTTTCCCTCGTCTCGTTCAAATACGGGTTTTTTAACACCTGACGAGACATTTGTTACATTTCTTTTTTTTTTTGGAAGGTTAAGTCAATATTGGACGTGCAATCTTGGAAGAATCTTCTCGCGTCTTGATAGTACAATCTCGAAGGAAAAATATTTTGAAAATATTTTCGGAATAATTAAGAAATTAAATTATATATAAACAAATAATGAAATATTCATATCTCTTAGGAAAATTTCATTATTGTTTTCACGCGCAGCTCCTGTTTTTACCTCGTCTTTTAATTATTCCTATATCGTGCAAGATAAAAAAAAAAAGAAAATCTGTCCAATATCGAATAACGCTATACTCTCATCTCCTCCTTTTTCTTTTCCTCCTTCTCCTTCTTCTTTTTTTTTCTATTTAATTGAAGTTGGATTCCTCGATTTCCAGGAAACGCGAAACCGTAAAAGCAATTACCAAAAAGAGAGAAAGGAGAATTTTCATTACGAAACTCTCTTCTCTTCACGGTAACCACGGTTTGATTACAAAAGCGTGGACGCCGGTCGAAAAACGATGGGGTGAATTATTTAAGTAAATCGAATATCAACCTCTCGGCTGTTAAATTGTTTCCCAGATACAACCACCACGGTATAATAATTTTCGAATTATACTCGGTGTATATAAACACTTTTCCAACGAGACGCGTTTCCAACACTGCGGAAGAATTTCATTAATTTGGTAATTAGCATGTTCTTCCGAAGACGGGCGTCAAAAGTGCGGTGGATGCAAATGAATGTTTTATTCCTTTTATCGCGTGCAATTTAAACGCGCTCGTTGTAAAGCTCGTTTTATTCAGAGATATTTCGCGCGTGTTCTTAGCCAATTCGACTTCGTTCGATAAAAGTTAAAACAATAATTAATTCAATTCGTAATTAACCAAGATCGAAGATTTAATCGCTATTAAATTAAAATTGACAAATAATTCACAAAACGTAAAATTTTCTTAGTTCCACGAATATGGCCGCCAAACTTCGCCTCAAAAAAAAAGAAAAATCTCTCCAATCGATCGTTCAACTTTTGCCTTCGAGAAATGGGACCGCTCACCTGCGATTTACAAAAAAGAAAGGATCGGCTGCTGACCCTCGTCCCAAACCTCTTTCCACCTGGCCACGTCACGAAATAACCCCATTATCGACGAAACGACTATTTAACTCTCCCTCCATTGAACGGCCGAGCCCTCGGATAACAATTTCCGTTGCGTGTACGGAGCAAGCAGGATCCGAGCATGAGAATCGTCTCCGCTCCTGCCGAAGGCTGCCCGTGTTCAAGGCCGCGAGCTGCTCCTCCGCTTTCTATTTTTGCGCCCGCAGCATCATCCCCACCTGAGGACACATTCGGGAAGGAGGGCCTCCTCCTCTCGATTCGGATCTGATCCGATCGCCGGCATCGCCTTATCCGACGATAAATTTCAGCTGGGCGAGATAACGAGGGTGTCGCCGTAAATGGCGAGAAAATGCCTCTGTCCGGTCTTCTCCCATCGCGTGAAACGTCGATGTTGACGAGGCAAAAGGGGGACGACACTCTTTCTTGCGGGGAACCGAACGGGATCGTTAGGATTCTTCCGAGAACGAACTATATTTCGAATTGTCGAATTGTTGGATTAAAGGATATTCTATTATGCAGAAAAATCCTTGATAAAGAAGATGAAGAGAGAAGTAATTATCTTTCCTTCCTTGGAGATATCGATCCTATAAAATCGATCGCCAGGAAAAGAGGAGAAAGCTTCGAGAATCCACTCTCACCTCTTCTCAAAGACCATCCGATCCAACGAAAAGATGGATCCGTTACTTCTCGACGTAGAAAATGTTATTTCGTTGGGTCCTTTCAACAAAGGCGCGGTAGCAGGAACGGGTAGCAGCAGCAGCAGCAGTTTCACCTTTGGCCACACGGCGGGAAGAAGGAGGAAAAAGAAGAAGAAGAGGATGAAGACGGAGGAGAAGAGGAAGGGAGGGGAAGCAGGGGAGAGGAGGGGAGGAACGGTGCGCGCGTGGCCTCGACGTGGTTTCCTGCCCTGATTGGACGTTGGCTCGTGGCCGGCGCTCGCCATTCACCGGAAACCCAGCAGCGGTGCTCCGACGTTCGCGTGCACCCTCTTCCATCTCCCTCTCCCTCCACCAGGGCCCCAACCGTCCCCCCGCTCCGCTCCTGGCCGGGCATCATCACCGGTCAGACCGCTCCTTTTTTATTTCCCCCTCGACTCGAGCTAAGAACATCGAGATCAACCGGTTCGACCGGTTCCCTTAGGTGCTACCTGCAGATCCGTGGAGAAGCGTACAACGAGAATCTCTCCTCTCCACGGTGTGTAATCGTAACGACGTGTTGCGACGGAGGAGAATGAATCGAGCAGGCTCAAAATTTTCGAGTTTAGGGATCGTAAACCTGATTTCGAATCAATTTCTCTGAATTGGAGAGGATACATTGGAAATCGAGATCTGTTAATCTGTTCATTGAGAATTTTAGAAAAGAATGGGAATGGAAAGAAAATTTCATTTCGTGACTCGATTTCGAGCGAATGTATATTCGCAGAAGCTTCAGCCTTTTGGAAAGGAGGCGATCGATCTTTGCTAGATCTCCTGGAATTGGCGAGTTTTGAGTAATTAGAAGCGGTTAATTCCGCAGAGGATCGTAGATGGCCGGAATCAGATTCCAATCACGATCAAGTTGAACGTAATTACCGCTTGCCGATCCTGATTGATCAGCGAGTGACAGCGCTCTAACGGCTATTAAGCACGGACTAACTATCCGACTAACTTCTTTCACGGATCTCCAATCGTTCCTCAAACGTATTCCCCCGTATAGGAACCGCTTTCAATTCCATATACCGGGATCTCGATAATCCAATCGTTGAGAAGGGAATTTTTAAACTTTCTTTCCCCGCCATTAGGAATAATTCTTAAAATTCGAAGAAGTAGAAACTCTCGATCCAAGTACAAGTTGTACAAGAAGAAATTTATCGCCAACCATGACTTTCCTTTTAATAAAATTCGAGGAGAGGGTTCATCCGAGATGCAACTTTGGAAAAAGCGATTGGAAACCACTTTTTGGTACTTTCCTTCCGTTCCAGTAAATGGCGGATCTTTATTAATGCCCTCTTTGAAAAGATAACGGATAAGATAGAAGGAGCATTTTGATTTGATCGAGTGAGGAAGAAGTACGAAGAAGTGCATGGTGATTCGTAACGGGGACCATCCTCCTTTTCATCCATTCCTCTCATCTATCTATCTCGTCTCACTCGAGAACGAGAAATTATTATTCTGAATTGTTTACTAAAGAATATCGTGGAACAGATTCGTGAAAAGATCGTAAATATACAATGCAGATCGCCAATAGTACTCCATTATATTGTTTCCAAACCAATCAAAGTATGAATTTAAGGTTAAAATATTTCTATAAAAGATATCTTTCATGATTCTATTTCTGTGAATTACTTGTGATCATATTAACAAATTTTCAACAATCCATCCACGAAAGAAGAGAGTCCCAATATTTCATTATACATAAAGTTCCTGTCGAACAAAATTATCAAACAACTATTTCCACGCAATATTATCCAAGTTAAATTCGACATAAATTTTTACATACAAGAATCGAACAAAAATCCCATTCAAAGGGAGAGGAATCGAAGAGATACGTTATTTATGCAAGCAGAAAGTTTTGGCCTAATTTTCCAACGAAAAGATTCAGGATATTACCAACAATTTTCCAATTTAACGAACGGTTCATTGATAATCTAACTTTCGCGAAAGATAGAAATAAAATATTCTCTCTTTGCACGCGTGTAAATATATATTATAAACTTCCTCTCCAAATTGCAAATTGCAAACGTCGCCTTTCGCCATCGATATTCAATTGGCACACTTGGCTTTATCGGATCGACTAATCCAGAGATAATTTCATTAACGCCTCTCGATACGGACGTCCCCCCCCTCTCTCTCTGTCTAATATTTCACTCGAGGTCTCGCGGACGAGTCAGACCCTTCTCTTTCGCTTCTTCGATCACTCGTCCCCCCTCCCTGGGCAACCGATCGTGGAATTAATCGGGCGCAAATGAAATTAGGGGGCCGAGAGGTAAATTCGCGTACCGCTTCCATCCTCTTAGAAACTTCGGCCTCCCTTGTTTTCGCTTGTTACACCCTCCTCCCTCCCCCCCTTTAGTTGACTTGACAAATTGGGAAACGAGACAATTAGATCTTGCTTGTTTCCCCGCGAAGGAATCCTCTCGAATTCTCTCGAGTTCATAAGTTTCGAATCGACTATACGTGTATATACTCGCGAATTCTCGAGGAATGTATCTTTTTCCGACGAGTTAGCTCGATTATTTATCGATGAGTCGAACCGAGAGAAAAGTTCGTTCCGAGGGAAGTTGATGAAGCGTTCTTCGTATTATTTCGCTCGTGTTTTAAATAATCGAGTAACAGTTAATTACTTTTATTCTACCTGAGAGAAATTTACTAAACGGTGTAACATCGTTAAATAACCGGAGAGAGAGAGGCTCGATTTTATCAATTTCACGTCATCGTTTTCCATTTATCATATTCCATGGTCTCTCCTCCTCCCTTTGGTTGGACGAAACACGGTTTACTATGGTCGTGTTATAATATATTGTTTTACGATATTGACTCATTATTGGCCGTAAATATTATTCCGCCACCGACCGCGGTCGATATTAGATCAATAACGGGGGACGGCACGTCTTCTTCAAAGATTGTGCACGAGGATCGATACAATCTTCTTCGTCCTGTTCTCAACAAGATTTATTAGAGTTAAATTCACGAATAAATTTCAAAATTGGAAATTACACATTTTATTCTCTCCTTTATTTAAAAGGTTTCAAATATTGTAATATCATTATTGATTATTCAAATTTTCAATATTTTTAATCGCGTGTTTCGTTTACATCTTTTTCCTTTCTAATTTTATTTCAATACATTTCGATATACATTTTGAAAGATCGATATAACAATATATTATATATATATATATATGTTGAAATACAGAATCGATACGATGTGGATCGAAGCTGTTTAGCTCGAACGGCAATTACTTATGAGCAAACACCTGTGAGGTAATCACAGATGATTTCGTTGTTGTTCCATCCGGAATTATGTTGATTAGATGACCATTGCGGCCCTCTGAATCAACTTTCAAGGAAGTTTGCTCGGTTCTTCGGTAAACGTCGTAATTTATCGTTGGATAAATTGGCAATAAATTCGTCGAAGCGAACCTTTATTACGAGTAATAATTAAACTTCGTTAATGCAAAATTCCACGTGGGAATCGTTTAATAATAATAATAATATCCGTAAGGAAGTGGCCATTTCGAAAGTTTGTTTAAAAATTCCCGCCCCGTACGAATTAATTTACTTTCAATTTCCAGCTCGATATTTCCTTAATTTCTCACTGTTTAATAATCCCTCCTCTCTGTCCTCCTTCTCATCGAGATTCAACGATCCCAATCGAAATGGAAATTGTTCTATTTCAATTTCGTTGATAATCTCCAACTGTATAAAATTCCACGCGTGTTATAACGTTCTAGTTTTAATATTCAAGAGCTTTTCACGAGAGATATTAAATTTCTAAAAATATCTCATCTCTCTCTCTCTCTCTCTGATTTCAATCTCCCTTAATAATAAAAAAAAAAGAGAGAGAGAGAATCGAACAAAGTAATCCCTGACTGAATGAAATTATCGCGATGATAACTTAAAATTGAAATTAACACAGTTTCAGAAGTGGAAGACGCGTTTCGTTCGATTTGATATCCATCCAAATGAAATTCTCAAAATTTCAAACGAGGATGGAGAATGGATTTTCCGAGCTGAAACTCGAAGCACACTCGTTTCGATCATATCGAACGGGATTAACGGGTTATTTTATCGAATCATGCCGGCTCTCAAGGTGAGCAGAAATTGGCAACAGGTGGAGGCGAGATTGCCACCACCTCCCCTGATCAATACTTAATTACGCTCCTCCATCCAACCACTGTTCTTATTCTCGCGTTCTCCTCCAGAGATCCACGCTTCTTCGTCTACGCGTGGATATTTTCGGATAAATTCGGATTTGAATTGAACGAATCTTTTCAGGAAATCGAGGGAAATGAAGAGAAAATTTCTTCTTGCGTTTTTCGTTTCTTACATCTTGTGTCCATTTCTCGTTTGCACTTTTGGAAATTAGATTTAAATTGTTAATTACAATGATATTCTTTTGATATTAATATCGTGGTTAAAATATATAGGATCTCGATTTAAGTTTCCCAGAAATTGATGGAATTGATCAATTATTTTCGACGATTAAGTTTAACCCTGATTGATATTTCATTTAAAAAAAGTAATTCCATTTATCGAAGAAGGATTCTTCAATTTTTCAATCGTCGGCAGGATTTTTCGAAAAAAACTAAATATCGGTTGTTATAATTTTTTGACAAGGATCAATTAAGGATCGTCTGCGCGATGACTGGGGGGATCCGGGCAAAATATTCGGGTGCACAAAGGCCGTTCGATTCGCAAAAGCTTGGAACCGTCGTTTCCAACCCGGATGGCCCAAATATGGCCGAACTATCATCGTTAAATCCGCATGCGAATTTCCCTCTTCCCCTTTCATCCCCCTTTTATTTATTCATTTATTTATTTTTCTATTTGCCTACGGGTGAAAACCTTTTAATATACGATAAATGATGCGAAAAAATAGAGGGATTTTTGAATACCGAATAAATTGTCAGTTGTGTAATCGTGTAGAGACAATAAAAATTCTAAAGGGAAATGAAATTTTATGGAAAAATTCAATATCTCTCTCTCCTTTTTTTTTTAATCCATTAATACACACGATTCGTTAGACACAATAAAGATCAAATCATCATAATACGAACGATTTTCATAAAATTTTTACTCGATCCTTTTATTCAATCCTCGTTTACAATAATACCTTCACTGTAATCTCAATAAATAATCATTAGCCATCAATATCATCTCTCCTTCACCTCGAAACGTATACCTCGATTTCGTAAAAATAATATTAGCGGAATAAAAAACAAAAACAGGAGGAGATAAACGAGGCCACGATGAAATAACGAGTGGAATTAAAGAACGAAGGGATTGGTATCTGGAAAACTATCACCGACCAACCGTCATCCTGGTCAGGTTCATCAACAGACTGACTCATTAGCCGGGATTGTACGTTCGTTCGACTGGCAACTGCATTACTTCGCTTTGATGCTCCACCTGGTTGGAAGGTGGCAGAGCGTGTTGCAGGGGGGGAGCGTGGCGAATCTGCAGAGAGAGTCGCGCCGGATTTATATCCGTCCTCTACGAGCTACGACGTTAATTGCTCGCGACTAATTTCACGATCCCTCCTGCCCTGGAATCCCGCGACACATAACCGCGGGACAATGCCTTTTGTCGCGTCGTCCGTTCGAATTCTTTCTCTCCCTCCTCCTCCTCCTCCTTCTTCTCCTTCACTGTTCGAGGAGACAATTTCGAGTTGTTGTGAAACGTTTGAAGATTAAAATCGTATTGGTTAATTAAGAGGTTATAAAATCGAGACGAAGGAATGAAAAATCGAAATCGATTTCTGGCTTCTGGTTTAGGCACACAGCAACACAGATTCATTTCGCGTCGCGGAGCGAGCTATTAGATAGGTTCTAGTCTATAGTTGGTTAATTTTACGCTTTGAGGAGCTTAGCATTGCCACAAGCTACCTATTAGAATCGCATAATAGCCCTTTCGCCATGGGGCGAAGAGCTATTGCAGTGTACAACTGTGCACGGTTAATATATATATATTGCACGTTCGAGTGATAATGCATAGGAAAATAAATTGGACGCGTGTGTCGACGAATTGGCCAGGCGTGAATAAAAAGAGAAACGTATACACGAATCGAAAATCTCCTACATCCACTTTTGATTCTCGCTGTATTGAACGTCTCAACGACTTGATTCGCCCAACGACGAACTTATACATACAGTAAATGAAGTCGATTCGAGCGTGAGATTGACGAGTACTAACACTCTTATTGGAGAGTTTAAATTACAAAGATGGAGAAAGGACAATATAACTTGTTCCTTCGAATAAAGAAGGTTTTTACGATCCTCGAGAAAATTCGCAAGACAAGATAAAATCCATGGACAAGTGAAATCGTCCATAAGCGACACGATCCAACGCAACCATTACTGAACAACGTGATCCAAAAACAAGGAGGAGAGCGTATCGTGGAGAGAGTGGAAGTCAATTCGATTCAACGTTTCTAACACGCCGCACACGGAAATCGAAATCCCCCGTACTTAACGCCATTCGAAGCGAAGTGGATCGACGGACCAGACAATCTCTCTCTCTCTCTATGTATATATAGTATATATGTGTACCAGAAACCGATTCGACCATGCATGCGCGAAACAAGTTTCGCGAGCAACGTTGCGTTAGGAGCTTCTCCACTGTACACTCTGGTGAACGAAAACGCGGAAACCAGTTGAATTATCGTGGGTTGGGGATAATCTCGATTTATTTTCTTTTGGATCGAAACTCGGCTTTCAAGTCAAATATATGAAATCGTTATATAATTTTGGCAAATATATTTGTTTTAAATACGATTTTAATAATAGTTTTAATCGAAGATCTAGCACGAAACAATGGAAACGGATACGATCTCTTCGAAATGAGTTATATTTAACATTAATTGTGACAAGATGAAGGGAAAAAAGAAAAGGAGAGTCGAATATTTCCTGCGATTCATTCGCCATCTGATACACATTTTCGTATGAGAAAAAAGTGAAAAAAAGAAAAGGACGAGAACGTGTATGATGAAACGAGAGCGAGAAAGGGTGCCAAATTAGAGGGTTTTCGTCTTCGAGGTGGATGATAGATAACGGATGGGAATTGCAGGCGAGAATTTCTCGCCGTTGCATTATCCTAGATCGAAGGATTTCCTGGGGAAATCACGAGCAAAGCTACCATAAATTGTTGGGTGCGCCGCTTCCTTCGTCCGCGACAAAATGACACTAATTTTCCGACCAGGGAAAGTTCAGACAAATTGGAGCTGCTCCGTTTCGTTTCTTCTCGAATCGATTTACATGTTTTTTTCTTTCTTTGAAAATTCGAAAACGAGGGAAGGTGTTGAAATATTTAATTTAATTTAATCAATTAACCCGAGACACAAAACCCGTTCGTTAATCGATCTCTAATCGATCTCTTCTCCTTCTTCCTGCGCCTAATCAATCTCTGAACGGAAGCGACGAACGTATCTCCTCTTCCTCTCCCCTCTAACATCGAAACAAATTACACGGCTCGGAAAAACGAGGCTCGAGATGCGATCCCCCCAAAAAAAAGAAACAAAGAAAATTGACTTGAATAAACAAAAAGCGAAGGAAGCCATAATTCCACTCCAATTCGCGCGTTATAGAGTGAGAGTAAGAGAGAGATAGAAAGAGAGAAATCGTAGAAACCGGATCGACAGCTGGTTTTCTTCATTCATCCTCGGCCGCTTCCATCACTTTTCGAGCCGAGCCGTCGTAAAAATCCGTTTCGTCGCGGCGTTACGCAGGGGAATTGCAAATCTTGTGATTATTACATCGACGACACCGACTCGAGCCCTCCTCCAAGAGGGAGGAGGAGGAGGTGAAAAGAGGAGAGAGGAATACGTTGGTGCTCGCACACACCCTGCATTGGGACGATTTTTCCGTCCGAGGGCTGTGAAACAGGTTGTTCCGGTGAAGAGAGAGAGAGAGAGAGAGAGAAAGGAGAAGAATAAAAGGGAAGAAGATGGAAGGGAAACGGGAGGAAAGATTATAGCGAGGAATGAACGGAGAGAGGAGGGGAGAGGAGGAGGCGCAGCCGGTGAATCGAGGCTTTTTCTTTTTTTTTTTTTTTCTTTTTATTCAACCTCGCTGCTCGGTTCAACGTACGGCGAACGTATACAGGGTGTTTGAAGAGGAGAGGAGAATTTAAGGGATGATTCTCTCTCTCGAGATTACGAAATACGAAAAATTTTCGTCGAGATTTCTTCTTCTTTTTTTTTTGTTTTGTTTTAGCAGCAGATGAGTTTGAAGAGGGGAGGAAGAGGATTTAAGGGATGATAAACAATTTCAAGTTTTACTTTGAATGGAAAATGAAAGAATTCTTATATCTTAGCAATATTCTAAGATGATTCGGATCATTTCTTCAATTTTTTCCTTCGTACGAAATATTAATATAATTTATCGTAAATCACAATGAAAATTTTGTAATCGTTATTTATAATTGTATGCAGAGAAAATCGTATTTAATTAAAATTCGTCTTACGAATCAAATTAATAAGGATTTACTTCGCATACAAACTTGCGCTGTTTTCAATTTCCAAGATCATCCCTTAAATTTTTGCTCGCCCGCATACGAGAGCTCCGATTCTCTTCCCCGATAAGTGGTCGAATTAATCGCGTCAAGTAGATTTTCAGGCATCGTTGGCTCGTTGCCTTTCACCGAAACGATCGGTATTGTTTCGGTGAACGATACTTTTGCCGTCAACCCATCGACACCCCGACAAATTGGCGTGGCGTCGAAGCGGCAGAGATTCTGGGAAAATTTCTAATTGAGAATCGACAAAACGATCCACCCTTCCTGGAAAGAGATCTCTTTTGGAGAGGAAGAATGCACGACTGTATATAAATAATAATAACAAATTATTTTATCATCTTCCTTTCTATTCTCTATAAATCATCAATAATTGGAACGCATTTCAAAAAATACTTTCGAGTATCCATTTATTTTTCTTTATTACTTCAAGCTTCAAAGTTAATTAATCTAACAAATTTATCTAAATTTTAAATAAATAATTTCAATATACCCGTCGAAAGAGACGTGTTGCGATAAAAAAAATTAATTTTCTTCGGGGAATCGAAGAAGGATTGAACCGCAACGCGAGCTTAATAATCCATAAACCCATCCCCCGACCAGCTCGAATTACAATTATCAAAGCAAACAATAATCGCGACGAACTGCAAACATTTCCTTGCTCCGATTCGCGTATTATTCCGTGTTGTTGCGAAATTATACGCGCATATAAGGGCGAAGGATAAATCTCTCGATTTGACAGAGAACCGAAAACGGTTATTCGGCCATCCACTAATTGTCGACCTCCTCGAGTATGGCGAGGTCGAAACCGATTGAGAATTTTGAGGAACGGATAATATTCTCGGTGAATAACGGCGTGTGAACGATTGCTCTGGAACCAGAAGGGGGCGTGAAAAGGGGGCGTTTCTCCGATAGCCAGATGGATCCGTATTATGAAATCACGCTAATCTCGCTATGAACTGGCACATCGAGCTTACTTATGTGTTTATAATTATGTGTGAGAATGATGGAAACGAATATCTAGTTTTCTTTAATTAGATTTCGAGACGAATTCTGTTTAGTTTAGCTTCGTATTACGTTGGAAATATGCGAAGAAGATAAAATTGAAGACGACTGCGGTTAAAATTTCTCCTCGGCAGTCGGTTAGTCAGTTTTAAAGAAAAAAAAAGGTTGAACGGGTGAAAAGTCGGGAATATTATGCGATCCTCGACCGCAAGATGCTTAATACCGTGCGGTTAGTTAAACGACGGATGATCCATTTCCTTCTTATTTGCAAGTTTTCACAGTTGCCGATCGATCCTTCCTTCGAGGAAGAAAGGAAGGAAGGAAGGAAGAGTTTCCACGAGATAGTTGGTAAAGAAAAAAAGGAAAAAACTGATTTATACCGCGTGAGCTGATTTATAGCGTGTCGACGTATCGTGTTTGATTAATCGAGCGGGTTGTCGTTCGAAAGAAATGGCGGGAAAAACCTGGGATGCTAATTCGAGGGACATCGTTTTCGGGGGATTTTAGATAAAAGAGACGGGGATTGATTGATTAACACGCCGTTTCAGACACAAATCTACACAATCTTCTTCAAGAAAGTATAATTGTAACAATTATTTTATTATGAAAATGAAAAATCCTATCAAAAAACCAATATATCACCCAATATTTCAATATATAATTAAAAAAAAGAAGAGAAAACAAGAAATAAGAAGTTTTCTTTGATTCTCTCTCCACGTAATTTACGAATTAAACGCTCATCCTTTGTCGTCTAGCCTATCCTCTCTCTCTCTTCATCTTTAAAAATTGTTCAAGCTCGGGAAGGCACGCGTCAACGATCGATTTCCATTACCATCATCGGAAACGGAATGCTCTCTTAAATAACAGGTCCGCCGTGAGCGAGCAAATTACACGCTGCTTACGCATTATCGATGCTTTCCGGACAGAAGGTGGAAAGGTAGAGGTGGGTGGGCAGATCTAACGAGAAACAGATCTCCCTCTTTCATGTTTCTCCTTCGTGCTCGGGGACAAGAATTATTAGCGGGACGCTCGTTGCCAAGGGAACTTATCGATAGAGTGGTTGCTTCGTGTCGAGCATTAGTCTATGGAATCGGAAAATGAGAGAGGAAAATAGGAAATAGTTGAGATTAGGAGAAAGGGTATATAACTTTTAAAAAATAACCGGGATAAGGAGAAAGTAAATTGAAGAATTGAGAAATAGAGAGAGGGCAATTAAATTTTTAGTTGGACGAGTGAGTAGGAATAAGAGATGGAATTAAAAATATGTACAAGCAAGGTTATGGAAGGAAAGGGAGAGGTGAGAAAAAGAGGGACGAAATAAACTTCGAGGCGAGATGGTTTCTTTGTTTATCACGGTTTTAATTAGATTTTCGTGAAGTTTGATAGCGAGAAATAATCTCGCTTAGAAAGAGAGAGATACGAACTTGACTCTCCAGTTCTTGCGATATGACAAATTTAGTTTTATATATACTTGAGAATTCGATTAATTTTTCCTTCAACAACGATTAATAAACCGATCGAAAAGATCTTTTAACCTTTAGAAGTAAAAGAGTAAGCAGTCTGAAACGGTACTCGTCAACAAAGGGAAGAAAATTCTAATTACAACATCGGGGACACGAGGTAAAAATTGTACATTTTAAAAAAAAACTGTTACAAACTTAATTAAACCACCGCCGTTCCATCTGTTTACATTACCCACTCGATCCTCAACCTCTCTAAATAGCCACGCTTCTGTCGTGGCAGGCTTTAATTTACCAACTTTTTCCACTTTTTCCCGCGCCATCTTCCCCGCCGTGAATATTTCGCGAAAGGGATCTCGCGATTTTATTTCGCGATAGGCGAGAGAAAAAAAGAAAGAAAGAAAGGAAAGGAAAGGCCAGCTCACCAGCACTGGTCACGCGTCGATTCGTTATTCATCGCGCATCGTGTAATCGCGGATCGTCGTTTAAGCGCAATTTGCCGCCAACTCGCTCGCTTTCGTCCTCTCTCTCTCTCTCTCGCTAGAAAGTAGCGATGGGATAAAACGTACTCTGTGCGCAACTCTGTTCGAACAAGAATTTCGAAAGGAAGGGAAATACTTTCGAATGGAATAATTCAAGATTGAATAAACTCTATTTATTTCTTAAATTGATTCTTCTCATTTTGCAAGTGTTACAGTCGATGAATAATGAATAATTAATGTAAGATAATATTTTTTATATGTGTATATATATAACTGTGTTACAAGAATGTTATAAGAATTCTGTAGAGTAGATTCATTTTGATAAACTAATCAGAGAGGAACAATCAAATATACTTTTGAAGAATGAATATGGACTTGATCCCATCGCTACTCGACAGACCTTGGAAATTAAGCGAGGAGAACATTGATCTTGGCGACCAATATTTCTCGACAAACGACTCGACGAAAATTACAGACCTTTCCCACGTAAATCTACTGTGCTGTTTTGTTCTGGCTCGTTTCTTCATTTCTCCAAAGAGAAATTAATAACTCTCTGCTTTATCTCATTGACAGGATTCTAACCATGTTTGGTGGAGAATATGTGGTACAAGTTTAAGAATTCGGAGAACAATCTTTAATCGTTCGATAAGAAAAAGATTAAAAATTATTCCTATCTAAATAATTGTTTTTACTCACTTCGAAATAGCTATTTTTTTCCAATGGAAAAAATCCATTTGTTTTCTTTGATAATAAAGGAAGCGAAGAAAAACTTTTCGATAAAAATTTAATCTATTTCATCATTATTTACAATTATTTTGACGAGTAATAATTTGAAGAAACAAGAATTTTTCGACAAAAGGTAACGAAATTGAATTAAGAGGAGGGGAAGAAAATAAAAAGAATAAAATAAAATCGTCAGCAATCGTCTCGAGAGGGTTATCGAAGAGTATCGGTTCCCGTCAAAATGAAAATTTCCTTAAATTAGAGAAGCGGTTAAAAAAAAGAAGAAACAGGATAACAAAGGGAACAACAGCGGTCAAACCCTTAACCCTTGTTTTCTGAAACAAAACCTTCCCCCACAATACAAAGGGTAGAAGAATTCAGACGCGACGTTGGACGTTGATTAAAAATTAGTTAATTAACGCAACCCCTTTGCTCGGAGACAAATAATGCGTGAATAAAGAAAAAGTCCGCCATTTTATTCTCGCGTTTCATCGATGCGAAATTAAATTTTCAAGGAACGAAACGAGACGAAAAGAAAGATCATCTTTATCATCCTCGAATTCTTCTGGAACGATACTGCAGTATATCTGGACGCAGCCAGCCACAAGCTTTTACAATTTAACGTAATACCATAGCTGCATCCCCATAGAGAAGAGTAAACTTTCGATTCGTGGCTGTGGCCAGTCACACGTCGAGGATAGTCGAGTTACGAACAGAATAGAATTCAATTTTGCCGCCATCTCCGCAACATGGCCGAAGCGGACGTAAGCGGAAAGTTAGCGCAGAGGAGGAGAGAGGGGAGGGAAGAAATGTTTAAAAAAGGAAAAACTTCTGGATCCTCTCCCTCCACGCTTCTGGAAAATCAGCGTCCATGCGTGAACAGAATTCGTGGTGGCACGGTCCCGGGATATAGAACTCGATTTCTTTTGTACAAACTTGGTAATTTCCGCCCGATTTAACGTTTCAAGGGAAACTAAGTTAATGGCTGCCGACAGTTTCTGACCGCCTCTGCTCTAATTTCATCGTTATTTTGTTGTGATAAATGGTGTTGGAAGAACACTGGGATCGAAAGTCAATTACAGAGGAGGAGGAGGAGGAGGAGGAGTTTTCTAAAATATCGTTCATTTTGACGGTTATAAATAAACTGTAGATGTTTTTATTCTTTTTTTGTTAAATTTTCTCAAGAATTGGTATTTTATGTTCGACGAATTATTTGTTTAACGTAAATTTTTCTGTGCGAGATATAATTTTCTAAAATTTAGTGCGATTATTTTTGCAACTGTAATAATATTCTTTTATAAATTTTGTGTAAATAAAACGTAGGTTTCTCTTTTTTCAATGGATCACGTATTACATCATCATCAGAATTTATTAATACCTTCTCGATGGATCCCTTGTTAATTTTATCGTCGAGTCAAAATTAATCCTATTATGATTCTATTCTCAAATGAATTCACACACAAGAGAATTCTCACAACTATTCGTTTAATTAACTTTTTCTTTAACAATGCATCCTTTGACCCAGTGTTTTCCAACCTTTTTCGAATTATCATCCCCCATTTTTAATATTCAAATAAATCGTCATCGATAGAAAATATAAAGAAAAAAAAGAAACGTAATTATACTAAAATAAATAAAAACTTGCTATCCATCTGCTATCCTCTTTTTCTCATTTCTCAACAATATAATCAATAATTAAATAATTCTCTTATCTCGATTAAAAATTTTCCCAATAATAAAATTCTCTTTCTCAAAGGCGCTCACGTTCCGCGCAAGAAGAAGAACTGCGAGAAAAATTAAAAGAAGAAATCGCAAGAAGAATTTAAACCATTCGTTCGCGAAACATTTGTGGCTGCAGAATTTTTAGCCCGAAAAACTCCCATGGTTGCTATCGTGGACACAGGAGATTTCTCTGATCTTCCTCGCGGGGGTGGAGGAGGATGGAGGAGGGGGGCATTTATCGATTAAATGCCGGGCGCAGGGTAAAAATCTCGAAACGCCCGGGGGTTACGTAACGCGTGTACAATGTATAACGCTAATGCAGCAGGGAAATAATGATCGGAGATAAAACGTAACGGATATTAAATTCTCGTTAATTCCATGGCCGGTGGAAAAAAAAAAAGAAACGGAAGAAAGTTGGTACACGGAATAATTTGTTAGGGAAAAATACGCGTCCCGAACTTTCAACATTTTCCACCGTTCGCGCATTGATTCTCTCACCTCTCTCCGAGGTGAGAAAAGAGAAGGAGAGAGAAACGTGGTAATTGGGTCGTATTTCGTATAACGAAGCGAAGAAACTTTCGACATTCTCGATTTTTTCAAAGATCGTTCTCGTTGTATAAATTAATCCGTTTATCAAAATATTCCTAATTTTACACGAGCGAAATTAATCGATTAATTCAGATTGCAGAATACTTACAGGAGAAATAAACTATGGACAAATCCCCTCAATTTTCAACACAGCCTCGAATTCATTTATCATCTTTCGCTAATTTCAACTTCTTTTTTATTTTTTTTTTACGTCATTTTTATTCCCTCGCGTGTGAATTTCGATATCGATGACGATGGCGGGTGCCGGTTTCCGACGTCGATCGGCCACGTAACGGTGGCCGTCGTTCGATTCGACGGCCGGGAAAATGGAGTTGTCCGGCAAATAAATTCGGTCGGTCGGCTGACAAAAACCGGCGGGGGGGGGAAGTGAGGGGAGGAGATTTTAGCGGCCCGGTCCGATAAAATTTGCGTACGAATGTCTTGTTCGCCGGCCTGTGCTGATGAAAATCGACATTAACCTCCCTCGACGCCCGATTTCCCGTTTTTTTTTTTTTGAAATGGCGCCACCACCCTATATAAAACCGTCCATCCATCGATTCGCGCCCTTTCTCGATCTCCACGAAATTATTAGCTGTCAACAGGTGTCTTGCTGTCGAGACACGCCCTGGTCAAAGAAGTCTCTGCTTCCTTCTCCCTACGAAAGAAACTGCGTTGCGAATATCCAATGCTTCTTCTAATTTTACCGTGATTCAAGTAAAGCTTTTTTTGAAAAGCGTGGCGAGGAATGGAAGAATTAAAATTCCGTAAGTGAAGAAGGATGAAGTGGAGGAAGGGATAAGAAAGTCGATTCGATCCACGGATGGAGGAGAAAGATTGGACGAGATTGAAACGTAACGAGCATTTTCTCCTGGAACCATTCGAGCGATAGAAGAAGAGAAAGAGCTTCCCCTCGCGGTATAATAAACGTAAGAATAGATAAAAGCTTCAGAACGAAGCTCTCTGAAATCTTCATCACTTTACAGGATCACAGATTTCGTCGATCGCACAGATTTTTGGTCGGAGGAGTTGCAACAAACGAAGCTGTTTCGATCGCGTCATAAATGAAAATTAACCCCTTAAACCCTGGGGACACGAGCATCGCCTTCCCTCCCCTCACTCGTTCATGCGGCTGCCATGAACGATCGTGCACGCAACCGGATCGTGTACCGTCCACTTAGCGGATAACCATGACGATCGGCCAGATTTCGAGGAACATGGCGTGTGTCGCGTCGCGCCTATCCAGCCCGGTTTTACAGGATTAAAGGGAGGGAGGCAAGAATCAAAGCGGTGAGCGAGTGGAGCCACGCGCGAAGAACACCCTCCTCCCTCGTTAATTAATTTCGACTAATTGCTAATACCGAGCCACGACCTCGCCGTCCTAATTAGAGACGATTAATTCGAAAGCTAACCGCCCCCCTTCTCGATCGATATCAATCGTTTAACGTTGGCGGGAGGAGAGTCTTTCATTAAGCGTTGCGCGGGGATTAGAGGAGGGAAGATTGGATCGCGAAGAAACGGGGCCGATTTTTCTGGATTCTTGGAATTTATTATAGGAGAGAATATTGGAAAGAAGTTTAGAGATTTTGACTCGAACAAACTTGATATTGTTTGGAAATTTTCCAAAGAATCGAAGTCTGGAGCTTGTCGAGAGGACTTCATGCGCGACACGTTTGTGGAACATCGATTATCGAAGGTGATGAAGTATCACACGATCCGCTATCACTCACTGTCTCGTGTCACCGCCTCGTTAGATCAGTGTAACGGTTTACCTCGTCCAACTTGAACATCAAACTATCTAATCAACCTGTCTAATTCTTTCCTATATATAATAATAATATTATAATACTGTATAAACAATTCTAGGTTAAAATATTCGAAAATGAATATCGAGGAGTAATGATTGCGAACGTTGAATTTTAAAACGGAGCTTCGCTTACCGATGATGTCGAACCACGAATTTAAATTATCCATTGCTTATTTGTTGCACTGGATGAAGGGGAGATGTATACCTCTCGAGGCGCTCGATAGTCGGAATGAATTTATCGCTTACCTGAAACAGAAGGAAGGAATCCTGATTAGCATTCGTGTTATTGCGCGGATGCAAATTTCGCGGAAGGCAGATTACGCGGAATTCTCGTGAAATATGGCAAGTTTGGAAAACTGCGAGCAGCTTGCGCGCCTCCGGGCAACGATTCCGTGGCCCGATTCTAAGGCTGATTTATTGGAGCGGGAGATAAAGACGTGTTACGACGATGGTCAAAAAAAAGAGCATCGAAAGAAAGAAAAAGAGAGGAAAATCTACGCACGTAGTTAAGAATATCTCTTTCTTCGGAATATTTATATATTTCCTTGATTTCAATACGCGAGTAAAAATCGGGGGAGGAAACAAGATGATTATTTCTTTTTTGTTCCATTTTTATATCAAGAAGGAGGCTTAAATTTTATCAACGTTAATTGAAACAAACTGGTGGTATATACTCCTGGACTCGTGTTGAACTCTTGTTCGGTAAACATTTAACCGAGAGGGGTGGGGAGGGGATGAAAGAGGCGAAAGAAGATTACACACGCCGAGCCGCGTTATAATTTTCTTTATCTATTCATCTACCAATTAAGCGCAACTTTTAACGTCATTAGGGGCATAATGTCGCTTAAACTATTCACGTACGCCGGAAATGGATTATGTCCTTTTACGCTTAACGGCTCGGATAATGTCAGTTACGAAGCAGAAACTGGGTCTCCCCAGTGCACACCGGTTTTGTAACGCGGATACCGTTGGGATAAATCATCGTTTTTAAACCGTGTCCAATACGTTTCACCATTTTATGATAATAAGATATTGTCCAGGAGGGAAGAAAAAAATTATTTGAAAAGGATTTAGGGGACAATTTTGAAACGAATTTTAAAAAGTTAAGCCTAATTTTTCACTCCTGTTTCAAAAGGAAATGAGAGAAATTTGATAAATTGTTGAAATTCCATTTCATATTTATTTACTTTATTTTACTCTTTTTTTTTTCTTTTTTTAAAGAATAAAAAGAATCGTCGCTTTGCAAATGGAATTTCTCGAATCTCCTCCCAATCTGTCAATTAAATTAAATTAAATTTATCCAGAGTGGATTTTTTATCTCAAAAATTTATCTAATTTATACCGTAAAAAAAAAACAGTATAATTGATAATAAAAAGATATTTAATTTTACAGGAAGAGAAACACGAAAAAAAAAAAGGAACACCTTTTAAACACGATTTACTTAAGACTTTTAACGTAGTAAATAAGAATTCTTCTCTCGGTTTAAGGAAGGAAGGAAAAAAAAGAATATTTTTACAAAGTGATAATTCCCCTCCTTCTTTTCCTTCTCCCCTTAATTCGTTCGTACCATGACCCGAGGGTGAAATTAATCGTATCAAAAGAACACCACGCGCCTTTTTACGAAGATTACAGCATCGAAGCCAAAAAAAAAACCGTGGCACGAGCCACAGCTCCTCAACAGGTACGAAAAAAGTGGGCGCCAGCTGCGTGGCAGGTGAAAGATTCACCTGGCCCCCAAACAGCCGCTCTCGTTCACAGTCATCCCTACCGATTTTCTAGAGGACCATTTGCCATATGCACGTGTTTACGTGTGGCTTCCATCATTGGGAAGAAATAATTGGAAATCTGCTTTCGAAACAATGGAAACTCAGTCACGTTTCAACCAGAATTTTAATTCTGATGAAAAATATTTTTTTCCATTAGGAAAATAAATATATTAATATCTAATCTCACAGGAATCGAACTGCATCTTCTACTTTCCATTCAGATTCCTTATAAAACACGAAGTACAAAGATAAATAACAAATATCATCATTCCTCCTCGAGAATAACATCCCCTTCAGAATATTGCGAAAGGAATACAACGAAGAAGGAAGGACCCATCATCAACAATCGCCCTCTTAAATCCATCGAAGTTTAAAATCTCTCTCTCTCTCATTGCAAATGAATATAATCGAATCGGTTTCGCGATTAAATCCGCCATTGTGCGCGATCACAGGTTGTCGTTACCTGTCGCGGCCCTTAAAGAGGCGCAGCCAACGTATCGGGAAGATCCGATTATGGCTTAACCGCATTAAACGTGGAAAGTTTACTTTCGGTAATTCGAAGTCTGAAAGGGTGGAGGGTTCGAGCCGCGTCGCACCTGCAACACTCCTCTGCACCTGCCTCCATTTACCGCCTCTCTCTCTCTCTATATTCCATTCTCTCTCAGCTCCGCTTCCGTGAGACAGAGTTTCTCTCTGTTCCGCCTCGTTCTGCACGGTATCGTTCCGCTCGAACGGTGTACAATGCGGACGCCGCAGTCTTCGAGACTGTTTACACACCGACAGACGAGTATTCCGTGCATCGCGTTTTGTTTCCAAACCCGTGCACCGACTCTGGAACGAAGAGGGAGGGTGGATATAGAAGGAAGGGTGGAAAGGAAGGGTGGCGCAAGTGCATTTCACGCGCCCCTGCTCGTTACTTTTGTCGTGTGACTCTTTTTCGATCGTGAGAAAAGGATCGATCGATCTCTCAGGTCAGGGACTTGTTTTCGAATGGTTAAGTTTTCTTACACTTTTGAAAATCATCGAGATAATTAGGATAGAAAAAAGAAGAAGAGAGAGTAATTGAGAATAATTCGCTCCGTGCCTCTTTCAAACGCGGCGAGATTCCTCGCATACTCGTCAAATTTACGAAAAGTGGTCGGGGTCCCTCTTTGATTACGAGGGGTTGGAAAAATGCTCGGATCGGCGGAGGTCCACCCAATTAAAAGAATCCCGAGTTTCAATCCCGAGTCGATAAAAATTCTACCGTTGCTCTTTTTTTTTCCTCTCTCTCTCTCCCCTTTCGTCCTACAAATTATCGGCGGTCGGTGGTGATCTCTCTTCTCCGTCCGCGAGAGGGGGATGTTCGCTGCCCCTCTTCGACAAGGTCCATGAAACCGGGTCCAGTTTATTCGGTTGTAAAGGATGCCGTGATTAAAGAGTGGCGCAAACAATTGGAATTGGTTTTCTGCGTGGATCCCCCCCGATTCGGGGGCGTGCAAGGGGGGGTGGTTGCGTTATAATTAATGGCGCGGCACCGTTATCGTGTTTTATTGGCCGCCGCGTGATCGATCAACGCCGCTAATTACACCGTCTCTCCCTGAACGAGTACAGATTCAAAACACAATCGGTTGTCGAACACAACCGATCCATTTTTTTCCCCAATTTCTTTTTTTTTTCTATCTCTCTCTCTCTATCTCTTTTCTTTTAATGATATCGCGACAGGATTGTGATCGAAGCCGCGTCCGTCCATTCCGGATTAATTGAGTTTCTTAAATGGGATTTAACTCGTGCAAATTGAGTCTCTCCATTTACGAGAGAGACCAATTCCGCTTCGAAATGGTTGTTTACCGATTCTTTTACGGCCGGTTTTAAAGAGAAATGTCGGCAATTCTCGCCCCTGTGTATAAATATATCGAGGAATTTCTTCGAGACGATTCCATTTCCATTCGAAATTGTCGAGATTGAGTATCGAAGGGAGGGTATCTTAAAATTTCAAATATCACACAGTTTCGAATATTCAAAAACTTTCGTTCGAAAAGGAAATTATTTAACAGATTTAAATTTTAAATTTCCACGAGTTGTTCACTTGGGTCGCTCGAGAAGTTATCTATACTTTTTTATTTTGTCCGATCCCTCGGTTTCGATTCGAAAGGAGGGGGATGGAATTTTATCCACCGCGGAACTTTATCCTTCGTTAAATTTCACTGGATCGAGCGATCGCGCGGCGCGACAAGTGAATCGTGCCCGTGATAAGACATCGCGCGGAGATTAATTGGAACGTAAAGGATACTTTTTCAAGTTGGAAGAAGTTTATATCGAGCTCCGATCGAGAGACGATCTTTCTCTCCAAGAGAATGCCGAATCGAGGATCGAGGGAAGAGATTACGTTACTTGTTGGAGAAAGGATTAAGAGAAATTCTGAGCAGGAAATTCTGTCTCTTCGAAAAAAAAGAAAGAAAGAAAATTAGATCCCTCTCGATTATCCATAAACCAAGTAGTTTTCCTCTAATTAAAAAATTTATAAAAAATATGTTTATTATAAACCAGGCAACCATTTTATTATTGATAATACCTCAATAGCAAGAAAAATTAAACGTTAAAAAATTTATAAAAATTTTTGTGATCGATGCATCCACCATTTTTCTACCCTCTATCCCTTCCCTTCAATTAACCTTCAATTTACCAACTGAATCTTCTCCGTTCGCGCTGTAACGAGGAGAAAAGAAAACCGAGAAAACTTGTGAAAAAACCAATCCTTCGTACAGAAATTCCACTATACAACAATTTTCCTTTTGCAAAAGGAAAACGGTGTCTCCTTGCGCGATTTTCGACGCGGCTGTTCAATTAATTTCGCCGCACGTTCTCGCGTATTGCGTGTAATTGCGCCCTCTTCGTACCACGATCGCTCTTTAAGGGGAGGGGGGGAGGGTTTTGCCCGGGATCACGGGCATTCCCCTCCGCTTATTTCCCCCCATTGTGTGCAGATAACGCTTGGGAACAAAGGAGGAGGATACGTCTCGATGTATCTAATTTCGGAAACGAACGTCGTCCAGATATATACTGGGTTGGATTGTTGGGAATGATAATGGGGAGGGATGCAATTAAACGTGGTGAAATTGCGGGATTTCTTTTTCTTTTAATTTAAGGTTCGTGAGAAAGAAGAAATTTATCGTGAATTTTGACGATGATTGAATTAATATTGATTGGAGGAAGAAAAATTCAGTGAAAAGAACAGTTATATTAAATATATCCAACCTATGCATATTTTCATTTATTTATTGTTTTTACATTCCCAGTCGACGAAATGTTTCAAGATCGAGAGAAAAAGATACCGTTTTTTGTTCATCGCAATAAAGTAAAATATTGGAGGAAATATCGAAAATGGCTCGTTTATCTGGAAGAAGAAATAGGGGAGAATGAATGGTTAATTAAGGAGGAGGGGAAATATATTCCAATATGGCGGGAAAACTGGGGCAGGAAGTGATAAGCGTGGTTGAAGCCGGTGTGATTCCTAATTTTCTATAATTGAACACCGGCGCCCGTAACTTTTCGGCCCAGTTTTAACCTCCTGCCGGAAGTCTTAAACTTTTGCTCGAGGACGACGTGGGAAACCTCGCCCCTCCATCAAGATTGTTACCGGCTCCTCACGTGGGATTTCACCTGTTTTTTTTTCTCCTCTCTTTCTCTCTTCCTACTGTGCGCAACGAGATGGAACGATCTCTACGAATGTTCGTCCGTTCCCTTAAACGTGGACGAAAATATTGTATCTCTTCTTCGAAAAATTCCTCCATTCTTTTTCTTTTCCATCAATATACTCGTACACATTGAAGATCAGAGAAAGAAGAACTTGAAGAAGGATGGAATAAATTTTTCCTTTTCTCTTTCTCTCTCGGTTGAAATCCAATATTTTCTTCTTCTTTTTTTTAAAGGAAAAAGCGAACATTATTCACTTAAGCTGCTTGGAAAAATTTATAATAAAACCGTGTTTTAAAACCGTGCGAGACGACGAATAATATTAAACAAAATTTACATTCTCGTTGAATGCTAATTGCGAGGAATAAATATTGATGCGCGTATCGCGAGGCACAAGGGGGATGAATTCTTAATTGCTCGACAGCACAGACAATTGTTAATTCAGACGATTTCACGATGGAAAGAGGGAGGAGGATGAGCGCGTTGAAGGAATCGAAGGGAATATTATTTTCAGATATTTTCGAATGAACAAAAACGGAACGATGTGTGTGTGTGTGTGTGTAATACATCTTGCGGTTGCATCACGCGGATGGAAGCCGCGCAAGGAGTTTCAACTTTAATTACCTCGACTTCTTAAAAAAGAAATCATCCCCTCCGCCTGGTTTGACGAGGGAAGTTTTATTCCCGGTATCCGGTATCTCCCTACCTATCCCATCCACAATTGCTCGATAAAGTTATCGGTTTAATTACAACAAGTCTTCTCGCGGAGGAAAACTACTTTTCAACCGTGTACATACCCTTGGAAAGTTGGGCCGTTTAAAATGTCCGTGTAATTTCAGACGATTCACAGGAAGATCTGTCTTTTGTCAAAGTATTATTTTTAAGAAAGAAGAAAAATCGAATTACGTTCCCTATCTTTGAAACGATTGAATCGAGACAAGTTGGATATTTTTTTTTTTTTACCTTTTTTCGTTTTTTTAAAATTTTCTAAAATTCTGAACGAAGAAAAGATGTTTCTAAAAGTACAACGATACGTCGAATAATTAAATATTTTTATTTATTGGTTTCAAAAAAAAGAGAGGAGCTGTGTGTATTTTTTAATATACGAGATGATAAAGAATCGTTAGATAATTATACAAAGAACGATAGGAATTAATTGTACTGGAAATTAATTCGAAAGTAATAAGAATTATATTAAAAAAGTGAATTTTAAAAAATTATTTTTAATGTTTATTGGTTTCAAAGAAAGACAGTGATAAATCGTTAGATAATTATACAAAGAATGATAGCAAATTAATTATACGGGAAATTAATTCGAAACTAATAAGAATTATATTAAAAAAATGAATTTTAAAAAATTATTTTTGTTGTTTATTGATTTCAAAGGAAAACGGTGGTAAAGAATCATTAGATAATTACACAAAGAACGATAGGAATTAATTGCACGGAAGTTAATTCGAAACTAATAAGAATTATATTAAAAAAGTGAATTTTAAAAAATTATTTTTAATGTTTATTGGTTTCAAAGGAAGAAGTGATAAAGAATCGTTAGATAATTATACAAAGAACGATAGGAATTAATTATACGGGAAGTTAATTCGAAAGTAATAAGAATTATATTAAAAAAGTGAATTTTAAAAAATTATTTTTAATGTTTACTGGTTTCAAAGAAAGACGATGGTAAAGAATCGTTAGATAATTACACAAAGAACGATAAAAATTAATTGTACGCGGTAATAGAAAAAAAGGAATTAATTCGAATGTAATAAAAATTATATTAAAAAAGTGAATTTTAAAAAAGAATTGTCCTTATCGCGAAATTTTACAATTATATATCGCTATTGTATATAATATAATCGAAACGTTATTGCGAACGTAAGTCGCGGCACGGGAAATAATAACACCGTTTATTATTAATACGAAACATATTCGCTTAATTCGACTCAGTCTTGTTTCGATTACGGAACGAAGCGGACGCGTCGCTCCTCGAATACAATATTTTATTTCGTTTGATGTTTAAAATTAATTACATCGATACCGTGTAAATAAAAAATTTAACGTGGATAAAAAACCCGCGTCGACACGATCTTAAAAAATTTTGTTTCATACATAAAAAAATATTTTAAACGTAACGTACGATACGAATTCGCGTTGATCGAAGGAGTTAATCGATCCTTTTTTTTTTAGGAATCGGCATCATCGGTGGAAATATCGAAATGGAGCGTGTCTTGGGAAAAAATGCTAAACGTCGGAAAATATTATACCGTCCTAATTAGCATTTTATAACCGAGTGGCGGGGGCCCCTTCACATCCCACAAAAGAAGCGGAAACCTTTCCCTATCGTGGGGCGCGCCGGGTGCACCGGTCGTCAATTAAACACGAAAACTACTCTAACGCGAATTACAAATGCAAAAACGTTCTTCTATCTTAAATACCGTGAAATTCGGCCCTTGAACGCGACACAAGTGCGCGACCTCGTACTGAACAACCGTAATACGCGTTTAATATTCAGCTGAATTTTAGGTAAACTTAATGCGCGCTTAATATTCGCCCCCATCTGTCCGCCGTAGGAGAAAACGTAAAAAGAAATTTGCCGCGCGAATTGCGTACGACGATGATTTCATTTAGACACGAAATAAAGGAAGGAAAATTTGGAGGAATCTTTTCGATTTAAAAATCGATCTCTGTGAAGGATTACTTCTTTCTCTTTTCTGTAATAAAAATTATTACCATTTCGATCGAAAACACTGTAGTCCAAGTTAGAAAGGATAAGAAAATATTATCAGAAATCACAACGAAAAGAAATAGTGATAAAGATTACTACTTTCAGTGATATTCGTCGTATAGGTTGTATTTGAGCGATAGAAAATATTATTATCGAAGCTTAGAATTATTATCGTGGATAGATGATGCACACGAAGATCTTCTTGCAAAGCCCCCTCCTCATCCAGTAGATCAATCATGACTAACTTTATTAAATTTTCATCGGCACCGTGTATATCCCTTCATCTCATTTTCCACGCTTTGTACACGATACGTGTACCGCTCCCCCTCTCGTGTTTATCAATTTTGAGCCTCGTAGAGTTCACTTCTCCAGAATTAATTTAACCCATTAAGTAGATACTAAACCTTTAAGACGCGCACATGCATCCCGTGAATGTCGTTGATGTGGATTATAGACGCGCCATATGTGCCTAGCAAAGCCTTGATCTGGCGTAAACCATAGCGTAAACCCGTTTAACTTGCCTCCCTCCTCGTTCTTGTCTTTCATAAAAAAAGAATTTCTACTTATCGAATCATCGATTGTTATCCAAATACGACGTAGATAATAAATAGATCCGTTTGTATTCATCCACTGAAAAAAAAATTTCTTCTGAAAAGAATTCTCTTCAATTTTCCCTCGATTTCTACTCGGCTATTCAGAGGAGGAGGAGGAGGAACGTTGACGAGGCAACACGAAGCCATAAGCTCGTTTCTAAGTTAGGGCATTTGTAGTTGGCGCGATCCTCGATCCTCGTCTCGTTCTCTCGAACTCCGTGAATCCGTGAAGTTTCGCGAAATGTGCAAATTTATTTACACACCGGTAAAATGCGACCCTCCTCCTCCTCCCCCTCCTCCTCCCTGCTTCTATGTAAATGGTTGACGCATTAGGGGAGCGTGCCACTTTTAACAATATATTAATATTAATGGGGGAGCGTTTACGAAAAGGGGAGGGAGGCGCCAACTATTTTCCCCTCTCTCCCTTGTCCGGGACGCGAATTGTAATTGCGCCCGTTATTAATATTCATTCCGAGATTACCGGCTACCAACTTTCACGCGCGACTTTGAGCATCCACCGAATTTCCGGAAGGAAAGCCGTTTCTTATCGTTTTCGAAACCGAGTCTCTCTCGGTTTTTCTCCATGGTGGAGGAGAGTGTACTTATTTTGTTAATTTCTCTGTAATTTGTAACGTGAATAGTTTCGTTTAGTGTTTCGGAAAGGAAAGGAGAGAATTGTTTTTTCGTTGTTAGTTTTTTAAATAATGGTATTTTTAAATAAAGGGAGGAGAGAGGTGCGTAATGATAGTGTATGTAGAATAGCGAGAGAGTGAATTGTTTAAACAATTAATTCGTTGAAACGATAAAATAAATCTGTTCCCAGGTTGAAACGAGCGCGAAATATTGCGGAATGAATATAATGGGCCGCATTCTCGATAATTTACCAGCAGTTTGAAACTTCATTAGCATAATCTTCTTACGATTTAATGCATTTCTTATGTTCGAGGCAAGTTATTAACGAGACTATAATATTATCGCGACCGACGTAAAAATCTAAGACAGTTCCTCTGTTATTGCGTAAGAAAAAAAGGAAAAAAGAAGCAATGAGAAGATTTATACCCGCGTGAATATTTTTCATTTCAAGATTCCACCCGTTCGAAATTCCACCCGTAAAAATACATATTTCCCTTTACATTCTTCCTAAATTATCTCAAATATGTACTATATAAAGGGGCAAGTCTTTTCAAGATTTTAATAAGGCGCCCTTTGTCACGGCCTTCTTAGAAGGGAAAAATTTAATTATAATTAAAAAAAAAACAAAAAACGAGAGATAGAAATCAACATTTCAACTAGTGTCTCAAATTTTACAACCCCACATCTTTACAAAATCGCGAAAAACTTGCAGAAGAAAATAACTCAGAAAAGACTCAACGAATTAATATTTCATAATGCAAAGAATCAAGATTCTTTGTTCAAAATCTATATATATATTTTTTCGACCGATTCTTCTTGTTGAAACCTCGACGTTGATAAACTTTGCGCGAAAACTTATTACACACACACACACACACACACACACACACGCGCGCGCGCGCGCAAAGTCCCTGCTACGCGGTATCCAAAGTTTCTCACATAAATTAACGAGCTTCCCCGCAGCAGCCCACTTTTTTCTCCACTTGCAAACGAGCAAACTACTCGGCGCGGCCATCTTCGTCGAGCCACCTTTGACCTTCGCCGGCATAACGCGACGCCGGCTTCCTTTTCCGATTAAGCCCCGGCCAAAACTTTGGAGCGGCCGCCCACGCGCGATCTTGTTAACGGTAATGACGAAAATGATCCTTGACGAAAATCGAGAATTTTAATTGGGGAGGGAGGGGGAGAGTTGAAATTTCACCGCGGTCGGAAACAAAAGATTCGGTCGGGGAACAAAAAGCCGGGCGATCAACCCGTTTTGGGGGGATTGTAATTAATATTAATTAATAACGGAAATTTAATCCGAAACCCGCCGCTTTTACACCGTGTATCCCGCCTTAATTACCAGCCAAACAAATGCGAATTAAAATTGATATGTCGGTAAATTAACAGCGTCCCTTTGCGGATGATCGAATGGATGATCCGTTTCGATGGAATAACGGGATAATCGATACTCTTTTAGAACATTGGATCAGGCAAGTGCGAAATGTAGCGTGAAAATTTAACAAGTGTAATTCAACGGCGGATAACCCACCCGCGGTTAAACCGAAAATGAAATATCCGTGCAATTATCCGTGGAAAAACTTTCTTCTTTTGGAGTTTTTAGAGAAATAAATTCAGTATTCAAAAGTTATCTTTTTTATCCACTGATAAAATAACGATTGAAGCTTTCTGGTAGAAGATTTTTATCGAAATATCATCGGTATCGTATATTTCTTCGATAATAGCTTCCTTTTTCTGAAAATATCCACCCCCTCCCTTCCAATTAAATTATACAGATCCTTTCCACTATCACCCCCTCTCCAAGGGACACGTGCAATTACGCAATTCCTCTTAGAGGAAAGGAGGGGGGGATTAATTACAACGTTTTAATTCTACGCCGCGACAGAGGCGAGCTTCGATCGTGCGAACCATCCATTCTTCTCGGTCGAGAAAAAGGAGGAAAAGAAAAACGTATCCGCGATGGCTGTACCCAGGGTAAACACTAGAGGGTGGGAAAAAAAAAAAAATGGGGGGAAAAAAATAGCCGCGGAAGGGCAACGCGATTCGTCGAAGCGAATCCCCGCGCGATTTAACGACGCCTACGCTTCTCTCGTAACGCGTTTCCGGTATTTATTTATGCGCGGGACGATAATAAACACGCGAGAATAATTCTTTCTCACGAGGAAGAATTTTTAGCCTTTAATCTAGGATCGTCCTCCTCGCGAGAAGGATCGACCTCATCTACCTTCATCTTCATCTTCTTCTTCTTTTTTTTTTTCTCTTCTGCGGGACGACCTCCCTTTTTTTTTTTTTTTACGACAGCCCGAATAACAATTCGCTCGGTAATTAAGCGAAAATGAATTTTTCATATTGGCTAATGAGAATAAATTTTTAATGGCGAAGGGCGGCCGAATAACAACTTCTTTTCTCACGATTATGCAGCTGAAAAGATGGATTTTTAAATATCATAGGGGGGCGAACGAGGTTATTAAAAGGAATTTTTAATCAATCTTTATATTCACCGACGAAAATTCCCTTATGCAAATATAAAATGTTTCTTCGAATTCCCTCCAATTCTTTGTTGTCGAGAAAGAATTTTTTTTCTTGTGCGTAATTATTTAACTTTTTCCTTTTTTAAGAAGCGTTAAACAGAACCTCTTTCCCCAAAAAATCCTATTCTTTCGATACTAATACTTGCTCAAAAATCACAAAATAATCCATATAACTCCTTTTCAAAAAATCATTTCAGGGATCCTCGTCAGGGATTGGAAATCTTTCTCGCGGCGAGAGAAGAAGGGGAGGATGCCTCCAACTTATCGCGTCCCACGAGCAGAGGCGAGGAGGAACTTTACCACGGAAGAAAACGCGATAATTGCGCCCGGCCAATTTCGCCCGCGAGAACACGACAGGTTCGCGACGCGTTAATTAAATTAATTCCGGTAATAGAAGCGTTTGCGACTTCCTTCGAGTGCGTTCAACTCCATCTCCCTGTCACGGTTTTTCACGGAAAAACTTATTTTTCTTTACGCGATTCTCCCCCGCGTGGGACGCGGATGAACTTTGGAAAGAAAGCCGCCGCTATTATTAACTCACCAGTTGGAGAGCGGTAATGAGGTAATAAGTTTGAAAAGTTTTCTTTCTTAAAACCCAATTTGATCATCGATTGCTTTCCTAAAATTTCCCCTGTTAAATTTATTCTCGATCCTTTTTCAGGGGGTAAAAAATATTGTAAAATGGAGATATTTATTAAATATCCGGGAATTGCGCGCCCCGTTGGAAAAAAGGATTGGTTGCCATGGGGAATTCGTATCGAATTTTTGCAATCGTAGCGGGCTTCCATTCGAAAGTTCGAAAGCACGATCCTTTTTTTCCAAACGATGTGTATTTGTCGGAAAAGTTGGCGAAAAAGTTATCTCGATAGACAGTTGGAAACGAGTTAGCGGCACCTTTGTCTTTGTCTCTCTCTCTCTCTATCTCTCTCTTGTTTCGATCCAGTCGAAACAATAATCAAACGGTCGTGCAGGCGGAATGAATGTTTTCAGCCTTCCTAACATCTCAGAACTATATATATATATATAAAAGGCTTGCTCACAGAATCAAAGAAATTTCTTATATTTTTTCGTTTGAAAAATTCATCCACTCTCATAATTCGTCACGCTCCTTCGAACATCCCACAGAATTAATACACCTAATTTATTGGGCCAAACATATTTCTCGTCCAATATCGATCGATCGATCGGACACAATTAATCCAGCCAACGATAAAAATAACGATAAAAATATAATGAAAGCATCCACGCTCATTAAGAATCTCGACTTGTTCTCTTCGATAACGGACGAGAAATAATCGCAAGGATTGGCTCGACCCCTTCTCCCTTCATCTTCCTCTCCCTTCGTTTCCATCCATCGTGCGCGCAAATAAGCGGGGTAGAAATTTCAAATAGCGCGATAAGGGGGAGGGAAGAGAGTAAAAAAAGAAAAAAAAGAAGGAAGAGGAAAAGAGTGGAAGGATCTCGAACTCGGATCTGTCAGAGGAGAGGGGGAGGGGGAGATGGGTAGAATCCCTTGTTTAAACAGAGGCACTTGGTACTCCGGTCCAACGAGCGCTGCTTCGGTCCATGAACAAATGCGACTGTTCTTTGGATACTTTAATCCTGGGGATTGGCTGTAATTTATATCATTTGCTTCTACCCCTCAACTTTTTCCCTTCTCCTCCTTCGTGTATATATATATATATATACGTATACCTTGTCCCTCTTCATTTTGTAAACCGAGCCGAATCAACGAACGAGTCCTTTTCCTCCCCCACTTCACGGCCGCCATTTCAGTTTTTCCCTTTCATTTCCATCGTTACTTCGTCCATTACGTTTCAACCCTCGCCACGGGATTCGAAAAAAAAAAGTTAAAGATTGATACAGGTTGGGATAATCGAGGAGAATATTCTTGTCTTCTCTCTCTCCTTCTTTCTTCTTCTTTTCTCTTTTTTCTAAATTGAATTTTGAACCCTATTTTGGGGGATCGAGTCGGTGTTTCAAGTGTAAATAATTGCCAGCTCGAGCGTAATCGGGTTAAGAAAGGGGAAGGGGGGAAGAGAATTAAACGGATCTTTCCGAGGTGAACTACTTAATCTTGCGGATTCCCTTGGAGATGAGATCGTAATTATTACGGTGCGTTTGTAATGATACGATGAATTAGAAATTATATCATGTAATTGGAGACGATAATGTGGAAACAGAAAGTGCGAACAATTATTTGCTTGCTGTTGGAAAAAAGATAGAAATGTGCCATTATAAATGCGGAAGTTTAATATTTGAAAATGTGTTAATTCTTTTTTAACTTTGAAAAAACACTGTAATCAAGATTCATAATTCAAGGAAGCAATAAATATGTATATACACATACACAGGAGAAATAATTTTTTTAACGATAAATTTGTTATAAAATGCAATCAATTTCGTGTTTCAGATGATTCAGAGACGCATGATGTGGAAAGGTAAAAGTAACGAGAGTTAAAAAAAGAAAAAAAAAAAACACGAGGAAGATTAAAAAATGATCGTTAGTCGCATTCGTAGAAAGAATTTCCTTGCAAAGGGGAAAAACGAGCTTTTCCTTTTTTTTCAATCTTTAAAAGGATCCGTATGTAACGCGTCTCAATCGCGACAGATGCCCTCATCTGATATTACAGCTCAAAATATTGGATTACCCGATGAAATGTCTTCATTGAGGTACTCGGTGAAGCTTTAAAAGGCTTCAGTGTGCCGCCACGATATAGAAAGTGCCCTTAGCAGGGAACATACTTACACACGAGGAGAGGAATATTCAATGAGAAGAACTCGCAATTTTAAGACAAAAGCCTTCTAAACTTAAGCTGCGCGGGACAAGCGTCCTCGTAAATATCGTTTATTATTCCTCTGTGATACTTTACAATTCTCGGCGAATTACGACAGTTAAATGCGACGCGTATATAAGAATGCAAAAGAGATTATTAAAAAAGATAACCGGCCAAAGTTCTTCTTCCAACTTTTCCATATCTATGAAATATAAATATGTTTAAAAATTGTTTCGTCATTATTATTCTTTCTATCGTCCTTTTGCAATTCATTTCGATAACTTCGCATCTCTTCGTTCAATATTAATTATAATTCTCATATTTTTCCCATACAATCAAGAAAATTACTCTAATTTCTCGAAAATTTTCAAATCTCGATCTCCATGAAATATAAATATGTTTAAAAATTTTTTCGTCATTATATTCTTTCTATCATCCTTTTGCAATTCATACTTTTCGATAACTTCACATTTCTTCGTTCAATACAATAATTACAATTCTCATATTTTTCCCATACAATCAAGAAAATTACTCGAAACTTCCACTTTTATTTCTCGAAACAAAATTTTCAAATCTCGATCATAAAATATAAATATGTTTAAAAATTGTTTCATTATCGTCCTTTTGCAATTCATTTCGATAACTTCACATTTCTTCGTTCAATATTAATTACAATTCTCATATTTATCCCATACAACCAAGAAAATTACTCTAATCGAAATTTCCACTTTTATTTCTCGAAACAAAATTTTCAAATCTCGGTATCCCTTTTCCATATCCATAAAATATAAAAATTGATTCATTATTATATTCTTTCTTACATCCTTTTGCAATTCATTTCGATAACTTCATATTTCTTCGTTCAATATTAACGCCACGTTAATTACAATTCTCATATTTTTCCCATACAACCATTTTTATTTCTCGAAACAAAATTTTCAAATCTCGGTATCCCTTTTCCATATCCATAAAATATAAAAATTGTTTCATCATTATATTCTTTCTTACATCCTTTTGCAATTCATTTCGATAACTTCACATCTCTCGTTCAATATTAATTACAATTTTACTCTAACAATTTTATTTCTCGAAACAAAATTTTCAAATCTCGGTATCTTCGCTCTTATCCAGCAAAGAAAAGAAAAAAAAAGAAGAAAAAAGATGAGTCGCTTAGGCGAAAACACACAGCGTGGCAAATAATGAACGGTTTACTTTATGCAAATTGGTGCCATCGGGTGTCTGCCGAGGCCCGGTTCCTAGAATATTACCGCCTCATAGAGCACTGGTAACAGAGAAGTCGTTCGTGCCTCTTATGAAACGGGAGACGCAGATGAGGTTGGGGCTGAATTGCGAGGACAGAGGAGGTAACCCGCGTGACATTCGAGCCCCTCCACTTCGCCTGAAAGCGAAGCTCGGAAATTCGGCCCGGTGCACCGGGTTCAACAGACGCTCTTACGCTATTAACGCGCCATATTATATAATGAACTCGCATCAGACCTTACCATCTTCCGCCTCTTTCTCCACTCATCCCTTCACGTTTCTGGATTACCATTCGTCGAGTCGAGATGAAACGTGAAAACACAAGGTAACAATGCTTGGAGAATCGTCGTTTCGATTTTTGTTTAATATTATTCTTTTTTCTTTTGAAGGATCGATTTCGATAGAGGATAATTAATATTGGTCGAGATATCATTCAGAGAGTTTGCGCTGGATGGATCTTTGAAAAATATCCCACGAATACGTTGCAATGCACGTATTGTATACGTGTGCACGTCGATATGTTGTCTTAGGATATGTTAGATCCGGGAAAGAGAAGCGACAGACCGCTCATTAGCATGCTAATAGCCTAGGTGAGAGCAGGTGGTAAATTTCAAGTTTCCGGTTTTCCCGCAAACCATTCCGCTCGCTGATGTTCGAATTCGCGGTAGTTGACTTTTCCAAAACGAGATGTTTTATTAAATTGCACTCTTTTTTGAACATGTCGAGGAAAAATAATACATGATTGTTGATTGACTATCCCAATGAATTAAAATTTCAAGCTTTCTTAATACACAATATACGATCTTTGACGTTTTGTATCTCAAAATAAATCAACATCTAATTTACCTATACACTTTAATGATTAAATCGTATTTATTAAACAATCTCCTGACAAAATGGAATCCCTATTACAATACTTGATAAACGAAGTGAAATTATATAAAAAAAAAATATCAAAAAGTGTGCAAAGCAAGAGGCGAACCTATGAAAAATCAAAGATACATGTTTCTGATCGTTTACATGTGACAGGCTTTGCGAAAAAGCGACTTGGAGCAAAGGGAGAGATACTTGTACAGCCTGTGGGTTACAGAGTCCCCTGTAACAGTATCTGTCGCGAAAGCAAGACACGTCTTCTGATCTCAGAAACAGGAACACGGTCGTTCTCATCGGTAAACAAACCGAAAGCCCGAAGTTTGCCGGCCATGGCTCGTGATGCTATTAAGGGATATGTCTGCGGCGAGATCCCTTTGCTTCCATCGATAACTCCTCCCCCTCTTATTCGATCCGCTTTCATCCGTGGCCGAGTTATCGTTTAATAACAATTGGTTTCATTGGCGCGAACATTTAATATTTCCTCGAATTGTTGTTGTTATTCGAATGAATCTGACGTAAAAATTAATATATTGAAATAATTTCAATCATTCTTCCCTCATTTTCTCGTTTCGAATTGTTCGATTAATTGTACAATCGTTAAAAATGTTGCAGGATTAAAAGGAAGAGAAGAATAATCAAGATCGCAAAACTATTACTCCATAATCCCTTTTTAATTTCATTTAATCCACTCGTGATGATAAAATAAAATTTGGATACGTTCTACTTCTCCCTTTTCTACGCCCGCAAATAACGGTATCAAGTTTCCGTTGTGGATGCGCCGCGCGTACATTTCAAGTAAATTACCTTACAACATCCTATAAGCCGAAGACCATCTTCCCCAAGGAGCCACGAGCCGATTAATCCTCCCCAAAGCACGGGTTCAAAACACACGAGCAGATTAATCAACCAATAATTAACGAAGAACCCGGCGTAACCCCATCAGCCCCGGTAATAAGCCGCTATTAACCTCCCATTTCCACAAGTATTGTGTTTCTCCGCGGAAGGGCGGAGTTCACTTATAATCCGGAGAGGGTGGGAGGGAAGGAGGGAAGGAGGGAAGGATTTCGTTTCGAGGAAATAGGAAGTTCACAACCGATATCCGCAACCCTACGACTGTTGCGTTACACGATAGTTCAACGTATCCTCGATTAATCCAGGGGAGGAAAGTCGAAATAAAAATGCAAGACAAAAATTGATAGAAGAGTGGATTGTTTAAATAAAAATTGAAAATTAAGATGCAAATATAAAGAACGATGAAATGAATTTTCTATCTACAAAAAAAGGGAATAAGAAGAATTATTCTGAAACAACAAATGATGGACTTAAACTGGACTCGAGATTTTTTGGACTACGAACTGTTCAAAATTCCAGCAGGGGTGCAGCACGCACCCTTCTCCTCCACGCTTTCCCCTCGTATTTCCCGCGGAAACATCGATTTCGCGGGGAAATCTTGTTGGTTTAAGTAATTAGAGAGAGGATTGCGTGCGAGAACGTTTTTAACTCTGGTCTGGGCGCGACGTTTCCTCGACAGAGACGACTACTTTGCGGGGATTTTAAACAATCGCCAGAGGATTTGTTTGAGTAAAAAGTTTAACGCGTGTTTTGCGGGCTCTCGAGTAATTAAAGCGTCGATTCTTCTCTTTTTCTTTTTTCTTTTTCTCTCTCTCTCTCTCTCTTCTTTTCATGCCCCTTTTATTTTCCTCGTTGATAGAGAAAGAGCGGTTGCCTGCTTATGTACCATTGTCGACTAATTGATGCCTTTTTGTTATCTTATTGCGAAAAATATATATATATATATATATATATATATATATTGTACGTTAATTAATTTATACTTACTTTGAAAACCTGTTGGAATACCCGTTTGTCTATATCCTTCTTTCCATCGTGAAATGAATTCTTTTCATAGGGAAATCGTTGAAAAATTACGAGAGAGACCGATGGTAAATTGTCGTTCAATCTCTTTAAACTTTTACAGGGGACAGAAAAACAGGAAGAAATATACGATCATTCTCCCCCTTATCCTCAATAATAATCAAAATTCAAAATTCTTCGAAAAACAAAATCAATTTTCATGTACACAAAATAATTACAAGCTAAATTTCGCGCATTCGACCTCGCACAATTCGTACAATTTCCCCTCGATTATTTGAAACTAGCGGCAAACGTTTCACAAATCACTAGAAACAACATTGATTTTACCCGTGGGATCGGGGGTAAGTTTGCTCATACCCCGCGCGAGATAATCCGCGTTGTGAAAAAAGAATAGAGAGAAAGAAGAAGAAGAAGAAGGAAATGGGGGGAAAAAATTGAGCGTCAATACGGTTTAAAATAGACTGTGTTTTTTCTAGTTTCTTTTTTTCTCTCTCTCTCTCTCTCTCTTGCAACGAAACTTGTAACTCCCGTTCCCGCTAATTGAATTTCTTCGATCCGGGGTGAAACAAGTTTAATCCGTGGATGGAAACTTTTAAATCTTCGATAATCTCGCCTCCAGACCGATATTAGAATCGAAAACGAATTGTTTCTCGAGAAGACGCGTGACTCTGTTCCTTGGAAGTTTGCATTCTTAAAGGGAGAAGAGGAGTTTATTTTCGAGTCGCTTGAACACGCGAACATTCTCCAAGATCAATATTTGCGGATGGTCAAGGTATAGAGTCGTAAATATATTACCGAAAGGGGAAAAAGCTGGAAGAGGATTGAACTTTTCATCTGGTTAAACGTGTATGCCGGTTGGATTATATATTTTTCAGTCCTTCTTGTTTGGATCGGTTTACGAGTGATCGGTGTGATGATATCGTTTTCAGAGGGAAGGATTATTTACTAGAGTTCGCTTTATTATTGGGGAATAAATTCTTTGCTCTCAAAAATACACGTTGTTAATATATAGTTTTAATGTTTTGGAAATTTCAGAATATTACAGATGCAACAAATTTTTCGTGCCGATTTTCTTAATTTCATCTTTAAAGAGACACGTATAATGAGAATAATAACGAGGAGGACAAACATCGATTTAAATTCACGGGGAGACAGGTATATACTTGGATACCCGATCCCTATATTTCCCACAACCAACGTGAATGTTCATTCTAATGAGGGTTTGTACGATTGGCGTCGGGCTATACATTTATCCTAATCCCTTGCACAACTGTCTATACTCCGTATAGATGCGGAACGTGTTCGATTGGAATATTTATCGAAATGCGATTAAGTGTGATTTTACAAGAGCGGCGAAATAAAAGCGTGGTGGGACGGGAGGGGGAAAATTTCGTGTATATTGAACGGTAATTGAACGTCGCGTTGAAAAATTTAAACAAAGATTTAAAAAAAAAAAAGTAGATAATTTTAATAAATATCACGCGTTAAATTCGAACGAGGGAAATTTTGAATATTGCTAAAAAAAAAAAACATCTCGATGAGAAAAACGTCTGTATCGTCTCGATCCATTCTTGAATTTCTCCTTTGAATTCGAAATAAATCCGAATGAAATAAATCGAATCGGTCGTGGAAAAAGTATCCGTTTTCGAAATTTCGTCGATGGAGAGCTTGTTATTTCGGGGTCAATTCGATCCCCCGATAATTTCCCAACGCGGCAAACCTCGAAATTGGGTCAACGGGTGTCCCGACACCCAGAATTTTCACCGTGACTTTATCAAACTGCCCCTACTCGAGCTCGTCACGCCCGACAATCGAAACACTCGAAACCAGCAGCTCGAAACGTCCAACGACCGTGCCGATAATATCCTCGTATTCAATAGAAGGGAGGGGAGAAAAAAAAAGAAAAAAAAAAAAAACGATCGAGTGGATGTGAATACGCGATACATCGATGTTGACCTTCGAACGCGCAAATCCTCCGTCGAGGATTTCAACCCCTCGAGAGAGAAAGGGTTTCGAAAAGGCTTCTCCAACCCCCTCCTTCGAGCGTTCGAACGAAAGTGTAAATAATTTTTCAATCAAGATTTAAACCACCCCTGTGATAACGAAATTCATCGTATTTCCTTTTTTATTAAAGAAGATCGTATGATAATAAAACTATTATTGGAACTTGGAAAGTAACAAATTAAATTCGAAAGATGAAGACGAAAAATTGAAATCTAAAAATCACCAATTATCCTATATGCAATATAATAAATAAATAAATTAAGAAGAATCTTCCTCCTCCTCTTGCTCTCTCCAAGAAAAAAAAAAAGAAAACCAAACCCGTCTCAACCCCTACATTCGACCCAAACGAAAACATCTCCTCCACGAGGAGGGCCAACCGCGCAACCGTTCTCCCCTTCCCCATCCACCAGTCCCCAGGACACGATCCGCGCGTCTGAAACGCTTTCGCCGCGGGAAAAGTCAGCGGGAAAGGTCCTCGAGGCACGCACGCCTCTCCTACCTACGAGAAGAAGAGAGAGAGAGAGAGAGAGAAAGAGAGGAAGGGAGATGGAGAGGGAGGGAAGGATAGAGGGAGAGAGAGCGCGTAGGGTGGAGTCGGGTTGGAGAGCGACGTGGAAGAGCGTCGTGGGCGAGGGGTGGTCGCGGGGATGTAGGTGCTGCTGCGCCCTCGGGCAGACCGCGAATCCCGGATCGATCTCCCCCATAGCTATGACGTCACGGCCGACCCACTCTCGCGACGCCACCCTCGCTCACCCGCGCTCAAACCACCCACCCCCGCAATCCCGCAGTTCCGCAGCACCGCAACTCCAGCGACCTAGCCATCCAACCTTTCCCTTCTCCGCTTCCGCCTCTCCCTCTCTCCCTCTCTCTATGTGTCTCTCTCTTCCTCTCTCGTGCTTTGTACACGTCTCTGTCTCTCTGTCTCTCGTTCTCTCTCTTCCTCGTGCTTTGTACGCGTCTCTATTTCTCTTTCTCTCTCTTCCTCGTGCTTTATACGTATCTCTCTCTCTCTCTTCCTCGTGCTTTATACGCATCTCTGTCTCTCGTTCTCTCTCTCTTCCTCGTGCTTTATACGCGGCTGTGTGTCTCTCTCTGTCGCTCTACCGGGCTGCTGGACGGCCGACCCTGGAGCTACTGACGTGCACGCCAATATCGTCTGCACCAGCGTCCCTCATCTCCGCCGGGAAACGCCGCTCGGATTTTATCCTAAACGCCTTTTTTCCCGGGGAATCGGCCTCGGTTTCCAGAGCGAGGACCTGAAACCATCTTTCGGAAACGGGCGACACCTCGATAGGGACTCGTAGGGATCTTGGGAGATTGTGGGTTCGAGGAGAGGGGAAATTAGATACTAGGAGCAACTTTTTACCGAGTAACTGTTGCGGAAAGGGATTGGAGAGGGGCGATAATGAGGCACGTGAAAGGTTTAATTGTATTGTAATTTGGATTTTGAAAATCTCGAGGAGCGTCGTTTACAAACACGATTTGGTTTATCATATTTCCAATCGATTTCCGAAACTCGATTTTTTAAACTCGTAATATATATTAATTATCCCGGTTCGCGTAATCGCATTACACTCGAAACTCTTGTAAACTCTTTCGTAATTTCCGTGTAAAAGTTTCGATACGAATGCGCCGGTGGTTAATCATCACGTGGGAGGATATTTTATTAAAAGAATATTTAATAACGCACGTTAAGCGAATAAAGGGTTGCCCGTCCAGTTTTCGCGTTCGAGCGAACTCGTTTTATCACTTTTTTTCATCGAAGATCCGCCTTTTACCAAGATCGTTATTATCCGTCGTGTACACAAGAGAGGATCGATCAGATATCATCGGTTGAAAGAGGATGATTTATGGATCCATCTGAAGTTTCAACGGAATATTTCACCAACCGTTATATCGCTATACGAGATACGCATTTTAACCCTTCGAAGGATAACACCGGTTCGAGAGGAGGAAATATGCTTCAACTTCTTCTTCGCGGGTTGTTGTTCCGTTGTACAAAGTAGATGGACTTTTCCTCCTTTCTCCATTTCTCTCTCTCTCTCTCTCTCTTCTTCGCTTTTCCTTTCTTTCGAGAACGGAGGATAGCGAAAAACGTGTCATCGCTTTCTCTTCTCTCTCTCTCTCTCTCTCTTTTTTTCCTTTTTCTCAACGAGATGAACGTACACACGTGAAAACGACGCAAGTTATCTGGCCTAACAAAGCACCCTCGTTCCACGGGTATACGTTTCACTTACTTGTTCATCCCTTAAATAGTCGCGCAGAGTCGCGGCTTTGTCGTTACAGAGCGCGTCGTTTTTCTTTTTCTTTTTTTCTACTTCCCCTCTTCGCCACCCCCTTTTCTCTCTCCTTTTTAATACCGCGCATTGAAAAAAATTGAAACGATGAAAATACCCGTGGAAAATGTGATAAACTGCGCTCTCGCTGGCATCAAAAACATCACAACGAAACATAACAGTGACATGAGTTGATCTCGAGTTGATCTCGACTCGAACAAGTCGATATACAACGTTAAATGTGTGTTAAAAGTGTGTTGGGGGAAAATAGTAGAGAAATTGGGTCCGACGATCTCTAAAATTAGCCAAACTATCCAGGAAAAGTTTTCCCAATAACACGAGAAGAAAAAGTTGGGGGATTCCATTCCAGGAGGAAGAACCGAGAGAAAGAAAATCCATCTGCCGAATTGTACGAGAGAGTATCACCTCGGCCTCGGAATTATTCCGAACTTTTACATAAATTATTCAAAGGAAGGCGGAGACGTTGGACCGATGTCGGCCGGCAAAAATATCGGCTAATATCCCCATCCCTTCGTTCGTTAACTTTTTATCGATGGACGAATTATACTTGCATATACGTCCCTCTTGTTTCGAATCATTTCGAAACACTCTGTTCGTGCTCTATATCGCAGGAGGTAAATTTTTAAAACACCTTCACACCCTTCTCTTCGATTTCACGAGCCGAATTTTCGATTTTCTCGTCTTGATTATTTTATTCGATGTAAAAAAAAGGTATTCTAATATTAACGATAGAGTTTTCTTTTTTTAAAAAGATGTTGATTCATTTGTTCAAAATTCAAAGAATACGATTTTCTCGTCTTGATTATTTTATTCGATGTAAAAAAAAAGTATTCTAATATTAACGATAGAGTTTTCTTTTTTTAAGAAGTTGAATGTTGATTCATTTGTTCAAAATTCAAAGAATACGATTTTCTCGTCTTGATTATTTTATTCGATGTAAAAAAAAGGTATTCTAATATTAACGATAGAGTTTTCTTTTTTTAAGAAGTTGAATGTTGATTCATTTGTTCAAAATTCAAAGAATACGATTTTCTCGTCTTGATTATTTTATTCGATGTAAAAAAAAGGTATTCTAATATTAACGATAGAGTTTTCTTTTTTTAAGAAGTTGAATGTTGATTCATTTGTTCAAAATTCAAAGAATACGATTTTCTCGTCTTGATTATTTTATTCGATGTAAAAAAAAGATATTCTAATATTAACGATAGAGTTTTCTTTTTTTAAGAAGTTGAATGTTGATTCATTTGTTCAAAATTCAAAGAATACGATCGAACGTTTCAAAATATACAACTTCATATTGGATGATAAATTATTCTGAATAAACTCGTGAAGAGAGAATTAGAAAATAGGAAAAATTCATCGGGTATTTTAAAAAAGCAATTTAATAAAGTAACAAATTTATTTAAAAAATTTTTCTTATGAAGCAAATTTTGATTAATCTGAAAACGGATTGAAGCAAAAGCAATGATAGGGGTGGGATTTACACGTGCAATCCAAGCTCGATAATTTAAACTGGAAATATTGTCAATTCTTAATTAATTGCTCCTACGAAATTTCATTTCATCTATTGTAGTATTTAACCGATCTCGAATTAAATCCTCTATTTTGATTTGGTCAATCATGATGCGGGCTCTCTCTCTCTCTCTCTCTCTTTTTCCTTTATCAAATTCTAAACCACTATTTGCTTTCGTTGGCACACATGTGCATACACACCTATCGTTTAATTGGTTTCACGTTAAACGATAACGTTTAAAAGAAGAAATTTTATTATTATAAAACGCACGTTTAAAATATTTCTCTCGAATCCAGCGTGAAATCGAACGTTTCGAAAGAAGGAAGATTAATTTGCTCCCTTTTTTTCCTTTTTTTTGCGATTCGTTTTATGGTTAGATAACTGCTTTAACGGATCATCGGCCCAGTTTTATTTACGCGTTTATGATATTAATCGAATATTTGTTTTTATTCAAATATTTGGGAACATCAAGGAAATTAATTTCTTTTTGTGTATATATATATTAAAAAAAAAAAAAAAAAAAAAAAAAATGTTCAAATCTTTTTGCCGCTTTTAAAATACATATTTGTCGAAAACATTTTCCCCGAGAGAAATTCGGTTTACGTATTTGGTATTGGCTACTAAAGCTTTGTGATTAAAATGCAAATACGATTTCACGATACGTTTGCACGAGAAAAATAATTTTTTTTTTCTTTTTTCTTTTTTCTTTCTTTTTTTTTAGGGGAAAAAAGAATATCTTTATTAAAATCTTTATTAAAATGAATCTACATTAAAAAAATTGCCGGAATTTTTCGGAAGAATAATTTTGGATAATTTTTAACGTTACGTTACGCAGAGAATTTTCATTTTCGTGTCATTTTCTTTCCTTTACCGCGTACAAATAATAACGCGTACGAAAAATATTAAATTAAATAGATGTACGGCCTGTAAATTAGTCAAATTAGTTAATTATGCAGAATTTTTTGTTGCATTAAATTATTAACTTTGAATTTTGTAGGGCCAAAAGAAAGGGGAAAAATTTATCGAGCATTATAAAAATTCTCATTATCTGAAATAGCTGAACGTTAATCTCTCTGAACGGATACTCTATAAACATTAATTAATTATTCCCGTTGTTCCGTTTAAATAAAATGGTTATAAAAAATGGTGGAAAAAGAAAATATGATAGGATCGTTATTCCCGAGGATTATTATCTAACTTGCCGTTAAATTTCACGAATATAATTTTTGTATTCACGAATTAAATCGAAATAAATGCTCGACATGATGATACGAAAATATGGAAAGGATATTTTTCAATTTTTAACACGTTATATTTTTATTTTCCCATATCCCCACATTTCCTTCCATGGAATTTTTTATCATACATACGTAATATAATAAAAATGATCGTATACAATGCAATAAAAATTTTGTTTTCCCCGACAACACATTGGCCGAATTTCTTCCCATCTTGTTCAAGTATAAAAAAAATATTTTTTGCACAGGGAAAAATTCCGTAAAAATCGTTTAATTATTTTTGAATCGAGAAATGAAAGTTTCTAGATACTAGTCCACATTTTCAAAAGAAATGATATAAAAGAAACGAATTAGGGCAAAATTAAACATTTTATTTTTATTACATCACCTGCTACTTTGCGATTTAAAAATTCTAAGATCCTTAATTACAACACAATAAAATTCTTCGCGTGAAGTGAAAAGAAAAGGGAATCATTCTCCACTTTCTCTCTCGTTTTCCAGCGCGAAAACACGATGTATCATTGGCTGCAAATTCATTTCAATTTTCTTTCGCATAAAACTCGAAAATCGGATATGGAATTAATTCCATTTCGAACGACGAGTCGGAAATATATCGCGTAACTTCATTGTATCATCGATTACACCCAATAAATCGATTTTATTTCAATTAATACCCCCCCTCCCCTTCCTACTTTTCCGAACGATGCGAAAAATTTATCGATAATCGTGTTTTCTTTCATTCTTTTTTTTTTTAAACGCGATATTTCGCTAAAATTAATATAATCTTCGTTCGAAAGAGAAAGAAGAAGTAGAAATTAAGGCAAGTAAAAAAAGAAAAATCCTGAATCAAACGAATCCTTTTTTTCAAAGGACGTGGTGGAATGGTCAAAGCACGAGGTATAATGCATAAACATATTTTTTTACGGCTATTATACGAAGCAATTTGGCTGGTGCAATGGCGGGAAAAGAATCGAAGGATCGCGGTTTAAAAACGAATAACGATATAATCCGAAAAAACGCGGCTCGCTTTTACCATTTTCACCCTCCGAGCTTTTGTTTCCATCGAATATTTCCATGTTTTTTTTCTTTTTCCTCCCCCTACGCATGCGTACGTGAATTTTTCCAAAAAAAAGAAGAAAAACGTTCGAATCCACGGATATCCAGAATACTAAATAAGATTGAAATAAGTTTCCATCTTTTCAAGATCGATTAATCAATATTTAATCAACGTTAGAAATGCAAGTAATTCGTGGACCCTTAAGAATTTGTTACATAATATCTCACGATGTTTATTTCTCGAAAAGATTTTCTATATCATCTCGTGATATTCGATATCTCTTCCGCGAATCGAAGAAGGATCGAGGGTCGATGGAAACCACGTCGAGTTGACTCGATTTAATTCCGATTCAATCGGCGATGCATTAAACGGTTTAATACGCTCGGGACGATAACGATCTGTCCATTACCTATTCGTAAATTGTGTCAATATTTATTAACAACTGTCAGAAAAGGTAATAGCCTGGTTGAACGGTGATTTAAATGCAATTTACATAACTATTTCGATCGTGGCCTGTTTACGTTTCGAAAGTTGCAACCCCCCCCTCCCACTCCGTGGGGGATGCAACACGCGTGCGCGTTTTAATTTCCATCATCCTGCGTGCGAATCTCCCTTTGCCTGCCTCTCCCCTCTCATGTTAATTAAAATGCGTTCGAAATTCTTCCTCCTTGTCGGGGCAGAAATTGGATACCGGTGAAATCGTGAAATCAAAAATAATCTTGATGTCGAGTAATCTCTTCCCTTTCTTATTTTTCATTCTCCCATCGATATAATATTTAAAAAAAAAAGAAACTTTGGATGATTTAATGAAAATGATTACATTTTAACCTTCCAAAATTTGTTCTCAGAAAAACAAGTCAACAAACAACTCTTCCTCTCCAATTACGACAAATGATTTATACACGATGATAAAAACAAAAACGGAAGTCGATCCGAAATTTATGAAGCGCGGCAGAGGGTGGAGAGGCTACGAACGAGCGCGCATCGCACAACCCTGATACACGAGTAATAGCGGCGCATATCGTCTCCCTGACGTTGACAGAAACGAAATCAGCCTTCGTCTCGTTTCCACCGACGTATTCGAATAAAATTCGCTTACCAGGCATCCATATATATATATACACATATATACACGTCTTTATGTCGTAGCAAGCTACTAGAATCACGGGGGAAGGAGTTTGTCGCGGCGTTGAAATCCTCTTTCCGTCCGAAATCGAACCGTTTCTCTCTCCCTTCGATTATAAAAAAAGTATAAAAAAGTGGCATCATCGAGAATGTTGAGACAAATTTAAAATACTCGGTTTTTTAATACTCTGTCGAGGAGGGGATGCAGAATTTTGCGTAGAATTACGTGGAACAAGGGGAGGAGGAGGAGGAGGGGATGCTGTCACCTCTGAACGGCGGTGCGAAACTCTATTGCGAATATTCTGAAATATTGGGTGTCCCGGATAATTTAGTACGGTGGAGGATGCGTTATTCCAGCATTCGGATGTTTTATTATTCATATTTGAAAAACGATGGGAGTTTGGATGTTTTGTATCAATTTCTTTCGATGTATTGTTCCGATCCTTCGAAAATTTTATTATCCGATATGCGATGCCGTGTTATTTTCATATCCAATTATCCAAATATTCTGTATATTTCGCACAGAGCAAATATTTTATTGAATATTCTTGATGTCCAAATGTTACGTTCTTTCTTATATCACGAAGTTCATTTCTATAAAGAAAGATGGATATCTAAAAATCTCTTACGACTTTATTCAAAAATTCGATTATTCCTCTTCAAATTATACATTACAAAGATACTTGTTTAAAATTTTCTCTATTGAAGAATTGATTTCTATATAGATAAAGAAAGATAAATTTTGTTTAAAAGAGCAAGACTATATTTTTCAGAAAATCAATTTTGAAAGTTGGACGTTGAACAACGAGTTAACGACGTCTTTCTTCGTGCTCACGTTTATAATACGGTTAACATTGAACTTTACTACCTATCATCTTGTTTATCGACGTGTCTTATACGTAGCATTTAAGCGATCTTCGATCTGCTCTTCAGACCAGTTTTATATTTATTCCAGGTAACGATATATATATCCCACAACAATTCGTCTAAACATGGCCAGTAATAATCTTGTTTCCTCATCGAATTATGGATCGAGCTATCGTTTAAATTTAAGCATTATCGATGTGATCCTATCCTCTCAACTATCGCGTTATTTTCGAACAATGCTCGAAGTTAAGTGTACTATGATACATTTTCAAACTCGATTTTCTTCGAAAACGAAGATTTCGATCACTTTTTCCATTGAAGATTACAATTTGAAATAAATAAATATATAAAAAGAAAATTTGAAAATAAATTTAATTAACAATTCTCGAAGGATATTCAAAAATAATCTTCAATCATCTTTTCACAATGCAATTGCAGGAATGGCAACAATTAATATAATCCTGAAATATTCGAATACAATTATTCCCCCAATTCGTTGGCTAATTTCCCAAGATTAAATGGCATAATAATTTTTTCGAAACAACCCTATATACACATTCAACGCGAGAATTAATCGAACGAAAAACTGGTTGAACAAAATTTCCGGCTGGGGATACATCAAGTTTTCAACGTTTCGAATTTCGAGTAAATAAACCCTTGATATCCATCTCGAACCATCTCCCCTGAAATATTAAATTTCAAATATATATACACCAACTCGAATATACCCGCCGCGCTTAAAATTCCGCTTAACGACCACCACTCCTCTCGCTCTCGGGAAACGACGTTAACGATTTTCCAGCCTCGTTTCCCTCCCAACTGTCTAATTCGCTTGTGCTCGCCCAGGCGAATTACACGCCGCTGCAAAATGATAATGACGAATACACGTGTTCGTCCAACGATAATCGCGGCGTCGTATCGGCCAGCGAGTCGAACCTCGCCTGCAACTCGCGACACGTTTTAATACACGTTGAACGAATTGATGGATTCCGTCGCAAGAAGGAATATTTTCCGCGGCGACGTGAAATTATTCGGGGATGGCGTCCATCGATTGCGTGTGAAAGGGATGCAAGAGGGACAACGGGAGGGTGGGTAAAAACCGAGCGGTGAATTTATGAATAATGCGCGGTGGATGAACGTGTGCTAGCCACTTTTTGCCCGTGAACCCGATTGTTTGGGATCCGTGACAGAAAGAGAGGGAGGTTTTGTTGCACCACGTAGTCGTAGTCGAAAGTTGTGCAACGTGAAAATGTTAATTTAGGCAAATTTCTTTTTTTTCAGGTTTTCGCGCGGAAATAAATAAGATTTTCAAAAATGTATTTTATCAAAATTCCTTTTCCTCATAATGCATGTCGTAACAGGATATTAATATTCCAGGTGGAGAGGAAATACCGTGGATTCCGATTAATTTCCTAAAACTGAGGCAAAGTGTGAACCAAGTGGGGAGGGGAGGAATTCTGGCCACGCCAATAGGTCAAACCCTCCGCCTCGAGCATCCACCCACGAAACAAAGTCATTCTTTAAAACTCGTTGCATCAGCTTCAACCCCGATCCATCCGTTACAATGGCGTGTAACGGCCTCCTACACACCCTTCCATCGTGCAAAGAGAGAGAGAAACAGCCGTGCAAACAGACATTCCAATTCCAATTCTCCTCTTGGAAACGCTTTTTTCCCGCCCCCTGTTTACCGGACTCCGTAACGAACCAACTCTGTCTCCGGGAGAACCATCGTCAAAAACCTGTTTGCTCTCGATTTCCACCCTCCTCTCCTGTTGTCCACGGAGGCCAAGGAACGTATCGAGCAGGAAACAGCCAAGATGACAATCGGCCGAATTCACAATCGAGTGCTCTTTCGCAGGTTGGCTAATTTCGATGGAAGTAAATTTCTCTCTGAAAGATCATATAAAGAATGGATCGATATATACATTGTATTTTTATTTATATTCGTGTCAGATCAAGTTCTAGCAGATTAAGCTTCACGCTGGATCAAGCTTCGTGCGCCTCGGATCATCTCACACCACCCAGGCCAAAACTTCTTCCCAAAGAGACACTTTCCTCCCCCCCTGTCTTGACAATACCACACGTACTATCAAAGTTATCTCAACTGCTCCCCTGCTCCTCCAACCCTTTCTATCCTCCATCGTTACTCAAGACATTTTCCAACTATACTAGAATAAGGGTGGAGAATCCGTATTCTTCGTCAGCTGAAGTAAAATTACGTAAATTCGATAGAGAGGCAGGAAACAATTTCGCGCGTTTCGAGGATGGAATATTAAATCGGCGAGAACGGCAGTTGTCAACATCGTACGAACGATTATCGTGATTCTGGAGAAGATTGGATCTTTCCAACGTGCGAAGGTGACAATAAAAGACGATTTTTGTTCCATTTTATCCAGTTCCAACTTGCATCTTTCGAGTGAAATCGATCCTTGCTCGAATTTTCCAATCGACAGTAGCTGTCCATTTTAATTCCTAATTCGACACCAGAACGTGAGAAGATCGATCCGCCTTCTTCGAACGGAGAAGAGAAACGGAGAGAATGGAAAGAGCAACGTGGGAGTCGAACGAGAAGCGAAGCATCACCACGAACGAATGGGCATTCTTGAAAAGTATGCATGATCCGAGTGTCGCGGAAGATGCCTCCGCTTTCTCCATTTCGTTCTTCTTTTGAGAGAGGCTCTCCCCTTGGGCTGAAAAGGGGAGGGAGAACTTTTCGTTCCACGCAAGCGAGCACTGGAAGAATCCAAGTTTCGTCGGGATAACGTTGACTGGACTATTACGAAAAAGTTTGGACAATTAGAGATTTTCTCTTTCTTCCCTTCTAATTCCTCTTCCTCTTTGCTTTCACGTTTCCCTTTTTCTTTTTTTTTTTTTATTGTTCTACGACATTCTTAAGTGACAGACTTAAATGGAGGAACGTCCAGTTTTGTTCATTCTCTTTTTTTTCTTTTGGTGAAATGATTGAAAGGAATGAATAAAATTTGTTTCTGAGACAATGGAATTGTTATTTGGACACAATTTTCGCATCCAAGAATTAATAAAAATATATAATAAATTTAAAGAATACACGATAAATAAATTGAGTATTAATTAGTTCGTCATTTTTAGGAATTTGACTACAAGAAACAAGGAAAAATTAAGGAAAGGATCAACAAAGTATCGATTAATTTTCGAGAACGATTCGCATCGGGACAAAGTCGTGTAACGCGTTCAAGCGTCAAACTCGAGAAAGAAGGAATCTATCAATACGTTAACCCAGTTGTTCGAAGCAAGTATCGAAAAAGCAATCGGTGCACAAGTTTCGAATTCAATTTGTCCAAGAATCCAATCGAGCGACTCTTCATCCTACGAAATTTGTTTTCTCTGTTAAATAACGAGGAAAAATGCACGGCTATCGAAAGATTTGCAAAGTATCTCTCTATAATCTTATAAAATCTTCCATTCTTCTCGAATCGAAGAATAATTTATTATACGAAATTATCCTATGATAAGATGATAAAAAGATTTTAATCAAGATTTTAAAGAATGAATTCAAATTTTTCTTCCTCTTCTTCTTTCTATATATATATATAAATAAAAGGAAATTTATATCCTTATCGATTAAATTATTATTTCGTAAATTCTGAAAAATATAGAATATCGTAATCCCTTTCATTTATTTTCCAGATTTTACCATGAAAAAGGGATAATCTAATACTTCCCTAATGAGTCTGCCACCTTTTTCCACAAACTCTTGGAGGAACAAAAGGCGACGATCGAACAATGACAGGCTCGCACACTGCCTCGATGAACAATCCTTGAAACAGGACCAAATTAGGCCACGTTACGAAATAACACGAAACGACGGAAGGAAAAGGAACGTGGGACAAGCAACCGGTTCGTCGGCTGTTTACGACAACCGGCTGCTATATTCCACCTGTGTGACTACTAATTAGAGAGGAGATGTTCTCATAAGCCCATTTTCGTGCCTTCCCAGCTAATGATCAATTCAGATACCGAGCTGACGACATTATCGATTTCATCAACTCTGTTTCGATCCCTGTATAAAGATAGATGAAGAAGAAAAAATATATATATATATATACATCGATCAATCAATATTAAATTTATTCTCCAAAAAAAGAAGAATGAATCTGTCTAATGAAATGGGATTTTAAAAAAATTTTATTTTTCAAAAATAACACGAGAATATTATAGAAGAAGAAGAAATGGAAAATTCTTTTACAATCGATAATATGTTTTATTGTTAAAAAAAGAAAGCAAGATTTCTTTAAATTTAAACTATTTGAATCATCATATCGACGAAATCTTCTTCATCCGTGGAAATATGCAGATGGCAATTTTTAAAGAATGACCTTCGTGACGATTAATTATTGCTCACGATACGTACTCATTGCATGCTCTTTCTTTTTCCGTTTTTACCCTCCCATTCAACGAGCCGTGTGCATTATTAGCACGCATATACACGACATAACATTTCCGGACGATTCATTATCCACTAATAATCGTCGGTGAAATTGTTGGTTTATAATTACAAATACGAAATTGCGTGGACAAGAAACGTGAATTCACATTTCCTCCTTTCGCATTTTTCCAATGGAGGACGAATTCTCATGGATATTTCACCACAATCTTTTTTTTTCACGAATTCATTATTTCATTTCTTAATAACTCTTTCATCCTCGTCTCAACTAAATCCAATCGACATTTTATTTAATTTTAGAAAGACTAGCAAAAATATTATCCTATTTACATGTATATTTGATTCACAATAACCTAATTAGCAATTTAAACTTAGGTTTATAGACGAATAATATCCTCCCCGTAATAATTTTCTCCGTCAAACGTTTCAATTACCCTTAAAAACCTCGTTTCATCGTCATTTCGCAGCGATTCCTCCGTAGATCTTGACCGTACATTCCTTCCACAGCCTTGTTATTCCCCTCCCCACTGGCTTATTTCCATAGATCGACCTTTCGTCGAGATTCTTTATTAACCTCTCTCTCTCTCTCTCTTTCTTTCTCTCATCTCAAAGCAATCGCGTCCCTTCCGCATAGAGAATTCATTGGACGTGTACGGTGATCGAATTTGAAATTACGCGCCATTTAACCGGCCGATCGATCGAGAGATGTAAGATCTCGAGTGTAGAGAAGAATAGAGTTAGGGGTTGAAGGGAAAATCGTTTGCTTGAAAGGGGTGAGAATTCGATTAAGAAAACGGTCGCTCGATTCTTGGAAATTAACCGGGGAGATAACGTTGGAATATGATATTTAATTTTATAGAAAAATCGAAATAGTGTTAATCGCTCGTGCTCTCGCATTATTCCGTGATAACGAAATAAAATAACTGGAACATGATGGAGGAAAAATCTTTTAAAATTAACTAATGTATCGAATATAATAAGAAAATATCTTACGAATGAGAAATTCATTTTTGAAGAAAAGACACGATTCTGACGAAGAGAAATACGATTTTCACAGTTACTCTTAAAGAGAAAGGTTAATAAATACCTGATGAAAAAGAAACTAATAAACCTCTCTCCACTGAAAAATTTCGAAAATACCTTCAAAATCGAACAATTTCATCCGAAATCCGACCGATCTGTCATTCGAGCAACAACCGTTCGACACCCTATACCTATTACCTTCCGCGGAAAGGAAAAAGAGGGGATTACAAAAAAAAGGAACGTAATTACCGATATCACCACCCTCCAAACAAAAACGGATCGATGTACACGCCCACCCCTCCTCGTCCAGAGAATATTCAAAAGCGGAAGAGCGGCTATTGACCGTAAACGATAGTCATCGTCATGAAGAGATCTCTCGAGCGCATACCTCGTCAACCTCCGGGATACATTGCCGCGAAAAACGTAACCCATGTTGCGCAACCGTGTTCCTTTTGTTGCTGGATAAAACAAATCTTCGATGATTATTTTATATGACGAAACGTATGATTCAAGAAAAGTTGAAACTCGATCGAGAAGAGGAGAGTGATTACTCGAGTTGAATATTTATTTGGCCTCGAAATATCATTTTGGAGGATATAATTCTTTATATCGATTGTGTGGAGAAATTTCGATTTCTCTGGGCGAAAAGAAAGAATGGAAGTATATTTATCAAGGATTATTAATCGCAGAATCGTTTCGATTCTTTCTATTATAATAAATCTCGTATTGTATCCACGAACGAGAGTTCATACAACAACTTGGACAAAAGAGAATAATCGAGATGATTAATCGAAACGTATTTCGACTACGAATCTTTCTAAAAAACTATAAATTATAAAGAATTCTCGAGAACCGTTAAACGGCGTAATACGTGTTCGAGAACGACGATCACAACACTCGAATCAGAATGATAGAAGAAAGAGAGAGAGAGTTGGATCGCGTGTCAACGGAATAAAAATGAAACGAGGTAAACGAGAGAGGGCCTGTGCCGCAGCCTCACTTATCCCCGTTGACGGTGGATTGCGGTTTTTCAGCCGCGCGCACGGTAATTGCCGGCGGAAGATCGTAAGAGCATCGAATTACGAAGCGAACGGGTACGATCTCTTTTCTTTTAATTGAAAAACACAACTGCCGATCGAATCCGCGGGCTACCAGATCGAATCGATGAGGGAGGGGGGAAAAATGTGGAGAAGAAGGATCGATCGATGGATCGGTTTGAGCTATGCCCGTTCGATTCGTTTAATTGAAAGGATTCGCTCGTGAGTGAAACGCAGGTAAAATTAATGCGGATCAAGTGGGCTTATGAGGGTATATGTGGATTTGGTACGCGACGTACGATGCTGGCTGGTTTTAGGGAAAATAGGAGAACCATGTATTAGGAAACAACGTTGATATAATAACTCTGTTTGGTATAATATGGCAAGTGAGACTGGTTTGAGAATTAAAATATTTCTTAATTATGAAAAATAGGAAGAAAAATAATCTGTTTTAAGTATTGTTGCAGAACTCTGTTGAAAGTTACATTGAAGAAACTTTTAATAATATCTCGTTTATTAAATATGATGTAAAATTGGTGAAAAACTTGGGGACGAAAGAATCGAGAGAATTAAATTCATTCGGGATAACGTTATATCATGCGTGCCATTTTAAGTTAATCGACAACGAGATTAATCGTCGTGATGGACGAGTGAGAGCATAATTAATGCGTGATAAACAAGATACACGTATCAGGAATGGTAACGATGATATCGTTAATCGTTGGTTAACAGAGATTCGTATCGCTCGTTTCCGTTGCAACTCAGAAACGCAAATATATACGTTCTCTACGTTAATCGATAATTTGGATATTTCCAAAATAGTAGAAATTGAATATCGTGCAATATAATATAATTCGATCAAATTATTATCTCCTCTCCCTAATCTCTCCATTCCGTATCATCCTCTTCCCCAAAGAAATTTTCAAACTCGCGTCACTTCCCCTTTAAAATGCAAATCACGCGTGCGAGATTTACGATAATTTCCCAGGATTAAACGCAATTATGGGTATTCATTCATTAAATGTTCTACGTTGCATGTTAACGAACGAACGAACGAAAGTTTGTTGCGAGGACGGAACGTAAAATTGAACAATTTCGAATCGCGTTATTTTTATTACAATACGGGACGGTACGTGATTTGGCCGTAAAATAAACCGCGAAATCAGCCCATTGTTTTACAACTCGCGCTCGCGACGGCTGGGATAAAATTCGAACGGTGGACACTTTTTAACGTGGCGTAAAAACTTGGGGGGAGGGAAGAAAGATAAAACCGCGCAAACATGGGGAAAATTTTCGATCAAATTAATTCCTTTGTCCGATTGTATCTCGTTAATTCAATTCGCAACGAAAGTATGCAATGTTTCTTTTTCAGAGGAAAAAGAAAAATCACAAAAAATTGGTCAGTGTCATCGTTTATTAATTCTCCTTAAATTTTTTTCCTACGATTCATGATTCTTTGTTCACCTTTCTATCATTATAATCGAAATACAGAGACGAAGAACTGGAGATTCCCAAAATTGACAAAATACCCGGATATTTCCAATGCCGAATAATCGAAACGAAAAAAGCAGTTTCGAGCAGAACCTATCCAAATTTCCATCTCTCTCTCCGTAAGCGCATATTTCTTCGTTAAAAGCCTCGCCCTATCGAGGCAAGCTCTCGTGCTCTCATCGATAACACGCAAAACAACAACTGTTCAAGTCCACCGGTTCAAGGATCCGAAAAATTTGACTGGAAAAAGCCGAAAATTCACCGGCTCTCGCGGCGGGCGAACCTGCATCTCCACAATTTTCGCACTAGAGAGGCAAACAAACACCGAAATGTATTGGTCAATCTCGATATATACACGTTTCCAAAGCGAGGAAATAGAATTGCAATGAGAGGTTCCTGAAGTAGAAATTTCCCGCAAAGGTCGGGCCATCACGCTCGACATATGCGTTAGATACGCTACTGTGAAAAATTCATGCAACTTTCTCCGTCTCTCTCTCTCTTTCTATATTTTTGGATCATTTAACAACCGATAATGTTCTCTTCAAAGAATTTTTATTCCTTATCGTACTTGTTCTTCGATTTGCGGCAGAAATTTCATTTCACCTCACCTCTCGTTTCCTTTATTCTTTCAAACGATGAAAGAATTCAGAGATACAGTTTTCGCAATTAATCTCACAGCCAGATAATAAGAATTGGTTTATTTTCGAAAAGTGGTCCAAGTGATGATAATTTAAAAAACGATCCATCCGGTTTCCCGTGCAGGCGTCCGCCTGCAATCTGTCCACTCGCTACAACACCTCCCCCTTTCCAACTCTCCCCCTAGACAGAGACATTTGGCGCGCGTATACCTCTCTGCCATTCCATTTAGCCGGCGTTCCGCGTAATCTGAACGGCAAAAGCGAGGCTCACGACGAGGGTAAAATATCCGGATGTGTGCGTTGGAGAAAGAGAGAGAGAGAGAGAGGAGGGGCACACGCGACAGAGGAATTCTCCTGTGGCGAAAGGAAAGGAGAGACGAAAGGGGAGGAAAGACGCGAAGCCAAAGCGTCGCGCCAACGATTCCAGCTTTATACGCACACACAGAAGCTGCCGTCGCGGAGAGGAGAAAGAGAGAGGAGAGGAGAGAGGAGAGACTCGCGTGGTGAGGTGAGAAAAGGAGGACGATTCCGCGTACGTTGAAACGGGGTGAAACGTCTATGTAATCCGAGCCAGTTGCATTATCTCGCGACTCCGTGTGTCCCTTTCTCCACCCTCTGTCACGCGACCGTGGTTTATGTTCTTTCGCGGCGAAACTTCTCGCACGTTTGCCGGCCGCTAGAGATTCCCTCATCTATCTGATCTATACGCGGTGTACATGAGATGTATAATTCGTGGAATCTATATCGATACGAAGAATTTGTATAGAATATTTAGAAATTTAGAATTGTATGGAAGATCTATATGACTGATACTTTTTTTTTTCAGCTTCTAGATTCCCTGATCTATACATGGTGTTGAGATATATAATTCGTGGAATCTATATCAGAAAGAGATAAAGAAGAATTTGTATAGAATATTTAGAAATTTAGAATTGTATAGAAAATCTATGTGACTTTTTTTTTTCAGCTTCTAGAATCGAGATTCCCTAATCTATCTGATCTATACACGGTGTTGAGATATATAATTCGTGCTTGGATATCGATACTCAGAAAGGGACAAGAAAGAGATACGAAGAATTTGTATAGAATATTTAGAAATTTAGAATTGTATAGAAGATCTGACTGATATTTTTTTTTTTCAGCTTCTAGAATCGAGATTCCCTGATCTATCTGATCTATACGCGGTGTATATGAGATGTATAATTCGTGGAATCTATATCGATACGAAGAATTCAATTTGTATAGAATATTTAGAAATTTAGAATTATATAGAAAATCTATATGACTGATACTTTTTTTTTTCAGCTTCTAGAATCGAGATTCCCTGATCTATACGCGGTGTTAAGATATATAATTCGTGGATTCTATATCGATACTCAGAAAGAAACAAGGAATAAAACGAAAAATTTGTATATTGTATATAGAATATTTAGAAATTTAGAATTGTATAGAAGCTCTGACTGATATTTTTTTTTTTCAGCTTCTAGAATCGAGATTTCCTGATCTATCTGATCTATACACGGTGTTGAGATATATAATTGGTGCTTGGATATCGATACTCAAAAAGAGACAAGGAAGAGATACGAAAAATTTATATATTGTATATTATATATTTAGAAATTTAGAATAGTATGGAAGATCTATATGATTCAGCTTCTAGATTCGATCTATATGGTGTTGAGATATATAATTCGTGGATTCTATATCGATACTCAGAAAGAAACAAGAAATAAATACGAAGAATTTGTATATTGTATATAGAATATTTAGAAATTTAGAATTGTATAGAAGCTCTGACTGATATTCTTTTTTTCAGCTTCTAGAATCGAGATTCCCTGATCTATCTGATCTATACGCGGTATTGAGATATATAATTCGTGGAATCTATATCGATATTCAGAAAGGGACAAAGAAGAGATACGAAGAATATTTAGAAATTTATATATATATATATATATATATATATATATATATAACTAATACTTTTTTTTTTTCAACTTCTAGAATCGATATTCCCTGATCTACACGGTGTTGAGATGTATAATTCGTGGAATCTATATCGATATATTCAGAAAGGGACAAGGAAGAGATAGGAAGAATTTGTATAGAATATTTAGAAATTTAGAATTGTATAGAAGAATTGTATCTGACTGATATTCTTTTTTTTTTTTCAGCTTCTAGAATCGAGCCTGGAAAGATACGTTACGAATATACTAATAACACCCTGTATATATTATGGTAACCGTGCGAGGTAACCATGTGTATCCGATTTCGCGAGAACTCACGTGCTCGCTTCACGTTTCACGGAATACGGAATATCAAAGGGGGAATGGAGAGAGATGTTCATTGTCCGGATAAGTAATAATGCATAACGCTTCACGCGTTGGATTAATCTTGCGCGATTGGATGGGGAAAAAAATAATATATTCCTATTTCTCGATTTTCCATCAGTGGATTATTACGAACCGACGAGGGAAGGAAACATTAGATTGAAGTTAAAAACTTCTCCATTAATTATTCGATATTTGAAACGTATGATAAAGTTGGGCTTGGCACAAAGATTGTAAAAGAAGAATAAATATTGTACGAAGAGTGCAATACAAAGAAACGAGAGGGTTGAAGGGTTGATTGGACAATAAAGGGATGTTAGTTTTGAGGGGGACTAATGCACCGATGATTGACCGATCATCAGAAAACGTGGCGCAATTTGTCAAATAAATACAATGTTTGCACCGTGTGTATCGTTTCACGATGAAAATTGATGATGTGTAACAAGAGACCAACGATTGTTTAATATTCATCTCATCGAGAAAATTGATCGGCCCCCTTCCCGATCGTCGGTTTACTTTTCGTCCATACGAAGTTCGAAACGATTTTACCTGACTGAACTTTAAAATTGAACTAATATTCTTACATTTATCCAAACCAGAAAATTTTTTCGATTCTCCTTTTAATAAAATATACTCCTTGTTTCAGATTTAGAGAATAATGATATTACGAATTATTACGAATTGAATTGGGATGTGAAATATTTGTTCCTTTCAATTACGATTCAAAAATCAGAATCTTATAATCAAAAAAGGGGAGAAGCGAAAAATGTTATTAATCAATTGCCAGTCGAGATGAAAATAATTCATCGGGATAAAAAGGAACGGTGTCGGAGGGAGGGGAAGAGTGTTTCGTTTGAAATCAGGACGCGCCTCATAAATTGATACCGACGAAAATTTGAGAGAAATATTAAAATTTCATTGTATATATCCTTGGTTGAAGTTTGCGCCACCGCCACCCTCGTCGCACTTTTATTTCCTTTCAGATTCCCTCTAATATTTTATAGAGTATCCTCCTCCTTGCATTTTTCGAAATAAATATCCACCCGCCAAGCAACGATATTAAATTCGCATACTAGCCCGTTTTTATTTAACTAGACAGCGGTAGACAGTCAAGTCCCCTGCTTCCGCCGAATATCTCGCTAACAAAATTACCTTTCCTTTCGAATCTTACCTATAAAAATCCACGGGATATTCGAATGTTCGACCATTCCCTATTTTTTTCCACGATATATCTTTCATATCAAACACATGAGTAATTAAAAATCGAAGGAAATTTAATTTATTCGATATATATACACGCTCAAAACGAGAATTTAATCATTTTTTTATATCTTGGAAGATGTTTCAATAGTTAATTCTTTATGAGAGAATATTTTAAAATATCTTAAAAATATATTTATCGCTGTTATTTCTTTCTCCTTTAAACAGAGACTAAAACGAGATATGATTTAGATTTATTTATATAGAATAATTGCAACGTGAAATTCGAAATAACAAAAAGAAAAGAGAGAGAGAGAGGCTAAAAACTTATTTGGAGAGGTGAAATTGAAAAATATTCGATAATTACGAAACTAGACTAGATATCAACCGGATGTGGAACCGTGAGGCCAATAAAAAAAATTGCGATATCCTGGCTCGTGGATCAACGTCCGCTCTCGCAGACCGATGAAACAAGGTTTTGGCTCGCGTGTTCCCATCACCGCGGAATTAATACGAATTTCCATAACTATTGGATGAGGTTATCACAACTATACCCTGTATTCATATGTAGCAGCAAGCCGGTTAAACCGGAACAACTGTAGTAACTCGTTCGAGCGATGAGTACACGTCTTCAGTTTTACCGTGCTCGAATTATCCGCAAACAGAATCCTACACGATTTCAAACAATTCCATGTAAATTCTCGTTTCCACGAAAACGTTATCGATCTTTTAACAACATCCCCCGTAATTGCTCCTCCTTCAAAACGTAATATTTTCACAACAAACATCTCTTGATCGATGTTAGATTTTTCTATTTTTTAGAAAAAAGAAATATTTGATCAATGAATCGAATATGGTGAATTCTTTGGAAAATTTCCCCTTTCTTGGAGTGAAAATTGTAACGGAAGATGAAGAGATTCGAAAGGAAGATGGAATCTCATGGATTAAATAACGATATAAATCAGGAATAAAATTTCGACGTGTAACGTTCGAAGATTTCTCTAGCGACTGAAAAATTTCACGGACAATTGAGCTGCACCTATCCTAAATCTTTCACGATTTCCCGATCTATAAATTTATCTTCCTGAATACGATCATCAAATCGAATATGTACATAAAGTTTTTACTTTCAGCAATTTTCCTTTTTTAATCGTTATTCATCTTTTTAACGATTATCATTTTTAAATTTACAATCTCTGCTTCGATTCGAAAAGTTCGAACAATCTAAATCCAACACAATTAACAAGAGGTTAATTTCGAATTGATATTCGATTTCAATTTTTGCAATAACCTTACTATTCAAGCTTCCAATTTTCAATTTCGTGTGCAACAAAAGCAAACAAGTTTCAAAGCGAGCTCCAATTTCTTCAAAGCATCGTCGCCAAAAAAGGGACGAAATTGGTTTCACGCAAGAAACGACAATAAAAAAGTGGGGAGAGAGGGAGGGAAAAGGGAAGGGCGAAACGACCTTGTTCTCAATTTTTCAATTTATCAGCAAGATTCTATCTGACCCATCGAAATTTCAATTCGCCAAAGAGGCGAACGATGGCTCGAAGTTTGGACCGGGTTTGCGCCCGGAAACAAGGACACATGGCGCGAAATTCGACGCGGCTCGAGCAACAAATTTTTCACGGAGCTCCCCGCCATCGATAAATCACCGGGATAAACCGTCGCAACACCGGATCCACCGAATTTTAGAATTTGTTGTACTCGTATTCGACGAAATAATAGACGAAAATAACGAAGAATGATCAAAAGGAAAAAAGAATGAAATGAAATCATCGTCGTTTTAAGAATTATCCATCTCATCGTCTCAGAATTATTCAATTTCAAGTAGCAGCAGAAAAAAAAATTGTATAATTTCAAGAATATTAAAGGAATATTAAATACTTTTAATCTACTAATTTTCGAATAATTACAAAGCCAACGTAAGAATCTTTTAGAACATCCACTTGATCGAATGAAAAGTGGATATTCGTGATTTAACCACCCTGTGCACGTTCGTTTTGAATGGAAAACTTTGAAAAGCTTTCGCTCGGAAGAGAAGAATCATCGCGATCATCCGGCAATTATATCCTCCTCTCTCGAAGGTGAGGGGAAATTAATTTAAATTCTTTCTCGAGCAAATAAAACTTTGATGAAAAGTCCGCGACGAAGACGAACTTGGAATAAACAAGCGAAACATCCCCGCCATTCTTCCTCCACTCGTCCCGATATCGACGACGATTATTTCTCACCAGACAGAAACATCGGCTAAATCGACGAAAGATAAGAGGGAGGAGGATACGATTTACAACGAAATCGAAACTCGATGGCGGCGCCATATTTTAAGAGAGGAGAATCGAGGGTTGGCGAACGAAACCGCGAAAGAGGAAGAGCAACAAACTATGTGCTGGATGGAACGAACGATCGACAAAAGGAGAGTACATATATATATATATATATATATATATATATATAGAACGAGACTAAAAGCATCGAATAGCAGGAAAATCACGATATTTCATTTATTCTTCTACTACTCCTACTTCTCCACCTTCCATTCTTTTTCGCAAACATTCGATTCACGTGAAGAAAATCGACCTCCTTCGTGGAATCAAATAAGTAAGCAAGTACGTTCTACTCTCTCCATAAAGTATCGCGAAATAGCTAACTCTTTCGTGGTTGCAACGATATATAAATGAGAACCGCTTCGTAATTAATATTCTTTCGCCAGCTAGATAACCGAGAAGGGTTTGCGTTACGTTTGCAATACGCGAGACAAACATGCGAGCATTTTAATATTTTTCTCCGACAGACTCGGATATTACTCGTTTTTTTACTCGAGCGTGGTGAAAGGAGCGGCCGGTTTCTTTTTGATTTTCGTGGAATATATCTGGTGGATAATCGAGGACGAGAAATGTACACGATCCTTCGTTACATCGTGTCGGCTTGCTTGTTTTGTGTGTCGTCGGAGGAATTATTAAACTTGTTCGAATTAATATCGGTCGATTTTCGCAAACTGTTCACTTTCCAAAGTGAAACTGGGTTAAACTGTAATCTTAAACTCGTGCAAGATAGGCGAAAATTTCATTAAAATTAAAGTTTCGAATCCGTTTTACAGCGATGATCGGAGAAAAGATGATTCAAAAGTTTCAAATTATCCGTTTGAGTGAAAAAGAGAAAAAGGATTCGTAAATTTATAGAACGATATTCGTTATTATTATCCTTTAAAATTTCCAAATGCAAGCGTTGTTAATTGTATATAGATGAAAACACGGATACAACGTTATGCAACGTACGAAACCGTTTAACCCCTTAAATTATTATTAATTGATTCATTAAGTCTTATGATTCATCATAGTTATATTATAATATATCATAATTAGTATTACTGCAATTTATATAATGTAATTATACATTGTTTTTCATCATTGTTATTTATGATACATTATTATATAATTTTATATTACCACGTTATATTATTATCCTAGAGATAGAAGAACTTCCATGATACACAATATTGCCATCAAACGAAATTTTCGCTTCAGAATTATTCCTCGAAACATCTTCCTTACTTCCTGTCTACGAAACCATAATAGATCGTGTTAGACGAATTTATTCGACGAGTTCTTTAACGAAAATTCGAGAAAATTTCCTCCCTCTCCCTCTCTTTTTTTAATTAACCATATCCCAAGCTTAAAACGATCCTTGCATCCTCTTCCATTGGATTAACCACGGATTAAGTATCACGTTCGAGGGATATTTAGCCTGCAAAATTTATCCACTATCGCGTTATATTTAAAATCGATGCGGTAATACGTATTCGAAACGATTTAATATACATCAAGCAAACCTATCTCAATTTTAAATCTCTCTTTCTCTCTCTCTTTCCCCCTTTCTCGAACGTTTTGCTCCGCGAGTTTTAATATTTCCGGATATTCTCCAGCCCCTTCTGCATCCTTTCAAAATTCCCACCCAAATGGAGAGAAAAATCCGCGGGATGTTTTTCCCCTCCCTTCCTTCCTCCCTTCCTTCCTTCCTTCCTTTTTTTCCTCGATCCCTTCCTAATTTCACGCAACCCTCACGCCGTGACCGTACGCGAAATTAGGTAATTACAAACGGTGCCGGTAAAAATCATATGGTAACGAAATTCAAATCGGAATACGGTAATTCGGATCTCCAGAGAAATCGAGGGAAATATGAAAATCGTCCGGATTTAAAAAAGAGAGAGAGAGAGAGAAAATGGAGAGGAGAAAATGGAAGGCTCGAAAATCTCATCTCTGAATTACATCGTCTCCGGCTGGCACGTTCCTCATCGGTCAGGAAACTTCGCGCTGGAATTGTAATTCGTTCCGGCCGAAGATGCGCCCAGTTCATCCGGAGAGGGGTGAACAGGAGGGGGGAAAAAATCGCGAAATTTCGTTAAACGCATTAAACGAGCTCGGTTAAAAAAAAACTCGAAACTTGGGGGGTGAAATTCGTGATACGAATTTGCAACTTTTTACGGACGCCTCGTTTGTTTTTTTCGAGCCTCGAATTAGTAGGACGTTAGTTTTTTCTCTTTCTCTTTTTAACGAAAATATATCAATTAATAACTGTTTTTATTATTTATTAACGGGATTTTGGATCAAAGACTTTTTTCATTATTACTCCATTATGTACTATTTTTTTTTTTTTTTTGGAATATATTTGTGAAGAAAAATCACTCGTCTAATCTTTCGTTTCGTATTTTAGATTCTTTCTACTGGATCGTTATATATATATATTTCTCTTACAAAATAAACTTTAAAATCAGTTTTTATTATTTATTAACGGGATTTTGGATCAAAGACTTTTTTCATTGTTACTCCATTATGTACTATTTTTTTTTTTTTTTTTTGGGAATATATTTGTGAAGAAAAATCACTCGTCTAATCTTTCGTTTCGTATTTTAGATTCTTTCTACTGGATTATTATATATATTTCTCTTACAAAATAAACTTTAAAATCGAGCGTATATTTTACATGTGAAATGTTATTAACCTGAGAAAACTCGTTGGCCAATCGAGAACCGTTTTCCAATGTTTAACGTCATTTAGGAAAAGCATCGAATGACAAACTGAACGGTTTAATGCGGATTCACGGTGATCATTTAGCAAATCGATACCCTGATTAAACGCACGACGCGTCTTCCGGTTAATTAACCGCTATCACGCGGCTCCAGAATTACGTGGAAATAGTCCTATTTCAAGTTTGAAATATTGAAAGAGCGAAAAGGTGTTTTTTACGCGCTTTTTTTGGAAACCGATTTCATCTCAAGTCACTAGTGACGCAAAGTGTGTTAGAATATATCCGAAACGCTAATAAATTTCCCTAGATAAGATCATAAATTACCTTTCGAGTTACTAGATCTACCTTACCCTCTGAATTCATCCGTCGTAAGCAATAGTGAAGTGTACACAACACCAGGATCAATCGAGAAGAATCTAAATTTACTTCTACGTCCAATGAATAATGGCAAAGACATTTTCTGAAATTGGAATAGAAATCTGAGAATGAAAAATTCTACTGACTTTGCCTCGATAATTTTGACGAAAGAGGATCGAACACTTTCTAAGATTGGAAGGAAAATTTGAAAAATCAATTTTCGATTCATTTAAAATCTAAATCTTTGTCTCTGATATATAATATTAATTGCAGAGATACGATAATCATAATCATCATAATTGTAATATATTTCAGATATATTTTGGTATCCTATCTAAACGCACCACCAAACAAATCACCATCCATATACATGATTAAATTTCAAAGGGAGATAAAAAAAAAACAGATTTATTGCAACTATTTGCAGCTATAAAGTATGCAAACAACAGAACGATGAAAACAGTGACAAGAATCTAAGAGAGAAAAGGCAAAAAAGAAAAAAAAAAAAATTCGCTCTACATTCGAGGACACGGAGTCGCGGTTCCATTTATCGAGTGATTGGTCAGCTGAATGATTGGATGGCTGCCTTTTGGCGCAATTTTGCCAAATCCAATTTCCGCCCTGTATTTTCTTTATCGCGTTTCAACTTCAATCGGTTAAGTCTCGTATCTGGTCTATGCACACTTATAAATCGATACA